>NC_092352.1:57752549-58484013 GCF_963676685.1 Mytilus edulis
TAGATGTATATTATCTTTTTGATATACTTTTTGGTATATTTAAGTTTTTTTTACTCAACATGCTCAAGTCAACACCTGTCATTTAAATTGGCCTGTTATCAATGGGTAGATTAATGTGGAAAGGGCATAAGTTTTAATTCTGGTACAAATTTGTTGCCAAGTGATGTTTTTATTATTTTAAAAGACATGAATACATGTACAAATTAATTGAAATACAGGTCCTGTATTAACCATTGTCAATTAACAATGCTACTTTTTTTTTTTTTTTTTTTTTTTTATCTTTTTTATGAGGAAAGATAAGCTCAGGCAATGAATTTTTCACTAAATAAATCTTCTTTCTGTTCTGAAAATAATTGGCTGAGGCAATAAGTTTTTCACAGAATCAACAGTAAGAATGTTAAGTTTCTACGAATCTTTGAAATACAATGCTTCCTTCAAATCAATTAAGATATAGCGCACATAGCAAGTGCTTCCTGATCCTAAGATTCAATATTTTTATGTATGTACAGTCAGGATAAATTTGTCACAGTGAGGCCACACTTAGGCCATGCAAAAATTATTGTTGGTTTCCCCTAACCCTGCCAGGTATTTTTTTACCCTCGGGTCAATTTTTTTTTTGCAGATGAAGCTAAAAGAGTTGCTTTTGTGTGTATTGACAATTATCAATGATGCTTTTTAATATTGTCTGATAATCTCTTAAATGTGTTTCAACTTTGCTCAATCCTCATTCCTTCAGTTTCACATAGATTATACCAAAATATACTTAAAATAGAATTTGGAACAAACATAAATTACAGGTTAACATTTTCTGTAGAACCAAACTGATTATTTCACAAAAAAATAAAATAAAATAAAAAGGTTTTCGTGCCTGTCGGGCCTTGATAATTTTCACATGTTAGGGGAAACCAACATTCATTTTTCAATGGCCTTAAAAATAGTTTGGTTTGCCCAAATCCTAACCAAAGGTAGATAACTTTTTGGATAAAAGAAATTGAAATAATTTTTTAGTCTTCATACCTATCACCTATCTGATTTAAAAAAAAAATAAAAAAAACATCAGGACAATGACAGACTTTGAGTAGGCAGCTATTTTCTGTGTAGGTAGCTTGAGCTTGGGAAATCAAACATTATGTTTTATGGCATCAGTCAACCTATCGTTTAAAAAAAAGCTTTTTTAGGGATGAATGATTATGATTGTAGATCATTGATCAAGATAAAATTTATTTACAAAATGTATATGCACTACACCCACATGAAAAATAATTAATATTGTAGTTTGAGTTGATATATTTATTTTCAACATATGATTTTCAGGCTTCTGTTGTATGATTCAGTTTTATGGTAAGCAAATGGTAGAAAAAAGTCATTGGTTCACGAAATAGCATGTCATCTATTTAGCTTGCAAGTTTGATTTCCACATCAGAAAGCTAAAACAATTGTACATACACATTTGAGTACATATGTAACTGCACTGTATTAATTGTTATGTCTAGTTTAGATGAACCGTGTTGACAATGTGTCATATTTATATATTACTTGTACAGGTGTAGTTTGCCTATGCATGTAATTTTTCAAAGAGGGATCGTGAGAAGTGTGGTTTCAAATAGTTTGATATTTTCTTCCCTTTTTCTTATGTTTTACATTTTTGCAATGTTCTAGAATCTTAATTTACTGCCTCTTCTCAAATTGCAAGTTGCAAGTTGATTTTATGTTGGAATTGCTTAACCCATAGAATGCAACACGTTTCTGTTTCAATTTGATTTTTTGAGTTCACCGTTTTTGGTCTGTTGCTAAAATCCCCATCCTCAATTTTGCTCAAACTTTCTTTTCTTTAGATTGGTTGTAGACAAAACATTTCTTCAAAACTTTCTAATAGGTGAATAACATGAACCTCCCAAGACTTGGAAGATCAGGAATAATGTTGATGAGTGCTACGGCATTTTCCTACATGTACATGGTGGGCCAACACTTTCTCTCTATAGTTAGGGACCTTGCATGTCTGATATCCTCTACAGTTTTGAACTAATTTTATGTGGACTAATTGAGAGGTTTTGCTCCATGCTAAAGACCACACTGTCATGGCCGTGACGTTTGAGATGAAGATCAGCAAT
The DNA here is from genome assembly GCF_963676685.1 of Mytilus edulis. Classification (NCBI taxonomy): domain Eukaryota; kingdom Metazoa; phylum Mollusca; class Bivalvia; order Mytilida; family Mytilidae; genus Mytilus; species Mytilus edulis. The sequence goes on from NC_092352.1 coordinate 57,754,661, forward strand.
AAAACCTCTGTTCCTTTGCTTTTTGTCAAGATGGTGATTATTCATGTTAGTGCACTGCATATCCCGGCCCTACTATCCTTTTATTGAGGTCTTAAGGGGTCCTGGTGGCTGAGTGGTCTAGGAAGCATATCAACACTGAGGTTGTGAGTTTGAATCCTACATAAGGCTCTCTTTGAATCCAATCTTAATTGACTAGGATTTTCATTTTTTCGATCTAAGGCAGGCAATTTTCTTAGGGCATTCCAGCTTTTTCCGCCATTGAAAACAGATCACCACAAAAAATCCCAGTAGTGCTGGAAGTGGCATTAAACACCATTCAATCATTGGGGGCTTTCATATACATGTATATGCAGTGAATCACAAACTGTCAGACTGACAATATGTCCAACAAAAAATCATTTGGTCAGACAGAAATTTCTCAATTTTTTAGTAGAACATCTATAAGAAAATGTCAAATTTCTTTTTCAGTCAGACAAACCCTAAAACATTCAGTCGTCAGTCTTTGATGAAAGTTCAAATCCAAAATTTACAACATTTTCCCCAAATGTGTATGTACAATGACCAAATTTTGCAAATGGTGATGTGGAACTAGGTGTTATGAATGAGAAAACTTTTGTGTTGCTAACAGTTTAGGTACAAGTACACTGTTATTGCATGCAGAACAGACTGTTTGAGCATGCTTGTATTTTTTGTGATTTTAGAGAAATTTGGTGTCATTAATATGCATATATTTAAATGTCAAATTATTGTCTGTAGTTTTGTTGTGATAAGTTATTTGGAATGATTTTTTTCGATTATTATATTTTTTTCAATCTTTTCGTCTTTTAGTATTTATTATCTTTTTTTTCAAACTTTAAACTAGATTTTAAGAAATCTGAAATATCAATTCTTAGTTTTCAAATGTTTTTTTTGCATTTTTTTAGCATTTTTTAGCCTTGTTTTTTTTTTATCATATTTAATAATCCTCGATCTTTTGATGACTGCAGTTCACATGCATGATGTTCAATTTAAATTGTTTTTGACTGGTACAAGTTTACACAATTATCAAGTGACAGATGAAAAATATATTGTACATTTAACTCTTGTTTGTATGTTATATGGATTTTGTTTATGAGTGAAACAAAAATCTCTTTCAAGATTACTGATGACATCACCTTCTAACTGAAGAGGGGTTTCCTGTACCAGTAAAACTCGCAAGGAAGTTTTTCTTATGTTTATATAATTTTTGATTACATAACTGTTAGTATTCTTGATAAAAAATAATTTTATGAAGATATATGTTGATTTAGATTTTCTGATATTTGCCACTGGACATGTAGCAAACACCAATAAATCTGATTTCTGAGGCTTTTCTAATGGCATTTGGATGACAATCTCTTTTTGATCAGCAGTGTTCTCCACAGAATGTGAAAATATCATCATGGAAATTAACATAGCATTATTACTGCAGTTTATCCTCAAAATATAGCACCATGGCCTTTAGGGAGCTACCATTTGATTTTATGGGGGAGGGGGGGTGCTAGGATGAAATTTGAAAAAAAGGCAGGATGAGCAACTTGATAAAAAAAAGGCAGGATGACAATTTGTGTAAAAAAAGTCAGGATAAACTAGTAAAAAAAAAAGGAAGGACGGAATAGAGTAAAAAATAAAAAGGCAGGACAGAGATTACAATTAAAAAAAAAAAAGCAGGACAAAATTTTTCATCCTAGCCCCCCCATAAAAATCAAATGGTAGCTCCCTTATGCATTCTATTCTATTGTAAAATCATCCAAGATAGCACCAGGGTACCATGGTGCTTTAAGGCCCTGAGGAGAACACTGGATCAGTTATGTCACATATTCTTTTTTTGAACAAAATTATGGGATTTTTTATTTGTAACCTTCAATGGTAGACAAACATGAAATTTGTGTATTGTTTTCATTAATTAAGGTGCAACAAAGCAATCAGCATAATAAATTTTCACTATATTATCATGCAATATACATGTATAATTAAAGTACAGGTTGGTTTGATTAAGTTTTATAGAAATCATCCACCGTTGTTAATAATTAAGTCCTATATTTGATTATATTTTATAGAAAAATTCAGTTCAGTAGAATTATAAATGAAATGGATGATCTACAACTCTATCGTGGGTAATTGTACGATGTGTATTGATTGGGTTCATCCCTATGTTAAAGATATTTGCTTATTAACTTCGGGTAATACACCAACTTTAAAATCTAAGCAACCATATTGTAATGTCAGGGCTCGGGGGATCCCTTCAGCATTATTTATTAATGATAAACAGGATCTAGAATGATCTCCGTTGATTAATGTGTTCCATTCCGATAATTATAATTCCGTTGTATTGATTCAAGAATGTGGAATCACCATAGATTTTTATGATCACTGCCCAATCATTCGATCTTTTCGCTCGTAAATATGGTCTTTAGTTAAGTAGTGTTTTACTGTCCTTTTCAGTACCTAATAAAAAGGTGTAGGCATACGTTCTATCTTTGGGTTTTTGCATATTTTATAGCGTTGACGCTTGAAATTTAGCAGTTGATACGATTATGGATTTTTGTTGTATAAGAGGGTTATAAACCAACATTTTTAGATGTGACCTTCAGTGTTGTCTTCAGTAAAACAGTAAGCCTTACTTTGTATAATAGTGGTTTGATATGGCAATTCAAAGACATTAAATAACAGAAATAGATATTTAAAGGCAGTTGTATGTTTTCAAAGATGGAGACATGTTCACAATTTAATTAAGCTAGAACTGTTTTTTCCTGCAAATATTTTAATTATTTTATGAATAGTTTGCAAAATCCTGGAGGATAGAAATTAATCCATTTTATCCAACTTTTGGACCCCCCTTTCCCTATTTTACCATGAATGTAGCAGTAAGGTAACTAATTTTCATTATATGGACTCCACCCTATGAAATGAAAATTAAAAAAACACCAAAGTCTTACACTTTTGTACCATTAGATGCAATTTGGCTATCATTTGATTTCTTAGTTATTGTCTACTGTTGTGGGTTCCAATCAACTTGTGCGGGTGCACTAGACTTCCTTTTTACTATACTGGGAATTTCAGTTTTTCTTATGAAATGTCTGTTTTCTCTGGGCACTCTGGCTTCCACCTCCAATAAAAACTGGCCGCCATGAAATAACCCCAAAGTGGCCCTTAAAAGTTGTGTTAAAACACACAAAATCAAATCTTTTTTTTGTTTTACATCCCTTGTTATATTCCATACAATGTATAATCATGACCTTTGTAACAACCATGGTTGTAAAAATTTGTATCAATATTTAAAATCAAAACTTTGTTTTGTCTACGATTTTACTATAAATGGCATATAATAGTGTCATTATTTTATTCATAACAATGTACGACTTGTACAAATATACAATACTGGGGACAGATTAAAAAGTCACAATTTTTGACAGTGTTTGTAAACTTCATTGAAGCATGTTCAGATTAGCCTGATAAAACTTTCTCTCCCAGTTACAAAAATTGGTCTGTATTTAATAGCCTTTAAGTGTAAGCTATGTAAATATAGTGTGATAAACGATTTTCCCTAAATAAATAGGTGATTAATCTCTTCTCTACACAGATTGGATTTTTCCAATATTGAATATTTAACTTTAAAACACTATTTCTACTCGTTCAGTTTATTTAACGTGTTTTTTTTTTGCAGGAGATTTGAAACTTGTTTCCAATCAGGGTCATGATCTTATTTATATTGAAACTCTTACTTTTGTCCTTTTGAGTTCTTATAATTAAACCCAACCCTTTTAGCAGGTATATTTTTACATTGTTAATTTTGTAACTTGAAATAGATTAGCTTGTTTGGTATGTAAAATAAACTGGATTATACAAAACGAGATGTGAAGAACAGTTTTAAACTTTCAAACTATCTCTATTAGAGGTTTTATGTATTTGTTTACATAGATACTTGGATCAATTAGCGTTCTGTGAGTAAACCAATATTGTAATTTATACAGTCATTTAAATGTTATTTAAAAAAATTATCAAATAAATCAATTTTGATAAACTGAGATTGCTTTGTTATGAAAATTAATACAGTTAGAAATTATTTAAATATTTATTCTAGTCTTCAATTATTACCTCCCTTGGATGCTGAAGCATCATCAGTAATTGTTATACAAGAGTTAACTCCCTTTGTACACTAGAGTATCATCAACTTTGGTTTTTAGTAAGCATTTAAATTGGATGTTAATTAATCTTAATCAAAATTTTAATTACAAAAATGCATTTATGGTGCTTTTATATTTGTGGTGGTCCTTTAACATATAGAATAAAAGCCTCTTGTTCATAAGTTACTGTGGTGGTATAAACGTTGATCAAAGAAACCCTTGTGTTTTACACCCAGGTATAGTGTTTGTTTTCATTTATCATGAAATAAATATATCATAATTGGACTATTATTTACAGCTATGATTTATTAAATTTAGAAAGCACTTGTACAGACTTGCTACACAATGCTATAGTATTATGAATTTATAATGAAAAAATAAAGTCTGTTTATGGTTTAAAGCAATAAATTACACTTTTTGAGTGTTGACTTAGTACAAGACAAAGTTATATGAGTAAACACTTTTTCAGTTTAGGATCTTTCGCAGAGCATTATTTAAATTGAGAAAGACATTATAAAATAATGTAGTTCGAAAATTCTGCACACAAATTGTGTATTCATGTATACCGGGTATATAAGAAAATAAATAGGTTACAAATTTAATTAGAAGTAGCTAAAGTATACAACATTCTTACCGGTAACTATGAAACAATTTTCTTAAAGGACCATACATTTAAATGGGCAAATACTTAAAATCTTACATCTATTAAAGACATTAATTTATTTTAAATGGAAAAGAGATTTTGGTCAGTCATATGAAATATTGAACCCAATGTTATCGTGTTCAGGTGAAAGTGAATGAAATTAATTCTTGTAGTAATAAATGTATTCTAAGGTCCCTCTTTACTGATATGAAGTGGTCTCCTTTTATTCTCCACCTTTTTATCAGTGTTAAGATTAGCACCTGTTGCAAAAGAAAATTACAGATTAAGATATAAAAAATAATGTTAAACAATTGCAATGTTCACCCTGGCCTCTTTAGTGCTTGTTTTCATTTTTCCATAAATATTTATTCGTGAACAACAGCCTTTTTAGAATGAATTAACCCCCTTTAGAGGGGTAAGGCTATTGTTTTTATTTAATTTAATCATTAACCTAATTAAAAAAATAAAATCCCTCTGGTCAAATATTTCAATTATGACGTCATTGTTACATCACAAATAATATTCTTCTAGTATATAAGAGTTTTCAGTTTTCAAAATTCAATGTGAAAAATTTGCATCTAGGATCTTCAGTCATACATGTATATAGTTTCTTACGAATGCATGCATGTTTCAGCAGTGTCAAAGCAGTATTTATAGGCCATTTTTGTTGACAGATAAACATATGACCAGGGGCTAGTATGTCACCACCCATAAGATATATGTACTGCCAGTCAGGCAAAGTTGTTCAACTTGAAAGGAATAGTGTTTAATAAATTAATTATATCAGATAGATATATACCTTTGAGGAATAGTAGTGATAAATGGCCCCTTCTATCTCAAACAGGGGAGTAGGTTATTTTGTATGAGTGTGTGCGGATAATTAAATACAGAAAGTTTTTTGTGTGAAGGACTGTTCAAGACATTCTAAAGAAATATGATGGTAAGGTCTATTTGTGTTTAACATGTTAATTTTCTTTTAAGTGTGAAAAAATTCTAAATTAAATTTTAAGGTTTTAGTGATGATTTCTTTTTCACATTGATTTTAAATATAGTTTTGAAATTTTCAAGTTATATGAACAAAAAACAGTGTATAATGAAGAATGGACTTTTTTTGTTTTTTTGTACATGTACATGTTTAAAATTTCTTTTCAAATCTGTTTAAAATTAACTTTAAGGTCATGAACTCTTTTCCCCCTTTATCTTGTGTTATTTTTGTTCTACAGTTATGTTTCCCCTTGTGACACATAAAGTCCTCATTAGTTTTGACTTTTGCAATTATCTTCTACAAAAATCTATAGTATTTGATCATAAAATCCAATATTGATAAAGGATGATAATCAATTAAAGATCTATTGTGCCGCGGCTGATCAGTTTCTGGTAATTTTACACCTGTCAACCTAGTCAGCTGTGTTACCTATTTGTCATTTTTGTCGTTTTTACCTGTATCCTGGAGAGAGAGGTTTGGAGACTTTCACTTATTACCTACAATTTATAAAACTATATACCGATAAATTGTTATATATTTATGGTCAAGCCACTTTTATTGATAGCGGTCGACAATTTAGTATTGTTGTTGGAGATTTTCATTCCTACCTGTGTCCCCCATCCAGGTGAAACGATCTGCATTGTTGAAACGACATCATTTGTTGACGTTGATAAATCATGGACGGATACAGTACTGTTTGACTTTGAAGGACAATATTTTTTCGTATTTTGGTGAAAATTCAGGGACGTGTTAAAATTAAAAGTGTGGATATGGATTATTTTTTCATAATGGTAACATCATTATAGTATTAGAAGGATGATACTCGCTTCACCAATGTATTCTCAGGTAAGATTTTTACCTGTGATTAGGATTTTGATGAAGCTGAAACATTGATTTAACAATGGAGGCTATTGTGAGAAAGAGACATCCATCAATTTTATTTTTCCCCGATTTAATTAGCGTTGAATTCATTGTCATAAGAAACGATCACAGTTTGTTTGTTTAATATATCTGTAAACTAATTTCATGTTTGTTTTTCAAAGATTTAACTTCGATTTAGATAAGAAACCCCCGTTTTTTATTCAATCATTAATTCGCTAAGGTGAAAACTTGAGAGATTTGGGTCTATTGATGTTTTGTTGAAGAGTGTGTGCCATTATTTACTCAAGCTCAAGTAGAGGAAAGGGTGGATCGTGGCTTTTCAGTGGAAGTCTTGACTGTATTTACACAACAGATAGGCATTTTATGAGCAAGAAAGTAGACATGGCGCAGTAATTATATGGTGGAAATGTAGATAAACAGCCCCAGGTTATACAAGTGAAAGTTATACCATGTAGATGACTGTGTGACGATGTCATACAGGTGACAATTTTCCGTAGGTCAATCTGTAGTACATTTTACCTGTAAAACTTTCTTCAATAACCCTATCAGTAAAGATAGGATTTTGGGTTTATCTCATTGACTTGGACTTAATAGGTCAGAAAAATGCAGGTAGACTTAGAAAATCCACTTTCCTTTAATTTAATTCTCATTTAATACTAAATTTGACACAGTTTAAAAAAAAAAGTTTCAATTTGAAGAATATAATTACCATTGTACTAGTCTACATGTTTTATGTTACAAGAAAAGCCATTAAATTGTTTTGAATTTGTCAAGCTAGCTTTCAAATTGTGAGAATTATACCATTAAAAACCAATTGAATTTTTATTGAGCTAAATTATGTAGAAATTAAGCTGTGAAATTTGGTATGCAGTTGCCTCCCTTACTTTCCTCATCAGTTTATTGTTCATGTTAGTCATTTTATCGTCTAATAAACGTTACAATTTAACAGTCTTTAAATTTCATCCTGACATTAGATATCACAACTCAAATGGCATGACAGCAGGCCTTCAAGGAAAAAGAGTTATGCAAAATTTTTTAAAAAAAATCTTATTTCTGTAAATTAGTTTTACCAGTCAGATTTAATCTTTCAAATTCTTGGCAGTGTTTGGTTGGATCTATGTTGATTAATAATTCACTAATGTCAGTATTAGACCCCTTGTCAAGCAAAAATAAATAATTAACAACCTTAAAGTTCAAACAGAAGTTATGTTTACTGAAGAAGTATGCTAAAATATTTAATTAATGTTAAAAGTGTTCCCCTAGCAAAAGTCCTCAGATCTGTCTAAAAGCCACAGAAGTGTGGTAAAATAGGTAATTAATGTTTAGACCCTTCCACTTGCAAAACTCATTTTAAGCCACTTTGTTTAAGAAAAATACACCAGGCTTCTTAGTTGCCATGGTTATCTCTTTAGCTGATGATTTTGTTTACTCTCTGGCCTCTTCAAATGTCCATTTGTACACATGTACATATGTGAGTTTGCATAACTTCATGTATCCATTTGCAAGAGTGCTTCCATGTGGGTCTAGGTTAATTAAAGATACATGGATATTTACTTACTGAACATGTTTAATTCCTGTCTAATCTTAACCTCTTTGCCACTAAGCATTCATGATTGATGAATGTGTCTGTTCCTAATCTTAAAATTATTTAAATAAATTAAAGATCTTCATTAGTTTTAATCTTGTCTTGTATAGATAAAAGATAACTGACTTTTTTCTTGTTTTGAGATATAGATAGTAAGACCTCCATTGATCTGGAAAAACATCCTTAAAATGGATTACTGACCCTTGACTAACTTTACAGATTTAAATACACAAAAAGCTTGTATAGTGATTCATGGTTCTTCATAGGTATCTTTCTTTGGATCGACAGGTGTTTGAATAGGGGGCTCGTGTTTATTACCATAAATTATATAAACCCAACTAGACTCTTTTATACCAAATTAGAACTTGGGATAAAAATTTGATTGTTAAATTTAAACTCATTACGAGTTATGAAATTGATAGTTTTGTTAGTTCTTCGGAAATTAGATTGATTCGGGCGATAAAGTTACAATATATAACAAAAGGTGTACTGAAAAAACTTTACGTAGATCAATAATTGATTATATATAACTTTGCACCTATATGAATATGAGAATTTTGTATAAAATGTGCATTTTGACAAAGACCTGTTGTTATTAGAAATGATTGAAAGTGAACGTTTTCTTTCTTGTTTTCAAATTTGAATTTTCAACAGTCATTGTTGATATTATTGCTGTGAAAAGATCAGAGATAATTTTTTTTTTTTTTTGTTAATTGCAAGATCTCTGGTGACTTTCACCTCAAGTTGAGTTGATTTGTAAGTCCCCATCTTGAAGAACAAGTCTCGAATCTTGCCATAACAATAAGGGAGAGACCTTTTAACTACAAAAAAGGGGGGATGGTATTGCAGGGGCGGATCCAGCCATTTAAAAAGGGGGGGTCCCTAACCCAGGATAAAGGGGGTGTTCCAACAACATGTCCTCATTCAAATGCATTGATCGTCCAAAAAAAAAAGGGGGGTTCCAACCCCTAGAACCCTACACCTGGATCCGCCACTGGGTTATAGTTTTTTTTCTGAAAAAATATTCTGTTCATGCAGTTGACTAAAAAAATTCTGAATCCAGATTTTCTTCATACCTTATAGTGTTAAATTTGAAAAAAAATCTTTGTTTGATAGAGTTGAAAAACTAAATTAAATTACTGTGTAACACAAAAAAAAAAACTATACCCCCACCACCTTTTGTGAAGTTTAATGTTTGCCCCTCTTCCCTGTGAATTTTTATTAAATTTGTTTATTTTTGTAAAGTGCATTTGATCCTAGGAAGTTACAGTAAATAAATGTACACAATGTCATTGTTTTATGACATACAATTACAATGTGTACAAAGCTGTACTTTACAGTTCAAATGAACTTTTATTTGATATTCAAGTAAAAGCATATATTAAAAATGATTAAAAGAATTTAGAAAAATGTAATTCCTTTGAAAATTTCATTATAATGCACTGTTTGTGTCAGTAACCTTAAGATATTCAATAGATCTTTTAAATTAAAATGTTCTGAATTTTTTACAAATAAATTATTTTCATTTTCTCATATAAATGGATACTTGGGTGTGTTTTAACTATATATTCTTTCAACCATCTTTTATTTGAACAATGGTGTTTGTTTTCATGATCCCAATGTATCTTATTTTGACATTTAATAAACAAATGTAAGGTTGAAATTTTCTAAATAAACAAGGTGACATTGATTTTTGCCCAGCTAAAAGTTTCAATTACTTCAGTTTGATAATTCAATTAGAATTGATCTAATTTTCTTACTCAGCCATAAATAGCTTTTCTTCTGCAACAAAGTTTCATTTTCTTTCTAATTAAACCCCAACCTTTTAATCCTTATTGTAACCTAAGTGTCAACAAAGGTCATAAGAAATAGACATGATAACATGCACTTTAAAAAAAAATTGACCTGAAAAGTTTGATTGACAAGATGTATATTTCACTTTTTGGTCATGTGCAGACTGTCGTCTGCTTGTGTTTTGGAAATGGTTCTCCTGTCCAAAATAAGGAATGTGGAATGTATCCAGTGTTTGAAGTAAATCAAAAGATTTTTCCATCAAAAAACAATGATTGGGAAGCAATTAACAGAGATTTGTGGGTATGTGTGTATAAAAGATGTTGAATAAATACAGATAGTGATATCATGCCAAGATAAAACCTGACTGGGTATCAGGTTTCTGAAGAAAATCAACATGGGGTCATGACAGAAACAATTTTCTGATAAATGCAGAAGATGCCATTATTTCAGAGGTTGGTTATGATGAAGTGACTTCATCATTTATATGCAAATTGCTGCAATTTTGACTTGATAAAATTATTTTGACATTTAGCTACATCACAAAAACCCATTTAATTAGCATACTAATCATAAAATTTGGCTTTAATGTATCTAAATTATATCTGAGAACTTCTGGTATACCCTATTAGTCAGATTTTACTTATCTACACCCCCTTTCATTGGACGTGGTACTATCATATGACCCAAGGAAGAGCAAAATGGTTAATTTAAACCAGATGCTATTCTGAACCTTGGTATATGTGGAAGTTTCAAAATTTTGACGTATGTGAAGTTTTAGACGAAATGAATATGAATCAAATGATGTGGACTGGAGCTCCCATAGGCGCTAAACCTTTGGTAATATTTTTCATTATTATTTACATTATATTTAGATGTATGTAAGTTATTGAATGTGTAGTTTTAAAGCTGTTTATGACACGTGTTACACAAATACACAAAAACATTCCAGCAAGATGGAAGCAGATGTCAGAAGTTTGAACTAACAAAAGATTTGTAAAGATTTTTTTTTAAAGAGATTTTACTTATTTGTAATTCAATTTAATGGTTCATATTTTGTTCTGTAGAGTTATGACTTGTCTTGAAGTTGAGAGTTCTGTTTTTGAGGGCCTCTTTTTTGCGCATTAAATAATTCAACTTCTGTGGGTTTTCTTGCACTTGTAATCATATTCTAGAAATGAAATGTTGTAAAATTTACACTGCCCATTCAAGTATCTGTAAGTTAGAAAATAATACTTCAGAGGTTTTAGGATAAGTAATGATATCTTTTATGTACATTGAAAATCAATTTGTAAGACTTCATTCTGTGTTGGAACCAGACATATTGACGCTTCATAGCCAAATGGGAATGCTGTGTTTTGTTTTGAGGATAGTATTTTTGCAGTTTGGCAAAAACAAATAAAGATAAAGATGGTCACGTACTTCTGTAATTTGCATTGTTTCGGCTAATGAAATTTTCACAGTTACTCTAACATCTATATATTAAATTTAGAAAACTGTTAACAAGGTCTTATTAAGCACCCAAAAACATTCAGTCCACATAATCTCAAATAATTTTTTTAGTTGAAAAAAAAGAATGAAATATTGTACTCGAAATATTTTGTACCGAAACTGAACACTTATCAGTCGCTTCGAAAAAATTTAACTTAAAAAACAGGTGACATACATCATGTGTGATGTTTATAATCTGAAATCTCACCAGATTTCTGATGAAGGTTGTCATGGCAACCAGAAAATCAGGAGTGTTTAAGATCAATGGAATAGATAGGAATGATGGCAGGCTTGATAAACATGTACATGGCTTTATTATCTCAATCATCGCAGAAGAAGATTCCTCTGCCAAATACATACTGCACTGCCACTTCCAGAATTCAGGTTTGTAATCTGATTCTACGTCACAAATTTATAAATAGAAAAATTAACGTTTTTTGTTTGTTTACAAAAAATGAGGATAACGGAATTGAAGAAATGTGAATAATAATAAGTTTTTGACATTTAAAAGCTTAATCTTATTATGACACGGGGAAATGTCAATTGTCTTGCAACATGGACAGAAAACATGTACCCCCATGACAAAAATGTTCAATTTGCAAATAATAAAAGTTACGATAATCCTAAGTATTAATTTTTAAAATGAGTTTTCTAGACATACACAGCCTTTCATGAATTCCATTCCATCAAGGATACAAATTTACATTATGAAAGAAAACAAAAAAAAACCAATATCATGTATGATACATGATCGCATGGGTTCATGGTTAAGGTCATGAACAATTATAACTTTTTATAAATTCCATGATGTATTTGGAGGCTTAAATAAACTAGTTTTAGTACTTAACAGATGTACCTGTCTGGGACTCACAATTTCATAATCAGTGCCAATTTGATTCACTAGATGCTAATTTGAAACACAAGTGATGCTCAAGACCAAATATTTCATATCCACTTCTTAAAAATAAAGAACACTTGGACGCACTTTGAAGAGCTGAAATAACTGAAAAGAAAAAATTGTACTATTTTGTCAAACCCAGATATTTATTTATTTATTGTCTAATATTGGCTGATATACAACCTTGGAATGTCATTTATTTTTACCTGCAATATTATGGGAGAGGGTACATACCGTTTGGGCTAATGTTTCAGCACTGTAAGTTCACCATGTTTCAATTTTTCATAAAAATTCTTTAAGTTATGTAAACAGTTCTAAGGCGATCATAAGCAGAGGCTTTGACTTTCAATTTGTAATGAAATCATTAGACATTAATGCATTTAAAGAAAAAAAAAGCTATTTTGGCATGACTTCATTAATAGAGAACATATGTGTAAGTGTCAAAAATTATTTTGGACAAGGATTATAACATCCTGGGTATTAAAATATCATTTTCATCTATAGGATTGTACATGTACTTATGACATAACATTTATTAATCTATTCATCAAGTGATGATTTACTTTTGAGTCATTTTACTGAATACGCTCTTCACACTTTTCAAATAAATGAATTAGGCATGTAGGTTTGAAATACATTTTATTTAGGGGCTATTGTTAGACCCAAATTTCTCTTTTCCTTTACCATGTTTACTGTTGTCATAAATGCGAAGAAAGTTGTTCTGAAGATAGAAAAACAAGAGTTTAAGCCTAAACATTATATTACTTTAAAAAAAAAAATGCACAAAAAATGCTCTTGTAAAGTTAAGCTGACAACTTGTGTGTAGTTATGATTGAGGCCGTCTCCAGCTTGCTTGTTTTGATGCCCTTCAAAGATTAAGTTATAAATAGTTTTTCTGGCTTACTAGTTTATGACTTTCTAAGAATTCATGTCCAAGAAAGAGCTTTTTCAGTGTCCAACTGAGCTAGAATCTCAGTTGAAGGCTTCTGTTGGATTTATGTCTCAGAGAGAGCTTTCTTTATTGAATGTCAATGGCCCTGATACCCTCTTTTGCTCTGATGCAGCTAAAGCAATCAATTTCTCAGGGAGATACTTCTTCATTGGCTGTTAAGCTCAGGCCCTGATATACCCTTTGTTTGCCCTGGTGCAGCTAAAGCAATCACAATAAATCATTGACTGTCAACAACTTGAGTATGATTTTGACTTTAAATGAGAGTATATCCCATAAAGATATATGCAACTGAAAGTTACAGTGTAGTAAATAAGTTAAAGCGACAGGTAAAGATTAGGTTTATAAAATTTCTGTGTAGTCCATGTCAGAGTTAATAGTACATGTATCATCTACATACCACATTACATGATATATACTCTTATAAATAGATTAACCAATTGCAGACATGTGGAGTGTTGCATAATGTGCCTTAGTAATTTCTCTGTTTATGTGGGAAGTTTATTCTTTTTAGTTAAAAAAAGGTATTGGTACTAATATCTGTGAATTTAGATCCTGGGGAGGACTGTTGTTGCCATTCCTGATTTTGTTTAAATTCTAGATGGATTTAAAATAAAAGGGGGGACAACTTAATTGTGATGAAGCTGATTCAAAGTGCACTCCATCCTAGAATTTGAAATAAACTCTTTACTTTGATCATTCATTAAAAAAGTCCATAAATAAAACAATGACAACATGCAGTCTAGGACCTAACATATATGTCAACGTATAGTCTACCATGAAAGTAATATTTGAATATTACTTCCATGAGTCTACCAAGCCACATTCATGTATTCTTGAATTACCATATTTCTGTAAAACTTGCATTTACCATTAAAAAAATTACGGTTTTATTATTGAGAGCAAAAAAAAAGAGAAATAAGCATCATTTGTCATGTTATACATGATATACTCTGGTTACTCATAGACCAACTATGTAAAGTTTCATTTTTTTTCCTGATAAATATGATTAGTAGGACTAACCTTCAAGCAAAGATAACTATGTCTTTTTTGTCATGCATTGATATTACACATCTATATACAAAGCAAATAAGTGGGTCTGACTTCCTTATTTTTGTTCAAATATCGATAAGCTGCCGTCAGCTTAAGGCAGAATGTTTGCATTTTCTTCAAACAAATAAAAAATTTAGCCACATTCTACATGCATAATTAAGTAATAAAACTAAAATATTATAATCAGATACATATTTATGTGGCAATTTAATTTTTATATCATCATTTTATCAATAAATTTCCATTATTTAACTGGCTCAAAATTTTATTCAACAGAGATATGATTTCCATGGAAACAAACTCCCATTAGATTAAGTGCTGATGACAAGTACCAAAATAGATTTTAAGTAAAATGAACAAAACAGTAATTGTATTAAGTGGTAAAGTGTGATATAGGGTGTGAAAAATCTGTGTATGTTTGTGTATATTGAGTGCTGTCACATGTAGTCGATGTGTATACATTATTTATTAAGGGGTAAAGCCTTCCTGTCAAATCTGTTTGATTTTGATGTGTAACTGTGTCAGGCAATTGCTGATGAGTTGAACTGTTGGGAGTGTGTTTATTGACATTGTTTATTAGAACCCCCTGGGGTGTGAATGTTTTTTTGTTTATATCTGTGGATTATGAAATTAAGAGAGGAAGTCCATGTCATCTTTATTTATTGACTTTCATCAGCTCTTTTTCTGGTCAGCAGCAATCAGTTTGCAAAGATTTTGATTGGTCAATACTCAGCATCTTTTCAGTGATTTCTTAAAAGTAGGAGAAAAACAGAAATTTTAACAGATAGTTTTGAAGACACACATTAAAATGGTTCTAGGAAGTACAGCATTGATTACCAATCCAATTCACATTAAACAGGTTTGTGTCTTTTGATTGATGATTGATTGTTTAATTGTCGATGGAATTAGTAATTTATCAAACATTGTTGTAAATTAAATGCGTAATTGATGTACTTCATTTTCTGTAAGTAATTCAAATAGGAACATTCCTCCATTCAGAATAGATAATTTTATGTTTTGTTGATGTTAAATAATTTGAATTATCTAAAGGGGATTTTTATTTAAATTTAGAAAATATTTGACTTTTCTTAGGGAAAATCTGGGAATATTTCACTTTTAAAATTTTAAATAAATGGAAAATGTTAGAATTTGTTTTGTTTTTTAACGTTGATTAATTATAATGTATTAGTATCAACATGGGACAACATCTAAGATCAAAATTCTATTAGATATAGCAGAGACAAATAATAATTGTATTATATGTCTCTGGATATAGTTATTGCACCTTAAATAAATCATCACAATTTTCAGGGGAAAATTATTACAAACTTATGCCTCTTGTGGAAGAAGTGGACTTGAGTCACTCAAATTCATTGGGTTTCCATTGTTCTTCTCATATGGCCTGAGTATTTACATGTAGATACTTGATGTTTTATCATTATTTAATAGTTTCTGATAGTCTGTGACTTTCCACATATAATGGTAGAAATTCTATTCAAAATTCCACACAACTCAAGATAATAAGTAAGGTTTTGAAAAGTGTTTTATTTATGGAATTATTTTAATGATGTTAATTGTGAGACATCAGATGCACGAAGAAGTGCATCTTAATATTTATTTTTACTTGTTATTTTAATAAATTATTTCCATAGACTATTCATATTGTTTGGTAATCAGTCAATTTTCTTAATCTTCAAGTTCATTATTTATTTATCACAGATTTTGTATACAAACTGTGGCAAATAAAATATAACCTAATTGATCCTGTTATTAAGTTAATATTTCCTGAACAAAAGTGATAAAAACAAACCATTCTATACAAATCAATAAACAATTAGTTAATTACACACTTATATCACATACAAATCAAAGATTTATGATCTTCAACAACCAATAGTGTATATATATGTAAATCAATGACTAAAAGCTATAAAATCATTTCCTTTTGTGTAATTGTCTAGTCAGGCCAGATGGGGACTCCAGGGGGTTTGCATTTTCATTTATTGGCCCCTATTCAAATAAACTGGATTTTCTCTAATTGTTCAATATTTAAATTATAGATTTATGTACATGATATTGAATGAAAGAAAACATATTCACAATTCTCAAATGTTCATCTGTTTTCATGGTTATTCCATTTTGTTCTTTCTCTTTGTTACAGGGTAATTATATGTGTCTGTTATCTCTTCTCTCTCTCTTTGTTGTGTAATACAAAACATGATGCCATTGATTATTTTTAGCCTAAAACACAAAATAACTATAATTTGCTTCTTTCTTCACTAATAGTATTTATACATCTTTATTTTCTTTTCAAAGTGACAAAATAATCATTTAAATTTACATTCTGTTAATCATTTTGCTATTGAAAAATGAAACCGAAATTTATATACATATATTTTTAATTAAAAAAACCTAATAAATTGATAGCTCATTTAATACACTAATAATGGACAACAGATGTTTCCTGTATATACATTATCTCTGTATTAATTTACATAACTGATAAGGTGTACTACATGAGAGTATTATATCATATATTATCAGATACTTTTCAAAAGGTAAAAATAGAAGATACTTAATTTCAATAAGTAGGGCATAACTTAAAAAAAATACATTTGAAGTTTGTGATACAAAGCATTGCTCAATATTTACAAGGATTTGTATAGTAAGACAATACAATACTATACAGATCCTTGATATTTATAAATTTAATTTGATATGCCTCCTATTTGAGAAATATTAGGTCATAAGACTTATAACTTAAAAAAAATACATTTGAAATATTTGATACAAAACATTGCTTAGTTAATATTTTAAAAATTAATTTGATGAGTATCCTATTTGAGACACAAGAGCATAACTTTAAAAAAAAATAGGGGCCTTGGTGGCCATTGGTCTAAGTAGTTACTAGCCAGTCAACACTGAGGTTGTGCGTTCGAACCACGCTCGTGCAGGTGCACTGACTCCAATGCTATTATTGACTAGGATTGTCAGTTGTCCTATAGAAGGTCAGTGGTTTTATCCAGGCACTCCGGCTTCCTCCATCAATAAAAACTGGCCGCCACAAAATAGCCTATATGCAGTGCCTAAAAGTGGCTTCAAACACCATAAATAAAAAATAATAGAATTTAAAAAATACATTTGAAGTTTGTGATACAAAACATGGCTCAATATTTATAAATTTAAATTTGATGTGCCTCCCTGGCATCTGTTGTATGTACATTGTATTAAAAATTGGCTTAACAGATGTTCTGTCACATTGAACTAGAAGCATTGTTCATAAATATTGAACCCTAATTTGATTCTGTTTCTAGCTCTAATGTACAAACTGCCCTGGGAATTTATGATACTTGAATTATTATTGAAGTATCTGGGAAAGCCATATTAGAATGAAACCTGATTAGTGATTAGATAATAGTGATTATAATTCATTGTGTATCATCTTGTTGTAAAAATTGTAAATGTTAAAACAGAATTATGTAATTAAACCAATTAAGAATTTAAATGATGCAACCATATGTCTATGTGAAATGCAAAAAGAGAAATAGAGTTGTCATTATTCATTAAAAGTCCATTTCTCTTTGTCACAACATAATGAAAAGGTCAAAAATGGCCAAGTTGGCAATTTATATCATCCAAAACCCAAGAGTTATGAGAATGCAATTATTGAAATTGGAAAAGCCTTGATCAGACTCATAAACTGACCTATACTACTAGGTTTAGGGAATTCTGATGGAAATTGTGTCTAATTCTGTTTAATCTTCAGGGAGTGTTCATATTAGCAAAGTTACAATATCTGGATAATATTGAGCTGGGCAGCTATCAAATGGTAGCTATTACATAGCTTTGTTAAATGTTAATTTTGTAATGAATATATTCTGTGAATGAGGGCTACCAGCAGAAATTTAATATCACTAGTGCAATTGGCAAATTGTTTTAACAAAACAAAAACAGTACATTTTAACAATAGATGATTGTGTAGTGAAAAATAATTTTTGACAACTGCGACTTTGATTTACATATGAATTGTGCATATTCTCCGCTAACCATGATGGTAAATATATATATATTTGTATCTAGATTGCCTGTGGGTAATTTTGTTTGAATGTTTTTTCTGTGTATACATAGGAAGTGTGTGTTATATATGTAGTTGGATTTTGTTTTTAGCTTATCCTTTTATTCAGGAAGTGTGTTTTATATGAACCAGGGAAAACAGGAAACTGTCATTAAATACACACTACATTTCAAGTCTTATCTATATTAAAGTGTGAGAGATAGTTCAACATTTTATATTTCAAGTTTTGATGTGAAAAATATATTTAATTATTCATGTAAGTACATTGACTTAAATTTAAAAGTGAGGACATTTTTGTTGTTACAAATAAATCTCTACTTTTTATTCGTAATTTTTAGACTAAAAGGTTATATTTTTTAAAACTGATGGTTTTAAACTACCATTTTGTTATATTCTGTAATTTTCTCTTTGCAGCACATGGTGCAGGGTCAAATGCCACCAACATACCAGTTTGCTGCTCAACCAGGGCTTACACAAGTAAGCCTTGCCCAAGCTGGTCTAACACAAGCCGGACTAACACAAGCTGGTCTAACACAAGCAGGTCTAACACAAGCAGGCCTAACCCAAGCTGGCCTACATGTAGCTCAAGCCGGACTTACCCAAGCTGGACTTGCCCAAGCTGGTCTTGCCCAGGCAGGTTTAACCCAACCTGGCCTGACAGAAGCAGGTTTACAGGATTATCAACAAGTAGTGGTTAGTCAGGGTACCATGCCAGTGGCTTCATCGGAAGGCACATCACCTTTAAAAACAGAACAATCAACATTTACCACGACTGCCGTCACTCCCAATGGTGGGATTGAACAGCAGACGGTAAGAGCCAGGTCGATAAATGTACGTTAAATACTTAATTTTCTTAGCATGAAGAGTGCTGAAGATTTGCGGTGATGGTAGCAGCAACTTAACCCAAGCACATAGGTTTTTGCATGTTTATTATATTATTAACTAGGAGAAGTTTTGCAGTTAACACAGAAAAGGCTTACATGGTCAAGTTTTCCAAAGGTGTATGAATCGTCATTCAAATACCAAATTTGTTAAAAAAAAAAGAAGTGAAAATTAAATTTGACTTTTATAATGTACCGGTATTGAAAGTTTGTAACATCACTGTCATGTGGACTGGTTCACCTGGAAAATTTGATCATGTGTCATCAGTGCCAAAATATAACAAACTGAAATACAGAAATTGACAATGGTGTTGATTGACCTAAGAATTAATGTCAACATGCTGGCATTAATTGGTTTTATAAAACTTTGTTTTTAATTTCATACCAGGCTATGCATTTTGGCTTTAATTTTAGTTTGTGTTTGCATTGGGTCTTTTAGAAATTGATTTTTTGAAAAAATTACTAGTAACATGCAACAATTTAAAGTTTGATTTGCATTGATTTGGAAATACAAAGTCTATAAATGGCTTTATGCTTCAAAGATTAGCACATTTATTTTAATAAGTAATTGCAAACTGTATCAGTCTCTTGATTGCCTTCTCCCTCTTTTCACCTTATTTAAATAATTTACGAATTCGTGTAGCTATTCCCTTCTGAGCATGTATTTTCTATTACGAAATATTGCTGAGTAATTTTTACTGGAAACTGAACAAAAGCTTCTCTCATGATAGAATTTGTTTTGGATTGAGAGTATGTAAATGATATTTAATTTGATCAACTTTTAAAGGATAGAGGGGCGATAACTCCTGCTTAATGAGTGAAAAGAGGAAATTATAAAAATCTATTTACAATATACCAAAATTTGGTAAAGAACAATTTTAACTTTTGAAGAATGTAACAAAAACAGTCAAATCTATTTAAGAATGAATGTTAAATTGATACAGTTTGTAAATTATGTGTGTGAAAAAAATATATAGAATGTTTTGTTTGTTGTGTGTGGACTTTCTAATCAGACTGACAGCTGAATCCATTTATGGATAATAACCTTCACCCTTTTCCCATAGTCTCATTACAATCTATCATCTAACACAAAAAAGAAACGTTTTATAAAACCTCCTGTGAGTCATGTAACACTTGATCTTTTTTTGTCGTTTAGCCCATCTGTTTGTGTTAAGAAGCTTGGTCAATTGTATCATGTGTATTAGGAAAATCTCAAGAGGCCAGAGGAAGTCTCATGATGTTGCTTTTAGTGTAGGATTCATTAGCAAGCATTAAGTGGTAATGCAATCGTGTGCAGTGCACGGAATTAGAAAAAAAAGTTTCTTTGTTAGAAAAATTTTCTTATCATTTTCATCTATTAATTTAGAGTTTGATGAAACTTTTATGCATTCGTCCATTAAGATGGGTTTAAAGGTCAAATATTTTATGATTTCTTTTAATTGGTTCTCTCAATATCTTAGAAATTAAGAATTTGCTGAGGTTTGGATATTTTGATATAGTTTTGTGTGCAATGAATATGTGTAGTGAAATATGATAAACAGTTAAATAAGGATATGAAATTAATATTAATTTATACAGAACCATGATAGGTTAATCTTTTTGTGTAAAATTGATATTACAACTTACATTTATCTTGCATATAAGGCAAGAATTTGGAAGATATTTAGGGGGTTATTCTGGGGATAGCTATTTGGTCTCCAAAGTCGCAAACTTTTTATTCAATTTACGAATATGGAAAAATAAAATTTCACATGATTTCCACATTCATTGACTTTTCAACTTTTAAATGAAAAACATTGTGTTTACTATTAAACTATTTTGTTGGTGTTTAACTTTATTATCAGGACAATTTTGTTACATCATTTTTATATCCCAGTTCCATAGCATATGCCAATGAATTCATCATAAAATATTGTCTTCTCCTTTAAGTCAATGGCTGGTCTTATACATAAGTGACAACCCTCAGTCATGAAAGAAAACCCTTCTTAGTTGTCAGTGTCTTATAGAACACTTAGTCAATCTTTTTCTTCATTTAAATAGAAATATGTAAATTGCATTTTTTTGTACATTTATTTTTGTATCAACACCATTGGTTCACAAGATGTACCCTAACCATGCTTGTTTGTCTATCATATTTTAGGGTCAGCCGTTGAATATATTGATGCCAACATCTCACTATGAAGAAATGCAGCTTGGAATTGGACAGCAGGTTTTATCATCACTCCATCAAATCATAATTGCATGCTCTAATTTTATTATTAATTGAACTACTATCTCTGAGTTTACCATTTCATCAAATGAAATATACACAGACAATTATATAGAAGTCCGCCTTTTTCTAAAGTTGAGAGATCTAACTGATTTTATCCCTAATTGGAAACATTTGTATTCCGTATAGATTATCTGTCATTCGAAGCTGTGGTGGTAAAGTCAGAGATGGAGGGAAATTTTTTATTGTTTAATTCCATATTAACTTCCAAATTATGCAGGGAGATTGGATAAAATGGCTGATTATAGCATAAAATTATTTGAAATTGCTTACAGAAAAGTTCAGAATAACAATTTTTCCCTATTTAAACATCTAAAACTGCACTTATTTCCTAAATTATTAGTCATAGCTAGATGATATTTAAAAAAAAGAAGATGAGTTTTATCCAGTCTTTCTTACACTGAAATATATTTTGTATGCCAAACATATATATGCATTTTACCACATATTTTGAAAAAAAAAGGGTTTCAATTGAGTCAAATACAAGTGTGTAAAACTGTTTAAAAAAATTTGAACAAACAAAATAAAAATGCAGAAATAACAGAGATTGCATTTTGATTATTATAATAAGTTCAATGCCATGATTGAACAGACATAGGAATTTGCATTTTGATTAAACTCAATATACTATTTTGGCATTCAAGTTATATTTCATCCTGCATTATACCAGTATTTGCAGCACAAACTTGCCTTTCAGAATTATAATATTTCACTCCAATCTTTTACAAGCACTAGAATCTGATAAAATACCTTAGCAAATTGTTTGAAAGGGAGGGAGATTATGTTCTTAAATTTTCTTATAGAATTTAATTTAGATCTAAATTCTATGCACTTAAGGTTCCATCTTTGTTAAAAGGTTGGAGTTTGGCATTTAACTTTTATTTTAGCGCTAGCTCCAGTTTTATGTTGGTGTCGGATTATGCTACATATTTTGCCAAGTGTATTTATATATAGATGTAATTAGAATATTGTATTACATATAGATCTAACTATAGATTATACTAATATAGATATGCAAATTAGGTTGAACATATATTACTTCATTTGTAAGCACACACACACACTCAAAACTTCCACACAATATAAAAGTGACCAAGTAGGTGGGAGGATACTTTCTAATATACATTATAGTCAGATTAGCTTTTGCTGGCTGGCTAGTATTGCTTACATTCTAATTCTTTTCCTCTAGCTAAGTTAATTGCTGTGCTCTCTAGGAAATATTTTGCACTTAATTTATTTTCCAGTAATATTGGTATCGATTAATATTTGTCTTTTCCCCATGTGTGTCATAACTGTACATCAACTTAATAATACTTGCATGTCAGAACAATATTTTGTTTCATATCTAGAAAATAGCGAAAATCCCCGTGTGTACAGTATAGTCGTATCTTATATTGATAACGGGATAATTACAGAGAGAAAGAGTTAGAAATCATACAATGAACCATGAATATTGTAATATGGGATAAGTGTTAAGTCTCGGTCATTTTTGTCTGTGTTTTTCTATTGATTGCGGAAGTGAGTGTCTTTATTGTACAATAACAGAAATTATTCTATAAAAAGCCGATTGATTAAATGTCCTGTTTATAAGATGCCTAATGATATCCAGGAATGAAAGCCGATTCTGTTTTTCCCATTAAAGTCCTCAACATATTTTTTTTCTCCTGCAATTACATTTATATTTCACATTGATGTTTTACACTTCATCTGGTTTGATGTTTTTTTTCTGCACAAGAGATGGCAAGTAGTCCAATTTATTTCAAATTTATCTTCTGAATCTGACTTTGCATAAAAGAAAATGGATGATTTCTTTGCCTTGTTGTTAGCAAATAGTTTTGTATAGATTTCTATATTTTTACTGTCAGTTTAGGCCGAGAAAAAAAAGATCTGTGTTTCCGGTAACCCGACCGACCCTGTTTTTTTAGCCCCGACCCTAACTTTTTTATTGGATCTTCCAAAAAAAAAAAAAAAATATCAACCGACCCTGTTTTTGACACAGGGTTCTGATAGATTAGATGACATAATATTTTTTCTCTCTTGCTTCCTCTTGCATAGAAAGCCAGTAAAACATTTTATTAATGTCAAAAGGTATTCCAAATAGGTGAAAATCCAAGAAATTTGCACAGCAGGTGCTTCAAAAACATTGCAAATGGCACACTTCCGGTTTTTGAAACTAATTACGGATCCGGACTTGGAAAAAACATGATAATTTTCCGGATTTCATTTACGATGTCAAAACAAAAAAAAAAAAAAAAAAAAAAAAGAATTCCGACCTACCGACCCTATTTTTCAAAATGATGTTACCGGAAACACATATCTTTTTTTTTTAGGCCTTATTGGAATTAAAATTTTCGAACAATATTATTCCCCAAAAAGTATATATTTAATATTTGAATGACTCTACACAAACCTATTCAAGGCTGCAGAATACATCTTTTGACTCTCCTATTGATTTTTGATACCAGAAACTATCCCTGAAGACAATCTAATACTAAATAACATTCATGATTTATGATGTCTTTGATTCTGTTATTTGCTTAGATCAATGGGTTTTGGAATAAGAAAAAAAAGTCAAGCAGAGAAGAATGTATGATGATTAGTAATTGCTTACAATTTAATTTGATTTTAAAGGACAAGTAGTTGTAGTTTGGAAAATAGAGTGAGGGACGAAATTCATTATCCTGAATATAAACAAGTGAGAAAGAAGTTAATCCATCCTCAAAAACATTAAACTGACCTTGCCCCCCTTATTTAAAGAATTTACATCAAATTTGCATCAGTAAGGGTCTTGGTTTTTTGGATCCCGAAATAAAAGCTTAAACTTCACCAAAAACATTAAGTACACAATTTAAAAAAAGGCAACACGTCTAAGAGAAGCACTTGAAAGTTTCTAGCTGTCAGTTTATTTGCTTGAGTAGCAACATACTGCCACATTGCTTGTCGGTTTTATAAGAATGTTTTTTTTGTTTTTACAGCAAACAGATTTAGAGAGTGGAGAAGCTTTGTCGCCAGATTCTGCCAACCAATCAACATCTTCAGCATCACAGGGGAACGGCTCGGGACCGAAGCGTCTCCATGTGTCAAATATCCCATTTAGATTTAGAGAAGCAGATTTAAAAAGTTTATTAGGGGTAGGTACAACAAAGATGTAATAACGGATAATACTAGAGCATTGTAGCGGTCATATATTTGATGATGTTTTTATGATAATTTTATATACCCTGAGGCTAAAACACTTATTAACAAACGTATGATAACAGCTGTCATCAACCTTGAACACTTGGTTGTTAAGTATATACTTATGTGTACCATGACTGACTCAGTATGACTTATAAGGTAAAGGTGAAGTGTATCATAACATTTGACCTGAATTCAATGTGTTGGTTTTTCTGCCACAGGATAAATATAGATCATACGAGTCTGCTTCAAGTGAAATATTTAAATTTTTCAAGTTATTTTATCCTGCTTGTATAAACCTCAAAGCAAAGGTTTAGAGAGTAAAATGTCCTATTTCCAGTTATGTGTGTCTGTCATTTCTATTGTTACATATTACCTTTATATTTGAAAAACAGTTTGATTGTAGAATTTGGGGGGGGGGGGGAGGTTCTTTTCTTTTTATTTAGGGGTTGCATAAGGTATGTGAGCTTACTCATTAAAGTTCTTTCATTGAAAATACTTCAACCCTAGAATCAATCTCAACTGTCACTGGTGTTTAGGAAAAACCTTTGATAAATACACATAATGAATATGAACAGATGGGGAAAATACATGTGTATCTCATATAATCTTGAATGAAAATGTTAAACATAGGTTCAAAGGCATGATATAAATAATGGAAGACATTTTCTTCTGGTTCAATAATAATTAAATATGTTTGAAAATAATCTCCTTAACGCTTCAGTTTCATATATTCAGATGAGATGGCATTTAAAAAATGGAAATGAGGCAATTTCTTAAATGACCAATTTTCTCCTTATTAGTATGCCCATTTATGACTAGAAAAGTGTTTATTTCTCTCCAACAGTGTCGATGTGAAAGACCTAATGTGTAACTTGGGAAAATAATTGTAAACCCTCTATAGCAGATGTTACTAGAGATATTGATTTTTACAACACAATTTCATCATAAGCCAGAGGCAGATAAAATTCAGTGTAAATTATTTTCCCTGGTCTCGTAAATAATAACACACACACTTTTAACATTTAAATTGTATCCCTTAGGACACACATTTTCAGTCACTAAAGCTAACAATTACTATTTGGTTAAAAAAATGCGGAGGAGATCTATCTAAATTATATCGCATCTTCTGCTGGTAAAATCGATAGAAAATGGATTAAAGTGTCGTGATAGTAAGGTTGCATGTCAAAACCTTATCAGTACCATAAAGTTATTAGTTTTGTCTTTGTCGAGATAATTACTTTGAAAGGAAGTCCATGAAATTTGACTTTTGTGCAAAATACAAGCAATATCTGTAACTTAGTTCATTATACACATCATGTCATAGACCTAATTTCATTTATTGAATTGATCAGATTGACAGTAGAGTTGACCTGGTACCTACACATGTCATTTACTGTTCAGTATTGGCCAAATAACAGATTATTTATTGATGAGATACTATAGACTTGATGATTAGGATTCTTTTCTGATTAACAATCAGTGTCCCTTCATTGGCACTTATAAATAAAGATTTTCTGTTAGTAGAAAACAAGAAAAAGATACTTGACTGAATAGATTGGAAATTTTTTTGTTTTCTTTTCATTTGTGATCAATTTCCTGAAGATCTTTAAAGTAGGTTCAAGCTTTTTGAAGGCAGTATATATTTTGTTCTAACCCCAAAATTTGACCATCACTGGTACTGTACTAAAGTAGGGTTTAAGTGAAAGGGCACATTCAAATGTGTTCTTGTTTGAAAGGGAACAATTTGAAAGTATATACTTTTCCATAGAAAAAAACAATCAATAGGATAGGAACATAAGGGCAGTAGGTAGCCTTACACCTCTTATTTTATGTTATCTATTAAACTGGGTATGAAATATTTCACTGTAAAATCACATTAACATTGTTCTAGAAAAAAATAAGTTAAATGAAAAATGGGATATACATGTAATTGGTTGAATTTTAACACTTTGAATTTTCTTGCAGCAGTTTGGAAAAATAATAGACGTGGAAATCATTTTTAACGAGAGGGGCTCGAAGGTAAGATTTATTACTTTATTGAAGAATCATCATATAGAAATTTCTAAAATTTCTGAAAAAAAACTTTTGTTTTAATTTGCTTGAAATCTTATATAAAGATGAAAAATAGAGAAAATGTAATATCTTTTTTGTTGATTAAAAAAAAGAGAAGAAGAAATCAAATAGAAATGTTATTCTTGTAAATTGCCATTAATATGGAAATCAATAATTGATATTTATTATTTGTAAATTGATCTTTAAACTGAAAAAGATGATGAAAAGATAACACATTGTCATAAAAAACGTTTTAATATGATGATTCATCTCAAATATAGTTAATGCTTTATTATATTATTGGATTTAGTTGAAGATGCATATCTATGTTTCCTGCCCTTTCAAAAGAATTGTTGTAATAGACCCACAAATCATGTAATTATCAGGAAAATATTCGGAATCAAGCATCCATTTGATATTTCAATGTTCATTACAAAACTTTTGCAGATATTTGCAGAAGCAATCAAAATTGATAGTATTTCTGAAAGTAGTGGGTTCTACTCAAATTCTTTTGAGAGGGTTTCTCATACAAAAAAAATATGTATACAATATTAGACTAGCTATATTTACTATACTCACTGCTATTTTTTATCTGACGACTGTCACTAACAGAAAAACTTTTAAAGTTAAAAAAAAATATTGAAAAGGGGGGAGGGTGCTAAATATGTAAGTAGACAGTTTTAGTGTACAGGATTATGGCTAGTCAAAAACACAAATATTTACACCAACATGAAATATAAATAATTATGTATGTGCATCAACACAAAAGAAGCAGTTGAGAAACAAAGGAAAAATGCAATCATATATGAAAAAAAGAGAAGAAAAAGTCAAGAATACCTCAATCTAACAAAACAGAATTAAAGAAGATACATGTACAATATTCAGTGAAAATATATATGTATATATATTTATCATTTTCTTATTTTTGTATACCTAAAAGTAGAAATATTGATACTTTTAATTTGACCATTAATCTCCGACTACCAGTTAGTATGAAGACAGGTAAACATGAACACTGCATGCCTCTTTACTCCGTACTCCAGAAACGTATCCTATGGTCAGGCTTTCCTGTGTATGTCTGCGTCATTGTAGAATTGTCTAGATTTAGCTTACTAAGTGAGGTTTTTAGGTACTATATTTGAATGATGTTATGAAGGGTAAAAAGTTTACTAACAAAAAAAAAATGTCTAGAAAAGTGAAGGGATAAAAATAGTTTGAACTTTGACAAATCGTTATATTTTCACTTTCATGGTCCAAAGTGCAGCATTGTTAGAATGTTAATACATTCACCAAAAGAAAAAAAAACTACTGATCTGAAAATGTTTATAAAACATCGTTTTGACAGCTGAACAAACTATAAACAAATATATCTTTTCAATTGCTGTCTTCATCAGACTTGTAAAAAAACAGACACATACAAAAAATTATGTTTTAATTTTGTTTATAACTACAAAAACAATTACACATTGAATTCATGACCACAAAATGTTGATTTTTGATATGCATCTTCAACACAATTAAGTTATTTGGTAAATGAAATGACAGACAATCAACTTCAAACAAAAAAATCATCATGAAATCTCATTCTTTTTTTCCACAGAGTATAAATATAGAATTAACTTGTATTTCTATCGTACTTTAACAAGCATTGCTGTCATTTCATTTCAAGTCTTTTAAGATCATTATTAAGATTTGTTAGGATGCACAGTTAAAACTGCCTGAAGGACTTGTTTATAGTAAATTGTTTTTCTCACAAAAATATATAAATTTATGATATATAGCTACATTTATGTAGTAGGTAATGCTTTCATTTGGATACATGTATATTAATATATATAACAACAAGTCCTTGAAGCAAAACAAAAAGAGTTGAGCGAAAACTTGCCATATTCAGAAAAAAACATCTTAATTGACATGAATCGTGTGTCAAGATCTTTCATCTTTGCATTCGTACAGCTATTATCACTTAGTATTGTATTTGTTTGGTAAATTCATTTGAAAAATATTTCGGAATTTATTTGAAAGATATCCAAGGCACATTTGTTTATATCTTATGTTTTGGGTAGTGAACTTGAATCAAGATTATTTTATCAGAAATTAGAGAAGATGTTAGTGAATTTGGCAAGGTTTCCTCAGCTTTGATACAACATTAATCAACCTGTTGTGATATGGCTATGGCAGTGTTCCAATCTATGATTATTTTTCCCGTAAACAAAATATTTGTAATATACTTCTGCTGGTTATCTGTTTAAGATGGAAATAACTAGAGGGATTGAGAATAGAGTTAGCCTTTGATCCTGGGATGTTACATTTTATCAGTAAATCATTTTGGCTTGGGTTTAATCAATGCACACCAGCAGACAAAAGATCTTTATGATCAACTTGTCTAGCAAAATCTTCATCAGAACTACAAAAATCTGGTATGGATACCTCAGAACTATAAGATCTGGTTAATTATTTTATATTACTGATAAACTTATTATCCACAAAATAATTATTTACGTGTCTAATTACTGAAATTTTGTAAAGATTGACTCTTGCTTTGAGAAAAAGGAATGGATAAAACCTTTAGTTTTATAGACCGTTTTAGGTTATACATGTATTTATAAAGGAGTGCAAATTTTTCATTATTAAATCTTTTAATTTGTTTAGTCCAAAGACAAGTTGGGAGTAGGGTCTAAAACTAATCCTGAAATGAAGTTGATAAGATGTCCGTAAATATTAGATAAATAAATGCATTTTATGGACACCCAAGAATAAACTTTACTTCTGGACAGATTGGAACTTGCTATAAATGTCACAACTGGTCAGTTATAATTAAGGAAATTTCATGATATTATTTGTTTGTTTGTCATACATGTATATGTTCATTGTAAATTTTATCAAATGGTGTCGTCCGCTTTCGCGGCATGACAGCATGTCAGTGCTTTGTAGAAATTTAGCATGTCCCTCCCAGGACAGATCGTTCTTCATACATTTAAGATGATACTATTATTGATTATTATTCAAGTCATGCATGTTTTATTTTATTATTATGAAAAAATTATGATAATTAATTGATGCCATAAATTATGTTGTTTTGCACGAATTTAATGCATGCTCCTTATTTTCCTCATGCATGCAGGGATTTGGTTTTGTAACTTTCGAAAGTAGCGCAGAAGCAGACAGAGCACGAGAGAAAATGAACGGCACTGTGGTTGAGGGACGAAAGATTGAGGTGCATGTCCATAGTCCAATTATGTGGTAGCACAACACACAAACTGCTAAGTCTTAATGATACAATTATTGTTCAGTATAAAGAAATGCCCGTCTATATTAATGTTTAATCTTGTGATACTTTACAAACCCTTTCATTTCAACAGCCACAATTTTTATGCTTTTTATGTCAATTTCTTCATTAGCAACAGAATGTGCACCAAACTGCATGATTGCATATTTAGAACTCTCTTTTTCAGGAATCATTTCAATTTTCTTTCTTCCATGTTTTTTTTGGAAAAAAATGTTTTTAAATTACTCTGGTACAATCATGACAATGAAAAAGAGTCTCACTAAGTTTTGGAATGAAAATATAAGGAAAAAAATATGTAATAAGTTAATGCTGAAAGGAATGAAATTTTCCATTCGAATGGGGGAAAAAGTTGATGTTGAAGAATAAAGGATAAGAATTTGGCTGTTAAATGTAAAGGACTTTTTATTTCTGTTTCTTTATATCTTAAAATTGTTGAAATGTTGCTCTCTTGATATCGTGTCACCCGGGCAGTGTTTTAAATCGTTGCATTTTGGCAAGGAACGTGTAGCTACAAATATACTCTCCGTACTATTCAGATCACAGAGTGTGTATTCTATTATTATTATCTTTTTAAGTTCGGTTTTGCCTCTCTGTTCTATGTAACGTTTGTTTGTTAGCTATTTAGAACGTGGTCTGAAATCACTATATGGCATTTCTTCATGCTGTTTTATTTGTATATTATTTTATTACTTAAAAACTATATTAATACCCTTACAAAAAACATCAAATCTAAACTATGAACTATTCATTCTTGATAGCTTTACAAACCATAGGGGTCTTTGATAAAGATTGTTCCCTGGTAGGTGGTAGGTAGGTGAACACCTCATTGCTATAGTCAAATTATATAAAAAAAACTGATGCTGAAGGGAATTTGTACTGTAATTTTTTGTTTCAACAGTTTTGAACCTCACACAAGGAAATTGCGAATGTGATAAAAAAG
Organism: Mytilus edulis; assembly: GCF_963676685.1. Lineage (NCBI taxonomy): Eukaryota > Metazoa > Mollusca > Bivalvia > Mytilida > Mytilidae > Mytilus > Mytilus edulis. The sequence continues at coordinate 57,785,769 of NC_092352.1, forward strand.
AATTGTGTAGAAATTTGGAAATACCTTAAATGTTACTTTTGTTTTCAATTTCAACTTGAAGCTGCACCGTTTTCCCATATTAAAGCTAGAAAAAAAAACATTCATTTTGTAAACAATTTTATCATTTTTTTAACCAAAATATTTTTCTGCAGATCCATAAGCAATTTCCATAAGCTAGTGGTTGATTCAATTATCATTAAAGACGGATATAATTTTAAAGAAAAAAAAAGGAAATTTCTTGTTTCGATGGGCTGGGCTTCTTTATAAAAGTTTGTAAAAATATAGAAATATTATTAAATAATACAACCATACAGTATTACATTCTCTTCAGTATCACTTCATGTATAGATATGATGTTCAACATTAAACCTGACTTGGTACAGTACCAGATAATTGAAGTTCATCTTGAACAAGTTCTAATTCCTATTAGCATATATGCAAATTTATGTGCAAATACAGAAACACACACTCACACACTTACACCACATGAATGTAATTATATAAAGATTCAACATCTGCTTTAAAAAGAAAGTTTGGACCAAATTTTAAAAAAGATTGACCTTTGTTCTATACTGTTCAAGTTTTAGCTAATTTATAAGTAATGTTAATCTTCAAATGTTCTTTTTTGAAAACGTTAACAGATGTTGAGTTTCTATACCCAAAAAAAAATATGAAAAAAAATCTCCCTTGAAAAAAAACCTGTAAAAATCCAATTAGGCATTGTAAATTTATACTTGTATTAAAAAATTCAATATTACTTTGGCATAACAAAATATCTGGTTTTCAATTCTTTGGGGAAATAATTGTAATTCAGAATCATTAATTATTCATTAAATTAAACAAAAAGAATGCATGATTGAAAATATGTCTGATATACTGCTAGAATAAAAGGGTAATAATTTTATATATCATTAACCAGATGTTTTGTTCATAGACATATGATTTGCCTAAAATCTAATCATGAGTCTCAAAATTGCTGTTTTTGCAGAACATGAAGTTTTATAGATAAATTAAAAAAATGATAAATATATTGTTGAGCTTTTTTGGTTCAAATTTTGGTAGATCACGATTTTCTAAGATACTAAAATAAGTGAAAACAGCAGTTTTATCTGTCAAAGTTTATTATGTATTATTTTTTTTTATTCTTTGATTGTGAACTGAATCTTGTGCCTTTTATAGTAATTATGAATTTCATGTAACATTATGTGCCTCGTCTCCCACTTATATTTTAACACTTGAGGTAGACAATTTTAAGCCTCTAAATATCCAATATCAGGAAAGTGTTATGAAGTTAAGGACACGTTTTGTTTACTTAATACTTATCAAAACAATCAAGTTTTGTCAATGTTTCATCAAAATTGTTCATCCCATGTAATAGGTCCTAGATTGTATTTCTGAAAGCTAAATGAGCTATTGTTTGTCTTAAGATAGACTATTTCTATTTTTATTGATCGATTGATAACACATAAAGACTTTAAAAGTCTGTTTTAAAGGGATTACTTGGATAAAAAGAATTTGATTTAGGATTACAAAAAGGCCAAGATAATCTTCCAAATTGACATATTGAGTGAAGAATTTAAAAGGAAAGATATTCAAATTGACTTTTTCATCTATCAAAGTGGATTCTATTCAATATCTGTTTAATATATATTGTAAAATTTTATCGAAATTTGATTAAAAACATTATTTGTTGATTTTTATTCAATTTGGAAGATGTTCACATATTGTATGAAAATGTTTATGCTTGTCAATATAATCCAACCTGCTTTCTAAAGTGTTGCCATTTTATAAATTAGGTTAACAATGCCACTGCCCGAGTCTTGACCAAAAAATCAGTTGCTGCACCCACTATCCCAAATGGTAAGATACCCTATTACAGTATGTTATACTATGGGCCTTGACTTCAAAAATATACATCTATTTGAGTTTCAAAGAAAAAATTGTTCGATACTTTTTCAGACCTATTAAAGAATGGGTAAATTTATTGGAAATGTTAAAAATGATTTCAAAACAAGTGTACAGTTGTCAAGGCCCAAAGGTTTAAATCCTCAAGCAGTATGCAGTTCAGCAAATGGTTTATTTTATTAAAATTTCAGGCAGTTACAGATATTACAAAAATTAAGACATTTTTTCATGAAAATATAATGTGTATGAATGTTGGGCAGTATTATTTTATTTCTTTTATTTATTATCTTGTAAAGTGTTGCTGTAATTGCATGCTGCATTATGAGAGTAATTTTAGCTTGGAATTTATAATGCTGGTACATTGTGTTAAGTCGAGGAGGCCGGCATGGGATGGGTATGTTCATATTAATGTGGGTACGATTATGTATGGAAACCAATAACAAGGCATGTCTGGAATAAAAAGGGTATCAACAATTTCTAAAAACTGCATCCACAAATAATTTGTGAAATTTTGCATTTTATACCCCCCAGTCTGCATCGTGCAGAAATACACTAACGTTTAAAACAATGCATCGAGAATGACCCCTTTAAGTTCAAACTTTGTTTTTGGCAGAGACGAACTTCCAGTATGTTTCTTGTAGTCTTTGTGCACTGATATAGGCGACTTTTTGAACTTATCCCATATGTGCCTCATTTTCTTACAAATAAAATATCCCTGTAGATCTTGCTACCATTTCCATTTAACTACGTGTTTTGATGTCTGTAGTATATAAACTATTTTAATTTTATCAACTTTTGATTGTTGCATCGGTATGTTTCAACATGTTGCAAATTGCAGCATTGTGATTGATAATGTGTAATGCCTGAATCTAAATAGAGAGTTTCTTGCATAGATGTCATCAAGACTGCATATTGTATTTCTTTTACACATGAAATGCACATACCAATACTAGCATGCTCTTTATTTTGTTTCTCCATCACACTGTTTTTATGTGCATTAACAATATTTCAGCTGCTGCACTCCGAGGAGTAGCATTAACGAGAGGGAGGGCTGCAGCAGCAGCAATAGCCAATCGAGGGGTTTATAGTGCTGCGGCACTAGCTGCTGCTGCTGCCGTGCGGCCACAACAGTTGGCACAAGCTGCCACAGCATTACCTTTTCCTGGGTAAGTATTACATCTACCTTGGCACCAAACACTCATTATGTTTTGTAAAAATATGAAAAATTGTTGCACTTCTTCTCCCATAAGTTCTGGAAAAGATTTACCGTTTCTTCTTTTAGATAAATTCTTTAAATTCTACATCTGTGAAATTTTTATTCTTGAATTTTAGAATTGCTTCATAATCATGGTATCTTAAATGTATTCTTTGTTAGAAAAAACTATCTTTTCTGCAAAATTTATTACTGTAAATTTAGAATATTGTACGATTTTTCAGTTGTTACAAAAAATATGACTGATGAGTATGGCATTTTTAAGAACTGACATTTTACATAAGGATTGCATTACTTGAATGCAGAATTTTCTGAAATCAGAATTACTACAAAATCTCACATTTTTGTCTATTTAACAGAAATTTCAATATAGATGCATGAGTCAATAGCTTAATTTACAGTTAATTATTTTTAAATGAGACAATCATGTATTTAAAATTGGTATGAGCCTTTTACAAATCTAATAATTAGTCTTAAATTCCAGTGGACTGATTCAAGATCCTTATTTGGCAGCCACATATGCACAAGCAGCTGAACGAGGGTACCAGGTGAGTCCACTCATACATCATGGAGCTATCTCTTCTTTGTCCATAATAACATATTTCCAAATCTTATCAATTTTGACAGATGTTTATAATCTTTGGTTTCTCTGCCAAAATTTCCAGTGCTTATCTTCTCTCAATCTTCCTAGATTTAAACAACCCCTATAAATATTTAGTGAGAAAAATAATTTAAGTCATGTTGTCATAATGGATATGAATAAATATTTATTTAGAAAAATGTTAACAAATATATACAATTAGTCACACAAAGTCCAAAAAATGAATAGATTTCAAATGTCTTACTGGCATTACAGACAAATAATAATTATTACACACTTGATTAGAAATATTTAAAGAACATTGATTTGATATTAGTAAAATGTAATATATATTTTATATTGTTCTAATAACTTTTGAATTAAATCTAACAGCAAATTATTAAACAAAAAAATAACCTATAACAACATTTTCTAAAACGGTATGTTATTGCATTTCAGATAATCTCTACACAGCCCTACCCTATGGGAGCAAGAATAGCTATCCCACAAATGGCAACAGCTCAAATGTTAGGAGGAAACACATATACTGCAGCCTCAATACCTGGGTAATTAATTTAGTCATACAAATCTTACATTTATAGAGAATAGTTACTGTGTTCAAAGTGAATCACTGACTATTGCATATTAACTACATACATAAAAAAAAATGTGCTGACTTCAGAAGTATGTCAAAATAATTTTAATTGCACAAAGAGATATTTTGCAGAATTTTGTAGATATCTTGTAAGAAAAAATACAGCTAGTAACTTAAAAATTAGTTAATTGTATACTCTCAGTCATGCATTAATACACTTATTATAAATAAAAATACATTTTCGGACAGAATTTACTGCCTACTAGTACATGTTTATATGCTATGTGAATATCAAATGTTTGCCTTTTTAGATTGACAGGCAGAGAATATGCAGATCCATATTTGGGACACAGTATTGGACCAGTAGCAGGTTATGGGGTAAGCACAAAATAACAAAAGATTGTAGTTTTGAAGTTGCGAATTAAAAAAATGATATGGAGCCATTTTAGAATTACTTACAGATCAAGACAAATATCATGGTGAAATTTTTTAATAGTTGAAGGGAAGTAAATCTAGAGAAAAAAAATATATGGAAATATTTTAGAGTTGTACAGATCAAGGCAAATAATTTTAATAGTGAACGTTTTAACTGGTGGAAGGGAAGTAATTCCAGAGAAAAACAACATACCCAAAAAAATGAAAAAAAATATTTGTTTCTTCTATAAACTAGCATAATAATACATGTTATTTTTGTTTTCTTTCATTAGGCAACAGTGTATCGAGGAGCATACCAGCGATTTGCTCCTTACTGATAAGGCTCGTCATATGAAGAGGATATTCTGTGGTGATTTTTACAGTATTGTTAATGGACAGCCATTATACAGAGAAGTGCAATGCTAATATTTCAGTGCTGAATTGGTGCTTTCTGCAATTGTTTAACTTATTTATTGAAGAAACTTAAAGCACTGTTGAGATTCTCATATGCTGCCAATGTTATATTTCACCTTCCATTTTGTATTTGTGATTCTGTGTAGATTTCGTGACATGTAGAGAAAATAAGAGCCACAGCTACATTCAAGTAAAATCTGATGAATTGATAAGGATGTGCAAAATGGAGACACTACGCAATTTGATGTTTCACTAAAACTACGCAGCTTTTGAACTGTTTGTTTTTTAAAAGCAGAAGTTTATACTTGTTATGTTTTGTACCTTTAAGGTTAAAGTTTCAAATTCAAAATTTGCCTCCAAACCGGGAGTTGTGGATTTATAAATTATTTTCCCGATATTTACATAGAATCACAAAATATACCCATGCCACAGAATTAATATTTGAGTCATAATGACACTGTATAAAAATACTCATGTGGTGAGCTTTATTTTGATCAAATGTCTAGTCAATTGTCACACTTGTTACCTCATCCATGAATTATATTGATATGTTTCAATTCTCAGTAACTTCACTAAAACTGCCTGTATCCTTTGATTCTAGTCTACACCCATTGATAAAACATATAGGGCAGTGATGATTCATTAAGTCACAAGTTTTATCACTGTTGAAACATTTGGACATTATCCATTTTGTACGAACACATTTTTCTCCATCGAAATTGCTTAATTTTCATTTTTATTATTAGTTGATTAGGTCAATTAAGTGTACTGCATATTGCATAGCTTTGCTGTCCGCTTAACGAATTTACTGAGAATTGAAATGATTGGCAGCTGACGGAAGAGCTAGCCATATTTTAAGACTTTTGTCACAAGGTATCAAATGAAAAAGATTTGTCTTCCATCATGGTGTTGTTCAGGTCGAATGATGGTTACAATAATACATTGATAATTAGTCACCTAGTCTTTGTCAGCATACTGTGAAATATGTGATGCATCTTATATTTGATTTACAAGCTAGAAATTTTTTAACCCAAAAAATCAATTTGAAATTTTTGATACAGAAATAATTTGATATAGAATTAATTAAATTTAAACAATGGAATATTTAGAAATGATATAATTTGTGTTAATTTTCACAGGAATGTAGTGAAACTTTTTAAAATATCTTATAATTCGAATAAATTTTGAAATAAGATATCTTTGAAAATGAATTATTCTGTTACATATGCTTTTATTTGGTTAACTAGAACATCACATTTCACACTTTGTTGACAGTTTGTTTTCAAAAGTCACTGGTAGATTTGATCTGATCTAGGTCATATAGGTGCTTTATTTTACCATATTTATTGTGCAATTTATTTTTTTATGTTGTTCTATTTTTCATTATAACTTTTGTTTGTTTAAATATACTGTACCTTTATGAAAAGGTATGTTATAGTGTTTGAAATGTGGGTTTGGAAGAATTCACAAAATACTTAGGAGGTAGTTAGGAGTCATACTTCATTTTGTTGAAATTAAATTCATTAATTCTTCCAATGAGAGAATGAGATTTTTTCTTTGCGAGACGGTATGATGTATGAATGTTTCTGAGATGTATAATGTATAAATGGTTTGTTAATCTGTGATGTCTGAGTATTATAAAGTGAAAGCTAGTCTCTTAATTGTTCAAGTGATGAAAAATCATAATTTAAAAAATTGTTCACTTTAAAGTTAATATTTAACATGTTAATGAACTTGCCAAAATGCTCTTGCCCTTATATTATTGGTTATTGATTTTTTTTGTGTCATAGTTCATGAATCTCCCCAGGGTTCAGGAAGTGCTACTAAGGGTCCATAAAACACAGCTACAATATTCTTACAATACAGTTTTACATAAGTTTTAAACAACATTTAATAGTTTTACCACATTTTGGATTATTTGGTATGTTAAAACTATATGGAAAACATGTGGTGACTTAATATAAAATTTTAAAAGTTTAACACAGAAACTACTAAAATAATAAAACTTCAGGCATTTGTTAAAAAAATTTAATCAGTACTAGCTCAGACTTCAGTTAAAAATCTAAAACTTTTTTTATTGGGAAAAATAAGACTCAGGGATGATGGACTCTTTATTTAAAGAAAAGCATTGCATTGTCATAAAATGATATTTAGCAATTTTTTGTTTGTTTTGGCATAATACAAAAGAAATGTGCAATACAGTCTAAATACGCAATTATCTTATTACCAGATCCTTATTTATTTATTTTATAGGGTTCCTCTTTTCAAATATCCCAATTATTAAGTAGCATTCAAGATTTTACAGAATAAAAAACAGATTTTGTTTTAAAACGAAAGCAATTGTAGGTACTTCCTTTAAAAGCATTTCTTGTCTTTTTACAGACTTCCCTCGATCTGATATTATTTGTTTTTAAATGCAATCTCTTGTTTTTTGGGATGATTTATATTTTACTTGTATGTACTTCCAGTTTCATAATGTTGTTGGATTTATTTTTACATATGTTGTTTATAGAGCTACACTTAACAAGGTCAATTGACTCTTGGAAGTATTGTTCAAATTTTTATTGATAATCAAAATATTATCTGCAAATGTCAAAATACAGCAAAATTTTTAACATAATTAAAACTGTTTTTGAGTTGTTCATTTCCCTTCCCTTACACGCAATTTATCCCAATGACGCAAAAAATATGTAAATAAACAAAAACACATATGTAGCCACCTCGCAAACAGTTAAGTGCTAGTTAGCAAGCCCCCAATTCATTAACTCCACATTATATATATATACTTTGTGTGAATATATGTTGCTTTTTTTCCTAATTTTTGTCATGTCCTTTCATAATAGTCTAATATCCGTTTTGTCTCTTTATATTAACTTTATTGATGTCTTGTTGTGGCAGCAGCAGATAACTGATGCTGCTGCCCCCTGTTGTACTTACAGGCATGTCCAGGGGCATGATGGGAATTGAGCATGAATAAAGGAATGATTTCAGTGAGATTTAATAAGCATGTTATTATGAATGTATGATTGTGCTTCTATCCCTATACCTGAGAACTGATCTTTCTCTGGCATGAAATCTTTTTAACTTAACCTTCGCATATTTAGACGTGAGATAGTTATTCTCTGTAGCTATGAAATAACCAGAATTTAGATGTAACATTCCAACACTTTTTTTTCCATTGTATGTTTACTTCTTTATATTACTTTCTTTATAGGACATGTGTTTTTTCTCTCTTGTATTTGAAATTCATTTTGTGTCTTTTTTGTGTAAATTTATCAGTTTATTGTTTAGTTTATATATGTAGTATTTATTGATGATTGTATGTAATATAAGAAATTGACTAACTTTTTACATTGTGTTTAAAAATACCATTGAAAGTTCAAAATCTGATTTGGGTGTTCCAACAGTATGATTTAACACTTTTGTGTATCATCAGTTTTCCCACTAAAAGGTCTGGTTTTCTGCTGTTACTCTGGCTTCCTCCACAATATATGATATAGCCAAAGGTACTGAAAGTAGAAAGTGCCATTAAACACCAACAATGAACCATCTAAAATTGTGTGGATCTGTTCTATTGAGCTTGGTAAAATACAAGAACATCTATCAATAAATTGCGATCAAAAGAAATGTATGGGCTCTAGGGGAGATAACTGTTGAAAATACAACTACGCTTGATAAGCTGTGATTAAGTATTTGAACTTTCAATTGTATTTTTATACACAGTGTAACTTATATCAAGAGTGTTAAATTCTTTTTATCAAGAAATGGAAGTCACAACCAAGTCAGCATTATCTTTATAGTTGATAAATTTCCAGGTGATTTTGAAATTTAAAAAAACACTCATTAAATTTTCTAAATGCAATAAGTTATAGCTTTTAGTTTACATGTATATGATATTTAATGTATTAGTTAATTAGTTAGTTTTCAAAAAAAAAAATTAAATGGCTGAAGGAATTTAAAGAAAATGACAATAAATTTGCTTAAAGTGAAAATAGGATTTGGGTTTTTCATGCATTTTACCAATTGGTGGAATTTTGAAGAAAAAATAATTTTCTGAACTTTTTTTTTTTCAAAATTTTTACTGTTAGCGTTTCTTGATGAAATATATTGACAAATCTTGATATAATGAGAGGAGTTGCCTCAGAGCCCTGCATGAATGGAATACATACAGGAATACTATTGAGGGCATTTTGTTAATATTGATATTATAGTTCACACAAGCTTCAAGTTAATTGATCCACACACTTATATATTGTAATACAGATATGATTTAGAGCTTCTTTCATGCACTATGGATATTCTGTATATGTATATACATATATATTTAACCTCTTTGCCACCTTTTGAACAGTTTTTGTGTCTAACAACATTGTGTGTGACCTTGATTTTTTTTCCAGATGCAAATAAATTGTCATTATGTGTATTTATCTCACTGCATTCTCATTGCTAAAGCATGGACTTACGGTCATTATAGAGTTATGGTTCTTTAGACAAAATCTGTATTTATGCGTTTCAAAACTGTCCTGAAATATACTTTTAAATTGAACATTTTGGAATTTGTGACAAAAACAGATGTAAATTAAAGTTTCTGTCAATATGTGCTGAAAGTTAAGCATTCATTGTTTTGTCTAGACTTCTAACCTTTTGTCTTTACAAATTTAGACCCTTAAATTTCAAATTCTAATTCAATTTAACAAAATAAGCTTGATAAGACATTAAAGTCAAAGAACCATAAAATAGTAGACCAATCTTGCATTTTATCTTTATTGTAGTAAACTGACAAGAGAAATCTGTATATATCAGATTGAATTAATGATGCATGCATTTAATAACTCCCCTTGCAGTACTCCCATTTATAATCTGCTATAACGAACAATGCTGTTCTAGATAAAGTAACTCTGCTTATATTGGAATTCTTTCTTTTGCTGTTGCATGTGTGTTTATGTATATATTAGTACCTCTTAGTGTCAGTGTTGTAGGATTGATAATAGAAAATAACAAAAAATTCAAACAAATAGATAAACTATTATATTTGTAACCTCTAGATTAGGGGTACAAATCTTAATACACGAGTTTAAAATTGCAAATCTCCAACCAAATTGAATTAATATAAATATATCAGATTATAAAAATCTTTTTGAACTGAAGTTGAAATAAAAAAAAATATTAATTAACTATTTAGGAACCAAGCACAAGTGAAATTAAGTAGGGTTTTATTTCACCCATAGATATAATTTATGTTTTGGTATTTCTGGACACATCTCATTTAAAATTTATAAAATAATTTTCTCACTGTAAATTGCATTCTTTAATCAGTTTTTCTTGCAGTTTAATAAAATTTTAAGTGATTAATAGAAACAGTAAAACCAAGCAATTTGGTGTACTGTGAAATTGATTTAATATGTAGTCTAAAAATCTACAAAATGAATTAAGATCTGGATAAATATACTTAAATTCAGGGTAAATCCTGTTTAGAAATAAAACCTGAAGTCCTGTTTAAAAGATAAAATAGACAATCTTATGATTAACAATAAATTATTTCTTGATTCTTTCACTTTTAAGACTTAAATAAATTGATTTTTTTTATAACATTTAATGTATGCGTAATTTATTAATACTACAGAAAATATAAGGTGTGATGTTGATGTAAAAATACAAAAATATACTGTATAAAGTTAAAGGAACAAGTACTGTTTGAATTTGGAAAATAATTTTTATCTTCCCTTGCTTAGAATTTCTTTTTAGTAATATTTCCATCAAGTAGTACAGGCAAATTTTCATAGAAAATCCAAAAGATTAAAGTTATTGATTAAAACTTCAAGTAGTTGAGTATGAATGATAAAAAAAATGAAGTTTGTTTCATGGGAAATTTTGACAAAATTTGGGCAAAGAACGTCCTCTTAAATTAATTATTTAAAATTTGCACTTTAAGCATGTTCAAGAAGGAATAAAATGTTCCTCTTATATTTCTCTGACCTGCTATCATAGATAAGCTAAAGATTTGACATAAAGAGGTACAGTAATATATAAATGCACTTTTCAGCATAAGTTTGTGGAGCTTTATCTAGAATGGCATGTTCCATAGCAGTGTGATCATGGTCTGTTTGCATGGTTTCATGCTCCAGTGGTGATGGCTTTTTTTAACTGCATCATGTTGTCAATATTCTTTGGCGGCCTCCAAATATCCAACTGACCAAAAAAATCAAACCCAAACACACGAAAAGTAGGAATATAAACAAATATTAAAAGCCTTGAGGAGACAGTCATAGAAAAAAATCAAAACATTAAAATGAAAGGGGGATGCATTCCTAGCAACATTTAAAAACAATCTATACCCCCAACAATACAAACAACCTCTATAAATACTTAAGACATTAGAAAAAACACAGAAACTATTGTTTTGCCCTGCTTTTAATGTTTCAGAAAACAAGATAATGGTAAATGTTGTTCTTTAACAGCAAAGATACCATGAGCAATCACATATATTAGTCATGTTCTAGTGGTCAGATTACGGTAAGTCGGAAATTTTCGTGATAGGTTTGTTTTGTGATGTAGATGAAATCACCAAAAATATATCTGCTTGAGTACATGTGATTTCTTATGGAAATTGACAACAGATTCCCACCTTGTAGTTGCAATGTGTCTATAACCTTTATTTTGACAGTTCATTGGTATATTTTTGAAGCAGCATCAACAATTTGTTAAGTTTGTGATTGGTTAGATGGATATTATTTGGCCCAGTCCCATCAGTCATGCTCTATCATTTGAAACTTTTGCTTAGTTTAAATATTGGTTGTGATTAAGTAGAGTTAAGATGAACCATTTATGGTAAGTCAATGATATTTGGTATGCAAATGTGTGAGAATTTGTACATAGACATAGTATTAGTCTGGTGACTCATTGTTTTTGTCAAGCCTGCGACATTTGTCATAACATAGGGATAGTGATCCAGCCGGCCTTAGCTGAGTTCTTTAAAAACGCTTTTATATTTTAGAAGATGGAAGTGTGGATTCAAACTTTGTATATATATGCCATATGTTACAAAGATTCCGTATAGCATATGTCCATTGTCCTTTTCTTACTTTGGTTTGCCTTTACCAAATATTATGAAACTTGTACACAATGCTTAAAATACCACAAAATTCAGATCAAGTAAAATTTGGGTAGTGTCACTTATACCGTTCTTCAGTTACATGTATTTCTGTTTATAACTTTATATGATATACAAGTGGGGGCATCATCTGTGTTACATGGACAAATTCCCCATTTATTTGTAATTGGCTTGCCTTGACAGAGTAAAAAAGAGAGCATAGGTACATGCTTTTTCTGGCACGTTGAATTTGTCAACAATGTGTAAGTCTGTGGTTAGGTCTAGTTTATGGGAAACCACTAGTGGAAGGTCGAGGATATTTTGCATTGGCACATCTCATTTCCATGGAAATTATTTGGCCCTGCTCCGTCAGTCATGGTCTATTGACTTTGAAATTTTTTCTTAGTTTACACGATGTATGATTAGGTCATTATATAGGGAACCACGAGTGGTTGGTCATGGTCTATTGACTTATAAACTTTTGCTTAGTTTGCATGTATTAATTTGTGATTAGACTAGTTCAAAATACCTGCAAATGTTAAATCAATGATATTTGGTATGCAAATTTATTGGCATTTTATTAAGCCCCATCCCCTCATCATGGTTCATTGACTCTGAAACTTTTACATAGTTTACAAATTAATGTTTGTTTTAGTAGATACAGGAAGATGTGGTATCAGTGCCAATGAGACAACTCTCCATCCAAGTAACAAATTTATAAAAGTAAACCACTATAGGTCAAGGTAAGGCCTTCAACACTGAGCCTTGGCTCACATCGAACAGCAAGCTGTAAAGGGCCCCCAAATTACTAGTGTAAAACCATTCAAACTGAAAAAAACAACTCTAATATATATAAAAACGAGAAACACTTTAAGTTTGATAAAAGGGAAAGACTTATGATAAGTCAATGTTATTTGGTATGCAGTTGTATTCACATTGTCACATCTCATGTCCATGGAGATTGTGCAGCCATGTACCTTCAGTCATGGTTATTTGCACAACTTGCATGTGTATAGTATTGTTATTTTAATTTCAACATTTACATTATCAAAATTACAAAAAGGCAAGACATTTATCTGATAACAGTTTATCTTTCTTATTTTGAGTACAGTAATATGATAACTAATATATGGTATGTGCATACCATGCAAGGTCCTCGTACTTCATTTCATGGATCAGTGAATAAGATTAAGTTTTTGTGGTCAAATCCATATATCAGATAGGCATACTATTAGCAATAGGTCTAAAGGAGTAGGTCCGGTAAGGACCGATTTTGGCCTCAAACTTCAGGTTCATCTGACGACAGATTTTGACCTTTTTTTAACACTTAAGTGTCTATTTTATTTGAATTAATTAGTTTATGTGAAAGATTTTAACAGATTTAGTCATTAAAAACGATCCGATTCAAGCTCAAATATGAAAAATCTACCTAATATGCCGAAAAATGTCACTTTTCAGATGGTTTTTGGTAAAAATGAAAGTGGCCGCATCCGTGTTCATCCTCAACCTTTATATATGTTATGTATTACCATAATTTCAATATTAAGGATGAACACGAATGCGGCCACTTTCGTTTTACACGAAAACCATCTAAAATTTAACTAAAATACTAAAATTATGAGGATTTCAGTAATTTAGCATGACTTAATGGTGCTAGTACCGGGTATATGTGCATTGTATTGTCAAAAACAGCCCATATTTATGTAGCAGAAGCATTCTACTGTCCAATAAATAACTAAAGGTTTACATTTTAACAATTTTGTAAAACTGCTATATTTTGGGACCAAAAAGGGTTCTTACTGAACCTACTCCTTTGGTGTATGGAATGATTGTAAGGTGTAGATGTCCAACTGACGTTGGCCTCATTTTCATGGTTCAGTGGTCAAAGTTGATTTTTTATACGACTGCAAAAATTGAAAATATTTGGTCGTATATTGGTATCACGTTGGCGTCTGAAGACTTTTGGTTTTCGCACTATAACTTTAGTATAAGTGAATAGAAATCTATGAAATTTAAACACAAGGTTTATAAACACGAAAGGAAGGTTGGGAGTTGGATGTCCCAACAGTTTAGGAATAAGGGGCAAAAAAGGGGACCAAATAAGCATTTTTCTATGAAATTTAAACACAGGTTTATGACCATAAAAGGAAGGTTGGGATTGATTTTGGGAGTTTTGGTCCCAACAGTTTAGGAATAAGGGACCCTTTAAATTAAACTTTGTTTGAATTCATCAAAAATTGAATAATTGGGGTTCTTTGAGATGCCAAATCTAACTGTGTATGTAGATTCTTAATTTTTGGTCCCATTTTCAAATTGGTCTACATTAAGGTCCAAAGGGTCCAAAATTAAACTAAGTTTGATTTTAACAAAAATTGAATTCTTGTGGTTCTTTGATGTGCTGAATCTAAACATGTTCTTAGATTTTTGATTTTTGGACCAGGTCACAATCTCTCCAATACCATAGGAAAAAGGTCAATAAATTTGGTGTATGGAATGATTGAAAGATGTTTATTTCTTGCAGAGATCATGTGAACTTTACTTCATTTTTATCGAATGTTGGTTGATTCTAATTTTCGTGTTAGGGTCTGTTTGTAAGATACAATAATTTATGGGTCAATATAATCTTTGCTGTATGCAAGAATTTGTATAGTAAGACTACAAATCCTTAGTGTATGGAATTTTTGTAAGGTGTGCATGCCTGTCTTGCAGATTTCGCCTGACCTTGGTCTCGTTTTCAAATTTCACCGTTGTTAGTTGTAAGGTATGTTTATCAGAAACTATAAGCATTAGGTCTACTATATTAGTGTAATGAAAGATTGGAAAATGTACATGTTTTATCTGGCAGGGTTCATCTGACCTTAACATTGAATTTGATCTTTCAAGACTTTCAACGGGGCCCCTTTCAACCGATTAGTTATGCAGGGGAGACATTTCTGAACTCTGTTTAGGAAGGAGGAGCCAATTCTCAATAAATCTTAAACTTTCATTAAAGGTTGCGAATAGCAGTGAGGCGTGAATATGCTTGACTTCAAATTGTACCAATGTCTTCCTTGTATATATATGTAGTATTAGTCCATCATTCGGTTTAACATTACCAAGACCTCTTTAATTATTCCTTAAATGTTATCTTTGTTTTTAAAACAATCCAGCCGGTGACCAAGAAATTTATATTGGGCATATTGTCTTCCATTATATATATGAAAGTGCTTAAAACTACATGTATAATTAGTTATTCTATTAAATAAGTTATATCTCGCCTGCAGTAGGCGAGACATGAGTTGACATCAGCATAAACATTTGGAAATTATCTTAACATGGTATCCCTCTTTTCACCAATCTAATTAAAAACCGATCTCTCATCGCTCCTGTTTCTGATATGTCGCGTGGGAGATCTAACGAAACCGGCTTTGAGGTCACATGTGAGTGAACTAAAAGTCATGAATTTATAAAGATATGCAAATGAGTTGACGACCTATTAATAAGCCAATCAAAAAAGTTTATGAATTATTATGACTGACGATTTCGTCGTAAATAAAATGAGTTACATCCCTTTGCCTTATGTTAAACTTCCAAGATCGTGGAAGACTCAATTTCATTGGTCGAAAAAGACACACCTACGAGGTCACTCAAATGTGACCTCAAAGCGGGTTTCGTTAGATCTCCCACGCGACATATCAGAAACAGGAGCGATGAGAGATCGGTTTTTAATTAGATTGCGACATATCAGAAACAGGAGCGATGAGAGATCGGTTTTTAATTAGATTGCGACATATCAGAAACAGGAGCGATGAGAGATCGGTTTTTAATTAGATTGCGACATATCAGAAACAGGAGCGATGAGAGATCGGTTTTTAATTAGATTGTCCTTTCACTTGACCCCGGCAACAATTATTGGCAAAGTTGAGGATTTTACACATTTTCAGTTCTTTTTGCTTGACCATGACCTCATGTTTAAGAAGAGTCTGGACCTTGAATATGAACTGAAATTTATATTAGTTCAAAATTCTTGGTTGTGAAAAGAATATATTCTCTGTCTGACAAATGTCATTTTGTCTATCTCAAGTAGTCGGGTCGAGTTTTCAGAAAAAGGACTATTCTTCAGTAGTTAACAAAGAAGGACTGCAATATTCAGCGTGCAGATTGGTTGCAAGGAATGTGTATACACTCACCCTGTCGCCCTTTCTCCGAATGTGATCTACCGAATAAGGCGTATTACCGTGTTTGTACTTACATGTGCAACATGTAGAATCTGCGTAGTCTTCCTAGTTTTTGATGGGGTTCATGTTGATCAGTCTTAAATTTTTTAATGTTGTGTCTCGTTTGTCTATGTTTTTTTTCTTCTATTTAGCCATGGCGTTGTGATTTTATTTTCGATTTATACGTTTGGATGTCTATTCGGTATTTTTCGCTTCTCCGCTGACTGGCTTAATTTCAAACATCAGTGGTTTGTTAATGAGTTCAGGAAGCGGTCTGTAGGTCTTAAGTAGTATATGGTAGACATATCAAATATATAGATTGATCCGAGCATTATATTGCAAAAAAGGAGCGAACTATACATTCAAACTGATAAGCGGAAATATAGTCATATTTACAGCTAGTTGTTGAAAATAAACGAAATTCTAAGAATTGCAAGGGTGAAAGTTCAGAAATAATGTAATATACAAAAAAGCACTATATATATAATGGGCCTAGTCTGTGACAGGAACATAATGATATATAGTCCAATGTCAAATCTACAGTAAATGGGAAAACAAAAATATACGATAAAGAATAACAACTCAAGGGCCAAACATATAATGAATATAGAAACATGGGTAAAAACTAGAAAGAATGAAGAAAAAACCTTAAAATTTTAAGAATACAGAAATGACAGACCATCATTCAGAGTCAGACTATCATGCTAGTATATGCGGTTCTTCCAAGGTCAACCAAATTATGATTGTGTCTGCACGAAAGGATGACATCAACTCTGCCAATTCAATAGCTTCCACATATAAACAACACCCTTGGTCGTGGGAAACAAGATAGGAAACAAGATAGGAAACACAATCCTTGGAATATAGTATCAACCGATAGATTTATACTCATTATGAATTGAGAAAGGAAATGGGGAATGTGTCAAAGAGACAACAACGTTAACCCGACCGAAGAGCCGAAGGCCATCAATGGGTCTTTAACACAGGGAGAAAATCCCGCACCCAAAGGCGTGCTTCAGCTATACTATATTCATGTTAAATGTAATGCTGAATGTTCCTTTATTCTTATTTCCATAGTGTAAAGGGGCAACAAGTATAATCTACTGTTGTTGTTTTAAGGTTAAATGGACGAAAGGACACAATGACACAAGTTGCAACAAAACAAAAGAAATTAAAAAAAAATACGGAAAAAAAAATAAATAGTATCTATAACACAAGCACTATAGCGATGAAAAGTCGTCATTCATATATAATACATCCAAACCCGTAGTCAGGGGGTTTGAGGGGTTCGTATGAACCTCGGCCTTAAAAACAAATAAGCATTGTAAAAGTCGACGTTCTGTTTGAATTGTATCCAACCCCATTAGGAAATTCCAGACTACGGGCCTGGCATCTTTAACTTCATCATGTGATATAGCAAGGTAAACTATTGAACTTCTTGTCATTGGAATATAACATTACTTCACTTCAACATCCAGTAATTTGTGGGAAATTGAAAAAAAAATTTATCTGCAACAGCAACAACAAAAGTTTCAGATTGAAAAAAAATGTATCAGAAGTACGACGGATAAATCTTGTACGTATCAGGCAGTGGCGGATCCAGAGGGGGGTCCGGAACCCCCCTCTTTTTGAACGATCAATGCATTTGAATGGGGACATGTAGTTGGAACCCCCTTTTAAAATGGCTGGATCCGCCCCTGTCAGTCGTAACTTCGCACCAAAATGACAACAAGCAGTTTATAGAAGAACATTTAAAGAAAATAAAAATATCAAAAATACTTATTACTAGTACTTGCATATTTTAAAATACTATAGCTAGGAAAATGTAGGAGTAGCCCGGATAAACAACAAACCCTGTGTTGGACGGACAGACCGACGGACATAGGTTAAACAATGATTAGTATAATCAGTCCTGTATTTACATGATTTTACCAATAAAAAAATATTTACACTTAAAAAATGTTTTCGGATATAACGGACATGGAATGTTTGCCATTGAGAAAACCTAGATTTGTTGAGGCAGTCCACGCGACGGTTAAGACAGCGGTCCGAGCTCGACCGAACTCCCCGAAAGGAGCCAGCCTCGCCGCCATTATCTTTTTTTTTAATTAGCAAATACTTCAACTTCCGCAACATGAAGCAAGTTATTCAAACTATTGTCCATTATCATCAGCTTGACGTATCGTGCTGCTGTTGGTATCTTGCAGTTCATGTCTAAAACCTGTCCTTCTACAGCTGGTCCCTTAAAACGAGCACAATATTTCATGTTCGACAATTGCTTTCCTATAGTTATTTCCAAGTCATGAAGTCTTTCACCTGTTATAATCATAATAAATATATTACAAATAAAACAAATTTGAGAAAAAAAAAGTAATCGCTTATCTGGGGTGGTGTTCTCGAAAGTATCCTAAGATTTTTCGTAAGTCATGGATAAGACCGATTTTAGGATAGACTTGGGACACTCTTAAGTTGCGTGTCGAAGCCATCTCAGATGCATTTTATGTTAGGACGTCCTAAATATATCCTATGTGCGAAATCCTAAATAGTTAAAGTAATTGTTTAATAAAACATTTATTAGAGACGAAACCAATTAATAAAATTGTTTACAAAATTTTGTAATAACAAGTATTTAATGAAATGCATGGATTTCAAATGTAATTATAAAATAATATCTAAATAGGATTTTGATATAAACTGTATTTAAAAGAATTTGTTTTGAAATGAGAATATTGAATTCGTAGTGTCATCGTATTGTAAAAACACGGGAGTTTAAAGTTTAAAATCATGCACAATTTCTTTATACGAGTTAATAACCGATGGTGCGTCTCTTTCCACGTTCATCTTCATGTAAAAAAATGAGAAAAAAACATGCACAAAGTTAGGATGAAGATATGATGATATTAAGACACCTAATTAGGTGTTCTAAAGTTAGGACGAAAAATGTGATATATCCTAAGTTAAGACAGCTTCGAGAACACGACTTTGGACAAAGACTTGTCATAAGATGGTCTAAGGACACATCCTAATCCTAAGATAGCTTCGAGAACACCACCCTGGATGTTTAATCGTGTAATAGTTTTAACATTTAAAAGATCCGGTATTTTTTTACATTTAAAAGATCCGGGTTTTTTTTTTTTACATTTTTCGAATTTTAATACGTTGGTTTCTTTCAGTTAACTGATTGTGAATTTACCATATATCAGAAAATATTTTATATAATAGTACGCTAAGCCTTATTATCACACATTTGCACGTAACAGCAATGACGTACATTAGAGTTTGATACGTACTTGGTGACAGAAATTCGTAGTGTTTCTTCGCTTTTAGATTTAACTTGAATAACAAACGATCGTGATCAAAGTTTTGGAGCAAACTCCCAAGGAAAAACTAAAGCAAAAGACAAAAAAAAAAGAGCAAACAAATCGTTTAAAGTGTGCTTACCCCATAGCACGTGGGATTCATAGGACGTGGACACTAGTACAGTTATACTATATTTTTAAAGTATACTTAGGGAGTTACCATTTGATTTTTATGGGGGGGGGGGGGCTAGGATGAAAAATTTTGTCCTGCATTTTTTTTTAGCTGTAATCTCTGTCCTGCATTTTTTATTTTTCACTCTGTTCGGTCCTGCTTTTTTTTTTTAGCTTATCCGGACTTTTTTTTACCTAACTTTGTCGTCCTGACTTTTTTTTTTTTGCAAGTGTCTCATCCTGCCTTTTTTTTTTACTCAAAACTCCTGTCCTGCCTATTTTTTTCAAATTTCATCCTAGCCCCCCCATAAAAATCAAATGGTAGCTCCCTTACCACAACAAGTTGTTCTATTGTATATTTTTATTCGTCTGACTATGCAGTTGGTACCCAAATCCACCCACCAATACGGATAAGCTTCGCCGTAGTAATCACCATTCTTGTTGAATCCATCTTTTGTGTGCATAAAATTATCTTTATTCCCGTCAAGTGCTTTTTCACAGCTAAATATGCCATTTACATGTTCCGAACTTTGTCCACATGTCTTTTGTAATGCTAAATTGTCGGCTCCACATAATTCTTATGAAAACAAATCAAAGAGGGGTTAAATGCATGTGTAAACTACAAAAGCCGATAAGTGTCCGAGTGTTCTTTAAAAGTGTTCAAGTCGTCATAACGACTAAATAACTCGCTATAACGACGTAGCTAAATCGTAAAAAACACGTCATGAACCAACCTATGAAATTTACTAACCCAACCCCAACCCCTTAGACGTTATAACATGTTAGCTAAGTTATTATAACGAGTTATCAGGGTCGTTGGAACGGGTATGCGTGGTTGATATAACAATTAAGCTTAGTCGTGAAAACGAATTACTAGGTCGTGATAATATGTATATAGATATATATGGACCTGTGAAGGCTTATACTATAGGTCAAAGTTACGCGCTATCCTAAACACTTGCTTATCATTACACTTAAGGAATAACAGTACTGTAGTTGAAGAGTTGCCACCGTCAATTGTAGATTTGACGGTCGCAAATGCAGTTTTACTGGCGACGCGTAGCGGAGACAGTAAAACGGACTGGAGATTTGCGACCGTCAAATCAAAATTGACGGTGGCAACTCTTCAACTACAGAACTGTTATTCCGATTCTAATGCATTACAAAATGAAATAATACGATAAAACTTGAAAAAAGGTCTAAATATGACAAATAAAAAAAATCCGCGAAACTTCATGAATGATTTTGGCGCAAAGACGTCATGGTTACACGTGACGTCATACAAATGAAAACTTACAAACTGGAGATTATTACGTTTATACCTGTACGATTCAAATTCGGATAAAATTACATTAAAACGGCGCATTCGAGGTAGGTGTTGTTTTATTTTCGATTATATAGTAGTAATCGAACACTTGTTGACTCAACAATTCAAAATGGCGGGTCCATCCTTAGTTACGCCTGGTCAACTGTGGATTTGACGGCAACTTTTAGCCAATGAAAAAAATTGTTACATACAAATTGCATTAGAATTCGCCGTTTCAGAATCTAATGCATCCTGGGTATTATTTTCAAAAACGTACACCAAAGCGTTTTGATTGGTTTAAAACGTCCTAAACAATCGAAATTCAACCAATGACGTAACGTTATTTTCACTTTGGGGTACGAACAATGAAATTACCCATGATGCTTTAGATTCTGAAACGGCCAATTACCGTGACTTTGGATATCTTCCACCTCTTCCTTGAGCTTTTCAACACTCTTCTCCGATGCACATTTTTCAACTTTTCGTTCCAGTTCCAGAACTCTTTTATCCATCTCGCGACAGTAGAAGATATAGTCTAGTCAAAATAAAGTTTAATGTCAAACTAATTGCAACAAAACAAATTTTTGGTCAATTTGAATTATAATGTATGTCTAAACAACATATTAAAAATTGACAAAAATCGATCGCAAGGCCGTAACTAGGCATTTTATTTTAGTGAGGCAAAATAATTGAGCCGAGCGAAGCGAGGCGAAAAAAATTTTTTGAGGGTATGAAATGAATGGTGTAAAATCCTGCATTCTAGGCATTTTTAGAGAGTTTGATAATGTTTTGAATTTGGACACTTTTTATATAAATTTTTCATATTCTAGACTTTTACTAACACCAACAACTTTATTTAAATTTATATGTAAGATAATCATCCAAATATCACTGATTTGAGTCTGCTGCCAGAACATAGAACAAACATCGATTCAGTAGAGTTTGCCAAATTTTTCTATTGCCGGTTCAGTCAAATCGTTTCAGAATCATAATTTGGTCTACTGGTATCCTTATCGCGATGAACATGGAGCATGGCAAGACCGCACAATCTCTCGCCACTCATGCATGCTCTTTTCCAAGTTTTCAGTCGTTTCAGGGCAGTCTGTGTTTCTAAAGGTAGCACATTGTCATCAACACAATGATCAATGTCTTCTTCCAATTCCTTCTCCATCAGCAATTCGGTAGCAGCATCGGTAGTAACAGTTTTGTTTGCAAAAGGGAATTAAGCTTTCCTGTAAGAACCATCATACAGTCGCAGTTTCAAAATATTCAACTCGCTTTTATGCTGACAAAGAGTAGACAAACTAGGGATAGAATGAGATAAGATACAGGTATATGATTCTATCTATAGAGTAAGTATATCTGGTATGGGTACAGGGGAAATTGGACTGGAGTTTTTGACGTTTACATGTAGGTCCGTAATTTCCAATTATTTCTGGAAATAGTTGGTGGTATTTTAGTTCCAGAATCTATAAATTTAGGGGTTAGGGTCTGGGGTGTCCGATTCCGAAACCCCGAATATAAAGAAACGAAATACCGTAGTCCCGAATAAGTAAAGACAAAATCCTGTGTTAAAGGTTCTACCATTCGATCCTCAATAATATCAAATTGGAATATGGGATATTCTTTCAATTTTTAAGGTTAAAGAAACATGGATAACAAGAATGTGTCCAAAGTACACGGATGCCCCACTCGCACTATCATTTTCCATGTTTTATGGACTTTGAAATTGGGTAAATATCTAATTTGGCATTAAAATTAGAAAGATTAAATTGTAGGGAACATGTGTACTAAGTTTCAAGTTGATTGGACTTCAATTTCATCAAAAACTACCTTGACCAAAAACTTTAACCTGAAGCGGGACGAACGAACGAACGAACGAACGAACGAACGGACGGACGGACGGACGGACGAACGAACGAACGGAGCCACAGACCAGAAAACATAATGCCCCTCTACTATCGTAGGTGGGGCATAAAAACTAATCCATGGATGTTTCATATTATTTATATTTTATTTATCTGTAAAGAGAAAGATTAAAGTTCGTGAAATGAATACACAGACAGGACTGCTCCCTTGCGATGCCCAGTACTTGATTTGTCAAAGTTGGTGAAACGGAGAAATGAATACGCAGACAGGACTGCCCCTTTCCGAAGACCAGTACTTCATTTGTTAGTCTACTTATCGTTTTTGGATTGCACTAATGAAGTTATATGCAATACTCAGACTCTGTTCACCAAAAAACTAGTTTACTAGAATTATTCCTTATTTACCTTCAGTGTCGCTTTTCCTTTTTCTGCAAGAGCCTGTTTTTAACTAGAGATCCATTATGATAATCGTTACTAGGTTAATGTAATCGAGACACATCACCCGTTGAGATGCTGAGTTATATCCAGGAAGAATAGTTTAAAAGGAATGATGACAAGTTATAGAAATCAAGGTTGAGACAGAACAACAAACGACTATTATATTTATATATTATATATGTATAAAAAAAAATCAGTGTCGAAATTTTAGTGAGGCAATTGCCTCACTTGCCTCAAGGGTAGTTACGGCCTTGGTGTTCTACCATTATCTGTAGGCATAGAGTTTCGATTGGAACTAATGTGAGTAGTATAGTGCGAGCAGTATGAGCCCCCAAACCTCGGACGCGAGACGCGCGCTGCGCGCATGCGCTGACGCTATATTTGGGCCTTAGCGTGGACACCGTAGTTGACTCTGAAATCTAAGGGTATGACTCACAGGCCGACACCATATTTAGGCCTTCGCGCGGACGCGAGCGCTATAGTTGGACCTGAGCGCGGACGCCAACACTATATTTGGGCCTTCACGCGGACATCGGGACACCAACTCCATATTTGGACCTGAAATCGGGACGTGAGACGTTATAGTTAGACCTGCGCGCGTACACTCACGCTATATTTAGGCCTTCACGCGGACATCGGGACACCAACTCCATATTTGGACCTGAAATCGGGACGCGAGACGTTATGGTTAGACCTGCGCGCGTACACCTACGCTATATTTAGGCCTTCACGCGGACATCGGGACACCAAC
This sequence comes from Mytilus edulis, assembly GCF_963676685.1. Taxonomy (NCBI): domain Eukaryota; kingdom Metazoa; phylum Mollusca; class Bivalvia; order Mytilida; family Mytilidae; genus Mytilus; species Mytilus edulis. The sequence continues at coordinate 57,810,009 of NC_092352.1, forward strand.
TCCATATTTGGACCTGAAATCGGGACGCGAGCGCTATATTTGGACCTGCGCGCATACACTGACGTTATATTTGGGCCTCAGCACGGACGTCATAGTTGACTCTGAAATCTAAGGATATGACTCACAAGAACGCCGTATTTGGACGCTGACGCTATAGTTGGGCTTAAACCTTGTACGCTATACCTATATGTTGGACCTAGCTACCCTCCAAGGTGGACGTTACGTCACACCCTAGAAAGTGGACGGTATACCCTTTAAGGTGGACGTTACGCCACACCCTTAATAGTGGACGGTATACCCTCCAAAACGGACGCAGATTTTTCTTTGCTAAACGCTTACCAAACCCCTTAATTATAAGTCTGTGATAATTCTGAAGAAGAAAAAATTCTACCTCTTAAAATAGTTACTACTAAGACATGCTTATAACAACTGTAAGAATTCCCCAAGATATACTATTTATATAAATCAGATAAACTGTCAATCAATCCAGTAGGCGGTACTATAAATAGATGCACGTGTAAAGATAATTGGATTAAAATGTTTGAAATCAATACATAAAATATTTATCTTTTTGTCTTTTTATTTTTTGGATTGCTTATCTTATTAACATGACAATCGTGAAACATTCAGTAGTATTGCTTTGCGATTTCTTTCAACCACTTAATTAATATCATAGGGTGCTGATTAAAATGACACCTCAAATAATTAGATAAAGAGATAAAGCACATCTGGTGATTAAAAATAAGTATCTTTATACACTTTCTTTCAATAACATGTTTACAGGTGTACACTATTTTATCTGCTCCTAATTAACGGACAGCAACTATAAAAATATCGTCTGTGACATGAAATACTTATCTTTCGTTTTTAGATTTCTTATCTTATAAGCCGTAAATATTCAGTAGTATTGCTTTTCTACTTCTTTGAACCACTTATAATTAATATCATTTGATTAAAATTTTACCCCGAATAATTAAACCAAAATCACATCTTGTTAATACAAATTGTTTCTCATTTAACATATCTTATCTATATAGTTGATCCACTGTCGTCATTTTTATCTTCAAAAAATACACGGATAATGTATTAAATCAATCTATATTTATATACAAGGAGTTTGGATGGGGTTTACGGACTAGAGAATAATGAGCAAAAAAAATAAAGAAAGAAAGAATAGAGAAAGATAGGGGAGAAAAAAACAAAGAATAAAGAAATATAACAAAAAATATAAGAATAGTGAAATATGGGCTGCTAGAATATGAGAAATATACGGCTGCTAAACTATAAGGAATAGAGAACTATGGGCTGTGAAACTATAAAAAAAAAAGGAATACAAATAAATATGACTATATTTAATTGCAGAAAGATTTCTCTTTTTCTTATCCTCCGTTTTTTAAATTGTTGTGCACGTGAAGGAGTTATTTCTGTGCAGAGAAATAAGAACCGGTTGAAATTAGAGGATACGGGCTATGTATGTGGGATCAATATGTTTAATTGCAATCTTTGCCGGAAAGTGTATGTGTGGCCGCACGATCTTCAAAGACATATGAGAAGTAAGCATTCTTCAGATGAGCAACTATATCACAAAGTTCTAACCCAGCAGCAGCAGCGGCTGCTGCTTTTGCTGCTGCTGCTATTGCTGCTGCTGCTTTTGCTGCTGCTGCTATTGCTGCTGCTGCTTTTGCTGCTGCTGTTATTGCTGCTGCTGCTTTTATTGCTTTTGCTGCTTTGCTGCTGCTGCTGCTGGGCTAGAACTTGGTGATATAGTTGCTCTCGCGTCCGAGGTTTGGGGGCTCATACTGCTCGCACTATACTACTAATGTGATGTAAATTAAGTGAATGAAAACAAGGTGCATTTCTTCGCAATACTTAACATAAAGAAAAACCTATGATCGAATGAAATAGTACACATTTGTATAAACAAAAACAATCGACTATATCATAACTTAGAAATCTAAAGTTTAAATCAAAAGTCACATATTCAAAATGATGTATTTCTGAAATGCCGATATATCCCTCCGATCACAAAGGAATGTTGATAAAAAGTATCATTTTAGTGGAGCTGTCGGTATCATGATAGTGTGGTTCTACCTATCGTGTACAGTGTAGTAGGACAAGAAGATTCACAAAGATTTACAAACAATTAAGTCCGTGCATATTTTAGTTCATTCTTTTTTTTACCAACTCATCTGTTTTTTCGATATATTCGAAATTTTGATAACATCTGATTTTTAAAAGTTTGTGGTATCTGTTCTTCGGGTCTGGTCAGAAACAAACTTTTCTATTACTTTGTCAACATTCACACTGAAATGCCGATGAACATGCAGTAATCATGGTAATGCTATGTAACTTTCGTTGTTCATTGTTGATCGTACATTTGTGCATTTGATCTCAGGGCCATCATGGCATGGTAGCACTCGCGAGATGTTATAAACCAGCGTACGTGTTCGGCATCGAGCGACCTCCCAATTGAATTCGTCAAAATTACATGCTAGGTCAGTTTCGTATGTTTCAGACAATATTGAGATTTGTTCGTTTGTGATATTTCCTACAACACGATGAAGCCGTGAGATACAGCACAAAGAAGCGATTTTCTGATAACTTGACGCGACTCCACTCTCCAGTTGCCTTATCATATGGTCTATGAACGCAAAAAATAATGAGACTTTCCAATACAGTTTGGCGTGGTTGCAGGGTGATTGGCTCCGGTAGTCTGTCAACCACATCGCCTCGGCATATTTTCAACGATATCGAAGGGATCTGATAATTCTAATGCCGATTGGTACATCTCATTCCAAACTGATGAACTTTACACTGTAAAATGTGCTCCAAAACTACATATCTTAGAATAGACTGAGTATTACAAATTCAAAAGTAAAAATCTTGTAAAAGATACAAGTAACCTTCCGATTTTGTCATAATCTCCAATTTTTTTTTTATTTTGAAACCAAATGTCGTTATCTGATGATATATCATCAATTAAAAAAAGTGACAACATAGGTGTTTCCTTTAACCTTCAATTTATAAATTTTTATTTTGCCATTTCTTTTTTTGCGTGCCGAATCAATGTGCACGCAACTTCGGAGCTACGATCTTTTTCTGAATGAACAACTTCATCAACACTTGTAACTAGGTTGTCAAACTAATATCCGGGATAGACGGAAAAGACACCAACAGTCTCCGATTCCGATTGACCAACTCATCTCTCTCTCTTCTGCTTTTTTTTTTTTTTTTTTTTTTTTTTGTTGTGAAAACGACGTGGATGCACGTGCTGTCGTGCCTCCGGGTAGCTACGCCCCTGTCTTATGTCGGTGCTTTGTATCTATTGTCTTAAAATTATTGTTTTTTGTGTGTGTCTCGTTCCGATCTTTTAAGTAAATCTAATTGCAACTGATTGTGCAAATTGTTATTTGACTGTACTGTTACATCACTGTCCTAGCTTCTGGATGGATTGAGTGCTCACAAACATGTTGTTTTACTGTTACACCGCTGTCCCAGATTAAGGGGAGGATTTGGGATCCCGCTAACATGTTTAACCCCGCCACATTCTGTATGTATGTGGTTGCTGTGTGTTGCTTTGTTATACATGTACATATTTGTGTTTGTTTCGTTAATTTTTTGGTACATTTATTCGGCCGTTAAGTTTTCTCGATTGATTTGTTTTACATTTTTGTGATTTTAGGGCCTTTTATAGCTGACTATGGGAAATAGGCTTAGCTTATTGTTGAAGGCCGTACAGTGACTTATAGCTGTTGATTTCTGTTTAATTTGGTCTCTTGTGGAGAGTTGTCTCATTTGCAATCATACCACATCTTCGTTTCTATATCAACCCTGCCACATTCTTTATTTACCTGTCCCAGATCAGAAGCCTGTAGTTTAGTGGTTGTCATTGGTTCATGTCTCGACTCATATTTGATATTTTGTAAATTGTTTTGTTACATTCCATCTCTTTGTTTTTATACTATATACCTGAACTCTAAACTTGTGTTTTCATGAACAAGCATGAAATATTTGTCACTGGGTGTTAAAATTAGCAACATACAATCAATCAATTTAAACTTGTGTTAAATAAAAGCAATTTTATATTTATTTATTTGTTGGGTTGGGGGAGAGCAGGATTTCATATATGAATATGGTTGCCTGGTAAGGCATGATTAGCGACAGATTGAAATGAATAATAATGTCCTCTCTTCCCCTCCCCATCCTTCATTTATAAATGTAAACTGACCACCACAGATAGCCCAATGGTGTTTAAAGTAGCTTTAAACACCAATCAATCAAATCCCTTCCCTAGAATATCAAATAATGGTCCCTTAACAGTTATTGTCCGTGTAGTTCTTATATTTATCCAGCTTATTGTCATACTGTCATACCATAAAAACGTTTATAAAACATCTCACATTCTAATATATCTGCATTCATAAATTTATTAATTTCATTTAGACTAAATGACGCCATGTTTGGTATGTGCCTCTGCCGTCTAAATAACCTATCAAAAAAGAAGAAGTGGAAGAGAGCCAGAAGATCTTCCCAATGCAAAAAAAAAAAAGAAATAGACTTCTTCTGGCTCACTTCCGAAGACCAAAAAAATGCGACCCATTAATATGTTTTTAAAAACGCCTTTCTCCTGCCTTTTTTCAAAAAAAAAATGGCATTATCAAATATATAAACATATATATAATTATCAAAATTAAAATGCTATAGTATTTTTATAAGACCTACTTTATTACATGACCTGAGATTAATGACATCTATCTATAAGTCCTAGAATACATTAATTATTATAATATGTATATGTTTCTTGTTGTAATAACCACATATGATGCTATGCATGAGTCACCATTTATCAGAACAGGAATTGGGTTTACATAGAGAGGATAATGTGCAAAACATAGATAAGGGGCTGGACCAAACCTATAGATAACATAATAAAGTTATCAAAGGTACCAGGATTATAATTTAGTACCCCGACGCGTATTTTGTCTACATAAGACTCATCAGTGACGCTTATATCAAAATATTTATAAAGCCAAACAAGTACAAAGTTGAAGAGCATTGTGAATCCAAAATTCCAAAAAGTTGTGCCAAATACTGCTAAGGTAATCTATGCCTGTGATAAGAAAATTCTTAGTTTTTCAAAAATTCAAAATTTGGTAAACAGGAAATTTATAAAAATGACCACATTATTGATATTCATGTCAACACCGGAGTGCTGACTACTAAAAGAAATGATGAAATATACAGAATAAGTTGATTGATTTTTGGTTGCCTTATGTCCAGTGGCAAATATTTCACGCATGTTTAGGACAAATATAATAGATAGAGATCAAAGAATAAAGAATAGAATGAAATAGTAACCAGATGCTCTGCAGGGTGCAGCTTTATATGACTGCAGAGGTTGAACCCTGAATGGTTGGGGCAAGTATGGACACAACATTCAAGCTGGATTCAGCTCTGAGTTTGGATTGTGATTAAATAGTTGACACAGCATAGGTTTCTGACACAGAATGAATGTGGTCTAATGAACTTAAAATTTGTTTTTGGCCTTTGAGCAATTCACTATGCTGTTGAATGATAATCCACTAAAAAAAAATGTTTGAAGAAATTTTCTTATATTTCTGAAATCTGAAATGAGAAAAATTGACCCCCCCCCCCCCCCATTTTTTTTCACATCCCCCTTTCCCTTATTTGAAAACTAATCTCAATTCAAATTTCTAATGGAGTTTGCAACAATAACTGCTCATTTAAATACATCATAAAATATTAAAATGTAAAAAAAGTGCTTGTAATCACTGAATGGTAAAGATTGTTTTAATTTATTAGTTGGTAGTAAAAGCGAAAATATACATTGTATATTGTATAAAGCAATGATTTAAGTTGATTCAACTACTATTCTGGACAAAGAAAGATAACTCCAATTTTCAAAGAATATTTCATAAAGCATTGTCTTGAAACTACAATAATCATGGCTAAAATTATGCTTTTAAATTATGTTTTGTACTTAAGTAATTGTCCATTAACCTGGAAACCCTCCCCCCCCCCTTTTTTTGCACCTTATTCCTTAACGGTTTGAGCCATAACTCCCAAAGACACTTCTTACCATCCCTTTGAGGTATTCCAATATCCAAAATCTAAATACATGGTAAGATTCAGCATATCAAAGAACCCCAAGAATTCAATTTTTTATGAAATCAAATAAAGTTCAATTTTGGACCCTTTAGACCTCACTGTGGACCAATCTGATAATTAACGGGCCCAAATATCATAAATCTAAATACATGGTTAGATTCAGCATATTGAACAAGGGTACTTATAAAGTGAGAAACGGAATCGAAACGAAACGAAACGAAACGAAACGAAACGAAATACAACGAAACGTAACGAAATACAACGAAACGAAACGAAATATAACGAAACGAAACGAAATGAAAAAATGAAGAAACGAAATACAACGAAATGAATCTGACCCTTATGTTATGCAATTGTGTGGTGCTGTTGATGTAGTTATCATTGTTACAACCACGCTAAAACAGTATGTAAGATGAAAAGAAAAACTCCTTTGATCTCTTAATTGAGGATTGTAAATTAATTTATTGTTTATTGAAAGACTGCATACTTTTCTACAACCCCGTGTGGACGTGCTACTCGTTCTGACGTACAATATAACACTTTGATGTTCCAAAAATACTTTTTAAAGGCATTGTCTTTCATCCTGTCGGCTCCCTTTATCATGCCTGAGTTTATATATGGGTAAGTTGTGAGCGTGAGAAAAAAAATTAAAGGTCTTTGAAGTTTTCTAAAACGCATTCAGCACCAGATGTTGCACGGGCTCCAGCCGGGTATATATAAAAGGAATATTTTTTATTCAGCCGTTATTACGCAAAATGGAGCCCAATGAGAAGGAAAAGAAAATGTAAGTACCCTTATACATGTACATTTTATTTCGACAGTGTTAGTAGTTAAGGAAACAGAACTTAAAAACATTTTGATGTTGAGTCATTGCAATTTTTAGTAGCTAACCAGCTGATATCTGATATCTTTATAGACCATAATTGCAAAATATTTCAATAGCCCAGGTCATAATAAATTGTGAATCCAAAATTATTTATTTTAAGAGTATTTTAGGGGTTTGAGGGTTAATGTATATAAATGGTCTTTAACGTCCAGTGGCAAGTTAAATAAATATTCAGGACGAGAACATTAGGGACGACATCAAAAGTTCAATGAAGGATAAAAAACTTAATTCAAATAGTTTTTTCACTGACCCCCCCTACCCCCTATTAACTTAATTTGGGAAAAATTGATTGACCCATATGGATATATATGTAAAAATCAATGTCGGATAACCAAATCTTGCAGCAGTTCAACCCCCCACCCCCAAACTATTTGAATTAAGTTTTTTTATCTTACATTGATCTTTTGATGTCGTCCCTTACACTGCATGAAATGATGCATTTAATATAAAATTAAATGCATATGTTATGCATATTAAATTTCAAATTACAAAAAATATTATGCATTTACTTTGCTGGAAAATTTCTAATTTAATATAGATTTAAACTAAATTTAATATTGCAAATAAATTCCCAAATTTCAACCTAGTTTAAAGGTATTTTTAAATCTAAATAAATTTTAAATTTAAAGAATTTAAGTATAGACTAAATTTGAATAAATTTCTAATTTAAATGGAATGTTTATGTAAATTAAATTTGAATAAATTTGAGATTTAAAGAATTTTTAATATAAATTAAATTTGAATAAATTTCAAATTTAAAGAAGTTTTGATATAATTTAAATTTGAATAAATTTGAGATTTAAAGATCTTTTAATATAAATTAAATTTCAATAAATTTCAAATTTAAAGAATTTTAAATATAAATTAAATTTGATTAATTATGTAATTTAATTACATGTAAATTCAAATAAATTTCTTGTTTATGACTTATTTAAATTAGAACTTCCATCAAATTTAATGCAATTTAAAGTCAATATAATCCTGTATAACTACTTACAAAACAATAGTGCAAATGAATAATAAAGAAAAGGCAGAATTTTTCCCTCTGCTTTTTAAAAAAAAATTTTTTTTGGAAAAGGGATGTTGGGGATTTGTTTTTACTTTAACCCAAATATCTGGTTTGGAAATATCTAATTAAATAAAAAAAACAAAAATTAGGAAAAACAGGAATTTTCAATGGTGATAACTTTGTAGCTACTGTACATATAAAATTGATCCTCCAACTTTTCTGATCCATGTTTACAAAGTATTAGACTTCAAAGGCATGGATTGCTGCTCTGTGTATTTACAGTAGAATAATATTTGTGGTTTCAAATGGCAATGTGCAAATGTATAATTTGTCAGTAACATTGAAGACTGTATTTTTAAGATGAAACTTAAACAATAATCCAACATGTCACTCATTTGCAAAGCTCAATACCATTTTGTAAATATGACTTTACCTATATGTAAAGAATGGCAATGCATCTGAATTTATATAAGAACTTGAAGAGTTAGAATCTAAGACATACAAAAAACACAAACACCAGATATAAACTATAGGACAAGGCTATCTCTATGCGTGATTTGGATTTTGACAATGGCAGCAATATACAATACAGGAGATAACAAAGTCTTTTGGACAAAGCATAACCATACAAAACAATTTCTAGCATTTTCTTATTGTCATCCTGTCTTGGGCATAGTTATTTCCATCACTTCTAATCGGGTCAGAATAATAAAAAAAAAAATTTTGAGTTATCTCCCTTTGTATATACTTCAATAAAAGAAACAAAGTATCTAACAAATTAATTTTATTCAGATACTGACAAATTATGTTTATCTCCCTTTGTATATACTTCAATAAAAGAAACAAAGTATCTAACAAATTAATTTTATTCAGATACTGACAAATTAGAGTTATTTTGGTGATAAATTAAAATAAAATGTCAAAAAGTTTGTTATACAATTTTAAAAACATTTAAAACAAATAAAAAAACACTTTTGTTTAAAAAAAGTCAAGTTCTACATCATAGAACCTCATCAAATTCAAACTAATTAATAAAATAATGGTTATTGACAAATCAACATGCTTACTTGTATAAATTATTTAAGAATCATAACAATTGGGTAATAACAAATAGCAAACATAGGCACCTTTAAATTTCAAGTTTGGCATCATAAAAATATTAATGAATAATCTCCGCTGCTAGCATTATTTGTCAATTTTAAAAACTTCAAAAAGCAAAAAACAAAAAACATAATATTATTTACATGATTAACATAATTCGTAAATTCACAAGAGTGCACACACTGAAATGTCTCGCCTTCTTTACTTATTGATATTATGTTGATAGTCCTAAGTATAAAGCTTTATTAAAAACTGTCACATAAACTTAACATTAACCAAGATAACTAAACAAAGAGCAATGAACCATGAAAATGAGGTCAAGGTCAGATGAACCATGCCAGGCAGACATGTACAGCTAACAATGCTTCCATACAACAAATATAGTTGACCTATTACTTATAGTTTTAAAAAAAATAGACCAAAACACAAGAACTTAACACTGAGCAATGAACCGTGAAAATGAGGTCGAGGTCAAATAAAACCTGCACGACTGACATATAGATCATAAAATATTTCCATACACCAAATATAGTTGACCTATGGCATATAGTATTAGATAAAAAGACCAAAACTCAAAAACTTAACTTTGACCACTCAACCATGAAAATGAGGTCAAGGTCAGATGACATCTGCCCGCTAGACATGTACACCTTACAATCATTCCATACAACAAATATAGTAGATCTATTGCATAAAGTATGAGAAAAACAGACCAAAACACAAAAACTCAACTATAACCACTGAACCATGAAAATGAGGTCAAGGTCAGATGACACCTGCCAGTTGGACATGTACACCTTACAGTCCTTCCATACACCAAATATACTAGCCCTATTGCTTATAGTATCTGAGATATTGACTTGACCACCAAAACTTAACCTTGTTCACTGATCCATGAAATGAGGTCATGGTCAAGTGAAAACCGTCTGACGGGCATGAGGACCTTGCAAGGTACGCACGTACGAAATATAATTATTCTATTACTTATAATAAGAGAGAATTCAACATTACAAAAAATCTGAACTTTTTTTTCAAGTGGTCACTGAACCATGAAAATGAGGTCAAGGACATTTGACATGTGACTGACGGAAATTTCGTAACATGAGGCATCTATATACAAAGTATGAAGCATCCAGGTCTTCCACCTTCTAAAATATTAAGCTTTTAAAAAGTTAGCTAACGCCGCCGCCGGATCACTATCCCTATGTCGAGCTTTCTGCAACAAAAGTTGCAGGCTCGACAAAAAAAACATCCTACTGCTCGAACATTGATTAAAATTTCATTCCAAATGCTGTATGCAAGAATTAAAATAATAAGGTGTAATGTAATACTTCAAATATGTACAATTGAATAAAATAGCACACAAATAAACTTTTATCAACAAAATTATGTAATGTCAAGCAAAAAATTATCAATATTGAATGTACTTGGACAATTGAAGAAAATAATAAGTTTATATGTTTATAAATATATTTGGTGTTTTGACTGTCTCCTGATTAGTTAAAAGTTTTAGTTTTATTTTCAATTTTTTTTGTTAACAAATTTTATGAAGTCAACATGTGCATGATGTGTGTACTTTGTTTTTATTTATATAAATAAAATAAAAAAATTCTTTGAGCCTTATTTTTGATAGAAATTTATTTATAATGAATGGCAATAACTTATTTTGATTTTATTGAACCATAAAATTAATTTTCAACTATTTACATTTTACATAATCCTCTTCGCAGATTATCTAATGTGAAGATTCAAAAAGTTATCTCCCTTTGACCAAGCGATTATAAATAATGTGAAATCTTACAGGAAAAATCTTGACAGCAAATACAAGACACTGAAATGAGCCACACCCAAATTATTATTCAGCATTTAATCAATTAGAAAAGGCAACAGAAAGTTTAAGTAAAAAGAAATATGTAGCTTAACCAAACACAATAACATAATCTGATGTCACCAATATGCTGCACTTGTAAATAATTTTAATAGAAAATGCAAATGTTGAAATAAAAGAGCAGTAATTCATTTTTTTACTTTAAAAAATAATGAAATTCAATAAACCAAACCACTTCATTTTAAGGGTTCCCCCCTTAAACTGAAAACTGTCAACTATAATTCAAAAGTAAACATGACGGTATTTTTGTTCTTGCAAATTCCAAAAGTGTACCTTTGAATTGGTCCTTATTAAAATTTAAAGAAATTTTTATTGATATCTCTCAATTTTTTGTCATATGCCCTTAAGTAAAAACCCATGCAAGTTCTGTACATTTCTTGTGACAAGGCCTCTCTGATTTACTTGGACCTCAGCTCTTTGCCTTGTGCATTCAGCTGTCTCTGGTATTTACAGTCTAGTAAATGACTTTAGTTTATCCATGTTAGATTTAAAATCTTGTGACAGTCAAATCCCAGTTGTGATCAGGCGAGTTTATTTACAGAATCACTGTCCCAACTTGACATTAAATCAATTTGCATGGCCTTTCTAAGTTTGTCCTTTTCTGACACTGGCAGTTTCTTGGCTTAAAGGGCCTTAGCTCTATTTTGTAGCTTCTGTAATAAAGTAATAAAAAAAAGTTTAATTTTATTAAATTGACAAGTGATATATATGTGACAAAAGCAATAATTTTCTGCATGCAATTATTCTATCTTAATGCATTTGTAATCAAAATCATATATTTAAAAGATATTCTAATGAGTGACCCAAAAATATCTTGTGGAATAACTCTATAAAAAGAATAGCCAGAAGTTGTGATAAATTTTCTATTTTCAGTGGACCATGAAATTGGGGTCAAAACCATTAATTTATCCTTAGAAGGATCATAACATAAGGCACATGTGTATTTATTTTTTAGTTGATTGGTCGTTAACATCATTAACAACTATCCTGACCAAAAACTTTTACCAAAACTTGAACCTAAAGCAGAACAGATGAAAGAATAAACAAACAAAAGCATGGATCATTAAACATAAACCCCTTCTACTATTGTGCGCTGGCATAACAATTTATTGCAACTAATCTATTACACATTGTGATTTATTTATCAACATCAAAAAAATTATTGATTTGTATCAGTTTAGTTTTTCAATTATATTTTAAAACTAACTCCTTCTATCATTGTTTGGTCTTATTCACGGTGTAGAATATATACAACTTTTATAATTTGATGTGTGATCCCCTCAGGGGTTCAGGCTTATATTTTGGCAAGTGTTTGATGTGTCTATGGGCACTATGGAGGTCTAAAATTAAGTAGCACCCCCTTTTTTTCCCTAGGGAGATTGATATTGGAATAGCTCATTATTGAGTTTGTTGTCTTTATCAATTTCAATGTAAATCACAATATCAGGTACAGCATTTTTTTTTTTCTTTTGACATATAAGAAGTATTTGTAAATAGTATTAAAATACAATCAGCTGTATACAATATAACCAAAACAAAAATCTGAGACTGGATTACTGCCCTTTTATCTATTTATTATTTGATCTATAAAATAATATTTAATCAATAGAAATGTGAAAATTTCAAACAAGATTTAAGTTAGTCATTGTTTGATTTGGCTAATTCTACTAAATACACAATTATTTTGATTTTTGTTGTTGTTTTTTTTTTCCTGCAATTATTTTGTAACACTCTAATAAAAATGAGTATGAATTCAATCCTCCATGACTCTATTCATGCTATTTGTTAGATGTCTCTACTCTCATTGGCAACCACACTTCATCTCCTTATAAATTAATTTTTGCAGGCCTCAACTAACAGTATTTTCCATAAAATATATAAAACAATAAAAAGCTAGTACAATCATGACAATGAGTACTATTAATTTATCCCAAGACTTGGTCTGGTCATGTCAAATTAATGTAATCACCAAATAGCTTACTTCAAAATAGAACCAGCTGCTGTTTTACATGTCCAGACTAGATTGTTTATGCCTATAAGCATCACAAACAGCTGCTTACTGCAAAATAAAACATAAAAAGTTCCTAAAATAAATGTGTATTGCCAGGAGATAATTAGTTGAATTTAAACATTCATATTATATTTGTTAAACTTGGTCTAAGGAAAGGGTGTACAGGATTCCCAATACTCAATATATATATATATACATGTATGTCTAGCGGGACGGCTGCAGCGCAGGCGATTTGGTGTCACGATATCACAGTAGCATGGGTTCGAATCCCGGCGAAGGAAGAACCAAAAATTTGTGAAAGCAAATTTACAGATCTAACATTGTTGGGTTGATGGTTAGACGAGTTGTATATATATTTTACAATGTTTGGCTATTTGAAACATTATGATCACATGTATATTTGTATATATATTCTGACAGACATTTCAACATACATGTAATATACATAAGGTATATTTATAGATTTTAACAAGGCTAAGTAAGTATATAAGCTGATAATACTAAAAAGGCATACATGTAACTCTATCTTTTATCAAAGACAATGGCACGTCTCTATTTGAATTACATGAATTACAATGTACATTTTGTACATTTATATCTTTTGAAAGATTTTTCAAATCATAAATTCAGAAAATGTAGACAATATACATGATATATATATATACAATATATACCTTTATATGTGAAGGAACATGAATGGCTGTTGTATTCCCTTATCTTTGAGCATCTGTTTCTGCTTGAAATCGATTCTCTGTAACAATTGGTGCAATTCTTCAATTTTTTCACTGTCATCAAGATTTCTGTTTGGGAATCCATCATCTTCTTCATTAGCTAAGTAAAATAAAAACTTTTTGAGAGAATGTAAATATTCAGCATGATGTTCATACAAAATGATATTAAGTTTAAATTCTTTTATATAAATGCCTTTTAAACTTGAGTCGCTGAACTGTAGTAACATGTATATAAACAGCATGTAAAGGTTTGAAATGTTTCCAAAAAAATACTCAATAATCATAATATAAATGAAGGAAGTATGGTAACCTACATGTATGTATCATTTGTTTGGCTAGTAATTGGATCAACATCAGTTGGTCTTTAGCGGATAGCATTTATTTTGGAAACATACCACATTGTTAACTTTAATCTAATTAATCTTCAGATACAACATGTACAATGTACATATACATGTATCTTAGTTTTCTCGTTTGAATTGTTTTACATTGTCATATCGGGGCCTTTGCAGTATGGGCTATGCTCATTGTTGAAGGCTGTACAGTGACCTATAGTTGTTAATGTCTGTGTCATTTTGGTCTCTTGCGGACAGCTGTCTCATTGGCAATCATACCACATCTTCTTTTAATATATCAATAAGCATTTGAATCACAGGCACTTGTTTCTATCAATTGGAAGACCCACTATCAACGTATATTTTTCGAGAAGGTACCCAACTAATTTGTTCACCTCTCCGCTTAAAACAATTATTTCTGGTAAATATATACGTTAATAGTGGATAGAAACAAGTGCCTGTGATCATGGTGATTTGAATTTATACCAATATCAAGGGTACAACTCGTAGTGTCACCTGCGTAAGTAAGGTACATGTACTTATAGAACAAGTCAATTATCCAATAATCTTAAAAACTATAGCACAGTTTGTAATTATTCCGTGACAATAAACAATTATTGGGTTTGCACGACACCTTGACCATGTCCCCTACTTTTTATAATGTTTTGGGAATAAAATATATTGGGCATGCATATCATAAATTGATTGTGTAAGGTTGTGTAATATATAATGATCTACATTAAAGTAATGCGGTTACCAAATCGAAAATAATGTTGAATTTGAAGTGTGTTCTTCGGATTTGAAAATCCCGCAACATGACGACTAATCATTGCTATAATAGACAACACTCGAGACAACCGAAAGGTTCACGGTCGCACTAAATACCAATAATATGTTATTAAGCCAAATAAAATAATGTATCTTAATTGATAGATTGATATGATGCGTATATAATATAATTGTTTAAAGGATGTGAATAACAGAATAAATGACAGACACATGATCTCCAGAAATTAACTAGTAAAGATAATAAAGTATTTTCCTGGTCTACTTTTTGGTCTTAACTTACACTGTTATTATATTAACAACATTACAAAAAAACGCGGGACATGACCAGATAATAATATAATTTTTCATACGTACAAATCAAGTTGATCGAGTTACCTGGACTCATAATATTCACATATTAGTATAACCCTTAATATATATTTCTCAAATTATTGCTTTAATAGTGAGCATAGGTACTTGGGTACAGGACATTTTTTTTACCCTACCCTTTTTTCCAAACTCTGTTATATTTTCGTTTTCTTTTATTTATTTTTTTCGCGTCTGTCTGTACGTGTCATTAGAACATAAATACACTACAAATTACTTGGTTTTGCTATTTACTATCAATTCCAAGTTTACTATCCACAGCGGTCACGGATATATTACTAAAGAGAGTGAATTTTAAAATAGAAAACGAAAAAATAACGGATATTGGAAAAAAGGGGAGGGTAAAAAAAATGGTGACATCCCATTAGTCTGACAACCATTATTCCGACAGCCCAATACTCCGACAACACACTATTCTGACAGCCCATTACTCCAACAGCCCATTATTACGACAACCCATTACTCCGACAGCCCATTCCGACCATATGCGTTTTTCTTAGTGTATGGATACATTTTCTCTAAAAAAAAACCCGACTCTGCTCTCTGATATTTGTGGTTGTCCGTTTTGATTAAAATTATTTTTTGCATGCGGACATTAATTTTGTCTCAGTATATTGGAGTTGATACACATGATTATAGCAACTGCTCAGTCCTTAACCTCGCCCCTCTTTCGTTTTACGTGTCAAGTTACTTTATTTATCTTTATATTTCGTTGTTTGTGTGTCTACTATCAGTCTGTGCTGTTCTAGCTTGCTATTTCTTGCTTGTGTGTCTTGATCTACCTTCTTTTCACTAGATCTTCGAATCCCCCTTTTCGCGGATCAGGGGAGTGAGGTTCCCCCACTACGAACTACATAAATAAATAATATATCGGAGTTGGAAAACACTACCCGCCCTCTTTGGTCGCAACACTTTCTCTCCTTGTATCACTCATCTGAGTTTTATTTAAATTTATTTTGTTGCAGAAATAATGGGATAAAGTAGCGTCAGTCAAAATAAGAAAAACATAGAGACAAATACGTACCCAGAACTTAAAAAATAAGAAGACAAATAGGACGAAATATGTGGCAGCTAGTGCTCAGAAAAGATGAGCAATTCCAATCATGATCAATCATGAATACGGTATCATGTTCGGGAATGTGAATCCACGAAATACGGAGACAGTACATAGCACTTCTAATAGCAATCGTTCAGACATAATCCGAGAGATGACACTCAATATTTTGTTGAGAGACCGATTTTGTATCCTAAGATTATTTTAAATTCTAGAAAGATATGCCTCTTTTTTAACCAAGAGATGCAGGACTGATGATTTATTACTTATTACGAAAAACAAATATGACGGACATGAATATTTCGGCAATTTCTATCTAAATATGCATAAGGAAAAGTGATATCGGGTCAGTGACTGTTTATGTCATAGATATATACAGTCAACGCATTTTGACTGCTCAAGTAGAACGAGTGCAGTATAAAAGACAATAACAAACTAGTAGAATAAGACAATGTATGACATTCTTGTCCTTGTGTCTTTGTCAAATTGTTTAATTGTAAAAACTTAGTAATATGTGTTTTGTGGGAAACTTATTTTTCATTTAAAAATTGGTTTCAAGAAGAAACATATTTAGATATCATTGATTTTAAGAAAGGTAATTTATATGAAGAATTGAAAATGCTAAATACTCAAAAAATCGTTTTGTACAGCTGATAAAGTTTAGGATGAGCGTCATTTTTCACTTCATTATAATTTGAGGGAGGAATTCTTTCGCCATATTTCTAGCACATGTCAGAACTTTAAAACGTTAGACAAATATGATTAATTTCGAAGTGAACACAAGAAAACTTTACTATAGTGGAGAAAAAAATGAGGATCATATCGTTAGTTCTTTTGAATAATGTAGTACATGTCTGGATACTGACTGTTAATTGATATTAATACGTAATTTTTTTTTATATTTTGTCTTAGCTCCGATTGTGACTGAGGCTTATAGTGCTATAAATATAATTATATCATATTAGTATTGTAATGTCTTAATGTTGACACAATCATTAGACCGCCGCTTCGAAAAAGTGCGGGTATACTGTTTTTTATCGGACCACAGATGAATTATCACGTTGTGATTGGTTAAACGCCGTCACGTGGTGACCCCTACGAGACCGTATGGGGTTAGTAAGTTTCATATGGGGTTCATGACGCCGTAATGGCGACGTCATCTATTAATGTTGTTGTGTTTCATTGTTTAATTTTCAACAAAACGCCGCAGAAAAAGTCCAGCGTCCGATAAATTCGTTATACGGTTAACTACCGACCCCTACGGATCCATAGAGAGTGAATAAAATTCATAGGGGACTCGACCTCCGGCCTCACCCCCTATGGATTTTACTAACCCTCTATGGATCCGTATGGGGTCAGTAGCGAACCATATAACTTATAATCTCTGTCTGTCCGTCCGTCCAACCGTCCACCCGTCAGTTCACCGCCCGTCCCATAACTATTTTCGTTGCATCTTTTTCATGAACTACATCACAAGGATTTCTGAAAGGTTTATTGAAGTCAGTTATATCGTGTGATGCTTTTTCAAACTCATTACTCATTACATGACAGCCTAGTTGAAAACGTTTGTCACATTTTTCTCAGGTACTACAATACCATGATTTCTGATATTTAGCTTCAAGGTTTATATAAGTCAGTTATACTGCAGTGTAATGCTTTTTCAGATTCACAACTCAAAAACTTTCTATCTACCGAAATCTTTGGG
The DNA here is from genome assembly GCF_963676685.1 of Mytilus edulis. Taxonomy (NCBI): domain Eukaryota; kingdom Metazoa; phylum Mollusca; class Bivalvia; order Mytilida; family Mytilidae; genus Mytilus; species Mytilus edulis. The sequence continues at coordinate 57,828,013 of NC_092352.1, forward strand.
CAGGGTATCATCAGTAGCTCGCGTCATCAATGGTTGTTCTTGATTTACATAGATCCTTTAATTTGGAAAATAAAATATTATTTTCTGTTTATTCTATATACAGATTTCGAATTGAGAATTAACATAGAAAGTATACGAACTACCTTAGCCTTGTATTATATATATACGGAGTTATTTCTTAAAATATGTTATTACAAAATCAAACGTAATAATACAGACAGACACATTTTATTTTACCCTGATATCCTGATACTTGACTTGATAAGTGTCGGAATTATAGGTTGTCGGAGTATTGGACCTTCGCAGCAATAGGTTGTCGGACTATTGGGTTTTCAGACTAATTGGTTGTCGGACCAATGGGCTGTCGGACTAATGGGCTGTCGGAATAATGGCGTGTTACCAAAAAAATAAAGTTCCGATGATAGTAAGACCCTTATTAAGTAGATACAAATCCTTGATTCATGACAGTGATATATGCATTAGAAACTGTATACAGAAATATACAGGATATTGACGTCTAAATGAACTTAATGTTACCTCAGTTACTGACTCCATGTTGACATTATTGTGTAATGTTGGTGTTAAATGAGATAGGTGTTGAAATTCTTCGTCGAATAACTGAATTTGGTGTGTCGCTATCTACTGGTCCTCCACATGCCCCGGGCAAATCCAGACCCGCTAACCGGGCATTCTTTTGCTTCTGACCGAGAAGACTTTCAGAAGGACTGTATAGACGAATCTTTAATTGTTTTAGAACCTTCATCAGACCCCGAGTCTTGCATGGAGATGGAAACTGATAGACTTAAGTACTGGTACATTGTATTAACGATTTCACTACGAGGAATATCATCATCTTCAGAATGTGAGAGACAAGCAAATCCGCCAGACGACATATCCAGACAGACTTAGTCAATGATGCAAATAATATTCTTGTAGACTTGTAGCCAGACTGGTATATATATAAGCAGACTGGTGGACGTGTAGGACATGAAGGCAAACTGTTAGAAACGTAACCTGGCGGGTAAACATGTATATCGACTTGTAAACACGGAGACAGACTGCATGACGGACACATAGAGACCGCGGTTAAAACGTAGTGACTTGTGGACACAGTCAGACTGTTGAAAATCATATGGACAGACTAGGGGGCTATAAGAAAGACTTGTGAAAGTAAAAACAGACTAGTGGATGATTGAAAAACGGGTGAACATGTAGACAGACTTGTGCAAATGTAAATTGACAAAAAATATTTGTCAGCCTAAAAATCTAATTCTAACTCTATTGGGTTTGATTTTCAGACTTATATGAATACGAAATCTATATTCTTTTGGGAATGTATTATGTTGTAGGGCAAGCTAGGGTAACAGTTATCAAAGCCCCCCCCCCCCCCCTTTCAAATATTTGGCCAGAAGAATGATTGAATAGGGGAATTATTCCATTTGCACAACATTTAACAACGCATATCCCTCCTAAACGATTTTTTTTATTAATCTTCATTTTGTCGGATTAGAAATGTTCTATGATCTCAGTTATGATTTAAGTATAAACTAAAGGACACTTTTTTACTTGGTTGTGCTATAATGGATTTAGTATTACCATTTTTTTCAGTTAAGAACAAAAATGAAAATAATGGATTATTTAAGGTTCTCTCATTAAAATATTCAACATAATAATTCTTTATTTGCAAAACAAACAAAAAACAATTTTGATTATGGCAAATACATAAACAAAACAAACATAATGAAAAATTGTAAAGTTAAATTAAGTGTAATATTTCCAAAATAAATTCAACATCATGTCAGCTCATCGGGTCAATTTAATTAGCCGGCTATCGTTGCCTTTACCAATTATTTCACACCACATTTTACACCAGTTTAACAAATAATTCATACTTTAATACTGATTCAGAAGCGTTGCCTATGTGGTTTATTTATTATAAAAGTTGTAGGTCACTGGGTCATTATCAAACACTACAGGAAATTAAACAATGTACCCATTTGTCTTTGGTATACACGTCTATATACTATACTGAGTAATATAAGTTCAGCAGCGCATATTTAATATATTTCAACAAAAAAACAATACATATTGTCTGTGTGTGTGTTATAAGTATGCAAGTGATCTAATTATTACAGGAAAGAAATGGAACCATAATGCGTGATTTTCTTTACTTGAAAATGGAAAAACTTGACAGAAATTAAGATAGATTTGACTTGAATGTATCTGTTGTTTAACTTTTTTGTAAAGCAGTATATTTTGAATTTGTTAATAGTATATATAATGCGACGTAGGTAAAGATTTTTCTTTATAAAATATTATCATTTCCAATTTTGATGAAAACACATTATGTGGTCAAGAGGATAGCGTTGAAAAACTAAAAAAATGTTTGCACTTCGCCATTTTTTAAGTTAAATGGTCAGTTTCATTTGGCCTTATTAACATTTTTTTAGTCGAGCGTCACTGATGAGTCTTTTGTAGACGAAATACCCGTCGTCGTAAATGTAAAATTTCAATCCTGGTATTTATGATGAGTTTATTTACCATATTTACAAATATCGTTCTATTAAATATACCAACCGAGCTATACACTAGCTGTTGGCGCTTTTAATCTTGGTTGCAGTATTGAAAATAAATTGTAAAAATGAAACAATGTTACTTTTCTTATAAGAGGATTTACATATTCAGCTTCTTTTTTTTTTAGAGTGAATGGCAATATATTTGGTTTTTTTTTTAAAACAAATACATGACAGGGTGCTGCCTGACCTAAAGTGAGGGGTATCTCCAGTCAGTTAGTATATAATCAATAAAAAAAATTCCCACACACGGGGGACCCGGGCCCGCCCCCCCCCCCAAAAAAAGGAACCGCCTATACCAACCGAACTATACACTAGCTGTTGGCGATTTTAATCTTGGTGTTATTTAACATTTGCAGCTATTGAGAATAAATTGTAAAAATGAAACAATATTACTTTTCTTAAAAGAGGATTTACGTATTCAGCTTCGTTTTTCGAGTGAATGCCAATATATATATATATTTTTTAACAAATACAGGACATGGTGCTGCCTGACCTAAAGTGGGGGGTCTCTCAAGTCAGTGAATCCTTATATAGTATACAATCAATAACAAAAAATCCCACAAAAGGGGGACCCTCCCCCCCCCCCCCCCCAACTGGATCCGCCTATACCAACCGAGCTAAACACTAGCTGTCGGCGCTTTTAATCTTGGTGTTATTTAACATTTGCAGCTATTGAGAATAAGTAAAAGAGACAACGACTCAAAAACAAGCAGACGATAGACAAAGGCAATTGGGTCTTCAACGCGGCGAGAATTCCACGCAAAATACGGATATAACAGAAAATGTTCTATAATTGCCGATCCGACACATGTATTGTAACTATCCATATGCATGCACCCATCGATTCAATCGAAAAACTCGACGTACGACCTTCGACAATAAACCAACACATGCGAAATGTATATATATACGTAACAATTTATAAAATGCCCCGATGTGACACTATGTGAAACAATAGCCTAGAGTTTTTACATACAAGAACAAAACAAAAAACCCAATTTGACAGAAAGCAACCATCGCATCCCTGAAAAATAACTTTCAATTCAGAAACTCAAATTTATTACGATCTTAGAAATCTTAGAATTCATGGCTATAAAGCTGAAGAGAAATGTTTAAGCAAACTGAGCACTATGAGGTTTTGATTTTTTATAAGTATCAACTGCAATTTCAAGCTTATTTTATGACCTCACTTTCATCGAAGGGTATATTAATTTATCGCCTACAGGTTCGTTCGTCTACCCGTTCGTCTGTTCGTCAAGCTATTGATTGGTTTGTCTGGCTATCACCTCGTACAGTTTTTGAGTTGCAACTGAAACATTTTAAGTCAAATATCCTCAAAATTCAAGGCAGTTGGATACATTTTATTATAAAATGCAGAGAGAGATCATGGTTTGTCCTGCTTCCTCTTCCGACATTTTTTCAACTATAAATTTATAGTTTTAATTAATATTTCAGAGGTTGCCTGAACATACAATTGAGATGTTCATGCATGTATTCCTATATATGCATCTTAATTTTTGTCAAATATTCTTAAATGCCAGGAAGTTGAACCTTAACAATTATGTATATAACCAGCATCTAGAGCTACTCCTACAATTTTTTAAGCAACGACCTTGATATCTTGTAGGATGCAGAGGCGTATCAAAGGAATGCGGTAGCAGGTGCCCCCCCTTTTTTGTTTGTTATTGATTATAAAGAGAAGCACTGAAACATGACTGGCACAGGCTCCCTTTTCGGCAGTACTGAGACCCACTTATGAAAATTTCTAGTTCCGCAACTGGGATGTTTATACGCATAATAGTGATGTGCAAGTCCATATTTAGTCTTAGATACATGATTTGTTTTATTAGTTGTTGGTGGCTTTGAACTAGCTGTCAGTTAACTGCGAGTACTTTGAGATATGTTCCTATAGTGTCTTTTTGTTGGGGGATGTACAAGTACCCGGCCACGTCCACTTGTAGTTTTGTCATCTGATGAGTTAAGCCATTTTCAACCGATTTTAATAGTTCGTTCTTGTGTTGTACTGTTATACTATTGTCCCATGTTAAGTGGGGTTGGGATCCCGCTAACAGGTTTAACCCCGCCACATAATATAAGAATGTGCCTGTCCCAAGTCAGGAGCCTGTAATTCAGTGGTTGTCGTTTGTTTATGTGTTACATACTAGTATTTTTTTTTCGTTCAATTTTTTATATAAATACGGCCGTTATTTTTCTCTTTTGAATGGTTTTACATTGTCATTTCGTGGCCTTGTATAGCTGACTATGCGGTATTGGCCTATCTTATATTGTTAAGCCCGTAGGGTAACCTATAATTATTAATGTCTGTGTCATTTTGGTCTCTTGTGGAGAGTTGTCTCGTTGGCATTCATACCACATCTTCTTTTATATATATATAGGATATTTTTTTCAAATATACATTCATATACATTATAACTAATAATTGGATTGAATCAAATATGGCTGGGGTATTTAAACGTGTCTTATAGACACACATAATTAACGTTTTACTTCTGTATTGCTTTTTGCTAAATGAAATGTATGCAAACCTATGTTGTTTTATGCAGTGGTGTCACAAGGGGGATGGGGAGGGATCTTCTGCATGCATATGTAGTTCCTAAAATTTTATACTATATTCATTTAAATCTGAATTGCCCGGCATAGTTTTCTCGAATTTGAATTGTTTTACATTGTCTTATCGGGCCTTTTATAGCCGACTTAGCAGTATGGGCTTTGCTCATTGTTGAAGGCCGTACGGTGACCTATAGATGCTAATATTTGTGTCATTTTGGTCTTTTGTGGATAGTTGTCTCATTGGTAATTATACCACATCTCCTTTTTTATATAGTCTTTCTAAAACATTCGATGAACATCTTTTCATTTTCATTCGCCCAAATTTTAGATACATGGCGTAAACACATACTAGTTAATTAATAAAAAAAAACACACTTCTTTCTGCTATTTGCACCCGCCTTGTTCGCCATGGGACATGACTATGTGATAATCATATATAGGCGGTATGATATAACTTATAAATTTTTGTGAACGGGATGACGATCGGAATTCATTTTTGTTAACTTCAGAAATTAGTACATACATGTACATGTAAAAAAAAAAAAGTTCTTATTAATAATCGTGTCAAAAATATCGCTCTAATATATATTTTGCCAACCTGGCAGTCAGCACTGTTCTTCTTTATAATTCTTAAATGTATCACCCTACGCGACATGCGTTGCGGTAGACATAAAACTTTTTCAAGGGCGTCCGAACGTGTCCGTGTTTCTGTCCAGCCACCTCTCATGTAAAATTCTTGTCAATTGTGAATCAAACTTATATCAGAGATGAATCGTTACAAATGGCTCGGACCAGTATTGAATTTCAACATTTTTTAAAATATTCGATCTCTCTTTTCCACCGATTATTATTTAATTTACTATTATCATCATTATCATTATAAACCTCTACTGTTCGCTATTTATATACACATGTTATAAATTGTCATAATAATTGTTGTTCCCTGCAAATAGGCTGCTGTCGTTTTCATCTGGCGCAGAAATAACTGGTGTGTGTGTGTGGGGGGGGGGGGGGGGGTCCAGTCTGTTGGGCTAGTAGAGAGAAAACTCAAGTGAAATTGGTAAATGGCTATCGCAGTTTTGCGGTGACCATTCCTTCCCCCATGAAACCGAGGATTGCTTCACGTTTGACATTATGTCTGACGCTCGAATCCGTCATCCATGCATTCTAAGATGTTGTACTTATACATGTATATGCTGAACTTCAAGTTAGCCATCTCATTGCTGGTCGGCTGCACGCGTTGAAAACTGTAAGAATAACGGTGCAGATTTTCATGGATGTAAACAGAGTGCTTTTATCTTAATTTTACTAGTATTTTTTTAAACAGTTATACCATTGGCATTGTCCCACGTTAGGGCGATGGTTGGTATCCCGCTAACATGTTTAAACCCGAAACATTATGTAATGTGCCTGTCCCAAGTCAGGAGCTTGTTATTCAATGGTTGTCGTTTGTTTATGTGTTTCATATTTGTTTTTCGTTCATTTATTGTACAAAAATTAAGCCGTACGTTTTCTCGTTTGAATTTTTTTACATTGTCAGATAGGGACCTTTTTTAAGCTGATTATGAGGTATCGACTTTGCTCATTGTCGAAGGCCAAATAGTTACCCATAGTTGTTAATTTCTGTGTCATTTTTGTCTTTTGTGGGGAGTTGTTTCATTGGCAACCATACCACATCTAAATTCTTTTTTATAATTCTGCTCGGAAGCCTACTTTCACCTCCTCTTGAGTATGTTACAACAGTTATATACATGTTATGATTGACAATTTATAAATTATATACTGGCTAACGGAAGAGATTTATAATGATCAAAACGACCCTGTAAGTAACATGTACACAAACAACGCAAATGAAACACAAATTCGGCAAAAAAGAAATAAAAAAAAAATCAGCGCAAAAGAAATGCAGATCAGACCTGTGCAAATGATGAGTAATCAATGATAGCGTTAAATTATAATTTGAATGTTATGGTCCCATATCATGGTTTAAAAGAATTAGGGACCAAAAACTGGCCATAATAAGCAAAACAACGTTTTTCTGGTTTCCGGCCAATAACTTGTGTAAAAGTGTATTGATATCTATAAAATTATACTACAAATATTTGCACAACGGAGGGAGGGTTTGGTTTTATTTTGTTGGTTATAGCTCAAACCGTTCAGGAGTAAAGTGCAAACCAGAATGTAAACACAATACACGGATGCCCAACTCGCACTATCATTATCTATTTTCAGTAGATAGTGAAATTGGGGCCAAAACTCTAATTTGGCATTAAAATAACAAATATCATAGTATAGTGAAAATGTGTACTTAGTTTCGAGTTGATTGGACTTCAACTTCATAAAAAAACTACCTTGACCAAAATCTTTAACCTAAAGCGGGACAGACGGACGACGAACAGACGAACGGACGCACAAAGCAGAAAACATAATGCCCCTCTGCTAGCGTTGGTGAAGAATACAAATGGGTATTTTTAATGATTTTCGGAATATCAGTATACTAGTAATAATATCTATAATTTAAAGCACAAGATTCATAAGACCCAGAGCCTCCCTCCCCCTTTTTGTGGGAACAAAATGGTTGATCTATAGGGAATCACTGAATCATGACTGGAGCGCCCCCTTTTAGGTCAGTCGACGGGCCCCTCCTTATGAAAAATTATGCATGGATCCGCCACTGAGGTTTCATTCCACAAAAGAAAGGTTGGGTCGATATATTGCTTAAAATTGTTATAATAATAGAGGCCAAAACAAGACTTTTTGAATACTTTGTAAAACCTAGATAGTTATTAATCAAAGAAACAAAAACCATTTACTTCTCCGAAGTTATTCCAACTGAAAATGTCAGTTTAGTTGTATACATAGAGATGAACGCGTTACGGACATAATTTTGCATTTACCAATCAATACATGTTGAGTTGTACTATTCATATTATTTCACTAACTGTTTTTCAATTTTCACTGAAGTTATATTAAATATATATATATGTTCGTGTTTCTAAATTCATGTCTTTATTGTGTAAAGATGTTTAGTAACTTTTTATCACAGTAGTATTGTCAGTTAAAAAATTTTGGTTAATCTTTGGTGATGTATTTTTTCCCTTAAGTTAAAGGTATATTAGAGTAATATGATCTCTTTTTAAAAATGCATCAGTATACTTTTCTATTGAACCGTCTAAAATATATTATAAGCTTATATTTCACATTCACCTTTTAAATAATTTCAATACATCAGTTTTATTTAAAATTAAAGATAATTCTTCTTCTGAACACCCCCCCCCCTTTTTTTTCTTTTTTTTATATGTTGTATCGAAAAGAAAGGATCTGAATCAGAATTTACATCTATTTTTATCTGTGATCATGTTTCATTGAATGCAGCTGTGTACCTAGTTGCATGGGGTTGATATAAATGACATGTTAATTTGAAGTTATGCAGTTACTGATAAGTTTCCTTGTCAGTTTTACTGGATAATTTAAGAGTGTTCAGACTGGAGCGTTGTCAATGTGCACAACTTGTCTTGTGTTTTTTAATTATAAAATTTCAATAGCAAGGTCAACATTCCAAAACTGAATGATTACCTTTGGAAGACAAAAGTTTAGTCGGAAGAATAGCCTGCTACAATACTGTACAGATGCTCGAACTGTTGTTTTTGGGAGAGGAGTCGTCAAAATTATAAAACAGGATGTTTCAAATTCAGAGGCGGATTTAGAAGGGACCAGGGAGCCCCCCGGGTTTCTGGGGGAAGTTTGGTTGATTATATAGGGAATCATTGAAGCATGACCAGAGCGGACACCCCCCTCTTAGGCAGTCAGTGTGCCCCCCCCCCCCCCCCCCACACACACTTATAACATTTTCTTATCATGGAACTTAATGCATTAATTCCCAGGGGAAGGCTATTGGGATAGCTTGAATAGGTCTTTCAAGCTTCATTAATATATGAAAAGGGTGGGAAATTTAAAACGGTCGGGGTTATTTCTAATTAAGTGTCTGATGCTAGTATTTATCGTGTTGCGGTTAAAACCACATTTGTAAATGTGTCAGATGTTTCCGGCATTATTTGTAAATTTGCACCCATTTGACATCAAAAATAGACTGTAGGAATTCGCAAGTGTCGATAAGCTTTGTTTTAAAAATGTTTTAAGAGGGAATGGCAATGTAGCGCAAATCAGATCATTATATAGGTGTAGGTCTCCATTTTGGTATATAAATATCTGGAAATATACATGGACATATATATCATGTTTAAACAAAAATATATATTAGAAAAGGGACAGGTTACAAGCAGATCCGGGTGGGTGGGGTTGGGGGGTTGGGGGGCCCATTTCCTGAAGAAAAGGGTTGATTATATAGGAAATCACTGAAGCATGACTAGAGTGACCCCCCCCTTTAGGTCAGTCATTGCCCCAACCCCCTATTGAAAAGTTGTGGATCGCCACTGCAGGTATATGGAGTCTTAATGGCTGACATCTACCTCCAAATAAATGAACAAATTAAATTCAAGATTAAACGACCTTTTGGGAATAACTTTTTTGAAATGCCTATTTATTTTGATATTTATAAACATCATACAATAATATTTCAATAAAATCTTACTCGCAATAGGGATTCCTTGAAAATAAAGAGAAATTGTCTTTCAAATGATAGCACGCAGATCGACAGAATTTGATCGAAATTGTACATGTATCTATATACATGTATGTTTCTGTACGGCTTCGTTATCGACCCGTAACATACCACATCGTCCTGGTTATATGCATAATTGTGTAAATTATGTTTGCATTTTAACCCGTTTGGGTATTATGGTTTGCAAAAAAGATTATCAGCTAATTAAACTACTTATTTGGGTTTTTGGGCCGCTAATTTGGGCTTAAATTTTATATAAAAATTACCAACTCGACTGCCAAAAAAAAATTAAAAATGTATATATTATAGTCCAGGCAGGTTTCATATTAAAGAAAGCCCATAATCGAGTTCTTATCGATATTAAAGTCAAACATTGAGTAAGAAAAGAGAAGATAAATGTTTAAGTATCGAGTTAACAAAGTAGGTTCACATTGTCGATCAGACTCAATCAACACTGATCAATGAAGCCACCAGAAGATTGATTTGTCTCGTTCAACGAAAATTTTCGGGTGTCTATCTTGCTTGACACTGATTCAAATTTCTATGCGATAACCTTTGAAAGTCAATAAAATTCGAATAGGGATCAAGAAGTAGAATCCATGCACTAGATATTCGTCGGGAAATGTTAGTATATGTATTACTATATAGAGAGAGATCAAGAAAGGTCATCATACAAATATTTGAGGTAAACGGACAGAAAGTCACAGGACAAGAGTCACAAGACAGAAAGTCATAAATTTGATCTATCTGGACAAACTAACAGTCACACTTACAACCAGTCACGCCGTTGCGGAGGAGGCATTAATTTTTAACCTTGTCCGTTCGTACGTATATACGTAAAAATGTACTAATCTTATCGGGGCCTTTTATAGCTGACTAGGCGGTATGGGTTTTGCTCATTGTTGAAGGTCGCATGGTGACCTAAAGTTGTTAATGTCTGTGTCATTTTGGTCTCTTGTGGACAGTTGTCTCATTGGCAATCATACCACATCCTCTTTTTTATAAATACGTCCGTACGTTCAAAAAAATGTATCCGTTCTTTAACTTTAGTTTGCCTTAACCAAATGTAAGAATCTCACACACAATGCTTATCACCACATAACACATATCAAGTTTGAATTTTGGTCTCAATACTTTTCACCGTTCCAGAGTTATGCCTTTTACAAATATGCAAAATTGCTGAATATTTCGTTTCCTTTCTCTAACTCGAGTTTGCCTCAACCAAATGTTATGAAGTTTAAAAATGCTTACTGCCACAAAACTCACATCAGGAACACACTTTTAATGTTCTTGATTTATGAGCCTTTATAACGTCTTATGCAACCGGGGGATTATCTGCATATGGCCCATGCACACATTCCCTATTTAGTTTTTTTAATAAGTGTTTTCTTTTTCAAAGAAAACTAATCTCAGAACTAAATTGTGACTATTTTGCCAAGTGACTTTAATTTTGTCCGTGACATTTTGTCTAGTGACTTTCTGTCCTACATATTTTACTGGTCAGTATACTTGATAAGCTTGACTTTTACTTGATAAATAAATATATCAAACGCTTGGAGCTCAATGCCATTAATCTGCGTTTTATCTGTTTAAATTTCTAGATTTACTCGAACAATACTTCTTGATCACTGGCTGATAAATCCAAACCTGACCTATATTTGACTCTACCAAACTCGATCGCTTTTTGATTCCTATACTTAACCATGCACATGTACATGCACGAGTACAAATGATCGCTACAAGACTCTATGAAAGATATCCACATAGATAGGAAGATGTGGTATGAGTGCCAATGAGACAACTCTGCATCCAAGTCACAATTTATAAAAGTAAACCATTATAGGTCAAGGTACGGTCTTCAACACGGGGCCTATGCTCACACCCAACAACAAGATATAAAGGTCGATAAAAAAATTACTGGTGTAAAACCATTCAAACGGGAAAAACCAACGGTCCAGGTCTGATCTATATAAAAAAAAACGATAAACGAGATACACTCTTAATAAGCTTTCGATCGAGGTATAATATATATCTGTTATTAGGGGCTGAAGGGTCCTGCCAGTCCATTCCATTATTCAAAATATCCATTTCATTATTTAAAATTGGCTATTTTTCAATGTTCACGCGTAATTCGATATTTAAGTCCTTGGTTACTCCTGTAATATCCGTTGCGGAACATATTGACTATATACCTTTTGTTCCTCTTTTAATAAGCTTTCGATTGAGGTATAATATATATCTGTAATTAGGGGCTAAAGGGTCATAGCAGTCCATTCCATTATTCAAAATATCCATTTCATTATTCAAAATTGGCTAACATGTTTCACCCCGTCACATTATTTATGTACATGTGTGTGTCTGTCCCAAGTCAGGAGCCAGTAATTTAGTGGTTGTCGTTTGTTTATGTGTTACATATTTGTTTTTTGTTCATTATTTTACATAAATAAGGCCGTTAGTTTTCTCGTTTGAATTGTTTTACAATGTCTTATCGGGGCCTTAAATAGCTGACTATGCGGTATGGGCTTTGCTCATTGTTGAAGGCCGTACGGTGACCTATAGTTGTTAATGTCTGTGTCATTTTGGTCTTTTGTGGATATTTTTCTCATTGGCAATCATACCACAACTTCTTTTTTATATTTCCTCATTTTTACGCATGTTGTGGGATTTAGGTCCTCCGTAAACCCTCTTATGGTCATTGTGAATCAAAATATAGCTATAGTGTCACAGTCAAATTTTTTTATATTTATTTCACTATTCAGCAGTGTAGGACAGTCGGGCCAGCCGAAGGCTGGCCCGAAAATTTTTTTTTGGGCCAGTAAAAAAATTCCTTCACAGGCCCAAAATACATATTGGTAGCCCAATTATTTTGCTAAAAAAATTTTCAGAGTTGAGGGAAAAAAAAAGCAAAAAAAGCAATATCAATAGATTTTTTTATTCTTCTATCAAACCCTCCCGACACATAACCCTATAAACCCTCCCCTCATTCCCATAGTCTTCATTATCGCTAAACTGGTCATCATGGTCACTATCTGCTCCATTCTCATCATCTTGGACCAAGTCTTCTTTGTCTGCTGCAGCCCCCACTGATAAATAATCTTCTTCTTCATCCACATGGTGGGATTCAGTTTCTGTTGCTATTCTTTCATTAATATTAGAATTCACTGATTGTTTTGCAACTCTGATCAAGTTTCGCTCCTTGGAATCCATGTATAGTGGTCTTCTTAGACCACCAGCATTCCAAAGCCGTATGGCTGGAACAGGATCAAAGCTGAAAATTTTTAAATTATTATTAAAATAGATCAGTCAAAGTAATGTTCCTGACCTATCTAATGGATTAAAGTAAATAATGTATTTATTGCATTTGATACATCAGCTAGTGCCCAAACCAAGTCATGATTTCTCTTAGACATTGTTTTGTTTAAATGTTGTTTTAAAGTTTGGAAAGTGTTGGAGCTGCCTTGTATTTCTGTTATTATATCTCATTCTAAATATGCTGTCTATTCAATGAAAATATAATCAGGTGTATAAAAAGAAGATGTGGTATGATTGCCAATGAGAAAACTATCCACAAAAGACCAAAATGACACAAAGTATACTTACGCTTCTATTGAAGGTGAATGCAGTTTAATGCACATTTGACTTGCCAAAGAGTCTTCACTTAAACAAGTCCTGAAAGTGGTTTTCAAGGACTTCATATGTCTGAATCCTCTCTCACATTCAGAAGAAGAACCTACAATTATTCAAAATAATCATAAGTTAAACAGCTATGCAGGATGAATTGTCAGATGCTTGTTTTAATTATTTTTACTAATTTTAATACTACTATTCATTCAAGTTTTTTTTTACCTGGAATTGTCAATAGCAAATCCATCACAGCAAGTATATTGGAATATCTAGCTGGAAACATCCGATTAACCCTTTGCCATGTCAGGTGTTGAATCTCATTGGACTGACTGAAAACAGAAAAAAAATAAAATGATGCAAAAACTTGTTTTGAAAAAAAATAGCTAACTTTTAAAATAATTTCAGAGAATAACTTGTTTTGGTAATCAATTAAGAACAGGATATACATCACATGATCATAATGAATATTAAAAATGTTATAGTGCCAGTAATAATTTAATACCTTGCATAAAGAGTACTTTTTAAAGCTGTCCATTCCAGGACAGCTTCAATTTCATCTACTGCTCCATTTTTCAAACTTGTCTCAAAATGAGACAATATGACTGGAAGATGGTCATCCCCAAAATCTGAAATTAAATAGTCCATTATTTATTTTATAGCTTTCTTTAATATAAAATAAATTGTCAAAACATGAATGTATTAAACTGGTGTCAACAATCTTGTTTGTTATTTTCTATATAATATTATATATCATTATTGGCATACTTCTATGTTTGTCGGTAATGGAATACATTCACTTGAATGAACTGCTTTACATCAAATAAGACATGAAGAGCAAAACAATAGAAATGGAATCTAAGAATTTAATATTGAAAACAAACACAAATAAAAATAAATAACAGAACATAGAACTGCAAGCTGTCAGAATGTGCCCATACATTTTGAAGACAACAAAATGTATCTGACATTCTGACTTTTGGAACAAAACATCTAGATCATGAATGAAACTAAAGAACACAGTAAACATCATGCACTTTTTGTTGTAACCTTCTATCTCTTTAGTGTTATCAGCCTCAGAATTAGGTAACGGCCATGTATGAAAATTGGCTATAGCCATAGCTTGTATAATGTCATCCAACTCAAATCTGTTTTTCAAGCTGACCGATAACCCTGCAACCAGATTCCTTCGGGCAGCTGGAAAAGACTCCCCAGGTCTTTGTCTCATTGATGATGTTTCCTCATTAAGATTAAGAATCTGTTTAGCCTTACTAAGATATGGTCCATCTCTAAAACAGTGCAGTATATATAACACAATGTGGTTAAATAATGAATATACTTGATGAACATTCAAGTGAAAAAGAAAAGGAGAAAATAATTATAAAAAATATATATTACATCTAACTTATCTTAACCAAACTGTAAATTTAGATATTTTTTATGAATCAAATAGACTTACTTTGTTGCATATACATTGATCAGCATGCTGGTTTCTGAAATAATGCCATGAATGTCTGCAGCACAACATTCTCGAACTTGGAAAACCTTTGACACTCTGGACAGAATGGTAGCTATATCTGCCATAAAATGGCAATATAGTATTATATCTCTGGATGTTATCAATTTCAAAAGGCCTTTAGCTTTATTATTCACCGCTTCGATTTGAATAATGAAACATAAACCATTTCGTTATTCATCATTCATTTTTTAATATTGAATAGTGAATAGTGAACTATGAATAATGGACGAACTTCAGCGCGGTTCATATATGATATATGGGTAGGCCCAAATTGAATACTAACTTTTTTGAAATCTTTATAATGTTCATGTCGTGTTTTTGATACTTTTCGTATTTCATCGAGCACCCATGATATTTCATAATTGAAGGATGGCTAAAATATAGAAATAAAAAATATATTGTTTATTTTCAAATACCACAAATATCTGCCAAAGACCAAACGACGGTAAATTAAACAAACAAGTTGATAGACGGCCTTCAACAATAAGCAAAAGCCATACAATGTAATAAATTGTTAGACAATGCAAACGAAGATCACCAACAGCCTTCGGTATGTTATGATAAAACATGATAAGACAGAAACCAAAAAATCAGGTCCCTGAAAATTTGATTTTACCCTAAACACAGAGACTTTAATTTTACAGGTGACAGAATCACTTTGTTTTATACTTCGTGCTTAAGAAAATAGACACATGCATGGCCCAGGGGCGGATTTAGAGGGGTTTTTAAGGTGGCATCCCTCCCCCCAATTTTTGGTAAAACAAAATTGGTTGGTCAAACAGGGAATTGCCGAGGCATGATTGCAGCGGACCCCTCTTCGGCAGTCAGTGATCCCCCCTTATGAAAATTTATAAATCCGCCACTGCATGCATGGCAAAACAGAAAATAAAAGTCAGGAATAAAAGACCAGTTTAAAAATCTTTGTTTTCTACTGTCTATATTTTAAAAAGAATATCTAAGATAATATCTTATTTGAAAACTATTTACTAGATAGTTTAGAGGATAGATTGATGTAGGTTTGTGTGAAATTGGTGAGAGAAAATAATGTTGCAGGGAGAATAAAGATTTTCATTGAACTTTTTATTTCACTCTAAGTCATAAGCCCTGATTTTACACATAATTTACAGTTTTATCTCAGCATGATATCAGTAATCTATTACATATATAAACTTTGTGGTCACACTTTACGGGGCGCCGAATGGGACTCTCGTGGTTTTGTACTCAAAATTCAATTTTGTACGGACAAAAGTGACTTTTGTTCAACAAAAATGAGTTCAGTTTAACAAAATTTGTATCATACTACAAATTTAAAATTTTGTCATACAAAATTATCTATCAGCGGACAAAAGTCACTTTTGTCATGACAAAATTCATTTTTGTTACACAGACTTGACTTTTGTTACCTAATTTGAAAATTGGGCGACAAAAGTCAATTTTGTATTCAAATTAGTTTAGTTTGGTTTCTGTGAACTAATTTGCATACAAAATCGACTTTTGTTACACAAAATTGACTTTTGTGAGACAAAATTGACAAAATTGACTTTTGTGAGACAAAATTGACAAAATTGACTTTTGTGAGACAAAATTGACAAAATTGACTTTTGTCTCAACAAAATTGACAAAATTGACTTTTGTCTCAACAAAATTGACAAAATTGACTTTTGTGAGACAAAATTGACCAATGTGAGACAAAATTGACTTTTGTCTCAACAAAATTGACAAAATTGAATTTTGTCTCAACAAAATTGAATTTTGTCTCAACAAAATTGGTTTTTGTCTCACGAAAGTCAATTTTGTCTCACAAAAGTCAATTTTGTCTCACGAAAGTCAATTTTGTCTCATAAAAGTCAATTTTGTTGTTACAAAATTGAATTTTGTTGTCACAAAAATGAATTTTGTCGTCACAAAATTGAATTTTGTTTCAACAAAATTGACAAAATTGACTTTTGTCTCAACAAAATTGACAAAATTGACTTTTGTCTCGACAAAATTAACAAAATTGACTTTTGTCTCAACAAAATTGACAAAATTGATTTTTGTCTCAACAAAATTGATTTTTGTCTCAACAAAATTAACAAAATTGACTTTTGTCTCAACAAAATTGACAAAATTGAATTTTGTCTCACAAAAGTCAATTTTGTCTCACAAAAGTCAATTTTGTCTCACAAAAGTCAATTTTGTCTCACAAAAGTCAATTTTGTCTCACAAAAGTCAATTTTGTCTCACAAAAGTCAATTTTGTCTCACAAAATTGAATCTTACCTCACACAATTGACTTTTGTGATTTAATTTCCATATCAGGTAACAAAAGTCAATTTTGTATGCAAATATGTTTATATTTGCATACCTTTTAGACAAAATTGACTTTTGTCATGACAAATATAAATTATGTCTACAAAAATGAATTTTGTCATGACAAAAATGAATTTTGTCTACACAAATGAATTTTGTCATCACAAAATTGAAGTTCTCACGAAACAAGTCTGTAGCACATAGTTTTGTAAGACAAAAATGATTTTGTTATGACAGAATTGAATTTTGTACAAAACCACAAGAGTCCCATTCGGCGCCCCGTACACTTTCTCTATGGTTCACTAATTGTAACCAGATGTATGTTGACTAAGTAAACCTCTTAATGTTAAACTGTTTTTATCAGAAATTGTTTTGTATAATTGGTATGTCCCTGTCCTTCCACAGGTTTCATTGTATTTTCTGCTCTCTCTCTGGTAAAAAATATGATGATTCTGAAAAAAAATCTGGGACTATTAGACCCCGTTTACACTGACAAATAAGATCTATCTTTGGTCCAGTGTAAACGGGTAAGATCGATCTTCAAATGGACTTAAAAAGTCTACCTCTAGGGGTGGTTTTAAAAAATCGATCATATTTGAATCGATCTTTCTTTTTGTGTAAACGCTTAGATCGATCGCGATCGATCTTTTTTCAGGTGTTTGTTATATTTAGATAGGAAAATAAAAGTCAGACCGGTTCTTTTTATGTTGTAGTGTAAACGCACTGGATTAAATAAGATCGATCTTGCTTGTGCAATGTAAATGCGAACTGGGGTGAACGCGGCCCTTGTCTTTTTAAGATCGATTCAAATAAAGATCGATTCAGTTTCGTTGCCAGTGTAAACAGGATCTTATACTAATAGTATAATAGTCCAGATAAAATTTATAATAAGAAAAAAATGCAAGATTGATAATGAAAAAACGAATATTTATTTTACTACGATATACAACCTTCCCTGCATTTATCTGAAAGGATGTTAGTCCTCAACTTTATTTTCTATTCCTTGTATTTCTTAATCTAAAACAAAACATACGATATAAAATGTATGGTAAAAAAAAAATCTAGATAAATTTCTCATTAACTTAATGACTTCCTATTTTTTAAAACTATTGTTGAAGTGAATTCAGGAAAAAACAAAGATGTACCATAAACAATTATTCCAGCATCGACAAAGGATCTGATATATATATATATACACCTGATATATATATATTCTTATCATTTTCGTGCGTAAAAATTAACTCTTAAGTAGGCACGGGCCGGGGTATGCATTGCCCTGCCTGTCTAGTTTGTTTAAATGATCAAACAAACTTTCAATTCCCTTTCACTATCAATTCCAAGTGTAATACGCAGCTGTAATTAATAGAAAACAAAAACTAACAGATCTTGGAAAAAGGGGGAGGGCTAAACAAAAATATTGTCCTTGATCTATGGATTCATTTTTTATTTATTTTAAATTTTAGATATTGATTGAACTTAAACATACTTTGGAGTAAAGTAGTTTTGAGATTTTAGCTACCATTTATTTTACTTAAACTGCGGAGTCCTTGGGATTTTTCTGCGTGACAATTTCTTTTTGGCTTACGGTAATTCATCTCCTTGAATATTTTGTTTTCTTGGGAAAAAAGTTCTCCCTTGATGTCTTTAGCAAAGGTTTCAGGTCCAAAGTTGCATTCAATTTCTCCTGATTATAATTTTGATAGACACCCTTGGCCCTAAACAAGAAAATCTGGAATAGGTGCAAAATGAAGACTTGCTGACAAAAAACCTGTATTTGAAAGGCAATCTACTGTAACATTTTTTGCAAGTGTTTGAATGCCAACATTTTATATGTGACCTATTCCTTGAATGCCAACAAAAATATTTCAATAGATGTTTATATAATAACAATAGGTGTTTTAGCACTATCTAAATGTTTTTAAAAGTATAAAATAATTAGTGAACTTGATAAAATTGCTACATTTTATTACTTTTTGATAAGAAAAATGGTAGATTTTAAGGTTAAAATTATTACATGTGTTATGAATTTTAAATAAATAAATTAAATTAAAACGTTTTGACAATTCCTTGCTTTCTATTAAAAAAAGATAATTTGGGAATGGAAGTGATTATTTACATAAGACTTATTAGATATATCAAAGAATTTTAGTTGAATACAGATATCTCTCTAAAAAAAGAAGAAGAATTTTAAAGATTTATTCAATTCCATTTCATTTTGAATATTTTATAAGTTAATATAAACTATACGAAGATTTCAATTGAACAATTTGTTTAACTTTAAAAATCATCAGAATTAATTAATCTATAAGTAAATTTGATAATTTCCAAGCTGGAAACGTTACAAGGTTTAAAGAAAATCCATAAAATAGGGAAACAAGAATTCTGATGATTTGTGACCATAACGAATCACCTTCACAATGTTATTCTATGAAACCCTACTATAGAAAATTCTAAAAGGTTCTACGGAACTAGATACTAGCTTTTGATCATAAACAAGGTTCTATCCAAGTTTGGCAGAAATCAATGACAGTTTGAGAAAGTTATTATCATTTGTAAACCTTTTACCACAGAATGAATATTTGTGGAGGCCGCAGTCAACTACGACGGAATGTAGGATGGCTATGTATCGCTTTTGCGACAAAAGTTGCAGGCTCGACAAAAAGGGAGAAATATTAAAAACAAGAAAAATATCTGAAAAAACTGAAGAAAATAAAACATAGTAAATTAACTAACATGAGATACAAAATTTCAAGAAATTCCATCAAGTAATATGGGAGAATATTACAGCACACACAACTATATAAATGTTGAAAAATAAACTTTGAAGTCCAAAGAGAATTTGAGCAAACTGGATTTTATGACAATATGCACATGTTGACTTTGTTTCATTTTAAGATAACAAATCCATATTTATTTAAGTACAAATGCAGTAACAGCAACACATGATTTTCAAAATCTTGAAAAACATGAACTTGTTTCAGCTACCTGTATTTACCTATCTGTTTAATTAGTATGATTGTTTTGATAAGCATTCCTTTTTGTTGTAATAACTACTTGCACCTATTCCTTGAACGCCAACATAATTTTACAGGTAAATTGTCGGTAGATCAAAGGATTTGGCATTCAAGAATAAACCGTTTATGTGTCATTCCGCAGCTGACCATTTATTTGGACTCCTTAATTCCCTTTTTTTTTGGCATTTCTAAAGATATCTTACATATGTCTTCCTATGTAAGTCAATAAAGGCATATTGCCAAATTCCATTTCTACAAAAACTGAGGTAAATATGTCATTTGATAAATAACATGGTGTAGCTTTTGGTGTCATTTCAACGTCGCGCTCGCCCTTGTCAAAATCAATTTTATCAAAAGATAAACGAAAAATATTAATTACACCCCAAATGACTATCCCCCTTTCTCCCCCATAACAGTACAATGTGTTTATCAATTTCTTCTTTTCCAGCCTGCCCATTAATGCTTGACAATATCTGAACCTATGTCATTCTCTTTTTAAAAGTGTGTAATATTTGCTACTGTGCAAAACAATTAAAATTGCAATACAACATAATCCCTTTGCAGTTGACATAGAATAAATTAAAGTATAATTATAAATATTTAAATATATTTCTTTTTCCATATCAACTTCTGATATCAAACTTTCACATAGAATCGATTCTAAATTGGCTAGATTTGATTAGAACAGTATTAAGAACTCTCTATCTTAAATGTAAATAGGTCTTATTAATAATAATATATACATATTGTGAAGCCAAGGTGGTCGAGTGGTATATATAAATATATACATGTATACAACTCGTCTAAACATCAACCTAACAATGTTAGATCTGTAAATTTGCATTCGCAAATTTTTTGTTCTTCCCTCGCCGGGATTCGAATCCATGCTACTGAGATATCGTGACACCAAATCGCCTGCACTGCAGCCGTCCCGCTAGACCATGCACGACCACCTGGGCTTCACAATAATAAAGCTTTCGGTGGCCGTGTGTTACCTTTCCTCGTCAGTTATCTAGCGGCGTACTACAGTACATGATATATAAGGCATAGAGATGTTATTGTTACAGATATATAAGTACGTCTGAGTCAGTGGCAACTCTACAACAGATTTATCCATTGGATCACCAGCAATGATGGTGATACATGGCTGTGTACATTATTTTGGATCCTTTACTATAGATAATTGAGCTGATCTGTAACAACAACATCTCCATGCCTCATATACCATGTACTGTAGTACGCCGCTAGATTAAAACTGACGAGGAAAGGTAACACACGGCCAGCGAAAGCTTCATTTTAATGAAGCCCATGTGTTCGTGTGATCTAGCGCGCCGGTTACAGTGAATCCCGGCGAACCCATGCTACTGAGATATCGTGGCACCAAATCGCCTGCACGAACACATGGGCTTCATTAAAATGAAGCTTTCGCTGGCCGGGTGTTACCTTTCCTCGCCAGTTTTAATCTAGCATCGTACTACAGTACATGCTATAAAAGGCATGAAGATGTTATTTATACAGATCAGCTAAATTATCTATATATATAGTGAAGGATCCTACAAATTAATGTAAGATGGCAGTCACAGAAATAATTATATTTACAAGTACGTCTGAACCAGTGACAATTTTACAACAGATGTATCTATGGATCACCTGCAGTGATGGTGATACATGACTGTGTACATTCTGTATATACAACTTGTCTAAAAATCAACCCAATAATGTTAGATCTGTAAATTTGCTTTCGCAAATTTTTTGTTCTTGTTATATTTATATATAGGGCAGAACAAAATAAAATGCGAGAGTAAATTTACAGATCTAACAGTTCTTCCTATAACAGTTTAATAGTGTTCTATCTAAAACTGGTTCTGACAGTTCTACTAAGAACAGTTCTGGGGTCCCCGTTTACTTCTTGAATATTGTGAAATTTTCAATTCAACAGCTTTTACTTTTTTTGAGTGTGCCCTTTTATACTAGTATGCGGCACATTTGGTTATTTTTTTTTAAAGAATTATCCATCCATCTGTAAAACTGTGTTGAATATATTAAAAAGAAAGACAAATTTTAAAATGTATAATCTTAATCTTTACGCTTTTCCAATGTAATGGGAGATAACTTATTTTTAAAATAAATATTTTCATCTGAAACAGATATGATTGGTGACAAAAAGAGTTACATCCCATCATAAATATTATCAAAAAAGTAATACGATATTTAAGAAATATCTGACAAAGTGCACTGTATAGAAGTAAATTTCGTATATATATGATTATCATAAATATCAAATGAAAGAAAAATGTCAAAATGTCAAAATATATTTAGTTTATAATAAGGGGGATAATCAAAACTGCTTGTTTCTAAAAATATATTCTATTTGTGTTGTTGATATGTACATATGTACTTCGATAAATACATGTTGTTTAAATTATTCATAACTGAATTATTCCTTATAAAAGACGATAAAAATCAATCGATGAAATTTAGCCATTATTCAAGCTCTTGTTATTTGTTATTTGTTGTGTTTTGTATTTTCTGTTATTCGGATAAAAGATAACTAGAACGTCCATGGAAATTTGACGAAGACCTTTACTTACTTGAAAATGGGTTTATTTTTTTTTTTAAGTTTGGGGATTTTTAAGATTTAAATATTGATTTACGTAAGTTGTTTATATTTTTTCAACGAAAGTTTCTTTTTTCTTCTTCTTCCTTTTGAACAATTGTAATAAGCCCGATCGTAAAGTCGTCTTGTTTTCCTAATAGTGTTTTCGCTCCATTTTATTTTGTACAACTACAGTAGCGGATCCAGAACTTTTCCTAAGGGGGGGGGGGGGGGGCGCTGACTGACATAAGGGGGGCCCCGCTCCAGTCATGCTTCAATGATTCCCTATATAATCAACCAAATTTTTCCCACGAAAGGGGGGGGGGGGGGCCCGGACCCCCAGGCCCCCCCTCGATCCGCCTATGTAACATGTATTCATATGACAGTAGTGAAGCCTTGTTGACCCTTAAGAAGAAGAATTACTTCATCATTGAAATTAAACAAGAAACATTATATAAAAAAGAAGATGTGGTATGATTGCCAATGAGACAACTATCCATAAAAGACCAAAATGACACAGACATTAACAACTATAGGTCACCGTACGGCCTTCAACAATGAGCAAAGCCCATACCGCATAGTCAGCTATAAATGGCCCCGATAAAACAATGTAAAACACGTTACCAAAACTGGCATTAAATTTCAAATTTACCGAACAAAAATTGATCCGTATAAACTTGTTATTTAATCTAAATTAAATTTCAGTTAAATCGTCTGATATTAGTAGTTTCGATAAAAAATAAACGTATACCAAAACTGGCATTAAATTTCAAATTTACCGAACAAAAATTGATCAGTATAAACTTGTTATTTAATCTAAATTAAATTTCAGTTAAATCGTCTGATATTAGTAGTTTTGATAAAAAATAAACGTATATTTAAACGAAAAATTTAACGGTGATAAACTAGATTTAAACCTTTTAAATGACAAATTTAAACTGCTATTATTTTTCAAATAAATAACAAGTTTAATAACCCATAAATCGGAATTAAACTTAAGAAAATAAGAAATTTAAAAAAAATATTAAACTACTAAAATAATTCTTCATAAATCAGATCTTAAATTCAAAACTAGAAATTTAATTTATGAATAAATTTTGTAAACGTATCATTTCATGCAGTGTTAATATAATAAGATATGAATGTTTTACCCTGTTTTGTGCAAGAATTTCGAAAACGATTCCACTCTGGTTTTTGTCTATGTATTTCTATTTGTATCCATCTGATGAGTTAAGCCCTTTTCAATTGATTTTTATAGTTCGTTCCTATATTTTACTGTTACATCACTGTCCCACGTTAGAGGAGGGTTGGGATCCCGCTAACATGTTTACCCCGCCACAGTATGCATGTATGTGTATATGTATGTGCCTGTCCCAAGTCAGGAGCCTGTAATTCAGTGGTTGTCGTTTGTTGCTGTGTTACATATTTGTTTTTTTTTCGTTAATTTTTTGTACATTAATTAGGCCGTTAGTTTTCTCGTTTGAATGGTTTTACATTTGTCATTTCGGGGCATTTTATAGCTGACTATACGGTACGGGCTTTGCTCATTGTTGAAGACCGTCCAATATAGGAACGAACTATAAAAAGCCGTTGAAAAAAATCTTTTGGCCTTTATATCAGAAATGGATAACTATTGGCTACTACGGGAGTTTTTAACGACCTTGACTGGCTATAAAGCCCTTGCACGGTCGGTACTATTGGGGAAAAACAAGTTCCTGTCCTAATAATTTTTTTCGAATATAAGTACTTACAAAGCATTTTAACCGACCGGTCTTATTAAACTCGGTAAATCCGAGAAACTAGAGAAAGGGGAGATCATTTTTTCTTGTGAGGGGCGTCACCATTTAAATATTTGTGTTCGTGACTCTTTCTGCACGGCAAATTCAATCCCTTTTACACCACCCGTATTGAAATCATGGACCTGCCCAATTACAGGGTCGTTGAAAAGACTTCTTTATACATGACATTTGTATAATTGAATTTGAAAATATCTTTTCTATATAATAGTTTTATTTTGAAGTATTTGTATTATGATTGAGGAAAATTTCTTTTGTTGAACTAAAAGGGCTGGGGAGGGGCAATATATTTGATGCTTTTGAAGAGGGTTTCGTTTCTTCATTTTTACATTTCGTTTCGTTTCGTTATATTTCGTTTCGTTTCGTTGTATTTCGTTGCGTTTCGTTGTATTTCGTTTCGTTTCGTTATATTTCGTTTCGTTTCGTTTCGATTCCGTTTCTCACTTTATAAGTACCCTATTGAACAACCCCATATATATATTTTTGTTGAAATCAAACAAAGTTTAATTTTGGACCCCGATTTTTACCAAGAACCCCAAGAATTCAATTTTGGTTAAAATGTTTAATTTTGGACCCATTGGACTTTAATGTAGACCAATTTGAAAACGGGACCAAAAATTAAGAACCTACATACACAGTTAGATTTGGCATATCAAAGAACCCCAATTATTCAATTTTTGATGAAATCAAACATAGTTTAATTTTGGACCCCGATTTGGACCCACTTGAAAACTGAACCAATAATCAAAAATCCTGAGCTGAAAAAACACCCCACATCCCAACATCCTGACAAAAGGTGCTGAACCCCCACCCCCTCAAATATTGACCAAACTTTCTAATCATAAACTGTGCTTTATTTTGTAATATGATTGTATAGCTCAAATTTTGGGCATCATGATTGGTAAATGAAATCATATTATCTTTTCTAGACAATATATTTTCATTTTGCTTTTATAAATGTTAGCAACAACAAAAATCATTATAGATAATTTTTTGGATTTTTATATTCAAAGTTTTATTGCCATATAAACTATACAGTTTGTGACATATAACAACAATAACACCTAAACTTTAGAAATAAATTGTAATTTTCACATACCAAGTCTCTCCACCATGTAATTTGTTTATGTCGATTTTTTTTAACTGCAACCTATAAATCAGTTATAAACGTGTAGCAGTTTCATGAAGACAAATGTTTTATTGTTTACTGCAGGAGTGATAATAATCACAGAGGCATTCCAAATGTAGTGGTAGCGATATGGATCAAACCCGAGAATATTGGGAATATATTCACTTCCTGTTTATTGTCAAGAGAGATTTCCGAAAAAAATAATTCTCATTCACCAGTCTTTACACACGCAATACCTAGTCCTGTATGCGAAATAACAATTGTAGGATAAAGATAAAATACCTGGTCAAAATTTCGCCATTATTTATACCCACGCAGTCAGATAGAATGTGTATAAAAACAGCTGTTTCTCAACGTCACGTTATAAGTGTTTCAACATGCTGAACCTATATTTCTTGTCATAATAAGAATATTCAAGGTTATCTTTGCTATTAGACCTCACAAAAAGTATACATTAATATGGCAGGGACGGTTGATAGAGGAACATCAATGGACCATAGTCATCTGTTGGAAAAGGAAAGTGATGCTAGGATTAAATTCGAGAGGGCGTGTCAACAAATAGCGCTGTTAGATCAGAAAATAAGAGACTTGGAAGTTCGTTACAAAAGAGCTGTTAAATTCAAAAAGAATTCCTTTCGTTATAATTTAAGACTTCGTCTTTCTGTCGTAACAGGTGTTAAAATGATGTATCATCATTATGCTAGCACAAAAGCCGAAGAACTTACAAAGATCAGAAGGCAAATTAACGATGCTAATGTTGTGCCATCAAGCAGTGCTAGTGCTGTTTTTACACCAAGGGAAAGCAGCAGTTTCAGATCAGTTGGCGATTTGCAAAGAACTACATCAACCTCAGCAGCAGAGCCAGATCATCATTGTGACTAGCTAAAGGGATAGGATTCTAACAATTACATCAATTTTTGAAGTGATTTTATGTGCAATTTACAGACATTTTCAAACGTGTATTAAATTTTAACATTTTTGTCAAATTGATTCTCTTTCAGCACATCCTTTGCACTTAAATGTGTGTAAATGTGTAATGAATTCTTTTACTTTAACAGTGTTGAAAATGTAAAAGAACAACGTCCAGTTCTGATGAAACATTAAAATCGATATAAAGAGGTCCACAGTACATCAGTACATGAACATGTAAATGTATGGTCTTTTACAGAAGTCCGGTGTTGAAATACTGGTTATGCAATACTTTAATCAGTTTCTCTTACATGTAATAAACATGATAAATGAAAAATACATGTAGTTGCGAATAAATTAGACCAAGACTTTCTTCTGTTCAAATTTGTAAACCTTGCATAATTTATGTTCTTAATTTAATTGAGCTTTTAACATGTCTCAGGCAATCATCTACATGTATTGATTGAAACATAATTACATAATTAGTCTTATTTCATGTTTTATTTGTACTTTAACCTAATACTTCTGTATTATTACACAATTTCAAATAAGAGGCTAGGATTGTTCCACAGAAAGTGAATTAAATAAATATACATTTGTACATGTATGAAGTCTGCATAAATTTGTATTAGTACTTGCAATGGAAGTTTACTGTTGCATGTGCATTTACTAGTATGATGAAATTTGAAAAGTGTTTTGTATGTAGCCTTGATCATGTTTATAAAAGTTAGGTATATCATTTAAATATATCCCAAAGTTGTTTTACAATCCTAAATGTCTTTTCCATTTTCATTTGTTTATTGAATCACTTTCATAAGTTTTTTCTAATACATGTACACTTTAGGAAGTTTTTTTTTTTTTGGTACAATTGTTACCTTGTTCAACTTCAGTCATGTAACTGGTTTCTATTTGTTTCGTTTGGGGGAAGTGAAAACATGTTCCGTCCTTGATTACAGAACTGTAGTAAAGATGAAAGGGTTTGCTGCTCTAAATGAATTTGGAAAATCTATATATAGTGCTACATGATAATGGTGTGTCAAAATTTCATAATTACTGTTATAATCTTGGAATACTTAAAATACAAGTACAATTGTACATACATTGTACATGCATGTAAGAAAATGAGTAAAAAAATCAAAAACATTAATTTTGTAAGACTGTAAAGTTTAAGGTACGGTACACACACTGAGCAGGTACATGCAATTACATGTATTCCAAAACTTCTGAGAAGCATTTATTTTCAATAAGTGAATTACTGACACTGTACAACATTAGAAAATTAAAAGTCTAACAATTTGAAAATGATGATACATATATACAAATGATATACATTTTTCTACAGTACATGTACATGTAGGAGAAAGAAAATACTGTCCTGAATATGATAACCTGATATAAATTCTAAACAATTAATGTTGTACTTTCTGGGTCATGGATAATAGGAAATTTTCTTTACATAAATACTTAGGTGCCAAAAATGCAATCGCATATCTGTCTTTTGTTCTGATGTTTTATTTTTACCATTTAGGCAAGAAAGGTGACCCTGAAGCCTTTTGCCTGCAAGTTGAGCATTTACAAGTTTAGGTGCATCAGATCCATTGTAAACCTATCTGTAAAAATGAACATCTACTGAAGATCTCCTACAGATGCCTATTAATTGTTCAGGGTTAGAAATATTCATATTACAACCATGACTATGTTAAAAAAAAAAATAATCTCAAATTCTTTATAAAACTGAAATTAGAAATATTCCAACTTCATTATTCATTAAACAACTTGTTCAATTACAAAGATATTTTAAAGTTTACCCATTTTTATTATGCCCAATTTATTTTGGCATTATGTTTTCTGGTCTGCGTGTCCGTCTGTTCCGCTTCAGGTTAAAGTTTTTGGTCGAGGTAGTTTTTGATGAAGTTGAAGTCCAATCAACTTGAAACTTAGTACATATGTTCCCGATGATATGATCTTTCTAATTTTAATGCCAAATTAGAGTTTTACCCCCTTTTCAAAGTCCACTGACATAGAAAAATAATAATGTGGATGGGGCATCCGTGTTCTGGGGACACATTGTTGTTTTATAATTGTTTGACACATGAACTAGCCTGAATTAAGTTACAGTGCTATGGATATTGTGAATCAGAATATTAGATATCTTAACTTTTTTTCATAAATTTTCAATGAATCTTCAGGTAAAGGTTTTTTTTATAAGAAAAATCTTTGTGTAAAAGAATTAAAGAAGCACCCTGACAGAATATTTATTTTTCTATGGATTCAGTTTAATAATTTGTTTAATACTTCTTTGTTTCTTCTCCGTTATTATATTTGGGCAGGTCATAATAATTTTGAAATACATGTTCATGTACCATACCCTAATGTTTATTGTTAAGCTCAGTGATGAATTTCACAAACTATCTTATAAGACAAAATACTTGTAAACTAAACACATTTCAGTATAAATTGTGATAACTTTTGGTGAAAAGCTGGTCTTGTGGAGAATTATGATGACCCCTCTACAAATTGTTAATCTAAATCATGTTTATTTCTTCATCATGGTGTCCATGTGAAAAGATTTGTACATACATTTGTAAATGGAATGAAATACCATTCTTCTGAATATGTTAATTATGAATCACATGTAATGCATTGAAATTTTGTCAATTATTTGTTTTTACCAGTAGAATTTTTGTAATAATTTACATGTATGTACAACATTGTTTATGATATTTGTTTTTTCATCATCTATAGTCTTTGTGTTGTTTTATTTCTTTATTTCAAGAAAAACTTAAAAGTTTATTAATTAGATTTTAAGAAAATGATGATGCACATTATTTATCAATTGAGTCAATTCATTGTTGCAGATGCATATATATACATTTTTGGCAAATTTCATCAAACCCTTTTTTTGTTAAAATCCTACAGTTTTTGTACTTCAAGAAAAATCGGTCTTTTGATCTTTGTTCGTTTTATAATTTCTTTGCCACACTGAGAGTATTTTTTTTTGCTAATATTTTTTGTATAGGAAATTACAATATACTATTATTTAAATAAATAGTAAAAAAAATACTGTCAGCTTGATTGATTAGAAATATCAAATGCATGGAATTTAAGTTTGTTAAGACAAATCTTTTCACTTAACTTTAAACTATCAAATTCTGTTCCATAGAAATGTGTTATTGTCATGTACATGTCCAAACAATTATATTCTATTTATCAACTCTATTCTACATGTGCCAGAATAGAATTTCAGAATAGATTTATAATTATTTCATATGTCAATGTATGAACTTTTATGTAGTATAAGATTTTTAATGATTTTGTTTGTTATACATGTTATATGTGTGGTATTGTTTTGTTTATGTGTGGTTCATTTATTCATTTTGTGGCCAGTTACATGTAATTGTGACTTGTGTATTTGTTGTGTTAATGAGAGGAATATCATAAAAAAAAGAAAATTCACTTGTGTTATATTTACATTGGCCATTATTTAAAGAAACCTGTCTTACAAACATGATGCAGAAAAATGCAAAATAGTAATAAGATGGTTATTGGTTTTTACACAGATAAAGTAAAGAAAAAAAAGAGAATACAAATTTAGAAGTTAAAGAAAAACAGACAAATTATGGCAAAAAATGAAATAAAATAAAAATAAACAACAATCTTCAAAACTCCACATAGCACACCAAAGATTGACCAAATGCAAAAATCAGATGTGATATCAGACCAACTGTATCAGACACTCTGGAAAAGTAAGCAGATCATACTCCACATGTGCCTTATGAATAATACAGCAACAAAATGCACTTCATGGATGTTAAAACAACTCACTTCTCTGAATCTACTGGCAAAATTTAATCAAATGGCAAAAATCTTCATTCAGTTACTAATTTGAAGTGATAACCCTGTCTGCCAACCAATATGCTCAACATGTCTAAAATAAAACCCAAGGGGTACAATGCAAGTATTGTCTATTTTCTTGAAATGTTGAGATCTACCTACTGTGAGCTGTCTGTTTTCATCAAACTGTAAGACAACTTCTTATAGGAGTTGTTGCCCTTGAATTGTGATTTTTAAACGACTGCAAAAATTGAAAATTTTATGGTCGTATATTGGTATCACGTTGGCGTTGTCGTCTGTGTCGTCGTCATCGTCGTCGTCCGAATACTTTTAGTTTTTGCACTCTAACTTTAGTAAAAGTAAATAGAAATCTATGAAATTTTAACACAAGGTTTATGACCACTAAAGGAAGGTTGGGATTGATTTTGGGAGTTTTGGTCCCAACATTTTAGGAATTAGGGGCCAAAAAGGCCCCAAATAAGCTTTTTCTTGGTTTTCGCACTATAACTTTAGTATAAGTAAACAGAAATCAATGAAATTAAAAAAACTAGGTTTATGACCACAAAAGGAAGGTTGGGATTGATTTTAGGAGTTGAGGTCTCAACAGTTTAGGAATTAGGGGCCAAAAAAGGGGCCCAAATAAGCATTATTCTTGGTTTTCACACCATAACTTTAGTATAAGTAAATAGAAATCTATGAAATTTAAACACAAGGTTTATGACCATAAAAGGAAGGTTGGGTTTGATTTTGGGAGTTTTGGTCCCAACAGTTTAGGAATAAGAGGCCCAAAGGGTCCAAAATTGAACTTTGTTTGATTTCATCAAAAATTGAATAATTGGGGTTCTTTGATATGCCGAATCTAACTGTGTATGTAGATTCTTAATTTTTGGTCCCGTTTTCAAATTGGTCTACATTAAGGTCCAAAGGGTCCAAAATTAAACTTAGTTTGATTTTAACAAAAATTGAATCCTTGGGGTTCTTTGATATGGTGAATCTAAAAATGTACTTAGATTTTTGATTGTTGGGCCCAGTTTTCAAGTTGGTCCAAATCAGGGTCCAAAATTAAACTTTGTTTGATTTCATCAAAAATTGAATAATTGGGGTTCTTTGATATGCCAAATCTAACTGTGTATGTAAATTCTTAATTTTTGGTCCCGTTTTCAAATTGGTCTACATTAAAGTCCAAAGGGTCCAAAATTAAACTAAGTTTGAATTTAACAAAAATTGAATTCTTGGGCTTTTTTGTTATGCTGAATCTAAACATGTACTTAGATTTTTGATTATTGGGCCCAGTTTTCAAGTTGGTTCAAATCAGGATCCAAAATTATTATATTAAGTATTGTGCAATAGCAAGAAATTTTCAATTGCACAGTATTCAGCAATAGCAAGAAATCTTCAATTGCACAGTATTGTGCAATAGCATGAAATTTTCAATTGCACAGTATTGTGCAATAGCAAGAAATCTTCAATTGCACAGTATTGTGCAATAGCAAATATTTTCAATTGCACAGTATTGTGCAATAGCAAGAAATATCTAATTGCACAATATTGTGCAATAGCAAGACATTTTCAATTGGAGTTATCTTTCTTTGTCCAGAATAGTAGTTGAATCAACTTAAATCATTGTTTTATACAATATACAATGTATATTCACTTTTACTACCAACTGATAAATTAAAACAATCTTTACCACTCAGTGATAACAAGCACTTTATTTTACATTTTAATATTTTATGATGTATTTAAATGAGTAGTTATTGTTGCAAACTCCATTAGAAATTTGAATTGAGATCAGTTTTGGAAAAAGGGAAAGGGGGATGTGAAAAAAAATGGGGGGGGAGGGTTAAATTTTTCTCATTTCAGATTTCATAAATAAAAAGAAAATTTCTTCAAACATTTTTTTAAGAGGATTAATATTCAACAGCATAGTGAATTGCTCAAAGGCAAAAAAAATATTTTGAGTTCATTAGACCACATTCATTCTGTGTCAGAAACCTATGCTGTGTCAACTATTTAATCACAATCCAAATTTAGAGCTGAATCCAGCTTGAATGTTGTGTCCATACTTGCCCCAACCGTTCAGGGTTCAACCTCTGCGGTCGTATAAAGCTGCGCCCTGCGGAGCATCTGGTTTCCAATTGTTTTGGTTTCCTTATTGCATCCAACTTATTCTCAGAGGTTACAAAGCTCGACGTCGAAATCAACATTATTTTGAACCAGTAGTTCACACAACTCGGACATTATAGTACAATGCTATTTGATGTTGATACAGATACCAACAGTGTCCTTAAACTATAACCATGTCATAGTATTAATTAAATTGTTTCAATCATCACTGTCCTTCATGGCTTCAATAAACATTACATTGAACACCAAATCGGAGGACTTACTTTGTTTGTATTGGATACCAAAGCTTCATAAAATTCCGTACAAACAACTGTATATTGCTGGCTCATCTTCATGTTCCACTAAAGAATTGTCCATTCATGAGATTGACTAACATTCTGTCCGCAGTGAAAGAGGATCTTCAGAAATACCGTGAAACTGTTTACTCGCGTTGTGGTATTAACCATATGTGGATTCTTAAAAATTCTAAAGAACTTCTAGACAATTTTAAATCTCGGTCTTTTTCTGAAATTAGTTCTATCAAAACTTTTGATTTTTCAACCCTGTATACCACCAATCCCCATGTGAAATTGAAAATTTGCCTGAAAAAAAAGTTATCAAAGGTACCAGGATTATAATTTAGTAAGCCAGAAATAATCCACAATGCCAACATAAAAATGGTGGCATACGCTATAAATGTATTACTTTGGGATATCATAAGGCATATTTCGTTAAAAGCGACAAACAAAAAGGTAAAACATGCTGCACAGAAGAACAAGTGATCAGTATGCTGGAGTTTCTTATCGACAATATATTTGTTGAGTTTGGAGGTAGACTTTTCCAACAAATTGTCGGCATTCCTATGGGAACAAACTGTGCGCCTCTTCTTATTTTCATATGAATCGGAGTTCCTTCAGACACTTGTCAAAAACAAGAGGACAAAAGAAGCCAGATTATTTAATTTCACTTTCAGATATACTGATGATGTTCTTTCCCTAAAGATCCATAAAAAATCCGAACTTTTCTGATTGGGTTCCATTAATATATCCCCTAGGGACCAAAAACAAGCATATATCTAGTTTCCAGATAATAACTTGTGTTCAAGTGTATGGATCTCTCTAAAAAAACTGTACTACAAGGTTCCATATTACAAAGTAAAGGCAGTGATCGAGAGTGGGGGTAATTGCTCCAAGGGGGGATTCATAAAGTTTTGGGGGGTTCCAACTTTTTTTTCAAATTATTTCAAATTTTTATAAAGTTTCAATAAGAAATCTTTAATTGCACAGTGTTGCGCAATATATTTGTAAGATCCTGACATTTGTTTTGTGTCAGAAACCTATATTGATCTATGTAAAAAATTTGATAACAATCCAAATTCAGACAGTATCAAGCTTGAATATTGTGTCCAAATTTGGCCCAATTGTTCAAGGTTCAACATCTGCGGTCGTATCAGGCTGCGCTCAGCGAAGCATTTAATTAAATTTTATTAAACTAGATGCATCCACTTCCTTTCAACCCTTTTAAATGAACAGTAATCATGATGAAAGAAGGTAATTTATTTATATTTCCTTGGAACAAAACAATAAAGATTGCCACCAAAGATTCTAGTCCACTCATCCAACCAAGTACTACATCGCACCAATGTCATCCACAGTCCTTACTCGTTATGAATAGCTGCAAGAGATTCAAAATGCATAAATGAATAATAAAATTTCAAGAGCCAAAACTACAACGTTTTATATAAAAAGAATAAGAAGAAAGGGGAAGAAGCAAGGAAGGTGATTTGAAAAGTTAAGATAATATTTGAACAAGGCAGACATAGAAAAGTTAACTATTATCACAATGCATTGTTATTAATTTTAATTATGTAATGTGCATTTAAAGAGAGAGCTTGAAATATCATTTCGGGGCCTTTTGCAGCTGACTATGCGGTATGGGTTTTGCTCATTGTTGAAGGCCGTACGCTTGACCTATAGTTGTAAACTTCTGTCATTTGGACTCTGGTGAAGAGTTGTCTAAATGGCTATCATACCACATCTTCCTATTTTTTTTCT
Organism: Mytilus edulis; assembly: GCF_963676685.1. Taxonomy (NCBI): domain Eukaryota; kingdom Metazoa; phylum Mollusca; class Bivalvia; order Mytilida; family Mytilidae; genus Mytilus; species Mytilus edulis. The sequence continues at coordinate 57,862,650 of NC_092352.1, forward strand.
ATAACCATTTGCATGGCAAGTATGTTGTTTTATGTTGTTGGATAACTGTCACATTATTTGATATGAACATTTATTGATCATATATCTATAGACGTCGACATCTGATCTTAATATTTTATTTAAATTTCTAGACAAGTTTTTTTTTTTTTTTTGCTCGTAAACACGGAATCTTTAACTTAATGACTCTTACCAAACGGTAAACCTAAAGCAGCTTTGATGCTTTGTACTTTAGATGTCATTAACCCTCCACAGCCGCCCATATGCATCTCCCAGTCCATGTAAAAACTATTGTCCATATACTTAGGATAGTCCATAACTGTTGAAGAGGAGATCCATCCATTCATAAAAGCATTCGTATATCCTAGGTTCCCGAATGTGCCATGTTTGGGATCGAAGAGAAATGTTATATAACTGTTGGGGTTGGAATCACAGTTTCGGAATGTAAAGTCCTTTCCGGCAGCTCTGTATCCCTGTATGTTACGATTTTGAACTAAGCTTTTAGGCAGAAACCCGAGAAATAAAAATGGATGAAGTTGTGCAGTTCCCGTTGTTGGTCCCTGGTACAATTGATGAGGATTTGACTGGAAAGATAGAGTAGACTGATTCCGGTAGGCTAGCAAATTTTCAACTTTGACTTCTCTCTGCTCTCCGTTGGACATAAGAAGACGTATTTTTGCAAATTTATTTGTAGAATAAAGTTTTGCAATATTGAGAGCGACCCCCGAGGATTTTCTGGAAATAAATGTGTATCCATAGTCGCCCTCGAATGAACAGTATACTCTAACAGCCTTTTGTAAGGGATAAATAACATAATCTCCGCTAGGACTCAGATTGTCTTCTGTGTAGATATCTTCGCAAGATTCTAGAAGAAAATGACAAAGTTAACATGAAATATAAAATAAGGGAATGCACTTTCATACAAATAAATAATATCTGTTTTAACACATGACGATATGAAAAGATGAATTTATATTAACGTTTTTAGAAACATGCAGCTGATGATATCCAAACAACGGCCCCCGGAGGCCCCTCTCTTGGAGGGGTGAGGGTGGAGTGGTCTTGAACCCGAAATCCCGGATTAAAAGAAATAATTCCCGACATCCCGAAATTCAAAAAAAGAATTCCCGGATCCCGAAAGGATCAATCCTGAAATCCTGAAATCCCGAGCTTAAAACACCTGATTCCGAAGTCCCGAAAAAGGTCCTGTCCCCTCTTATAGGATAATGAACTATTACTCAAAAACTGTGGATGCAGAATAAATGTTAACACAAGAATGTACGTTTAAATTTATAACAAGAACACCGAGCTCCAATGCAAATTCAAAAAGGGGAAAGTCCATTTAAAATGGACAAAATCAAGCGTTATCAATGAACGGAACAAGTGAAAGGAGAACTTAACAGACAATTTGCAAGAGAAAATGCTCAGTCGAAGTAACAAAAATACCGAACTCTGAGTTAAAAAAATTCTTACTAGAAATACCATAGGCAAGTGGCAAAATCAAAAAGCTCATACACAAATCAAGCTTAAATGAAATTTAACGATTTGCAAATACCGGTATCGTAAATTAAATTAGTATATACTAACCACAATCTCTTGTCTCTGAAAAAAATTCCTTTAAACCTTAACATAACATGTGATTTTTTTTGCCTGTGCCTGTAATACAAACCCAGCGAACACCACAGTAAGGGATCTCATAAAATCCTTTTTCTGAACGTCGGGATCGGGTGTTTTTAAGCTCCGGATTTCGGGATTTCTTGTTTTCGAATTTCGGGATGTCAGGATTTATGTTTTTTTAAATTCGGGACCTCGGGATTTCATGTTTTCAAGCCCGGGATTTCGGGATCAGGACCCCTCCAACCCTCTCTGTGAATCATCCACCACGCCAATCCATGCAGACTCAGTTAAAATATCACTGTAAGGAATGGGTCACAATCGCTTCATTTATAAATCAGAAGAATCTTTTGGTATCTTAAGATCTATGACCACAAAAACATGTTCATCTATAGTACAGACACTTCCTGTAGAAATAAACACACCCTGTGAACTATTGTTAACACGCACGCTCGTAAAAAATTGAGACATGTTAACGCAATAAGATGGGATGGTGATTATATTACTTCTAAGAAATGGGAAATTGACAAAGGGAAACTGAAAGCGATGGCAGGCAACACGTATGAATCACATGCAGCTACAATGTAGGCATCTAACTATAGAGATGCTTGTTCTGAAAATTTCTGCTCAAACGTTTGTTAATTATTAACCAAAATATGATAACTATTTTGCAATTTTCTTACTTGGTTTATGATTCAAAGTTTTAAGCTCTAGTCGTATTTTTGAAAGAGCAGACGTAATCTTTTGAAGATTATTATCTACAGCAAACATTGCCAAGTCCTTCCTGCTTGCTTCTATCTCAGAACAATAAAATAGGCAAATCAATAAAGCTGTAAGAAACATTTTTTATTTTAAATAATTTTGTCCGTATGTCTGTTTTTAATTCTGAAATTGAAAAAAGAGTTACATTAGTTAATTGCCCTTATGCATCTAATTTTAACATATTTGTTTACGTTTACATCCAAATACACACATATACTTTACAAATGAAAACAAATATAAAAGGTATAAATTAAACACTATATGGAATTCTATACAAAACGCAATATGATAGTTTGTGAGCACTATATATATTAAATCGTACACATAATATGGTTTTCTCTGTATATGTCCTCAAACGATCTTCGTACACAAGCAACCAGAGCATGTCAAGTGAGAAGTTTAGCTAGATATAAAACCAGGTTTAATTGACCATTTTCTACATAAGAAAATTCCTGTACCAAGTCAGGAATATGAAAGTTGTAATCCATTCGTTTAATGTGTTTGAGCTTTTGATTTTGCCTTTTGATTATGGACTTTCCGTTTTGAATTTTCCTCGGAGTACATTATTTTTGTGATTTTACTTTTTTCCATTACAGTCATCATACAGTTATGTATCTTTTACCTGAATTATTATACAATAGCTGTTTTAAATTGTTTGCTCGAGATGACGAGATAAGTCTAACGAATAGCAATTATCTTTCTAAATCGGCCTTTTAAATTACATTCATCAAACAACAACTTATGATATGTTATATGTAAATGTGAGCTACCGAATTAGACTATTTACCGGATTTGTTTCCACTTAAGCAACACGACGGGTGCCACATATGGAGCAGGATCTGCTTACCCGGCCGGAGCACCTGAGATCACCCCTAGTTTTTGGTGGGATTCGTGTTGCTTATTCTTTAGTTTTCTATGTTGTGTCATGTGTACTATTGTTTGTCTGTTTGTCTTTTCATTTTTAGCCAAGGCGTTATTTTCGATTTGTGTGTTTGACTGTCTCTCTGGTATCTTTCGTCCCTCTTTTATATGCAGTTTGTCGACATTAAGTTTCTTTTTATCTGATTGCTGTTATTCATACTTACAACTAACAGTTAAGAATCCAGTGTGTGGCACAACTGTTCCTGAATAGCGTTCTCATCAAATAAAGACGTATATATATTTGTACTTGTAATACCGGAATCAATCACCGGAAGTGGAGAAGATTTAGATATAGAGACTGATGAAGAGGAACTTTAGTTCCTGTATCAGTAAAAGAACCTAAGTAAACCTAAGTAAGTAAGTAATACGCTTATTATAATTACGCTTTAGTCATTGAGGTTTTGTCGTAACGGAAAGTGTCTTGTCATAATGTTTTTCCTGAATTTACTACGTTTTACTTTTTGTCAATATTTTAAATATTTCAAGTACTTCATAAGATATCTGATAATGAACAAATGCAAATAAATACTGTTGACGTAAGTTCTATTTGTTCACATTAATTTAGTTATACACTTATAAAATGTAGAAGAAAAGGTACTGAATGAATGCACGCCACAATGTCATGAAAAACTTGAAAATACACAGTGTACATGGTGTAGTACAGAGAGTAAACGAACTCATCATAGATACCAGGGTACCGTTTCACAAAGCCTTCGTAAGTCTACGTGTCATTGTAAGTCCATCGTAAATAAATCGTAGGATTTACAGCCGTTTCACAAAGCCGTCGTAAGTTAAGATGATCGTAAATAAAGCGTAAATCCTGGCGTAACTTACTACAGCTATACCCAGTCGTAACTCCATCGTAGTTTTTCTACGAAAATAAATTAATCCATCTAACATGGCTGCAGCGTTCTTTATTCTTTGTCAAGATGCCTCAAATGTTAGAAGACGAAGAAGAATCTTCAATATTATAGAACTACACTTGAAGTTTTTCTTCGTTTGATTATTTGTATATTCAAGTAAATAACTTAATGCAAATCTAAGGTATTAATCATTGTTCACTAATCTTATTTCCTACCGGCGTACGTCTTTCCCCCTTTCTTCCATTTTGTTTACTTTCACCGTCTCCTCGTGCATTTCGGCTGAAAACGTGGCATTTCCGCACGCTATATTTAATTGGAACGTTTTGACGTCGGGCACTTGTAATTAATTGATTCCCATGACTGGCCATGTCACGGCATCTGCCTAGACTAATAAAACTTCCACCATAGACACAAAAAATAAGTTCCATGCATAGAGCTATAAATAACATTATATAAACTTAAGTTTCATACCTTAAGAGCTGAAATACGGGGAGAATCGTGGCAATAAATTGTGGTGTTTTCGGATTTTTTTTGTCAATTGTTGATTGCGGAGCTGTGTTCAAATTGAAAATGTACAGCGTATGTTATGTTACCGAATTTATTAGACAATATGAATAATAAAATTAAAAACTTCTGATATAAAATCGGACTTTTATGTCAATTAGTCACATAACAACGCGTGTTCTTCGGTTAATTTAAGGAGAAATGTATTTTTGAATACGTCTTTTAGAATGCCGTTGCCATAGTGAACAAAGGGGAATAATCCAAGAACCTCCTAAAAGAAGGTCGGCATATTTCGATCCCAACCTTGCAATGAAATATTATCAACCGATTGAAAAAAAGTAACTAAATCAATTGAAATTTTCAACCATGCAGTTAAACCACTCTGATAAACGGTACTGTTTGTGTAAGGCAAAGCTAATTAATAAAAAAAAAGAAGAGAGATTCCTGCAATTGATACCATGTATTTAATTCAGTAATATTTTTATCTTCTTCACAGAAAAATCAACAATAGTGGACAAACATTAATAAAGTCATACAATTTATATAAAAAAGAATGGAATAGAATACTCTTATCAGCCAAATTAATCATGAATGCAGAGACAAACATTAAATTTTACAAAAAAAACGCAAGTTACAAGTAAATGTTTTGATTTATAAGGGATCAAGGATAAAACATTTTTACTTTAAACTGAATTAACTGTATTAAAACATAGTTTATTGATTGTTTGCCGCTTAATGTCCAGTGACGCATATATCATCATGACATGGATTATCAGGAAGAGTAAACATCAATTGAAAAATATATCTGGTAATCAAAGGTTTTATATATCTATAACATGTCTTATATATGACATCATTGAGTGAAAAGTGCATGTAAAAACCAAAACCTTTTATATATAATATAATATTATAAATTATGAACATGTAAGTACCTGAGGTTGTGTCACATCTCATCCACACCTTGATACCCCACTTTACTGGCTTTGAGGGAACATACTGCTTTGCAGAAAATCTACCCTTGTAGGGGATCATTGCCTCGTCAATGCTTTGGTTCTGCCTAGGTTTATTAGCTATTCGACATCTTTCAAGTACAGAGTCTAATATAGGCCTAATTCTGGCAAGTTTGTCAGTAGAATCTGCCTCTGGCTCATTCACATGCAAATACTGTGTCAGCTTTTCATATCTTTTTACAGGCATGACATCTTTTACACCTCCATTAGCAAGGAATTTATTTGTCGACCATAAAAACTTGTAGTCAGGAACTTGTATAATCCCCATTAGAATTAGGATTCCTAGTAAAGATAAAATATACACTTTTACCTTTTTGTAATAAAAAATATTACTTTTAATATATCACTTTTAAATATACATCATGAACATGTGGATATACTAGGTTGTGCATCCATGTCTGGACATGTTAAAGTTCTGTGAAGTTTTATAATGTACCCTACATGCATAGAGTACTAAACCTACATGTACTTCTACTTTTGAGAATCATAAAAAAACATGTAACGTCTAACGAGCAAATACAATTTTAAATTGACAGACATGTATAAAGGCATGTAAAAACCAATTGATATTGTAAATACGAGCATGTTGTAATACTGCTAATGAAACAACTCTCAATCCAAGTCACAATGAATAAAAAAAAAGTTAATAATAATGGGCCAACCTACAGCCTTCAACATAGAGTCAAGGCTTACATTTTACACCAAACAGCAAGCTATAAAGGACCCAAAAATGGAAAAAAAACAAAGGTCTTATCTTCATGTATACATATACAACACTAGAAAGGAGAAACGCATATGAACTGCATCAACAAACGAAAACCGCTAAACAAAGGCTTGTGCATAAACAGGGCATACAAATGAATACATGTACATGTATTTATACCAGTTTAAAGGGAATTTACTATGCATTTTAATTTTAATTTTCTTATTATCAACCAACCTTACATTTGTACACGTATAACCATTGTTAGTTTGTAGGGATATTTTTTTCACCTACCTAAATATGCAGACATTTCACCGAAATCTGTCTCCGTCCAGTTTGGGTCATTTCGTCCCGCTAGTTGCTGTTTTCGTCTTGCATTTAGGTTGGTCTCTTGAACAAGTTTACCAATCATTTCTGTAGTAAAGAAGGTGTTAAAACATTCAAGTTCACTAACATCAGCATTCAATAAGACCTGAGGTCCGGTACTTTCGGTAAACTGACGAACATTTACATCTTCACTGGCCTCGCTCCATATTATCTCATTCATGTTGTTTCCATCCTCCTGATCCTGCACGATTTCATCATCAACATTATCTTCCTCGTCGCTAACCAACGGTACATCTATATCCGATACATTCCCGTTATCCTCACCTTCAATGCTTTCATCGTCTGATGAATTTTGAAGGGTTGGTCCAGACACAATTTGTTCCCAAACATCCCATACACTCGGCCTGCTGGAGGCCGCCATATTTGTTATTGTCGTCTGTTATTACATGTGAGAATCTCATGAATATTCATCGATTAAGTATAATAACCGCCCATATCCTTCGATAAGCACTGGCAATTGTCTCTTTTATTGATTTTTAAGTGTCACGACATTTATTTGTACGTTAAATTTTTACATTAACGTTTTCAATACAAAAAACATGAAAAGCGTAGGAAAGCGTAGTTGCGGGGGAAGGGGATAAGCGTAAAAAGCGTATACGCGGTGTAAGGGGGTAAGCGTAAAAAGCGTATATGCGTGGTAAAGTATTAAATCATTACAGAAGACTAACAACTGTAAAAAGTAAAATTACAAAAATACTGAACTCAGAAGAAAATTCAAAACGGAAAGTCTGTAATCAAAAAGCATAATCTAAAGCTTACACACATCAAACGAATGGCTTACAACTGTCATATTCAGGACTTTGTACAGACATTTTCTGATGTAGAAAATGGTGGATTAAACTTGTTTTGCAGCTAGCTAAACCTCTCACTTGTATGACAGTCGCATCAAATTCCGTTTTATTGACTTGCTATTAGTATATGTTTCTTTAGGAAAATGGTTGTTCTACGTCCAATAATTAGCTTCTTCGTGTAATTTAAAGGTTCACTTTAGTCATCTCGCACATAGCTATATAACACGGTTTAATGCACCATTTCCTACATCAGAAAATGTCTATGCCAAGTCAGGCATATGAAAGTTGTTATCCATTTATTTAATGTGTTTAAGCTTTGGATTTTGCAATTTGGTAATGCAATTTCCGTTTGAATTTTCCTCAGTGTTTATACCTTTTTAACGTTATGTAAAGAACTGCATAAGAACAAATTTTAAAACCCAGTTGCAAATAGTATAATATGTTCATTCATAGCTTTGCACTAAATATAGGTCTGAGGCACAAATTACAAATAAAATAAAAACGATAGGCACAAAGCAGCGATTAAAGGGTACTTGCAGTTGGTTACAGATACTAGTAGTTCAAAACCAACTGTACATAAGTATTGGGTCCCATACCAAATAGTCAATCGATACAAATGCAACGTTTTTAATGTAAAGTCGTCATGAGCTGTCTGAAAAAACGAATGCAAATGTGTAATGCCAAAATATAAGTTAATAGTATCAACAGGATGTAGGATCATGAGTACTCGTAACTGTAATTGTGGTCAGATCATATGCATTCGTACGTCCGACGAATTCGAACCATACATATGGAAATTGCGGTCGTTACAATTCATTCTTAGAACAGTATGAAAATCTATGAAACGAGGATACATAGCAATTTAGATTAAGTTGTTATCATTTTTAAATGTAAGCATCTTTAATTAAAGATTTTAACTCGGTTTTAAAATGATATCCATCAAGAATACGTTTATTCAAAGGATCAAATGTTGACATGAATGGTATCTATATCTACAGGCTCTATAAATGGCAACAACGTTAAATTCATGGTGTTCTATTCTGTATTAATAAGAAAAAATAATTCTACAGGTACAGCTTCCTCACCAAATCTTTGAAGTTTTCAATTCATCACTTCTCAGTTTACAAGTTATACATGAATTACGTTCATTCAAATCTACAATGCGGCTTTAGACACAGGCAAAGAAAACACGTTGTGAAATATACACAGCAACACCGTCTTATAATGGAAGCAGTGAGCAGAGTAAAAAGCACAAATAATACTATATAAAGTATCCTGATGTTGCCTGCTTTCGGAATTTATTAGAATAACATATAAGTTCATTGTAGCCTTTTGACAAAACAACTTAGGGACTTATCATCTTTTATCTGGGAGGGGGGGCTGTTCAATTACAGGGGGGGAACAAGTTTTTTTCTGTATGTGGAAAAGGGGGGTTCAATTTTTTTATAAATTCAAAGTGGGGGATCAATATTTTTTACACATGGAAATAAGTGTTTCACATACTTCAACAGACAAAATATCAAGAACATTACAACAGTCAAATCGAAATATATGTTTTATAAACACCATTCATATACAATTAAGTAAGACATCACAAGACTTTGGTGATGTAGGTAGCTGCATAGGTGCTTCATAATCTGAATAATTTAGTCGTTATGCATGTATTTCACTCACTTTGATCACTTAATTAACAATCATTACTGCCAAGTTTTGTATTAATCAGCTTAATGGTTTGAGAGAAATTAAGTATAAATTAAAACGAAATCTACAGTGATTTGTGCAAAATTTTGTCAAAAAAAAACAAATCATGCCGCATCATGAAAAAATATAGTGTAGAGTAATAAATTCTCCAATAAATGATTAAATATTCATCTAATCTGCATACAAACAGTTGAATCTTAATAAAAAAAAAGATGATTCTGAGATGATGAACACCACTAATTAATGTATTTTTTTGTTTTCATTACAAGATCCCTATGGGTCCATTTATACCTCTAACTCCCTCAAAATTTTTACTTTTTAGGGTAATAAATCAAAATTTTGAGAATACTATCACACATTATACTCATATTGTTCAAGCTAAAAGCGTGAACTATCCATATAAAAGTAAAGCGACTCAATTGAGTTTTCTATAAGGTCTTACATAAACTTAAGTTTAAGTAGCGTTCAAGAGAGGGACATATAATAGATTCCTCTTACTAAATAATGTTTTGTTACTGTATCAAAAAGTTTTTTTTTTTAGATTTACAAACGTACTTAAGGTCAAGTTTTCTTTAACAGCACAATATAGGAATTTATAAAAAAAAAAAAAAAAAAAGTCAGAAAAAACTGCTCAAAGCACTGGCATATATTCACGGAAGAGGCCTCATGGAGGAGCCCTATTTCAAGACAATTTTCCCTCAAATATGTTTTTGGACTCAATTCACTGAGAATATTTCATTTTAAATATTTTCGTGAAATAACATGATAAGTGTTTTGCATGCTAAAGTTTGGCATGTTTAAAAGAGGGGGGATCAATTTTTTCTAAATGTTTTTACTGAGGGGTCAAATAAAAATAGTGAAATATTATATGGGGGAATCAAGAAATTGTGTATGTTTGATTTCAAAATAACCAATGGTAAGTCCCTTAATTTCGAATTTATTTTCGTCAGGAACCCATAAAGCCGAATGTTTGAAAGACAACCATGTATTAGAACCTGGTATGGATGTCTTTCGCCATCTTGGATTGTAAAAAAACAGAGAATATAAGGTCCAGTTTTTAATCAAGTTAGCAAAATTTTATGCAAGGATGCAGATTAATTTATAGAACATTTGCGCTTTAAAAAAAGACTTTGCCCATACGAGTGTCATGATATAGCTGCAATGTGCTAAGGACTGTGTTTATTTACCTGTTTTAATCTTATTTGGGTCTTCTACGTCTGCTCTAATTTGATTTATTTCTTTCGTGCGGGCATTGTCTTTTTCTATCATTTCTTTACGAAGTATATTAATTTGCTCTTTCGTCGTATCTAATTCTACTTTCACTTGTTTAACTTCCTGTCTGGTCGATTCCAATTCTACTTTCACATGTGTAAGTGCCTTGTTTGTCGATTCCAATTCTTCCTTACCTTGTTGCAGTAACTCGTCTTTTATTTGGACTCTATTTTGTTCCACTTTATGCACACATAATGCAGCAAGCAAAACAAGTACAGACAGTAGAAAAACAACTAAAGAATTATCCATTACTGTTATGTTTTAAAACATACAATGTCCTTATTAGAAGCCTTCGCGGATGACTGACATATTTAAATATTGGTTGAACAAAGAAGTTTAAATCCTATGAGGGTCTGGCTGGCGGGTTCTTTAGTTCTGTATTCTTAAATGTTAGCCATTTTTTCTCTTTTCTTTATTTCTCCCCATTATTCTCTATTTTTATACGCAAGACTGGTGTATGTTAAGCTAGGTTCACAAATGCGGATCAGATCAACTCGACCAAGCCCGATTAAGCCAAATAACGTGATCGGGAGACTGGTCTAACTCAATCGACAAGAATATTCGAGATAGTCTACCTTGCTCGTCATCGATCTGACTTTCTACCCGAGAGTTTTTTGACATGTCAAAAACCTTCGAGAAAGGATCGAGAAGCAAGTCACTCGAGAAGAGATCGAGAATTCGTCGAGTAGCGGTCGAATTGATCGGGAAAGGATCGTGTAGAGATCGAGTTTGGTCGGAATATTGCTCGACTGTTGTTCGATCATTTCCAGAATTAACTCGACCAATGCCCGATCGCTTCCAGATCACTGCGATTTGTATATTTATTTTATCCCAGACCAACTCGACCAATATCCGATCCCTTCGCGACCACATTCGACCACTCTTCGATCTCGACTCGGCCATACACGAGAACACATGACTGCTAAACGATTATCTTAATGTTTGTGCAGATCTGATTAACCCTCATAATTCTGCTTCCGCAAAAATCTATTGGCAACATTATTTTCAACTGTACAAAAATTCCTTCATGTACAGTACGTTTCTTTATTTTTGCAAGGAAAGGTAACATTTTAAAAGAGAGGCAAAAGAAACCAAAGGAACACTCAAACTCAGAGGTCGAAAACAAAGCGACACAGCCATAGCAAAAAACGGTAACGCACGAGAAGACAAACAGCAGTACATATAACATAGAAAACTAAACACTTAGCAACACGTAAACCAACAAAACCTGGGAAAATCTCAATTGTTCCGGAAGGGAAGAAAATCCTGCAATTTTGGCACCGTCGGATTTTTCAAATATTAAAGTAATTGTGCAATAATATTCATTGTTAGACTGCTGATGACTAAGTTATCTTTCAAAGTTGGTTTATAAGAATATCAGGATTATATTTTACCTGTTTTTCTGTTTTGTCTGTCCGTATTTTCCGTTTGTCAAGAAATATTTGTAGCATAAAAAATGAAGATGTGGTACAATTGCCAATGAGACAGCTCTTCACAGAACACCAAATGACACAGAAAATATCAATAACAACTTTAGGACACCTTACAGTAATGTTTTTACATTCGAACTTTTTGACGTAATTTTACACAAAAATGAGACGAAATATAAACATTTTTTATTTGGTGCGTATTTCTTTCTAACAAACAATACAAACTGTTCAGCGAGCACATGTTTTGATCATTTGTTTCTATAAGCAAAATGACAATGATACATAAATTAACAAAGGACTACCAGTGGTTACCTGACATGCCAGCTCCGGACCTTAATTAAACTGATTCAAAGACTAGGTCTTCATCATATGAAAATCATGTACAATCCCTCCCGTTAGTGAATGTACGAGTCAGGAGTCTGTAACAGTATTTCAGTTGTAACAGTTTTTGGCTGTGTATCATATTTCTTTTTTCGTTTTTCGTTTAATTTGTAAATAAATCTTGACGTTATAGTTTTCTCGTTTGAATTGTTCACTTTTGCCAATTTGGGCTATAGCTTTTTTTTTCTCTTGTTGGGATGGTTTCAGCTCAATGGTCGGATTGTTGTCTCTATGACACATTTCGTTTCTAAATTTTACCATGTGATATTGGTTTTACTCATAGTTTAAGGTCATACTGTAATCTTGTGTTACGTCATTTGGTCTCTGGTGGCACGGCAGTATATTGTTCTTAGTAGGGACCTGTGGGATTTTTATAGAGAGATTTCATTATAAATATACATGTATTATTTGAATGTACCCTATGGCAGAAGAAATTTAACATACATACGTTTCAGACTTGACAATCATTTGACCTTTGACCCCTAGCTCGTGGCAGAATTTGAGAACAATGCAATTTTTTTCTGCCAAATTTCTGTCCTCAGTGCACAACTATACTTGTATGTATAAAATGTGTAAAATGTAGATCACTTGAATAAATTGACCATAAAACATTGTTTTCTATTTACCAATACCTTAAATTGTGGTCATCAGCTTCTTTAACATATGATCAATGATTAAAATATGACACATAGAGAGACTATGAAAATGAAATTGGAAAAAAAGATAGAAGGCTATTTTAACAAAATTGACCACGTTTAGCAGGACAGTGGTTGATTCACTTCTTGAAAATTTAAAGTATGGTAAAAGACTGTAACTGTTCTGGTGAATAAAAACACAATTCCAATCATTATTAAACTTGAGATCAAACAGGGGAAGGTATTACAGCAGTGAAAAGGGGAAGTAATTCAATGAAACACAGTTGACCATGAATTCCATATTTGCCATGAAAAGATAACATCATGCACAAATCTCACACTGAAATGATTTTATTTTGGTTTTTTGTTGTCTTTACACCACATGTACAAATAAATGTCTTTAAAAATCTTCAATGTTCAACATTTCCTCTTAATAAAAAAAGTTCCACCACAAACAGCTAGGTCCATCTTATTGCTCAGTGGCACCACCTGACAGTATACAATAGACAAGTAATTACTATTTGTTCTGTACTTAATAATTTTAACAAACATATATTATTTTTATCATATTGTATACATCATATCTTTAATAACAGGAAAATTATCTTGCCAGAAATATAGATTGGTTGCTTTATGTCCATTGGCAAATATTTCATGTGTATTCTGGCTGATGAAAGGATATATAAAAATGTTCTTGATTTTTGCTGATAAATACAAAATTTTAATGACATCTGTTAATTTTTGTCATGTTAATTTGTCAATATTACCATGTTATTAATTCAAATTTGTAAATCTTGAAACTTTATTTTATAAAAACTACATAACAAACTAGCTGAGTTTCATTTAAGACATAAACATCAACAAAGAAACACTCAAAAATAAATACTGAAAGATTTTATTGAAATGTTTAGAATAAAATATTTAAAGCCATTTTTTTTTTACAGTAAATTTCTTAAAAAAAATATAATTTATTTTATTAAAGTTGTGTAAGCTTTTGGTAATAAATTATTCTAAACTTTCCGAAACTTTATTTTTATGAACAGAAATGATTTACCAAAATCATGTAAGTCCTCAGCGATAGTATGTTCCAAGATCTGAGTGGGAACTGCTGCATTTACCAGTTTTTTAATCAATGTTTTCAAGTTTTTTGTCAACTGAGAAATTGTGACTGGCTTTTTGTTCGCCTGGGAAACTTGAAACAAAGTTTTTTCACCAGGTTGTTCAAAAACAAGTTGCCTAAATTTTATTTGAGTTTTTAAAATCTCTCTTTTGTTCTTTATAAATTTAATTTTTGTCAATTCCTGGTCGACCTTTCGTGCATTGTCCCAAAGTCCTAATTTTAGAATGTGTTCCACAAGTTTCTTTTTTTCGTTACACTTCTTTATCAGTATCCTTTTTGCTTTCTCTTTTTTCTCTCGACTTATTCTTTCAAGTTCATTTTTCAAATCCAGCAGTCTTTGTTTTTCAGTAATTTTAATATCTTTAATTTTTAATTTTGATCTGTTAATAAGTTCCTGTACATTTTGTTCTGTCTGCCGATTTAGCCATGCACCAGTTTTATTTACATTGTAAACTATGTGGGCCTCATTTGCTAGGCGAGATGCATTGGGTCTGTGTTTGATTAGCCAATCTAAATGTCCAAAAATAAATTCTGGTAATTTATTATGGGGCAAAACAGAATTGAATGTTTTGCTGCGATCGATACCATATTGTGTATGTTGGCCATCTTCTAAATGATCTTTTACTTTTTGTGATAAAGCCTTGCTAGTAGCAGAACACATCTGTATCAAAAAGGCAGCGCATTGTTCATCATTGTGATTGCTAACAAGAGATGCCCAAATTTCATCCTTTTTCACATCAACAGATGGAAATGGTACGAGTTCTCCTGTCATGAACAATTTAATTTTCTCAACATCAGTTGAAATATCTTCCAGAAATTGAACTAACTGTTGGTATTTCTGGTTCATGTGCAATATATGTATATCGCCTTCAAGTATTTTCCACAATGGGGAGGTAATAAATTTATTGAATAGACCAAGAGCCCGACATCCTACCATTATTGTGTCATTCTGCAAACAAGAGAGTACGGCTTATAGTAGCTGATTTAGCTTGCCTGGTGTTCCTTCGCCTTTAACATTTTTTAAGAAATTCATGACTTCTCAAGTGATAAATTGCTCCAGCATTGTGGAATACAACATTAAAGCGGTTTCCAAGGAAAGGTTTGATTTCATACTTATTGATTTGTTGACGTTGTAAGTATGTTTTGAATTCCAGATATACACCGTTTTTCTCATCTGCCCCGGATGCTAATGCTTTACTTGCAATTCTAATAGCATTTAATACGGAGGACTCACCTTTCAGACTTATTTCAGGATGTTCAGTACCTTCGAGGGGATCTTTGTGGAAATTATTGAACACGCTGTTCATTAATTCAGCAATATTCAAATATCAAATCAAATCAAATAAGTGTATTGCCATATAAACCAAAAACATGATCTGTGACAAACAACATATATACAAAAATTCACAATACAATATTAAAATACAAAATGTATCAGTTCAAATTATTGTTTTGGGTCTCCCGTCCTCAGTTCTAATGACTGTCTTATAAAGGAAACTGTATTTTTAATTTGACTGTGAGATGTGGGGTTTAGTATTATTTTAAGTTTAAGCATGTTATCTTTAACAGTATCTTTCCACTCTGAATTGGTTTTCATTAAGTCAAAATATTTGTTTCTATAAAAGTTATATTTAGGGCATTTGCGAAGGAAGTGTTTTTCGTCCTCTATCTCATTACAGAATTTGCAATATCTCTGATCTCTAGGGATCTTAAGATGTCTACCATTTTCTATTAAAAGAGTGTGTTCGCCAATTCTGAATTTTGTTAATAGTTTTCTGGAGTCAGAATGGTTATGTTTTAGGTAAAATTCTTGTTTCAAGTTAATCTTAATATTTTTGTATAGGAAAATTTTATTACTTTCATTTAAGTCCTCCATCTTTTCTCCAAATAGATTATTGAAAAAGGCATTGCAACAAGATTTAATTTGCTTTTTTATGTTATTTATTGCTGTACCTGTATTTTGTACAGTTGTTATTATTTCTGGATTAATATCTAATTCTGTTAAAATATCAGTAAGGTAAGTATACCATGTATATATTCCCTCTGAGTGCAGTTTTTTACACATTTCAGACGCCTCTTTTAATAAGGGGTTTACATTTTGGGTTTCCAGACGGGAAAAGTATAGCAATGTTTGTGAGAGTATATACTCTTCAATAGGGAGTCGACCAAGCTCTGTTCGTGTTGCTATATTTGACGAGGATTTTCTTACTCCAAGTATATGCTTACATTAACTAGGAGATGTAAACCGCAGAAGAAATTGTACATTTTGCTAAGTAACATTTGGTCAGGTTCTTGCAACAGGTGATAATTTCCAAGATGTTCTTTTACATGGATGATCTATAAGATTCTAGGAGTTGGTTAAATGATACCTGGGTAGCAGCTCTATCTGACATGGTACATTTTATATTTTGTAAAATTTTGATGGATCATAATTGATTATTTACGTCATTAGTTGTCACCTGATTATATCGTAACTCGATATCACCTAAGATTTACAAATAAACGAAGAAACTGTATGATTTTTTAAAAAGAATTGATGGCAAACACTGTCTTCATCTTTAAATGAGAGGTTGGCATCATTAGTTGGAACTTCTGTTTTTGAAATTGTCGTTTTATGAAATGCTGTCAAAAAAACAAAAAATTCGCCAAATGATGTCATGAAAGCATCAGCATGTCGTAATAGCCATCAGCATGGCTACAGAAATTAATGCCAGAGGTACTGTGAGGTGACACTTGAATAACGACAGAGAAAGTAGTGTTTCACTTGAGTGAAGAATGAATAAATTTTAAAATCGGTTTTAGCTCAACAAATAAGATTTTGATGGTCTCTAACATGTAATTGTCTGATTGGTCAAGATGTTACGGAAGCCGATAAGGGCCATTCAAAAAAAATAATTAATGTCGTAATTACGACATAGCATGTCGTAATTTCGACATAACATGTCGTTATAACGACATCGCTATGTCGTAATTTCGACATAACATGTCGTTAAAACGACATCTCTATGTCGTAATTTCGACATATCCTGTCGTAATAACGACAGCACTATGTGGTTAAACGACATACCTATGTCGTAATAACGACATCGCTATATATAAAAGAATATGTATTATGATTGGCAATTTGCCAAGAGACTAAATGACATAGAAATTAACAACTATAGGTCATCATAATGCCCCCAATAATTAGAAAAGCCCCCGCATAGTCAGCTATAAAAGAGGGAGGAAAGATACCAGAGGGAGGGTCCCCAAAATGCTGTGTGACAGTCAGTGTTATTAATTAATTATTAGCTCCCTTGGTAAAACTCCAAATTTCATATTTAATGTATTTCATTCTTAAATAATTTACATGAAGCTTAATAAGTATATGTTTGTAAATTGTATAGCTTTTGCTATTTGAATTCATTGTTTAAAGATATTTATTTATATTGTAAAGTTTAATATTTGCATCGTCGCAAAATCTTTGGTTACCTTCTTTGGATACATTCAGTGAGAAAGTTATATATACAACCCCTAAAATTTAAAACAAAATCTTTCAAATTTCATCCGCAAAACAAAATAAAAATGATAAAATACACGAACAACTGGTTCGTACCTTGCACTTTAAATCTTTCCAGAGCTTATACTGACTGGGGATAATTATTCAGCTATGTTATTTTAAGATAGGCGCGGGCGTTTGGGGTTAAACATAATTTCGTAGGTAAACAATATTAATGTGGAACTTTTTTTCGTGAGAGTATAATAGAGTATAACTTTCTGTTTGCTTAAATTGTGAAATAGAAGTCAATACGTTCTTGCTCACTCCTTTGTCGCTTTGAAGGTGTCATGATTTTTCATGCTCAGAATTGCAAATGTGTTCCTGTAATTTGAATTAACATGACTGAGTGACGTTTTTTCGACGAACTGGTCAACTTAACCATACCGAATCACACTCTACTGTGATATATAAGTGAGAGGTTTAGCGCTATAAAACCAGGTTCAATCCATCATTTTCTACATTTGAAAATGCCTGTACCAAGTCAGGAATATGACAGTTATTGTCCATTCTTTTGATGTGTTTTATCATTTGAATTTGCCATTTGATTAGCGACTTTCCGTTTTGAATTTTCCTCGGAGTTTAGTATTTTGTAATTTTACTTTTGACATATTCAGTAAATACTGACGAAAAAAATCTTTATATGTAAAGAGTTGTCTCATAAAAATTAAATACACGGGAAATGGCAAAGTTCACGAAGTCTAGTCTTATTAATCTTTTTACAAACAAAGTCCAAGCAAAAGGGGGGCGTACGCCCTCTACGCCCCCTCTGGACCCGCCACTGCACGCAGTTACTGACAGCTTGTTCAAAGCCAATAACAACTCATAAAAAAATCTTACCAAGATTTCTGTTAATCAGTGTTGATTGAGACTCACTGGAAAGAAATGCACCACTATTATTCTGTGTAACAGATTTTTTCATTGTTGCGTCAACCAGATTGATTTCTTGTTTTACTTCATTTGATTTTTAAAAGTGTAAGAAAAATTGATTTCTTGGCCAAAAATACCGTGTGTTGCACTTATAAACATTTCCTCCTGTTTTTAAAACATGCTAAATGTTTATAATTACATGATTGTGTAAATATACATTCAAACATTAGATTAATTGCATTTATTTCAAACATGCCAGAAAACATGAACATATTCGAATAAGGGTTAAAGCTGACTATAATTTAAGTGAAACATGGATGGGGATATACAAAGTACTGTAAAAGAAAAGTTAGAATATCTATACTAATAAACGAGAAGACCTCATTTTGTGTGTCGCTGCTTCTCTTCCTTCTACAATAAATTAATCATCATGCATCTGTGTTCTATATAGGTATAGTCGCATTTGTCATCTTTTCTTATGATTATTCAGTTTGGGTTATTTTGGGAGGAAAACGAAAATAAAGGTGTCAGACCACCAATTTAAAATCCCTATCTGTTCAACCAAATCTTGCAATTTTCACAGCTATCTAAATATTTTACCTTAAGTTTAACTTCAAGGAAACCAGGTATATCCTGAATTGTACATGTATCACCTTTCTACATGCCAATTGTCAACCAATGTTTAAAGTCTTATATGAAATTTCTGAGGTACTACCAAAATGGTCTAAATAATTTCCCTTTCACCAAAAGTTTCATTTCTGCATATTTGTTGGTTAGTTTAAGTAAACAATGACATCAAGAGCACTATTTTGTGTCAGAGAAGTGTATTAAACGAGAAGACCTCATTTTGTGTGTCGCTTCTCTTCTTTCCCCAATAAATTAATCATCATGCCTCTATGTCCTATAGGTACATGGCATAGTCGCATTTGTCATCCATTTATATGATTATTCAGATTGAGTTATTGTGGGAGAAAAACAAGAAAAAAAGCGTCCGGATATTATTCCGACATTGGACGAAATTTTAAGTCAGATTAGACTTCCGGTTTGCGTTTTCTTTATACTTTGAACACACATTTACTACGAATAAAGAGTATTTTCTATCTGATATTATTTTCAAGTTAACTATCCATGGCGGTCACAGAGTTTATTAATTGATAGAGTCTGTATAATATATTAATGATCGCTGGCCCGTGGATCTATCATAGTAAAGTGAGAATTGAAAGTAAAAAACAAATACCCTATATTCACGGCCGACACTCGGCTAACCGAGAGATTGGTCGGTTAATCTATATTGAGTATGCGGCTATATCGGCGGTTGGTCTGTTAATCGGGTTGGCTAAAGTCTGTTAATCAGGTGTTATCGAGAAAATCATTGCAAGTTCAGTATGTTTCATTGTATAACTTTTTAATTATATTTATATCATAAAAACTATTCATGTCTAACAAAACGATTTGGAGTACTGAATCCAGTGGTGTAATTATTTTTTTTCTAGCTTCAATAAACGATCTATAAAATGAAAAGGCGAGTTACTCATCAGTAAATTTATACACATTTTACACACACACAATGTACACAAAAATGACAAGTTGGTTGAGTTTACTTGCATGCAATATTTTGAACATCGAAAAAAGACAGGCATTATGTTTGTTTACCATATTAACATCAATATGTGAAAAATCTACACGAAAAACTGTATTTTGGTGACATAAATCAATTTTTGATAAAAATGTGGTCTGTTAATGGGTCGGATGTATAAAACCCGGTCTGTTAATTGGTCTGTTAAGAGTTATGAATGACATTACAAGTATAATTTAATTTTTAAGTCATTATTTAAAATCAAGTGTGATCTAATCACTTCAAGTTGATACTTGATCTTAATCTTCAATAAACTATGGTGATATGTTGCCATTGATGAATCTGATATTACATGCATTGTATCATCACATTAAGTTCCCACATGTTTTCCTAAAGTACTGATAAATCGATTGGTAGTTACTTTGTAGTGATCATACATCGCGGAAAACTCAAATTAAACGTTTAATATTATAAGACCATGTGTAACATATGCATAATTTAGTTTTCACTTTCTCTACACCACCGTGAAGGTCAGTCATTAGAAAAACAAGCACGTTTGCGGACTGCAAGTCGGCTAAATGACTTACGATATCATAGGAATACATCATTACTCGAAAAATAAAATTAATATTATGCATTTATTGTGATTTCCAGGAATATAAATTTTTCTTTTTGTTACGCATTAAATCAGCACCCAACACAAATATAAACAAATCTTACTAATGTCAATTTCTTGTTTAGAACCACGTCTTACCAACGATTAGAAAACAACGGTCATTCCGTACTTGGTACAGACATTTCCTTAGGCGGCAGAAAATGAAAATAATGACTTGGTACAAAAGACAATACATACCGGAAATAAACTCCTTATAGATACCAGAATTGAAATTATATATTTACGCCTTATATTTACGCCAGACACGCGTTTCGTCTACGAAAAACTCATCAGTGACGCTCGAAAAAAATGTTTAAAAGGCCAAATAAAATACGAAGTTGAAAAGCATTGAGGAAACACAACTAATACCGGCGTCACACATCAGCGTATAACTCCGGCGTGTTCAAAATCATTTACGCTGCCAATACGCTAGTAATTTTGGATGCATTTAACCTGTCAATCATATTTGTAACGTGTGCAAAACGAGATTTAGGCGTGTATTGGGCGTACTAGAAGCGTACCTAAGCGTTTATCCGGCGTTCAAGAAACGTATGTTGGCGTATGTTGTATGGTGCATAAAAATTTCCTCGGGTTGTAGCGTTCATCAAGCGTATTTACTTCATTGGCTAGAGGTATAGGAGGAGGGTTGATATCTCATAAACATGTTTATCCCCGCGGCAATTTTGCGCCTGTCCCACGTCAGGAGCCTCTGGCCTTTGTTAGTCTTATATGATTTTTAATATTAGTGTCTTGTGTATAATTCGGAGTTTATTATGACGTCTATTATAACTGATCTAGTATACATATTTTTTAAGGGGCCAACTGAAGGACGCCTACGGGTGCGGGAGTTTCTCTCTACATTGAAGACCCATTGGTGGCCTTTGTCTGTTGCCTGCTCTATGGTCGGGTTGTTGTCGCTTTGACACATTCCCCATTTCCCAATTTCTCAATTTTACCTTTGTATTTCGACGTACTTCAAACTTATGCAACGCGCTTTGAAAGATTGCTAAGCGTTCATATGGCGTGCAACTAACGTA
Source organism: Mytilus edulis (assembly GCF_963676685.1). Lineage (NCBI taxonomy): Eukaryota > Metazoa > Mollusca > Bivalvia > Mytilida > Mytilidae > Mytilus > Mytilus edulis. Next base: position 57,884,414 of record NC_092352.1, read on the forward strand.
TACCGACTTTGTCAATTTTCTCTGTACGTTTGGTGCACGCCGGTCTATACGCCAATGTGTGTGACGCCGGCATAAGGTAATCTATTCCTGAGGTAGAAAAGTCTTAGTATTTCAAAGAAAACGCATTGAATTTAACCAGCTGCATTGCACCCATGACAGATTCATAGATGTTACAGACTTTGAACAGACAAAAAAAAAAGGCTGATTGATAACTTGGCGTAAATAATAAATTCGTGCGAATTCGAGCGGCCAATCAGTCAATATAACGCTATATTGAAGTGACACACCCTTCAATGAAATGCAAAGAAATAAAATCAAATTAAAAGTGCTCTTTCTATAAGGATACTGTTGCACCGTATTGTAATTTTTTCGTCACAAGTACATCTCATTTTTTTCAATGTGAAAATATAAACTAAAGGTAGTAAGACTATTGTCGTGGCTAAATAACTCTTAACTGACACGATTTAAATTGTCCAACCCATTAACAGACTGTATTCCCCTAATATTCATTTCAATTTGGTATTACTCAACTTATATAACAATTAGGAAATATTTATTAATGACAATTATTTTTTTTAGAACCAAAATACTTTTTTGTGTCCTTTAAATCATATCTAAAAATGTTTTTTTAGCCTTTTATTCAAAATATTGCTATGCGTACAAGCATAAAATTCACATACTTGCGCGACGCCTTTTCGTTTTACTTAAAACTGCGCAGGCTATGCATTTTGTTTACTATAGGAAAATGTTCTATGATAGATATCATTTTGTCAGACACTTTTCTTTTTTTGAAGTGGTTCTCATAATATGCCAAAATTCTGTATATTTAACAGAGTTTAACATTAAATTGTGAGTTTTACTCTTAACAGACGTATAACCAACCCGATTAACAGACCAACCGCCGATATAGCCGCATACTCAATATAGATTAACAGACCAATCTCTCGGTTAGCCGAGTGTCGGCCGTGATATTTATAGTAATGAATGTACATACTATACAGATAAGCGCTAAAATTATCCATGTGTTATTTAAATTAATAGAAACCAAAGGGGATTTTTTGGGGAAAAAGGGAGGAGCCGGGCTAGAAAAACAACTGTCATGTCTCAATGTACCTATGACTTTTGATTCCTTTTCTGATACAAAAAAATATTGATTTCAATAAAAGAAGATGTGGTATGTTTGCCAAAGATCGAGACAGCTCTCCACAAGAGACAAAATTGACACAGAAAATTAACAACTATAGGTCACAGTACGGCCCTAACAATGAGCAAAGCCCATACCCCATAGTCAGCTATAAAAGTCCCCGAAATGACAATGTAAAACAATTAAAACGAGAAAACTAACGGGCTTATCTACATGTACAAAATATGAAAGAAAAACAAATATGCAAAAAGGATGAGCCGGGCTAGAAAAAAAGTGTCCTGTCCCAAGGTACCTTTGACTTTTGATACCTTTTCTGAAATTCTCCAGTCATTAAATCTTTTACAAAATTTCATTGATTACAAAAAAAAAGAGATAATTCTCCACAAGAGACAAAAATGACACAGAAATTAACAAGAGTGCACACGCTGAAATGTCTCGCCTTCTATACTAATCATTGATATTATGTTGATAGTCCTAAGTATAAAGCTAAGCTTTAACTGTCACATAAACTTAACATTAACCAAGATAACTAAACAAAGACCAATGAACCTTAAAAATGAGGTCAAGGTCAGATGAACCATGCCAGGCAGACATGTACAGCTAACAATGCTTCTATACAACATATATAGTTGACCTATTACTTATAGTTTAAGAAAAATAGACCAAAACACAAAAACTTAACACTGTGCAATGAACCGTGAAAATGAGGTCACGGTCAAATCAAACCTGCGCGACTGACATAAAGATCATAAAATATTTTCATACACCAACTATAGATGACCTATGGCATATAGTATTAGATAAAAAGACCAAAACTCAAAAACTTAACTTTGACCACTGAACCATGAAAATGAGGTCAAGGTCACATGACATCTGCCCGCTAGATAGGTACACCTTACAATCATTCCATACAACAAATATAGTAGACCTATTGCATATAGTATGAGAAAAACAGACCAAAACACAAAAATTTAACTATAACCACTGAACCATGAAAATGAGGTCAAGGTCAGATGACACCTGCCAGTTGGACATGTACACCTTACAGTCCTTCCATACACCGAATATACTAGCCCTATTGCTTGTAGTATCTGAGATATGGACTTGACCACCAAAACTTAACCTTGTTCACTGATCCATGAAATGAGGTCGAGGTCAAGTGAAAACTGTCTGACAGACATGAGGACCTTTCAAGGTACGCACATATTAAATATAGTTATCCTATTACTTATAATAAGAGAGAATTCAACATTACAAAAAATCTGAACTTTTTTTTCAAGTGGTCACTGAACCATGATTATGAGGTCAAGGACATTGGACATGTGACTGACGGAAACTTCGTAACAAGAGGCATCTATATACAAAGTATGAAGCATCCAGGTCTTCCACCTTCTAAAATATAAAGCTTTTAAGAAGTTAGCTAACACCGCCGCCGTAGCCGTCGTAGCCGCCGTAGCCGCCGTAGCCGCCGTAGCCGCCGCCGGATCACTATCCCTATGTCGAGCTTTCTACAACAAAAGTTGCAGGCTCGACAACAACTATAGGTCACCGTATGGCCTTCAACAATGAGCAAAGCTATAAAAGGCCCCGAAATTACAGCGTAAAACAATTCAAACGAGAAAACTAACGGCCTTATTTATGTTCAAAATATGAACGAAAAACAAATATGTAACACGTTAACAAACGACAACCACTATTTACATGCTCCTGACTTGCATGTTCCTAATATACTAAATATATGTTCACACTGTAATTAATAGAAAAAAAGGGGAGAATTTTTGAAATAAAGAAGAAGGGATAAAAAAGATATTTTCCTGTCCCCAAGTAACTATTCCTAAAATTCTCAAGTCATTAAATCTTCCTACAACACTTTACATACTTTCAACCACGCTCTCAATTTCGCGGGTGTGTACTAGTAATGTTTGTTCTTAAAAAATTATATCAACCTTGACTGGTCGTGCAATTTTTTTTTTTTTTCTTTATTCGTGCAATCCCTTCACGGCCGGTAACTTGTTAAATTTATATGGGATCTATAAAATATATAACTTTCTCACTGAAGGTATCCAAAGAAGGTTACCAAAGATTTTGCGACGATCCAAATATTAAACTTTACAATACAAATAAATATCTTTAACCAATGAATTCAAATAGCAAAATCTATGCAATTAACAAATATATACTTATTAAGCTTCATGTAAATTATTTAAGAATGAAATACATTAAATATGAAATTTGGAGTTTTACCAAGGGAGCTAATAATTAATTAATAACACTGTCTGCCACACAGCATTTCGGGGACTCTCCCTCTGGTATCTTTCCTCCCTCTTTTATAGCTGACTATGTGGGGGCTTTTCTAATTATTGGAGGCATTATGATGACCTATAGTTGTTAATTTCTGTGTCATTTAGTCTCTTGGCAATCATAATACATATTCTTTTATATATAGCGATGTCGTTATTACGACATGATATGTCTAAATTACGACATAGGGATGTCGTTATAACGATATGTTATGTCGAAATTACGACATAGCGATGTCGTAATAACGTCATGTTATGTCGAAATTACGACATGCTATGTCGTAATTACGACATATTATATTTTTTTTGAATGGCCCTTATCGGCTTCCAGGCGCGTAGCTCCCTATACGCCAACACGCAGTTGCGTGCACATCAATTCGGCATGCAAAAAAAAATTGCAAACTAAAAATTTATAAAGTACAAAGGAGTAGGTCCGGTAAGGATTGATTTTGGCCTCAAATTTCAGGTTCATCTGACGAAAGATTTTGACCACTTTTTAAACACTTAAGTGTCTATTTCATTTGAATCAATTAGTTTATCTGAAAATTTTTAACTGATTTAGTCATTAAAAACGACCCGATTCAAGCTCAAATATGAAAAATCTACCAAATATGCCGGAAAATGTCACTTTTCAGATGGTTTTTGTCAAAAATGAAAGTGGCCGCATCCGTGTTCATCCTCAATCTTTATATATGTTATGTATTATCATAAAATACAACTTATATTTTAATATTAAGGATGAACACGAATGCGGCCACTTTCGTTTCACACGAAAACCGTCTAAAATTTAACTAAAATGCTAGAATTGTGAAGATTTCAGTAATTAAGCATGACTTAATGGTGCTAGTATCCGATACATGTGCATTGTATTGTCAAAAACAGTCCATATTTATGTAGCAGAATTATTCGACTGTACAATAAATAACTAAAAGTTTACATTTTAACAATTTTGTAAAACTGCTATTTTTTGGTGCCAAAAAGGGGTCTTACCGGACCTACTCCTTTAAAGGATACACATACGAGTATATGCTGTCGCTTTTTCAAATGATGTAATGTCATTAAATAGCGGCATTTGGTTTCAAAATTAAAGTTTTATTGCAGATGACAAAAACGGACAGTAACTTGAATTACAAGATTATAATTTGTTATACTCTTGTAGTTTCGGAGAACATTTTACAGAGTACGGTTTATCTGTTTGGAATGCGATGTACCAATTGGCCATTAGAAGTAAAAAAAAAAAGTCTTTTTCTCGGGATATATCAGTTTGTTTTGGGGGTATAATGTTTTTTCTTGTATTTTTCGGGAAATCGTGGTACCGGAAAATGATTTGTTTTTCGGGTTTTGGCCATTGGACGGTTAATTGAGAATTCAGAAAAATCACTGCTTTGCGCATATCTGCTTCCTCGTGTTGTAGGAAATACAACAAACGAACAAATCGCAGCATTGTTTGAAACATACGAAACTGACTTGTCATGTAATTTTGACAAATTCAATCGGGAGGTCGCTCGATGGCGAACACGCTGGATTACATTTCGCGGGTGCTACCGCAGAGAGATCTGTTGAAAACATATGTACGATTAACAACGAACAACGACGGTTTAGCATCGCTAGCATTGCTGCATATTCATCGGGATTTTTGTGTGAATATTGACAAAGTAATAAAGAAGTTCGTTTATGCGAAGACCCAAAGGGCAGATTTTTGACAATTTTTAGTAAATTCCATAACACAAAAATGTGTTGTTTATGTATTCAATTAACCATGCATTATTCTATTTAGAATTTTTAAATAGTTTTGCATTCATAAATTATGTATAAGTCCTATGTACATGTAGCTTCTCAACTAACCGCCCTATGGCCAAAACCCGAAAAACAAACCATTTTCTGCATAAAAGAGTCCCAAAATTTTTCGCCTCGCTTCGCTCGGCGGTATATGCTTGCACATCGTTTCATTCTAGCTACGCCCCTGGGCTTCCGTAAGATGTTAATTGTTAGATATTATCCTAAATCAATACCTGATGTGGCAAATGATATTGAGTATATATACGGTTGTCAGTTGGTTACATGTACAACACATCAACGTTTTAAATTGAATCAGTAAAAGCGTCAACGATGAAGTCAAATATTCTCTACATAACCGTTCTTTTGGGATTGTTACTTGTTCCAGCCATTGAAAGTAAGTTTTTCATTTATGAATTTAAAGAAAAAAACACTTAGAGAGCATCATTGAAATCAAATGCAATGTATCAAGCTTGAAATTGTTTCTTACAGATGGTCAGCACGACAAAAAACATTTAAAACATCTCGTATGCTTGTTAAAAACATCTCAAATTTTAAGAATTTCCTGATTTTACTTAAATCTATTCAAACATTATACAGAGAAAATTAGTTTTGCCAAAGAATTTCTTAATTCAGAAGTTTATGAATACCTATACACACTTTCAAAATAACCAATTTATATAAAAAGGTATGTAGATATAAAAACACCAGACACGAGTTAAGTCTACAAAAAAGCATCAGTGACGCTCTCGAATGAAAAAATTTAAAAGGCTAAATACATTACAAAGTTAACTTGAGGAATCTATTCCTTGGGTAGACCATGGAAGTATTAATACTTCCATGGGTAGACAATCCTTAGCTTTTTGAAAAATATAATACTTCCATGGGTAGACAATCCTTAGCTTTTTGAAAAGGTCAAAGTTTATAATAGGACAGTGACTCAAAAAAGAAACAAAAGAGAAACAACTCGAGGTCAGAATACCGTTAGTAATGATGACCGTGCTTGAAAGTCACATGTAAAGCTCTTTCTGCCGTGTCCTGAATTTAGAAAACGAAAATAAGCTTCCACGAGTGAATTTTATAGTATTGCATGTATTTTAGCGCACGAAATAGTAAATAGAAAGCATCTCACTGATACTCAGGAAAAGAATACGCATTTGCGTCATCACATATCTTAATCTAATAGTTGAAATCGAATGTCAAACGGCCTACATTAAATGTTTTGACTCCAGATTCATTGACATTCTATCCGGAATTTTTGAGAACGCAAACCGATAGTTGAAATTAAATTTTGCTATTATTATTGTAAATTACTTGTACGGTTGTTGTGAGCTGCAAGGATTTAAAATCATGCTTTATGAATTGAAAACACACAAGTATTTTTATTCACGACCGTTTAAAATTGAAATATTTAATAAATTGCAGTGGCGGATCCAACCATTTAAAAAAGGGGGGGTTCCCAATCCAGAGTAAAGGGGGGGGGGGTGTTCCAACTATATGCTCCCATTCAAATGCATTGATCGTCCAAAAAAAAGGGGGGTTCCAACCCCAAGACCCCCCCCCCCCCCCCCCCCCACTTGGTTCCGCCACTGAATTGATCTTACTTTCCGTTTTATGGATATATTACAATACAAAAAAATAAATATTAATTACTCATAAAACATAAAAACTAAAATGGTATCAAGGAATTGTATATTTTAATATACAATTCCTTGATGGTATGAAATAATTAATGTAGAAATATAATGATTATTGTTTATACACATTTTTTTTGTAGGATGCAAGAATTTATTTAGATTTAATTTTTATATTTCCTTTACAAATGAATATTTAAAAATATCAAAGCAGAGTGTATAAAATACTTTAATTGTAACTCTGAAAATATTCTGATTTCAATCATTGTTAGTTTCTCCAGAAACATAAATACAGTATTTATTTTGTATATATTTGTTTGATTCCGATTGAATTAAATACTTTTGATAAGAATAATTTTTTTTATTATCTTTCTGTTTTCCGATCTTATATTAACATTTTAACCAGAATGTTATCTCCCGTAAGTCTAGTATGATGAAATGCACAGTATCCCGTGGCTAAATCTTCAAACATAATTAGTTTACATGTTATCGAGACAACAGACAATACCACGTTATAATTGACCCAGATACACACAGTGCACAGTGGTCGTTTTAAAACAAATATAATTGCGTCGTCAAGGGCCATCAAGGGACCTTATCAAAGACGTAGATAACAACATGTTAAGACCTGTATAAATGACAGAAAACTTTAGAGACGTTCCGAGAATTTCATTCTGACTTCCGGCCGAGAAATATCGAGTGGCCCATAGACCGGCACATCCAAAACTCGCCAATATATAAGCATGAACCCCTCAAGGGGGGGGGGGGGGGGTTCATGCAAAAAACATGGAGTCCACATGTGTGCAAGGCTGCGCAATAACATGTGTTTAATATTCCGATAAACATGGGATGAACTTGATTTTACCAATGTTACCGATGATCATGGTTAGTTGGGCTCTTGTTCTCATTTACTTGGAATTCAACCAAATAAGTAATTACAAAGTAGTACCTTTATTGTACAATAAATTTGTGTATTGTTTAGTTGATATTATAAACAATTGAATGTTATTTCACATGAGTAGTGATATTATAAGCTTCTATAACTTTAAATTGATAAAAACATATTAATACTTTCAGTGAAAAGAAAAAGTTGTCACAAGAGACCAACTGTTGGTAAATTATTACTATGTCTATTTTTGTTGCCTGTCCAATATTATCAAATAATTACATCAGATGTATGTTTCATTATAATACTGTATTCTGATTGGCTAACTGCACATTACGTGTTATTCCGTAAGCAGTTGCATTGCTCAATACAACTTTTCATTCATGATAACACGTGGTCCAACAATAAAGTGCACAGGTGAATTAAATAACAAAATATATAAAATTCGTGTTTTCATGATCATAGCTAAAAAATGTAATTATAAGTATTGAATGCTTCTTTTTGTAACTTTATAGGGTTGTAAAAGCGTTGACCGTGCGCACATTTTTAGAATGAAGCGCTTCCGCGTTTCATACAAAATGTACTTCGGTCAACGCTTTTACACCCCAATAAATTTACAAAAAGAAGCATGCAATTCTTAATTAACAAAATATAAACAACTGGCATACAACTGCAAGCTTTATAATAGCTAGCTACTAAACCAGGTTTAACTCATTTTTTCGTCGCACAGTGCAGGTATAAAGTCAGCAATGATCATTTCTCATCCGTTTTTTTCATTGGTTGATTTAATCATGTTAATCGAGCGTTTGATTTTGTAATGTTCTAATAGACTTCCTGTCCAATATTTTATTTTACATAAACATATAAGGACATTTTGTGTAAATCTTCCATCATGTTCTAATAGAAGTAAACCGTATTTACATTCGGACTAAGCGGTATTCAGAGTTGTCAATCCTTTCAAAGCAATCTACAATTTCCCTATAAAAAATGTAGTCTGAACCATACAATTATTTGCTGCATTTTTTTAAACATCAAATAATAAAATAGCTTCTTTTCATTAATTCATTTTCATCACATTTATTTTTTCATTCAAATATAAAAATAAGAAGATGTGGTATGATTGCCAATCAGACAACTCTCCACAAGAGACCAACTGACACAGAAATTAACAACTATAGGTCACCGGACGGCCTTCAACAATGAGTAAAACTCATACCGCATAGTCAGCTATAGAAAGTCCGTCTTAATGCGGCTTTCACACAGTGCCGATTATAACTCCGTTTGCGATCAGACAGCGCGCGATGTAATAACGAAGTGAATGTATAAATGAATAACTACCTACTAACTAGACGATGTCTTTATGATTAAGAAAATCTTAATTTTACAGGCATGACTGGATGTAAACTGCCAGACGGAAGTACTATCGGAGTAAGTGGGAACTTTTTTCCCCCCTTTCTCATTCATTTCTAAGTTGTTACAGGATGGCAATGAAAAAGATTTGCGATTAATTTTGAATGTTTTATTTCAACTGATATATTAACGGAAGAAGTAATTAGGTCAGGAACAAAAAGGTAATATATTTAGTTTTTGTAACATCTCTTGACTTGTCAATGCGGTACGGATTTGTAAGCTTTAATGCCTGTACCAAGTCAGGAATATGACAGTTTTTGTCCATTCGTTTTTGATGCGTTTTGTTATTTGATTTTGCCATGTGATTATGGACTTTCCCAATTGATCTTCCTCTAAGTTCAGTATTTTTGTGATTTTACTTTTTAAAGGCTCAATTTTTCTAAATTTTGGATTTATTTTGGGACTTGTACTGTACATTACTCAATCAAAAGATTTGGTGACACCGTGTGATTTTTTAATATGACAAAGGGTCCGTGTAACACTTATCAATTCAAACTTTTAAAAAGTTTTGAAATTTTAGATTTTTGGAATTTTGATCAAAGTTTTAAATTATCAAAATTTCAAATTGTGTTAAAGTTTTGAAATTTTGAAATTTTAACCAAATTATTAAAATATCAAAATTCTAAATATCGTTTACAAATTTGATAGTTTAGAAATTTGACCAAACTTTTAAAATACTAAACCTAACGCGCAATTTTGATTATTTCACTTTTTGAAAGTTTGATTTTTTAAATGTTTGCTTAAAATATCAAAATAGAAAAGGGGCAATAAGAGGGATGCCTGAAAAAAGCGAAACGAAATAAAAGCGGAACGAAACGAAACAATATGAATTAAAAACATACTGATACTTAAAAGTTTATGTATGAAATAAAACGGACAGTTGAAAGCGGTAAAAAATTGGATGACAAAATTAATATATCTTAAAAGAAGATAATTCATTTAAAAACCAGACGTACGGCTCTGATATTGACCATTTTACCTGCTGGTTTTTCTAGCACCCATATCTTAGGAGAAACAGGAGTAACAGTAAAAACTGAGCAACTCGCAGTAGGTCAAATAGTATGGTTATGTTGAGCATGTATATATATTTTCTACTAAACTCTAAGCCATAAAAAGGCCCAATACACGATGTATTATCTCTTTTGATTGCATTTTTTTCTGTTTTGCTTTACGACTTCTTACTTTCTGCAATCATGTTGGCTAAAGAATATATCATTTCATGTACAGAATGAAAGATCATCTTAAACGTTTTTATCTGTTCTTTGTAAGTTGTTTGCCCTAAATATTCAGCTTTAAGCGTTCCGTAAGGAGGTCGATCAAAAAAAAGCGCTTCATGATACTGAATGCATGGTTTAAGGTTGTGCTAGTCCACAGTATGGGAGGTTTTTAATATAATCTTTTTAACGCTGAAATTAAGACGGTAATAGGATCCAATATCAGCAAATTGGAGCCAAGATACTGTTACAAGGTATCTACAAAAACTCATCATAGATGGATACCGGAATATAAATTTTGCCGGTTTTTGCGCCAGACGCGCGTTTCGTTTACAAAAGACTTATCATTGACACTCGAACCAAATTAATTTAAAAAGGCAAATAAAGTCAAATAAAATTGAAAAGGCCAAATAAAGTAAACTTTTAAATCCAACGTATAGCTCTGGTTTTGTAAAAGTTGAAACCTTTCATATCATATATAAACGTATATCATAAACATTATTTTCACGAGCATTCATATTTATGTAATAATTACCGCTGTACTACATTAAGCACCCAACTTGCATTCATGTTTATGTAATAGTTGCCGCTGTACTACATTAAGCACCCATCTTTCCAGTTGTAGGTGCCGGCATTTTGAAAGTTGAAAATTGTGTTCAAAAGTTTTTATCAGCGATAAATGGTAATCGTCTGGGGAACCAATATTTAGATAGTCCCTGTTTTTTACTTGATACTACCACTAGGGGCTTCGATAATGGTACATTAAAATATTCTGATCCCTAATTTGATGATATAATATTCTGTGCCAGAAGAGGACAAAAGAAAAATTATCCATGCCTTTTAGTGTTAAATTTTGAACCAGTCAAGTTGATTAATGCCGATGAAAAACTTAATAAAATTGTTAGCGCTTCGACAAAACAACCTCACCCCACTTTTAAAGTTACATGGTTGCTACCTTAAAGACAACGTTTGGACTGGTTATCATACACGTAGCTCCATTATAGGTTATGAATCAACCACTGTTTTATTATAGTAAACAAAAGGAATAGATTTTTTTGTATTAAAGGATATTACTGTCCCGTATTTGCATTTTGTTATTTGGGAATTTATATTTGAAGTTATCGTACGACAATCGACTTTTAGCAAACTAAAAGTTCACATGTACTCCCAGTCAGAATGGGGCGTGCAAAGAGAAGCCACACTGTCAGCTGCATGATGGATTTTTCCCATTTTTGGCCGTACACCAATGTCTCTCGAAAAACCAGTACAATGTTAAACGCAGAATTTGAAGTAAAGAATTCACATACGGAACGCTGCAACTGAAATTTGAAATTCAAGCAAAATAAGAACGAAACAATTAAAGAGGTGTTTGACCAAAGTGAAGTTAAAACATATTTAAATCCATCTATAAGGGCAACTTTGTCCTTGGAAGTTGAATCTTACGTTTCTTCGTAATTTGTATGTAAACAACCTATTTTAAATTATCGATTTTTTGTTGTTGCCAGTGACAAATATTTCATGAATGTTCTGGAACAAATTAGCAATAAATGCAACAGGGAGAGAGTGTGCATAATGAGGACATATAAAACCTTTCAATTAGTTTAATTGAGGTCTGGAGCTGGCGTATGACAGTAACTGCTAGCCTTATGTATAGTAGTCCTTTGTTATTTTATTATCATTGTCATGCATGTTAATTAGTTTCTTAGTTTGTTTACTATTCTGACATAGGACTTGTATTTCCTATTGAAGTGCGTTTTACTGTTCGTATTACTGTGTGTTTTTCATTCTTTATTGGCTAGAGGTATAGGGGAGGGTTGTGATCTCACGAAACATGTTAAACCCCGCCGCATTTGTGCGCCTGTCCCAATCCAGGAGCCTCTGTCCTTCTAAGTCTTGTATGATTTTGATTTTAGTTCATTGTTATGTTTCGGAGTTTAGTATTACATCTATAATCGCTGAACCAGTACACTTTTTTGTCTAGGGGCCAGCTGAAATACGCCTAGCACAACTTTTATTGCGACGCTATATTTAAGTATTCCTTCCGTATCATTTCTTGGAACTAAAATACATCATAAAAGGCAATATATTATCATCATGCAATCGATAAACAAGAAAGGAAAACGTTTTAAGTTGTATGCCAGCCCACCGAGGCGCTTTTTCTGGATCTACCTTCATCAGGAACGTCAAAAAGGCGAATAATACTATATGGTTTACTGCGAGTTGGTCATTTATCACTGATACTTCTAAATAGAGCATTTGCATTATTCACATATCAGGATACGTGCACGGATCGACGTATACGTATCGAACAGATTTGTTTACAATAATGATTTTACCCCGATCTCAATTAAAATAAAATGCATTATATAATATTTTCACCGGGACCAACTTGACTTTATTTATCCTTTCCTCATAAACGTGTTATACGATACGTCGATACGGATACGCCAGCAAATACTTGATTATCCTGATACGTGAATAATGCAAATGCTCTATTGTTGGGCACTGGGAACACAAAATAGCTTTGAATTATTTATCTCAAACGCTAACCTTATATAAGAGATTTAAATCAACGTAGTTGATTCCGGTTTAAATAGGTTTAATTATATTTTTTTTTGATAGATGCACAACCTTAAAATTTCAGGATACTGTTATCCCATGTGATGTCTAATATGTTTCATAAAAAAAACCCGACTTCTTCTTTTCATTATTTATTTTGTTATTAAGAATGATTTGATATATTTCATGCTATTTATTTATAACTAAGAATAGTTCTTATCAGAGCCGTGTTTACATCAGTGATTACAGGTACCCCTCTTGTCGCCCCTTTATATTTTTGATATTTTAAGCAAACATCTAAAAAATCAAACTTTCAAAAAGTGAAATAATCAAAATTGCACATTAGGTTTAGTATTTTAAAAGTTTGATCAAGTTTCTAAAATATCAAATTTATAAACGATATTTAGAATTTTGATATTTTAATAATTTGGTTAAAATTTCAAAATTTCAAAACTTTAACACAATTTGAAATTTTGATATTTTAAAACTTTGATCAAAATTCCAAAAATCTAAAATTTCAAAACTTTTTAAAACTTTGAATTGATAAGTGTTACACGGACCACAAAGCATTATAAAGAACTGATAGAGAAATTAACTGTTGTCTATGACTAGTGTGTTCTACCATTATCTGTAGGAATAGAGTTTCGATTGGAACTTATGTGATGTAAATTAAGTGAATGAAAACAAGGTGCATATCTTCGCAATACTAAACATAAAGAAAAACCTATGATCAAATGAAATAATACACATTTGTATAAACAAAAACAATCGACTATATCATAACTTAGAAATCTAAAGTTTAAATCAAAAGTACATAATTATTTAAAATGATGTATTTCTGAAATGCCGATATATCCCTGCGATCACAAAGGAATGTTGATAAAAAGTATCATTTTAGTGGAGCTGTCGGTATCATGATAGTGTGGTTCTACCTATCGTGTACAGTGTAGTAGGACAAGAAGATTTACAAAGATTTACAAACAATTATAAGTCCGTGCATATTTTAGTTCATTCTTTATTTTACCAACTCATCTGTTTTTTCGATATACATTCTTTCCTTTATTCGAAATTTTGATAACATCTGATTTTTAAAAGTTTGTGGTATCTGTGTCCAAAAACAATTTAGAACAACAACATTACTTATGCTAGTCAATGTTTATTTGGTAACACATGTCAGTCTTGAAAGAAAAGGTATACTATTCGTCACGTGCACGTTTTACTTTAACTGAAGAATGAACTTTTAAACCAAATATAATATTGGGAATCGATTTTTGGTGCTCATAGACAAAAGAAAGTACGGAAGCGTATTAGCGCCACACATTTTTTTTTTCTTCCTATGTTTGCGTTATATAACGCAAACCTTTGCGATATAACCTTTGCGTTACAACGCTAACCTTTTGCGTTATAACGCAAACCTTTGCGTTGTAACGCAAACCTTTGCGATATAACGCAGACCTTTGCGTTATAACGCAAAAACGTAAACCTTTGCGTTACAACGCAAACATTTGCGTTATAACACAAACCTTTGCGTTACAACGCAAACCTTTTGCGTTATAACGCAAACCTTTGCGATATAACGCAAACATTTGCGTTATATATAACGCAAATATCTTGATTTCAATTATTCATTAAGTTTTGTATATATGTCCGTCTGTCATTCATTTCGGATGTGATTTACTAGTAGATAAAAAAAGAAACATACATACAAGGCCAAATCATTATAATAAATATGCATAGGAATAATGGAATAATTGAAGTGCAATTATATACATAAATTAAGACTGATTTGTGCATCAGAAAAGTATATAATTTAACAAGAAAATAGATATAGTTTAGTATATACTCATATTAAAATTGAAAGATAAAAAATAATGTCATACAATTGTGAAACCAACCTCCAAGTCAAATAGACAAAATGATCTTTCTGCTTTAAAATGAATTATTAATAAGGAAACATTTTTTTTAAATCTCAGAATATGATCAAGATTCTTTGATAGAAAGTCATTGAATTTTCATTTCAATATAATGAAGTATTTTTAAGATGCTTGGGTAGCAATTTGAATAGAGAGAACATAATTTTATTAATAAAACATCTTCATTCTATACATTTATTGCCAAAGGGTAGCTTGTTTGAATCTAACCTACTTTACACAGTTCTCAAACGAGAGCTTACTTTGGAAGTGTATTTATATTCGGTTATAGCTATATTACCAGGGTTATTTTTTTTCTTAGGTATAACCTCAATTTACTCAATTTTCTTTGTAATATATATATACTAGTAGAAACATGGATATCGTTTTTGGGGACCTTTATAGTTTGTTGTTCCGTGTTGAAGACCGTAATTCGGCCTATTATGGTTTACTTTTACGAATAGTGACTTAGATAGAGAGTTTTGTTATTGGCACTCATACCACATCTTCTTATATTATTCTGCTCATTATTAGTCATTGATATGATCTAATTATTCAAGCATTTTACTTTGCAATAACTACAAAGGTGATAAATTTTATTATATACAGCCTCCTCCATTAATAACTACGGTTTCCTTTGGATCTTGAATAAGAAATAAAATAAAACAAATGTTTGCGTTAAACGCCAATGTTTGCGTTAGTTAACGCAAAGGTTTGCGTTGTAACGCAAACATAGGAAGAAAAATGAAAAAAAAATGTGTGTTTAAGATCCCTAGATTGTATTGACTGTTCTGAATTTGGAAAACTATTAGCTAATGGTTATAAAAGACGATGAACATTTTTTTTTTCTCTCGTCAAGTAAATAGTTCATTGTACACTGAACAATATCAACAAAAGGAATTTATGATATATAAACATCTGTATAAAATATTTATACATTTGGAATCTTTTGCAATATGCACGTTTCGTGATATCTTTCCAAGAGGGGTATCACGACACAATCAGTTTTCTTTTCTCTCTTTTTACAAGTCTTCAAATGAAATTGTAATAAGAAAAACCCACCAATTTTCTTACTTTATGTCAAAACTCATTTATCTCGATTTTTAGTTTCCTGTGTTGTTTTCAGTGGAATGTTGAATGTCTTTGGCTTGTTTTTTTTGTGTGGTTATACCATCTGTAATTTATATGAACTCAACATACAATTCAGCTTACATGCCGTTTTAGATTTTGTTAACATAAATATATTTTCTATTTGAAAGCTATATACAATAGAAATAATACTTCGATACTTCGATTTGTAATGCCCTTCTTGTTTATTTTAGAACGAAAAAAAATAGAAACCACAATATTAGCCAAATGTTTTAAAAATCGACGTTTTTAAACCATTGCATTCACTAGATTTTTAAGAACAATGCATACTGTCAGATGTCAGAACATCAAAGGACAATCTTGGAGCTTTTTCTTTCAACAACGGAAAAAAAATCAATACAAAAATACAAAAATACTGATATTCAAAGATCCATTAGGGAGCTACCATTTGATTTTTATGGGGGGGGGGGGGGGGGGGGGGGGGGCTAGGATGAAATTTAAAAAAAAATAGGCAGGACAGGAGTTTTGAGTAAAAAAAAAGGCAGGATGAGCATCTTGGCAAAAAAAAAAGGCAGGATGACAATTTGGGTAAAAAAAAGTCAGGATAAACTAGTAAAAAAAAGGCAGGACCGAATAGAGTAAAAAATAAAAAGGCAGGACAGAGATTACAACTAAAAAAAAAAAAAGCAGGACAAAATTTTTCATCCTAGCCCCCCCATAAAAATAAAATGGTAGCTCCCTTATGCCGGCATCATAAAAAAAAACACAAATTAACTAACAACCAGTAATTCCTTCATGAGCGAAGAAAAGTCATTAACATTTTTATACTCCTGTAAAAAACTTCTGCGATAAAATTCTTTATTTCGTCATAGAGTTATTATATAAAATGAAATATTCATGAAAAGTTTTTTTTTACGGCTTGATAGTCAATTGTATGTTCTCGTGAGAAGGCGGAGCTTAGGTCAATTGTTATCTGCATTCTCTATGCAAGGGAATTAATTCATTAATCCTCAGCTTTGACTATACCTCATGTTTGTCTTCTCAAAGTAAAGATACACTTACCGGGTGCACTTGAGTCATTTTCAACATAGTATTCATTGAATAATAATACACATTATGATAAAAGAGATGATTTTTCATTTCCTATTGTTAATTATCCATTTTTAGATGGTGACGTTCCCTTGTCACCATCTTATGGTGTTTATATATCTCAACTTGTACGATTCGCTCGTGTATGTAACAATGTATTAGATTTTAGCGAGAGAAATTTATGTATTACTGAAAAATTATTACACCAGGGTTTTCGATATCACAAACTGGTCAAAACATTTACTAAATTTTATCACCGGTATAAGGAAATAATTCGTAAATATAACTCAACATGCAGACATCTTATACGTTCAGGTATGTCACATCCAAAATTTTATGGAAATATTCTTTATAAAGCACAAAAATGTCAGTATTCTCCTCAGAAACTAACAAAACCTTTAAATAGACTTATTAAAAGGGGATATAGTTACGATACTGTTGTCAGGTCATTAAAGATTGCATATTTTGGCTTTAACATTGATTCACTGATAGGGTCTTTGCATCGGAACTAAACACATTTATTTCTTAAAAAAACAGTTGTTGGCATGACACGGGTTATGTTCTTCTCATATATTTTATGATAGTATGATACTAAACCCCTAACGGGAGGGATTGTACCTGATATTCATATGATGAAGACATAATCTTTCAATCAGTTTAATTGAGGTCTGGAGCTGGCATGTCAGTTAACTGCTAGTAGTCTGTTGTTATTTATGTATTATTGTCATTTTATTTATTTTCTTTTGTTACATCTTTTGACATCAGACTCGGACTTCTCTTTAACTGAATTTTAATGTGCGTATTGTTATTGTTTTACTTTTCTACATTGGCTAGAGGTATAGGGGGAGGGTTGAGATCTCATAAACATGTTTAACCCCGCCGCAATTTTGCGCCTGTCCCAAGTCAGGAGCCTCTGGCCTTTGTTAGTCTTGTATGATTTTAAAATTTTAGTTTCTTGTGTATAATTCGGAGTTTAGTATGACGTCCATTATCACTGTACTATTATGCATATTTTAGGGGCCAGCTGAAGGACACCTACGGGTGCGGGAATTCTCGCTACATTGAAGACCCATTGGTTGCCTTCGGCTGTTGTTTGCTCTATGGTCGGGTGGTTGTCGCTTTGACATATTCACCATTTCCTTTCTCAATTTTATTGCTACTATTTTGTTGAGTGTATTTTCTGTGTTATATTATTTTATTTTATCATTTTTATAACACTTGTTACATATCTTTTACTGTGTGTGTATTGCATATGTTATTGTTTATAATAATATTGTCTGTATCATATGCCCTCCTGGGGCCCTAATTTGGTAATAAAAATATTCTATTCTATTCTATTCTATACCAAATTGTAACTGCGTTTGAAGACATAGTACACTCCCGTTCGGATCTGCTACCTTTGCTTTTATTTTCGCATAGTTAATGCTAAATACAACAATATTCTATATTTTCCCTTGTAGCTAGTAACTTTTTTTTAAAGAAGGAAAGTTTCCCTATACATTTTTTGTATTTACAAAAATCCAAAGTTCAGAAATGTTTTGGAATTTCATGTTAGAATGCCTAAATAGTGTACTCTAAGGAATTTTCAACATTAAAAAAAAATTCCTAAAGTACGATTGTTATTCAGTCAGCCTTTACTTTATCCCTGTGTATTATGTAGATCAGATATAACTGTAACATTAAACCTTTGAAATTATTAAATAGGTGGGCGAAACATCTCCTCCGGCTCCAGTTTGTGGACAATGTTTGAAATGTGTAAATGATAGTAACTTACAGGCAACGACTTGTTTGGAATGCATAGAGGGACAGAACAGAATGTGCGAACTGGATTCTACACTTGGCCTACACGTTTGTGTATGTATACCTAGCTACGATGACGAGGATGAAGATGGAATTTGCACTGAAGGTAAACAGATTTTCATTCATTTTAAAATTATATAGATATGTATATAAGTAAAGAGAAACAGACCCAAACATTAAAACAATGTGTGTTTAACACATACAATGGTTTGTATTTAATAATGTAATCGTTTCTTTTATATATATTTATATATATAATTTATCTATTGAAAGCATATATAATTCACCCATCCACATTGAGACGATTATCAATGAATTACACTGAGTGACAGTTACAAATCACTTTTTCTTACTCCAATGTTATACAAACATGAAAATTGAAATGGAAGCTGTATATCCAAGAGTTTCAAAACATGTCGCAACCAACAAAATTGCGGGAAATTCAAAGCTGAAAACTTTAATCTATATATTTAAGGAATGACTGAAATAGTTTTTCTGTCTATGAAGAAATAACATAAAAAATGTGGTGCACACTGGATAACGCGCGTGGCGGATTATTTAACAGTGTGCACCACATTTTTATGTTATTTCGACAAAACCGTTTTTAAACCGTAGAAAACCATGAAAA
Organism: Mytilus edulis; assembly: GCF_963676685.1. Taxonomy (NCBI): domain Eukaryota; kingdom Metazoa; phylum Mollusca; class Bivalvia; order Mytilida; family Mytilidae; genus Mytilus; species Mytilus edulis. The sequence goes on from NC_092352.1 coordinate 57,903,853, forward strand.
AACGTTGATGACGTCACGGTCACATGACTAAATTATTTCTATGGGCTCATAACAAAATAACGTCAGCCAATCAGAAGACGCGTTACATCCAAAATTAAGTTATATATATATATCACATATGGCAGTTGTACTCGCGGAATAAAGTGATTTTGTGCTGATTGTTTATTGAAGTCATCATTGGTAAATCTCGACAGTAAAACCCCAATCTAATTAAAATTAAATCCTTTAATTGCTCCTGTTCTGATCAAGGATGCGCGACATATCAGAACAGGAGCAATTAAAGGATTTAATTTTAATTAGATTGGTAAAACCCGAATATCAAAGTTTTTGATCAACAATCACCGAATGATATACGCTTTCCAAGTATTTTAAAGTGCATGTCTTATCCTAGAAATAGACGTTCTATGAATTTTATTGTATGCAAACAAAACCAGCAATATAAATGCATTTATTGAAAGAAAAATTAAGTGATTTTTTTATCGATTGTTCACGCTAGAATAGTATGAAAGAGCATCTTTAACTAACTGGTGATAGTCTTTGAAACTCAACTTAGCCAGTTATTATTATCAACATACTTTGCTACGGTTGATACATTTAACATGAGACATATATTTATGTGCTCTACGCGTAGTTATTTTTAGACGCGTAGTACCTATTGTAAGAACCGGTTTGGATTTCGCGGGTAGTATATAAGTAAAGGAGCACGTTTTTCAGTTATCGAGGTTAGGCGATGACCACTACGTTGATTACTACTACAGTGTAGACATATTTAAAGTAGTGTAGAATTGTTATGTAGTTCAGAGATCAATTGCATGATTGTGTACTAATTATGATATTTGTCTTATTTTTAGATATTCCGTAAGGCCAGCGTACCATGAATTTTTTTTATTTAGTGGACGTTACGTATTTGCATTCAGTGAATCCAATGTTTTGGTGGACAATGAAAATTAATGATGATTTAGTTTGTACAAATAAATGTTTAATAAAATGGACATAGTCACCGTGCTGGACAAAATCAGAAATGTGTTTCTTTATTTTATAACAAAATGTAATAGTAGACAGTTTGGGTTTGAAGAAATTAAGTAGCGATGTGCACATCAATATGATTACTTTGTATTTAATAAGTAATTTTCATGAAATCAATTAAAGTTTTTTTTTCGCCTGTTCATTTGGGTCAATATGAGCAATTCATTACAGGTAGGCGGTAATGTAATGTGTAACAACATTTTCAACATTCCTTTACTCCATATCGTAAACTTAGATTTCTATGATGGTTTGTTTCAACGCTATAACATTTTCACATATGTGGTTAAATTTTTGGGTTGCAAAGTCATCTTCCTTTTTTGATCATTTTGCATACGCCTAAAAGCCAGTTGCGATGCGGGTTTCTGAAGTAAAAAAATCACTTTTTTCTCACAAAAAGTTCCATGGAAATTCAGTTAATATCTTCATAGTTTTTACACTTATATTTTATGGTCATCTGCTCTTCAAATCAGTACAGATGGTTATGCTCAGACACTGGTTAAAAATAGCATCATGTCCAATATTACTGCACAGATATTTTTTGTTTACATATTATATTTGAGGACTCCACTTTATGGATATTGATCCATTTAATTACACTTTACAAGTAGAATGAAATTCAAAACAGTGTGACTGTGGCCATTGATTGACACATTAAATTCATCCATTGACTGGGACAATTTAGGTGAACGTTTGTATGTAACGACCACTTCTCACTATGTACTTTTTAAAGACACTTAAACTATGGGGTCACCAAAGGTTCTCAACACCTTAATAAAGTAATTCGAAAAATTAATCAGAAATAACACGATGTTTTGATTTATATCAATTATATAAATCAAAACATAAAGGTTATTCCTGATTAATTTTTCGAATTATTTTATAATTAAAGGCGTTAAGAAACCTTTGGTGACCCCACAGTTTAAACGTCTATCGTAGGTACGTCGTGAACAGTGGTCGTTACAGACAAACGTTCACGTAAATTGTCCCAGTCAATGGATGAATTTAATGTGTCAATCAATGGCCACAGCCACACTGTTTTGAATTTCGTTCTAAATACTTTATGTTCGTTTGAACAAGTGAATTAGAACATAACAATCATTACGTTGTATTTAATAAGTAATTTTCATGAAATCAATTAAAGTTTTTTTTTCGCCTGTTCATTTGGGTCAATATGAGCAATTCATTTCAGGTAGGCGGTAATGTAATGTGTAACAACATTTTCAACATTCCTTTACCATGTTTACTCCATATCGTAAACTTAGATATCTATGATGGTTTGTTTCAAAGCTATAACATTTTCACACATGTGGTTAAATTTTTGGGTTGCAAAGTCATCTTCCTTTTTTGATCATTTTGCATACGCCTAAAAGCCAGTTGCGATGCGGGTTTCTGAAGTAAAAAAATCACTTTTTTCTCACAAAAAGTTCCATGGAAATTCAGTTAAGATCTTCATAGTTTTTACACTTATATTTTATGGTCATCTGCTCTTCAAATCAGTACAGATGGTTATGCTCAGACACTGGTTAAAAATAGCAGCATGTCCAATATTACTGCACAGATATTTTTAGTTTACATATTATATTTGAGGACTCCACTTTATGGATATTGATCCATTTAATTACACTTTACAAGTAGAATGAAATTCAAAACAGTGTGACTGTGGCCATTGATTGACACATTAAATTCATCCATTGACTGGGACAATTTAGGTGAACGTTTGTATGTAACGACCACTTCTCACTATGTACTTTTTAAAGACACTTAAACTATGGGGTCACCAAAGGTTCTCAACACCTTAATAAAGTAATTCGAAAAATTAATCAGAAATAACACGATGTTTTGATTTATATCAATTATATAAATCAAAACATAAAGGTTATTCCTGATTAATTTTTCGAATTTTTTTATAGTTAAAGGCGTTAAGAAACCTTTGGTGACCCCACAGTTTAAATGTCTATCGTAGGTACGTCGTGAACAGTGGTCGTTACAGACAAAGGTTCACGTAAATTGTTCCAGTCAATGGATGAATTTAATGTGTCAATCAATGGCCACAGCCACACTGTTTTGAATTTCATTCTAAATACTTTATGTTCGTTTGAACAAGTGAATTAGAACATAACAATCATTACGTTGTATTTAATAAGTAATTTTCATGAAATCAATTAAAGTTTTTTTTTCGCCTGTTCATTTGGGTCAATATGAGCAATTCATTTCAGGTAGGCGGTAATGTAATGTGTAACAACATTTTCAACATTCCTTTACCATGTTTACTCCATATCGTAAACTTAGATATCTATGATGGTTTGTTTCAAAGCTATAACATTTTCACACATGTGGTTAAATTTTTGGGTTGCAAAGTCATCTTCCTTTTTTGATCATTTTGCATACGCCTAAAAGCCAGTTGCGATGCGGGTTTCTGAAGTAAAAAAATCACTTTTTTCTCACAAAAAGATCCATGGAAATTCAGTTAAGATCTTCATAGTTTTTACACTTATATTTTATGGTCATCTGCTCTTCAAATCAGTACAGATGGTTATGCTCAGACACTGGTTAAAAATAGCAGCATGTCCAATATTACTGCACAGATATTTTTAGTTTACATATTATATTTGAGGACTCCACTTTATGGATATTGATCCATTTAATTACACTTTACAAGTAGAATGAAATTCAAAACAGTGTGGCTGTGGCCATTGATTGACACATTAAATTCATCCATTGACTGGGACAATTTAGGTGAACGTTTGTATGTAACGACCACTTCTCACTATGTACTTTTTAAAGACACTTAAACTATGGGGTCACCAAAGGTTCTCAACACCTTAATAAAGTAATTCGAAAAATTAATCAGAAATAACACGATGTTTTGATTTATATCAATTATATAAATCAAAACATAAAGGTTATTCCTGATTAATTTTTCGAATTATTTTATAATTAAAGGCGTTAAGAAACCTTTGGTGACCCCACAGTTTAAATGTCTATCGTAGGTACGTCGTGAACAGTGGTCGTTACAGACAAAGGTTCACGTAAATTGTTCCAGTCAATGGATGAATTTAATGTGTCAATCAATGGCCACAGCCACACTGTTTTGAATTTCATTCTAAATACTTTATGTTCGTTTGAACAAGTGAATTAGAACATAACAATCATTACGTTGTATTTAATAAGTAATTTTCATGAAATCAATTAAAGTTTTTTTTTCGCCTGTTCATTTGGGTCAATATGAGCAATTCATTTCAGGTAGGCGGTAATGTAATGTGTAACAACATTTTCAACATTCCTTTACCATGTTTACTCCATATCGTAAACTTAGATATCTATGATGGTTTGTTTCAAAGCTATAACATTTTCACATATGTGGTTAAATTTTTGGGTTGCAAAGTCATCTTCCTTTTTTGATCATTTTGCATACGCCTAAAAGCCAGTTGCGATGCGGGTTTCTGAAGTAAAAAAATCACTTTTTTCTCACAAAAAGTTCCATGGAAATTCAGTTAAGATCTTCATAGTTTTTACACTTATATTTTATGGTCATCTGCTCTTCAAATCAGTACAGATGGTTATGCTCAGACACTGGTTAAAAATAGCAGCATGTCCAATATTACTGCACAGATATTTTTAGTTTACATATTATATTTGAGGACTCCACTTTATGGATATTGATCCATTTAATTACACTTTACAAGTAGAATGAAATTCAAAACAGTGTGGCTGTGGCCATTGATTGACACATTAAATTCATCCATTGACTGGGACAATTTAGGTGAACGTTTGTATGTAACGACCACTTCTCACTATGTACTTTTTAAAGACACTTAAACTATGGGGTCACCAAAGGTTCTCAGCACCTTAATAAAGTAATTCGAAAAATTAATCAGAAATAACACGATGTTTTGATTTATATCAATTATATAAATCAAAACATAAAGGTTATTCCTGATTAATTTTTCGAATTATTTTATAATTAAAGGCGTTAAGAAACCTTTGGTGACCCCACAGTTTAAATGTCTATCGTAGGTACGTCGTGAACAGTGGTCGTTACAGACAAAGGTTCACGTAAATTGTTCCAGTCAATGGATGAATTTAATGTGTCAATCAATGGCCACAGCCACACTGTTTTGAATTTCATTCTAATATAAAATAAGGAGATGTGGTATTCTTCCCAGTGCGACCACTATGCACCAGAATTCAAGTGAAGTGGATATAAGCAATTATAGACCACCATACGGCCTTCAACAATGAGGAAAACCAATACCGTACAGTCGGATATAAAGGCCCAGACATGAAAACTATCAAACAAATTAAACGAAAAAACTATCGTTCAAATTTATAACAAAACAATTTGCGAAAAACAAATATCACAGACATGAACCAACGACAACTACTTAACTACAAGAGCCTAACTTAATTGGAACAGGCACATAAAGAATGTTGCGGGGTTAAACATGTTTGTGAACGCTCAACCATCCTTCTTACATGTACCAGTGGTGTGACAGTAAAACAACGATCAAACTATACAAATCTGTTGCAATTGGCTTAATGAGGCACACAAACAACTAAAACAAAAACAATAGATACAAAGCATCGATACAAAAAAAATGGCGGCAGGGGTAGGAGTCATGAAATATTGTGTAGAGACTAAAAGTATTATAAAGAAGTTATAAGTGGTGTTATAACACAATGATTGGTTATTTTGTGAGAAACATTGATCAAACTAATGATCCAACTACATTATGAAGAATTTTTTCGGGCATGAATACTAATAAACGAAAAACAACAGATACTCCTTCCCCAAACAAACCAAACAAGATGGCTGACCTGAACGACTCAGGTTCAAAACAGTACTCTTTACCTCCAACACTAATGCAAGCATGTACTAATCAATATTCAACACAGTATACACCGAACTTAAATGATACTCCGCTATCTAGTAATGTTATTTCTTCATCTAGACAAATACTTTATGGAGCAGACAATGGCTATGCATTTACCCCATATCACTTACAAGCTCCACATACAACACCAGCTCAGATGGGACATCAGACACCGTCAGTGCCAATCCCTATGCACCCTATATCAACTCCACCTCATCCTGATTTATTAATGCTTATGCATGAAGTCAGAGAAAAGTTACAAAAACTTGACATTTTGGAAGATATATTATCAAGGCTAGTAGATATGGAAGAACATTGTAATAACCTGGACAGTGAAATTTGTGGCATCAAAACTGAGTTAAAAGCCCAAACATCAAATATTGTGTCATTAGACAAGGGTCTTGGTGGTCTACATTCAAAACTACAAGAAATAGAAACACAAAATATAACATTAACTGATGAAAATTATAAACTGCAGGAAAAAATCATTGATCAGCAAACAAGGTCTATGAGAGACAATCTTATATTTAAAGGCATTTATGATGATCATAATCCAACAGAAAACACAGAAGAAACAGTAAAAGACTTTATTAAAAGAGAACTGGGACTTGAAAGTAAAGATATAAATTTTCATGTTGTGCACAGGCTTAGGCCCAGACAGGACAGAGGTCCACGCAATATACTTGCAAAATTTGAAAGGAGAAAAGACAGAAATAGAGTTTTGGAAGCAGCAAAAAAAGAACTTAAACAAAAACCTCAATATTATGTACATGAACAATTTCCAGTAGAAATAATAGAAAGGAGGCGTGAACTTATACCAATTCTGAAAGATGCTCGTGAAAAGGGACATGAAGCAGTATTGGTAGAGGATAAATTGTTTATCAATAAAAGGCGTTTCGATCCACGTCAATGTGTGCCTCAGATAAATCCACAACATCAACAAGGACCCCGACAACCACCAACTGATCATGGACCTCAACAGCCACCATCTGACCAACACATTCCGATGTCTGTACCTGGGAACAACAACAGGACCATGCCGAAGAATCCTATAGAGTCTATACCACCACAGAACACCACAGGACACTAGGACAGGCGTACAAGAGGACAAAGGAAACGAAACAATATTGTATTGAATCAAAATAAACACTTATCTGGACTGAATGTTTATTATCTTAATGTATGTGGTTTACAGTCTAAACTAAAATTTACTGAATTTTCAAATATCTTTCAAACATATGATGTATTAGTTTTTGTTGAAACTAAATTAGATGATTTAGATATAATTGATCTTCCTGATGGTTTTTCATATGTAACAAAGAATAGAAAGGGTGCAACTATAAAGTCAGGTGGAATTGTAATTATTTACAAAGATATTTTGAAACAGTTCATCAGTTTTATTGAAAGTGAAAGTCAATATGTACAGTGGTTTAAATTTCAAAAATGTCTACTAAACTGTGAAAAAGATGTTTTATTTGGTGCTGTTTATATACCACCGGAAAATTCTAAATATGCAAATACTGATGCATTTGAAGAAATTGAAATTGAATTATTGACATTTGCTGATAAATTTGATTCATATGTCTCTCTTATTGGAGATTTTAATGCAAAAACGGGAACACGAGATGATTTTATTGTTCCTGATGAGTCATTGATTGGTATTTTTGAGTTAGAAAGTGATGATGAAATTTTGTCATACATGTTAGATTATGAACAATTGAAGCTTCAAAATATACCGTTATCCCGAATGTCAGAGTGTCATTGCAATATTAATAATTATGGTCATAAACTGTTGGATATGTGTAAAAAACTCAATGTTTATATAGCTAACGCCAGACTTGGTTCTGATATAGGTATTGGACGTACTACATGTAAAGATATCAGTGTTATTGATTATTTGCTTTTATCATCCAAATTGTTCTCTATAGTAGATGAATTTGAGATACTTGATTTTGTACCACTTTTTTCTGATGTTCACAATGTAATACACATTGTTTTTAAATCAGTATTACCACATGATCAAATTACACATGATACATCACAAAACTCAACTTCAATCAAGTGGAACGACAATAACAGAAACGAATTTGTAAATACATTTCACAATAGTCAAGATCAGCTGACCAATATAATGAATGACCTTGAAAACATACACACACGTGATACATGCACTCAACAAGACATAGACAACATCACCGGAGAAATAAATGAGCTTTTCCAAAATACTGCAAAGGCGACTCTTTCAAAGCCGCACTACAAATCACGAAAGAAACCGAACTCAAAACCCTGGTACACAAATAAATGTCTCACTTCGAGACAAAAATTTCATAAAGCCAGAAAACGATATAACATTCATAAAAATGAAGTAACACGCAAACAACTACTAGAGACAAGTAAATCATACAAGATGGTTACAAATTACAAACCAAGCATACAAAAACTATCAATTTGACTTTGAACAAAAATTGAGAAATACGTCAAAAAAACAAGGGAAAGAGTTTTGGAAAATTTTGAATAAATTTGTTAAAAATAAAGATGAGAAATCTGAAATATCTGTAGAAACATTACATGATTATTTTAAATCCATGAATGAAAATAATGTACATGATGAAATTGATATAGATATTGATGTTAATAATTTACCACCAGATATAGAAGAATTGTTAAATTCTCCAATAACAGTAGAAGAAATAAAATGTGCTGTAAAAAAATTAAAGAATAATAAATCTGCTGGATATGATAATATATTAAATGAATATATTAAATGTACATTAGATGATATGATTAATGTGTATGTAATGTTATTTAACATTGTGTTAGACACTGGTATTTTACCAGAATGTTGGACCAAAGGAATAATGGTTCCAATTTTCAAGAACAAGGGTTCCAAATCTGACCCGAATTCTTACAGAGGTATTACTCTCAATTCATGTCTTAGTAAAACATTCACTGCTGTGCTCAATAATAGATTGAATAAATTGTCAGATGAAATAGGCTTAATTACAGGAGCACAGGCTGGGTTCAGAAAAGGGTTTTCTACTATGGATAATATTTTTATTTTACATTCACTTATTTCTCTATATTTTTCATTTGGTAAAAAATTATTTTGCTCGTTCATTGATTTCAAAAGTGCATTTGATACAGTTTGGAGAGCTGGACTTTGGCAAAAGATGCTACAATATAATATTCAAGGCAAAATATTGAGAGTTATACATAATATGTATCAGAATATCCAGACATGTATTAGAATGGGAAAGGATATTTCTGCATTTTTTAGTTGTAATATAGGAGTGAAACAAGGGGAGAATTTATCCCCCTTTCTGTTTTCTCTCTTTTTGAATGATTTGGAGAAATTTTTACTAGATAATGATGTTAAAGACCTTGAAAATATATCTGATAAATGCAAAGAGACCTTATTATGTTATGTAAAAATATTTATAATATTATATGCAGATGACACAGTTATTTTATCTGAGTCAGAGGAGGATCTGCAACATGCATTGAAAGTTTTTGAGCAATATTGTAATGAGTGGAAACGCACAGTTAATACAAGTAAAACTAAAACTGTAATTTTCAGCAAAAAGAAATTCAAGGTTAAAGCAGATTTGAAATCTATGGTAAAAATATTGATGTATTAGACTCGTATACTTATCTGGGTATTGTATTTACTTATAACGGCTCTTTTTGTTCAGCTAGAAAGAAATTATTGGAACAGTCCAATAAAGCATTGTATGCACTATATAGAAAGATAAGAAATATTGCAATACCCGTAGATATACAGCTAAAGCTTTTTGATTGTCTTATTCTACCTATAATGATTTACTCTAGTGAAGTATGGGGATTTGAAAATAAACAGGGATTGGAACGGATGCACTTGCAGTTTTGTAAAAATATTCTGCACGTGAGGAAAAGTACGCCAAATTTTATGGTTTACGGGGAACTGGGTCGTTATCCCATTGATATTACTATTAAGCTACGTATGGTTATGTTTTGGAATGATATGCTCTCAAGTGAGAATAAATTATCTAATACATTATATAGACTTATGATACAACTTCACCAGAGTAAACCCACACATTTTAAATGGGTTACGTACATTAAATCCATTTTTGATGAATGTGGTCTTACTTTTATATGGAATGATCAAATACCTATGAATAGAGAAATATTGAAATCTCTTGTCAAACAAAAACTTGTTGATCAGTTTATACAACAATGGTTTTCTGTAATTAATAATTCTTCTAGAGGAGAATTCTATGGTAAATTCAAAAGTATATTTGAATTAGAACCCTATCTACTTCGATTGGGAAATACTGATAGATTGTATATGGCTAAATTTAGATGCTCAAATCTTAAATTCCCAATTGAAACGGGAAGATGGAAAAATATTTTAAAAGAAAATAGGATATGTCATCTATGTAATCAAAATATTGGCGACGAATATCACTATTTGTGTGTTTGTTCACATCCTAGTGTATCAATTCTTAGACAAAATCTTGTACCTAATTATTACCTACAATATCCTTCAAGGCAAAAATTGATCGGTTTACTTTCATTTTGCAACATAAAGGTGTATAGGAAAGTATGTACTTTCCTTAGAAAGATTACTTATTTTTTGTAGATGCAATTTTTATACATTTATATATATTTATGTACTCACAATCACTGAACAATAAGAAAGAATTCTGTATATATGTAATCCTCTAAACTCAATAGGTAATATATATAATGTATATGTCTCAATGTCATGAAAATCACGTGCTATTATCGTACACTACTCTGCTGTCGATTTATATGTATACTTTATTATGTTTTGACCTCTTGTACACGTTTGTGTCTGAGGAAATAAAATATTTTGTCTTGTCTTTGTCTTGATACAAGAGTACTCGCAGTTACTGAAAGCTAGTTCGAATCCAATTACAAATAATAAATAAAGCATGTTCTCCCAGCGTAAAGTATCAATTAGTTCACATCCAACGGATTTCGTGTAAAGACTTCATAAACTTGTGCAATGCCAATATAAAAGTAATAAAAGTAAACAGGACCGACAGATGTAGGATTATGAGTTCTCATAACTGTACATAACTGTACACATAAAGCAACATATATTTAGTTATGTTTTTATTTTTCAAAAACAAGGTCAATGTTAGTACCAATAAAAATAACTTTTAAAGACTTTAGTACTGTGTTAACTTAACATCGATAACGAATAAGTTTATTCAAGGATCAATTAAATCACATGGATCGTATCTAAATTTACAGACTTTATAAACAACATTAGCGTAAAAGTTAAGATCTGATATCTCTTTTGTAATCAGAATTCTACAGGTACAGCCAATCTTCCTTATCATATCTTTGTAGCTATGAAAGAATTTGGTAAAGGTTTTAATGAATTTGGGGTAACGAAAGCCCCTTACTTCATAATTTAACCAGTTATACATAAAGTACGCTCATTTAAATCTACACTCCAAAATTGGAAAATCAGCTATTGGGAACGAAAATTCGTCTCTTTTGTCATAAATTTTGGTATAAATATTTTGATTACACAATACAATAAAAAAAAATACACAAAAATACAAAATGCAACTGTAGCTGCCAAAACTTTACGCACTTGATGTTATTGGTGACGGCTACTTGTAACATAGTAAATTATGTGTCTTCGACTCTAACTACAAACTTTTAATTTAGATCTCTCATCTTAATATCGGAAATTTGAAATCAGTGGACTGGCTTAATAAATTTAAATGTAAAAGAAAGGATATGATGTATCAATGTGTGTGACAAAATCACTGCAAGAAGACCAAAAGCGAAGAAATAGTGCTTTTTGGTATGGAACCTATTTGTTTTGTTTTATATCATATTAAGCCTTGTAGTCTTCGCTAAATCAACCTATATCAGTAATAGGGCAAATGCCAAAGAGCAACATGTGAATCAAATTTAAGAAAAAAGTTATTTGATTTTTTCACTCGTATGACCAGCTTTAGTTCTTATATCATTTTTATTTTAGGTACAGGGTGACTAAAAACAGAGTAAATATTTGATTAATCATAACGAAAGGCGTACAGAGGTATCAAAAGAACTCTTTGTCGATTTTGTTGATACAATTAATAAAAAAATCTTGGGAGATGTAGATTGATTAAATTATAATTGATAAAAAATAATATATGTTTATATATTTATATAGTTTTACAGGAAAGTATATAAATTAATGGAACCGATGTTCTTTTCTTTATACAAACATGGTAAAGACATGTCAATACATAAAATTGAGAATGGAAATGGGGAATGTGTCAAAGAGACAACAACCCGACCAAATAAAAAACAACAGCAGAGGGTCACCAACAGGTCTTCAATGTAGCGAGAAAATCCCGCACCCGGAGGCGTCCTTCAGCTGGCCCCTAAACAAATATATACTAGTCCAGTGATAATGAACGCCATACATGCAGAGTTATAAACTACCAAGTTTACAATACATCCCAGAAAACAAACACTCATATATCATGGCTTGTATTTCAACAAAACTACCTCACTTAGCGAAAATCGAACATCTAAGACATAGAGGAAATACCAGTAATACAAAGGATGAAAAGATCACGTAAAATATTGATTGGTACAACAGACCATACTAACCACCAATACCTGATTTTTATGATAAAATAGTTAAACAAACAAAGACAACAAACAACACATTGGCCCGAACAACCTCACTGTACGCGCAGAAATAGTAGTAGGTTTAAACCAGTTTTACGTGCATAAACCACCTACTCTTGCTTCTCTAAACCACATGTCGTGAACGGAAAACGCAAAATAAAAAATCTCCATAGTGCAATTACCAACAGAATGATTCGAACAAGAACATAAGACATTAGATTTGGAAAGGAAGGTTAAAATGTGCTCGCCATAGTAGGAAGCTAGCTGAGGTGTCCACTGCTTTTGGTTAAATACTACCGTTCATAGACTATATAAAGGAGAAATTGAGCACTGCAATAGGTCACATTTAATCAGTTCAAAAGGCAATTATATTTGTTTTTCCATCCAAATGAGAATGAATTAGTGAATACATTAGCAGAGCGAAAAAATAACCATCATGGAAATCAACAACGATTTTTTTAAACCATGACTTTGGTCGGGTTGTTGTCTTTTTGACACATTCCCCATTTCCGTTCTCAATTTTATACTTTCTGTCTGGTATATTCTTAAATATGAGTCTGAAGATGTGTTTGGTGTATTCGAGGATGTCTATGAGAATTCAAGATACACATTCCTCGTTTCAGGTTGTAAAAAATCTTACCATGCGAAAAACTACACTGATTCCAACAACAAGTACATATCGAAGATAATATCATCAAAATGCTGCACTTTTTGAACGATCACACATTTGCTGAGTTTAGTGGATGGATATTTCAACATACATTCGGTATTCCAATGAGTACTAATAGTGCATCCCTACTGTTTGACATGTTTGTTGTACCTATATGAAGCAGAAATCATAAGAAACGTTTCACAAACAAAAAGATAAAGCATCTTGCATAGTTCTTTAATTTCATTTTCATATATATTAACGATGTCCTGTTACTCAATAACCCGCCTTTAAATTAGTGCTTGTATCTTATATAACCCAGTGATTGTGTGATAAATCAAACTATAAAAACTATAAGATATTATTCATATCTTGAACTTTTTCTCGATATTGACCCAGACTGATTAATATTTCGCACGACATTTTGCTAAGCTTGGCCGCACTTAAGCGTAATATATTTACAAAACAGCCATGTAATCCTTCAAAAATGAGGTGAAGAATTTAAAAGGAACATTGAAACTCATAAGATGATTATAAACTGACTACACAATGACTAAAAAGCAAAAAAGCAAGGAGACAAACAACAGCATACAAAACAGATCAAAGAATAGTAAGCACTGAGCAACACGTACCACATGACAAAACAGGAGGTGAACTACAGGTGGTCTAGATGGTAAAGAAGATTCTGCTTCACATGTAACACCCATCGTGTTGCTCATGCAAGTACACATAATATACTATTAAAAAACCCACCCAAAGTAACTATTTTAAAAGTCTCGTGCAAATAACCAGTTTAATAATCTCAGATGGCATTTGCTACTCTGTTCTGGAAAGATTGTTTTTTTTATGAGGAAAGTGTACGGGATAACTCAACATCGTCTGATCGAGTATCAAATTCCAAATCTTGTTCGAAATCATTTTCTGTCTCAATAGTTTCATTTAGTATTTTAAAATGATCATACAATGCTTTTAGAGATATATCGTCATTGTTATCTTTTTTTTTTACTATCATTTAGATTATTCAGGATTTTCCATAGAGCTTTTGTATCCTTTTTAGAAATGTTACGCAACTCATCAGCAGCCTTCTGTTGAAAGTTTGCAAAAGCTTTATTTAATGTTATTTTATGTTCTTTACTAGCTTGTCTCATTTTACTTCTGTTTTCAGCATTTTTCAAAAAACTATATCTCTTTCGAGCTTTATGAAATTTTTTTCTACTCATCGAGCATTTTCTATTAAACCAAGGTTTTGAATTTTCATGTTTGTAAAAATGTTTATGTTTATTTATTTTCCCAAACGTTTCTGCCGCCGCATCTTTAAAATTTTTGCTGATATCTAAAACTATATTGTTTATATCATTTTGAGTTGCATCATTATTTACGGACAATTTGTCCAGTTTATTCATAACAGTGGTCAAAATACCTTCGGGATCATTGTGAATTCGATCAACGTATTCAGATTTCTGTTCACTTTTCCACCTGACAAAAGTTTGATCATTTCTATTGTTGATAACAATTGAATCTGATTTACTAAATGTGACCTGAAGTCTAAAATTTATAAAAGAATGACAATCAGAATATAACGGTATAAAGTCAGCAATTTCAAAATAAAAAATCATAGGGAAGAGCATTGCTGAAATAATTAAATAATCAACAACACTTGAATCGTTACATGTTTTCTCCCCAATATCTTTATCTGATCCAACTCTTGAATTCGCAATATATAAATTATTTTTTCTGCACAACTCTAACAGTCTATGACCATACTTATTAGGTCTACATGTACACTGAGACACTCTTTGTAAGGTGATTTTGTTTCGAGTCAGATTCTCATAATCATACAAATAATATAATATATCAGTATCACAATCTAAATCAAACATACTAACAACTGACTCATCAGGTATAATATAATCGGGTAAAGACCCAGTTTTTGAGTTAAAATCGCCAACTAGGGCAACATAACAATTTTCAGTGTTTGTTAGGATATTCAATTCATTTTCCAATTCTTCAAAAGCTTCTATAGTAGAATACTTAGAATTTTCAGGTGGTACATAAACACAACCAAAAATTACATCTGAATTAAGTGACAAAATTGATTTAGAAATTTGAAACCATAAAACAAATTGACTCTCAGTATTATAGAAATTCAATTCTTTTTCTAAACTCTTTCTATAAATAACAACTATTCCACCTGATGGTTTTTAAAAAAAAAAATCTATTTTTTGTGACATAAATATAATCGTCTGGTAAGTTTAAATTATCTAAATCAGTTAACATCGTTTCAACAAAAATACAGATATCATGTTCAAGCAAAATGTCAATGAAATCAGGAGACAATAGCCTTTTCTTAAGTCCACAAACATTTAAGAAACAAATATTTAAACTATCATTGTTAATTGTATATTTCTTATTCACAGTTTCATAACTTTTCAAATTCTTTTGAGGTTGTCCTCTTGCACCATTCCCCTATCTGCCAGAATTTGGTGAATCATCTGTGTGCGGTGGGCGAGGAGACGGTCCCTGTCGCTGTCTTTTGCTAGGATGGGTATCACTAGAATAAGACCCTTTTGGGCTCGTGTCATGGTTTGTTGATGAAGAGCCAGTATGCTCCGTTCTAGTGTCCTCTAATACCGTGTCAGGAATGTAGAGCTGATTGTCTATGTATAGCCGATCATGCACAAGAGAGGCTTGTCTATTTTGCTGTTTGGCTTGTTTTAACACCGGATACAGTTCCTTCCGCTTTTGTTCAATTTCATGAGGAAATTGTTCCCGTATTCCATATGGTCTACATTTTAGTCTGGTAGCATTTGCTTAAACATATTCCAGATCACGGTGATATAGGAATCTTGCAACTATTGGTGCTCTTCTGTTGTCCCCCTTTGTTCTGAATCGATGGACATTACCGAATTCGATCTTGTAGTCGATCCTCAGCTCATCGTATAGAAAAGATCGCAAAAGCTCTTCCGTATCTTCACCCGGAACTCTATGCAATCCCGTAAAGATCAGATTGTTTTTCATTGACCTGCATTGCAAGTCAAGAATAGCTGCCTTTAAGGACTCAATTTCCTTTGAAATGATGACTGGTGGAACACCCGGTCGGACGATGGTGTTGTCTTCGAGTTTCTTAATTCTCGTATCCTGATTGTTTATATTACGTCTGTTGGTTTTTACTTGTCCAGATACTTGATCGAAAAGATTGCTAACACCTTGGCAGCTAGTCTCGCAGTCTGACAGCTTTTTGTTGAAATGGCTTGCCTGGTTTTCTAATGTTCTAACCCTAGCTGACACCGTTAAGAAATCTTGTTTCAAATCATCAAGGTGCTTCTCCATACTTGTTTCCATTCGTCTCATTGTAGAGTCGATACCCGTAACTATTTCCAAAATCATGTTAAGCAATGTGACGGAGTTCAGATTTACATCATTGGAAGCGTCAACTATTCTTCGGCTTTCTTTAATCAACCTCGACTTATCGCTCATCGACATTCTTTTGATATGGAAAGAATTTAATAAAATAGTTCTTCTGATTAGTAGATAAGTATAAAAGAGGGACGAAAGATACCAAAGGGACAGTCAAACTCATAAATCTAAAACAAACTGACAACGCCATGGCTAAAAATGAAAAAGACAAACAAACAACAGCACACACGACACAACATAGAAAACTAAAGAATAAACAACACGAACCCCACCAAAAAACTAGGGGTGATCTCAGGTGCTCCGGAAGGGTAAGCAGATCCTGCTCCACATGCGGCACCCGTCGTGTTGCTTATGTGATAACAAATCCGGTAAATAGTCTAATTCGGTAGGTCACATTCAGGAAAGGGAAGGGGATTGTAGTTACGACGTAAGGAACATATCCGATATCATTTGTGATACGGTTATTCCATAACGGTCAACCAACTTAAATTAATACCTCTTGCTTGGGGCAAAGTCATTAAACAGATCACACCTGGTCAGAGAGTATTAAATTCTAAATAACATTCATCCAAAATTGCAACATCCTGTACAACTTAAATCGCACATGGTCTTTTGAATTCACAAGATAAGTAATACACGAGTTTATTAAAGAAAAATGGGCTTTCTTTTTACCTGTACTCTTTAATAGTCCGTATAAGATTTAATATAAATTATACGCTATATTTTTTTTATCGCAAAAGGGGTTATACTTTTTTCAGCAATTTTGGAAATGTTGAATTCTAAATCTCTCTGATATAGGAGTATCCTCTTCAATGAACTAGTATGTGCTGTTCATTTTTGACCCCTTGGCATTTTGAAATATCTTCCTATTTTAATGGCAAGGTTATGAGCACCGACTCTTAGTTAACACACCGACGATCGATCTAATCTATTTCATAAAGCATCAACATAAGCTATAAACGTACAGTCATTTTGTAAACATTATGGAAATTAATTTTTAATACTAGTATGCTGAAATATTTGCCTGGCAATCACGGGTCTAAATAATTTTTTTTTATTTAATATAGGATTTCTCTATATTTTTCTATAAATGAACTTTATCTGATACTCAAATAGAAAAATGAAATAAAAAAATGGGGTCACCGTTCATTTACGCTCACAATCTCGGAAGAAGCATACATTTTGTTAATGTCCTTTTTTTCTGTTGAACTAATAGGAGAAATAGCGGTAATATCGAAATAAAAAAAGAACTAAATAACAGAAATCGCTTAAATTTTACAATTATTTAGTTTATGTACAGCTTATTCGAAAACAACAATAAAAAATATAGGTCACCGATGTGTTAAGAAAGATACTTATATTTTAATGCAAAAAAATTGGCATTTTTGCACCAAAGGGAGATAATTTGGAGCTTTTTCAATGATATCTACATTTTAAAAGTCACCTGGGGCCAACACAAATTGATTTTTTGGAATGATTTTTGTACCATATGATAAAGGAACAACTACTTAAGGTAATAAACAAAATTTGTAATGAAAAATTAATGTTTTAATTTTTTTCTGAAAATCTTATACCCGCGAGCCTCCTTAAATGTAACTTTTCCAGTGTCTTTAAACGTCGAGATCATAAAAGTTAAATTGATTCAGATTGGTCACTTCATAGTTAGTGAAAGTATGAAAATAGTTTAATTGTGAAACTGATATTTTTTTCTCGTCTAAAAGTCCCTAAATAGGTAAAAATTGAAGATAAATGGGAAAAGTTATTATTGTGCTCCTCAATCTTTATTTTTCTGTGTTCGTCTTATCAGAGACATATAATACAAATGTAGAATATGTCTCTGGTCTTATTAACGTTTTTTTTCTTTGTTTTGTCATTTTTTGCGGAAATTGATATTATTGTTTGGTCATCGGTTTAACATTTATATTTCTACGCCTGCGCAATAAACTACCGGCGAATCCACGAGGGTTTTCAAGATGGCGGCTGATAGAAGCGATTCAGAATCGCGGAGACAAAAATCTGATTCACAGAATCAGGACGGAGAATTTGAGGATTTCGGAGAAGAACCAGACTTTAGTGACCCTGATGAATATGATGAAGATGTAACTGACGAAGGTTAACCTTCGTAACATGTTTTTTTCTACCCCATATGTGGGCTTCCGATGGTTTTCGTACTTCTGGAGTGGTTCAAAACCACTTTTATAAGATGTTTAGTCTGATTTCACCCCTTAAGTCTTGTTTTAATCCTGATCTATCTATACCAGTCCATATAATTCTTAGAGAATCCAACGATTTGCATGAAATTATGCGCAATCTGTATCTGTATCTGTATTGGGAAATCCCTCCTTCAAAGGAGCACTTCACAATGAATATATATGTCTATACACACTTAGTTTGAAAATATAAAAAATATAAATATAAACAAAAGAGATGAAATATGGGAAAGAAAGAATTTGCGTTGTAACTTGTATGATTGATGTATCCATGAGAGACTGAAAGCAACTTATATTTGTTCACAAAAATCTAAATAAATGAGATAAGAGATCAACCTTCCGTCTTCAACCAGTATCTATACCATATGTCAACTCTTTTGTCAAACCTGTTTGGCAATGGTATCAGGTCCGTTCGCGCCCAATACACGTTCGCACCCAAGGTCCGTTCGCACTCTACACGTTCGCGCCCAATTTTTATTAACATTCCAGTTGAATAATTGGAAATCATGATTGTTGTTTTAAATTGCTTTGGTGTAAATATTGAATGTATATAGCTCGGTATGAGTAAAACATTGAAGATTTTAAATGAAAAACACAAAAGATAATTGTTTTTGACAGCTTGGTAACTTTGATCTGAAACAATTAAACAATAAAATACATGTATTTTACACTATTATAACCAAAACATGATGAAATTTATTCAACACACAAAAAAAAACGTAGTCAGAATCTCACTTAGTTGTTTTGAAACAAGTCAATGAAACAAAGTTATAGCAATACACTAACCAAAACATGATTAAGAGTTATTCAACACAAAATAAAACGATGACAGAATCCCACTTTATTTATAAAAAGGATTATATTTTCTTTTAACAATACACTATCCAACTCATGATTAAGATTTATTCAACACATAAAAAAAAATGCTGTCTCACTTTATTTTAAGACAATGACAACAAGAATACTCTTGCCAAAACTTGCATGATTACTAAATCAAACAATTAAAATTGGGCGCGAACATGTAGGGTGGGAACGGACTTTGGATGCGAACATGTAGGGTGCGAAAGTAAAAGGGGGCGAACGAACCCGGATTCTTTGGCAATGGTTTGACATTGACAACCATCCTAACAAGGGATTGTCCCTCATATCCTTGATATATAATATTTGCCACTTGACATTAAGGTTCATCGTAAGGAATTGAAAAATATGGCCGTGTTTACACCTCCAAAATTACTATGAGTACAGACAAACTGGTACATCCAGGAAAGTTTTAAGGCATGGCAGGAACTAGATATATATAAAAGTTATATGAAGTCTACGTTTCAGAAAATTAAAAACTTACCTGGATTTTGATGTTCATTTTTTTCCAGTCTGCAGAAGATAGCAAAATAAACAAACACCCGAGTTTCATTTGATACGGTCCACTCAGTTACACAGTTTAAACCTGTAAATTCACCTATTGTTTACAGGTGTCTATTGTCCATTTAAATCAATACTACTCACAACATTGATTATATGAGGGGAGCTTCTCAATCGTTTTCACTACTTAGTTAATTTTTGCACCTTCTGCAGGAACGAAAAAAATGGATAGCAAAATCTAGAAAAGTTTATAATTTTCTGAAACATAAAATGCATTTAAAATTTATATATCTAGTTCCTGCCATCCCTTAAAACTGTTGCAGGTGTATAGGTTAGTCTATACTCAGAGTAAAATTTGGGGTGTAAATACGGCCATTTTAGCCAAAAGGTTATGATGAACCTTAAACACTAATTCATCAACAAGTTCAAAAATGTTCTTTCATTCTGTTGATAACAATTTTGTTAAACTACTTTTTACAATATCAGTGGCACATCCAGGGGTAGGATTGCGGGGTTGAAAACCCTCTTATTTTGGACGGTCAATGCATTTGAATGGGGACATAAAAACGAAACCCCCTTTTTATCCTGAGTTGGGACCACTCCTTTTGAAAATGGCTGGATCCGCCCTTGGATATAAAGTTTCAGTCAAACCTTGTCAAATTGTTTATTACTCTAGAGACAGTCTGAGATTTGCTGGGGAAAGTAATCAAGATATTTAAGGGAGTGTGTTCTCAGTTTCAAAATAATTAGCATTTCAAAACACTAGTATATATTGATAGGGGATTAATAAAGAAATTAAAAGAGCAAAAAAATATATAGGTCAATGTGCTTGTTTTCGAGATATTAGCCATTGAAATTTTGGTGGGAAAATATTTTCTCTTGACGTTTCATAGCTGTATCATTGACAAGTTTAAGTTCTCAAAAACTATTAAAAAATAATTAGAATATTATAACACGTTTTACAGATGGCTAAAAATCATACATGTAAAAGATTTATAAAAAGAAAAATGGGAGCTAACGGGCAAATTTTTTAAGGCATTCAAATGGATTAAACCAGAGGATTCTGAAAATCTTACAAAAATCCCAAAACATGACAAGCGTACTTATGTGCTTCCTTAAATTAAGATATGCTTAAAAGCATGCTTCTTTGGGCTTACATGTATATCATTTGCGATTTTGTACATGAATAGTAAAAATCACTTATTTGAGATTTCACATACCTTTGCATAAACTATTTGATTTATTAACAATGCATTTTCTTCTGTAAAATGTACATCACAGAAACTTATTGTTTTTTTTCAGAATTACTTGGAGATTTATTGAAATCGAAGCCAAAGGAGTCTGATGGGATTGATAACATTATTGTTGTAGACAATGTCCCAGAAGTTGGTCCTGATCGTCAAGAAAAGTTGTCAAAAGTTATTAGAAAACTGTTTGAAAAATTTGGGAAAATTGTTAACGAATATTATCCTACAGATGGGGACAAAACGAAGGGGTAAGTCTCCTTAAGACATGTTGAGTTTTGAAATATAAAATGCAGTGAATTATTCATTATTCTTTCGATACCAATTTTCATGGGTATATGTGAACTACCAATTCAAATGTCCAACAAATGAAAATTTTCTACAAACCTTGTATGCAGAGATTGGAATACATTGGAATCATTCATCAACAAAAATGCAAGTTTTTCTAATCCATGAAATCTGATACCTACGAAAATTACACTTCATAAATGAATCCACAGTTGTTGAAATTTCTGATTCGACTCATGCATGTTTAAAAAGTAGCATTTTAATTTTCAAACATGAAGGTATGGTTGTCTGTTTCAATTCCACTTTTTCAAATGTTTTTCCTAAAGTATTATACATGTAACACCATGTATATGTGATGTACAGTTTAAACTTCAACATCATAAAATGAACACTTTGCTATGGTTGAATGTTTGTTTTGTAGTTTGTGTGAAAGGGTAGAAAAGAAATATGAATTGAGTTATTTCCATTACAATTTTAATTGAGTTATTTTCTTTGCAGATACATTTTTATCGAGTATTCCTCTCCAGTACATGCCTTGGAAGCTGTCAAAATGGCTAATGGATACAAACTGGACAAACTGCATACTTTTTCTGTTAATTTGTTCTCAGATTTTGACAAGTAAGTGTTTGTTATTAAGCCTACCCCCTGACCCAACCCACATGTCAACCCCCAAATCAATTTTGTGTTTACAGTTTCACTTCACTATAAATTCAGAAACTATCTGGATGTTTATATTATTGCTAAAAATGCGACAGCGATATAACATTGGGCCAAAAATAAATAATTGTTTGTTTCCCCAAACCCGACCCTATCAAGTCAGGTGTGGGTAGGTAGGTAGGTAAATTATTTTATTTTTTTGGTAAATTTAGTTTTTTTTGGTACTTGTAAATAGGAAATTACAAACCATCATTATAGGGCAGTATTTTAAATTCTAGGGTGTACTAAGCTATCAGTTTCCTCATGTCAGATTTATTAAATAAAACTCTATGTATAATTTGAAATAGTTTATTTAATTGGGTTTCTTTTGGGTGGTAATTTTCCAATAATGACACAGTCTCTGTTGCCCCCACAGCTGCGTGACAGAAGGCACATATATCGGGCTGTGCCACGGTAGTCATAATACGGAAATTCCACATGTGTATCACAGTCTATCTGTAGGTGCACATTCACCACGCCTTCAACAGCGTCACCTGAAATAAAGAACAACAGAGATCTTTAATAGATAAAAAATAATATCCTAGAGTACTTTGTATATATATATTGGGAATTTTCAATGAAGAAAATGTCTAAAATACTGAGCCTTCTGTTTATTATATTAAGCAGTATAATCTGTCAGAAATCTGTCCAAGTTATGTCAGAGAGTGTACTAGTAGAATTAAGTCTATACCATTCATTGAAGTATGCAATTTTCCACTGAAAGAAGGATTTAAACATTGAAACCATATCAAACACTGAATAACTCAATGGAACATGCATATAAAATATAATCAACTGAGAGTGTATGGTAAATGTGGAAATTTCATTCAATGTTGGGTCACAAAATCATGCTATGCAAGACCATGTTATTATGCATTGTTATATATTAACAAGAATTCAATTTTTGTTAAAATCAAACTTAGTTTAATTTGGACCCTTTGGACTTTAATGTAGACCAATTTTAAAACGGGACCAAAAATTAAGAATCTACATACACAGTTAGATTTGGCATATCAAAGAACCCCAATTATTCAAATTTTGATGAAATCAAACAAAGTTTAATTTTGGACCCCGATTTGGACCAACTTGAAAACTGGGCCAATAATAAAAAATCTAAGTACATTTTTAGATTCAGCATATCAAAGAACCCCAAGGATTCAATTTTTGTTAAAATCAAACTAAGTTTAATTTTGGACCCTTTGGACCTTAATGTAGACCAATTTGAAAACGGGACCAAAAATTAAGAATCTACATACACAGTTAGATACGGCATATCAAAGAACCCCAATTATTCAATTTTTGATGAAATCAAACAAAGTTTAATTTGGACCCTTTGGGCCCTTTATTCCTAAACTGTTGGGACCAAAACTCCCAAAATCAATACCAACCTTCCTTTTATGGTCATAAACCTTGTGTTTAAATTTCATAGATTTCTATTTACTTATACTAAAGTTATGGTGCGAAAACCAAGAAAAATGCTTATTTGGGTCCCTTTTTGGCCCCTAATTCCTAAACTGTTGGGACCTAAACTCCCAAAATCAATACCAACCTTCCTTTTGTGGTCATAAACATTGTGTTTAAATTTCATTGATTTCTATTCACTTAAACTAAAGTTATTGTGCGAAAACCAAGAATAATGCTTATTTGGACCCTTTTTTGGCCCCTAATTCCTAAACTGTTGGAACCAAAACTCCCAAAATCAATCCCAACCTTTCTTTTGTGGTCATAAACCTTGTGTCAAAATTTCATAGATTTCTATTAACTTAACTAAAGTTATAGTGCGAAAACCAAGAAAATGCTTATTTGGGCCCTTTTTGGCCCCTAATTCCTAAAATGTTGGGACCTAAACTCCCAAAATCAATACCAACCTTCCTTTTGTGGTCATAAACATTGTGTTCAAATTTCATTGATTTCTATTCACTTAAACTAAAGTTATTGTGCGAAAACCAAGAATAATGCTTATTTGGACTCTTTTTTGGCCCCTAATTCCTAAACTGTTGGAACCAAAACTCCCAAAATCAATCCCAACCTTTCTTTTGTGGTCATAAACCTTGTGTCAAAATTTCATAGATTTCTATTAACTTAAACTAAAGTTATAGTGCGAAAACCAAGAAAATGCTTATTTGGGCCCTTTTTGGCCCCTAATTCCTAAAATGTTGGGACCAAAACTCCCAAAATCAATCCCAACCTTCCTTTTGTGGTCATAAACCTTGTGTTAAAATTTCATAGATTTCTATTCACTTTTACTTAAGTTAGAGTGCGAAAACTAAAAGTATTTTGACGACGACGCCAACGTGATAGCAATATACGACGAAAAATTTTTCAAATTTTGCGGTCGTATAAAAACGATAAGAAAATCTTTTGGGAATACTAAAAGCAAACCTTCAGGTGTGATAACAGATCCACAACAGTAGTCATACTTTGTTAGCAGTCTGTCGAATGCTCTGGATTCTCGAACAGTTACCATTGTGGCAGCCTTCTTCTTAGAAAAGTATGCATGGGCTGTCTGCTTTTACAAGATTAGTGTGGAGTGATCTGCTTTTATTAGGGACCAAATGATTAATTTAAATCAATTGCTTTCAGGCCTTGGGTCAAATTAGTAAGGGCATAAGGAAATCTTTAAGGAATTTAGGTAAAGGTTTAAAAATTTGCAAGAAAAAGAATGCAAACAAAGGTGGGTAGACTCTCCTTATCCTAAAAAAAGTCTACCTTTGCTTGCAAGAAATAGATGTTGGGACGGTCAGTTATTATGCATACCTGTTAACTTGTAAATAGCTTCTTCTTTTCGCTTAGAAAGTTTGTTGACAGCTTGACTGGCTCCCATCATTTTGTCAAAGGTATTGACATCATTTGAGGAGGAGGCTTCTTTTTCTGTAGAGGTCCCATCAATATTAATGTCAATGCAAAATTTCAAAAACTTAAATAGGTATAGGAAGATGTGGTATGAGTGCCAATGAGACAACTCTCCATCCAAATAACAATTTATAAAGGTAAACAATTATAGGTCAAGGTACATGTACGGCCTTCAACACGGAGTCTTGACTCACACCAAACAAGCTATAAAGGCTCGTATAAAGGGCCCCAAAATTACAAGTGTAAAACCATTCAAAGGGGAAAACCAACGGTCTAATCTGTATAAAAAAACGAGAAACATGTATAAATTACATAAACAAAAAGTCTTTTTTAAAGTCTAGTGCCAGTTTCATGTCATCACCGTAGTGTTGACTAAATATTTCTGTAGAACCACTTTTTTTGGATACACAGATGTGTTTTTGTCAAGAGCATCCTCCTCCTCTTCAGTCAATTTTAAATCGGCTATCATGTCCTCACATATGTCTTCAAATATTTCCCTTTTCGAAAATCTGCGTAACACATTTGTTACCAAGTCTTTCTTAATGTTTCCAGCCGAATAAACGGCAACAAAAACTGACAGAACGGCGTCCATGTAAATGTATGAACAATCTAGAGAATATTTTTCTGAATATCGTAAAGACCCGAGACCACGTGGAAGAAGAAAGCCAAGTCGCGTCATCAAGGCGTTTTCAACAATGCCGATTACAAAGGCGCTTTGAAGAACAGCGTCTCCTTCTTATGTCTTTGACTTTTCCATTTCATAGGAGCACCGCACCACCACATGAATTTCGATAAAAAAAAAATTCTACACAAAATCGGAAATAAAATTATTCCGGTCGCGGCGATTTTTCCGGGTCGGTCGGGATTGGGGAAACAAACAATATTTTATTTTAGGCCCTGCTAATATGAACTCACATTTTTTAAATTTTTATATGAATTGAACAGGACTTTCCTCAATATAGCAAAATCCTAGTAATAAATTAAATGCGCTCTATACATACCAAAAGACGGTAATAAATTAAATGCCCTCAATAATTTCTGAATTTACAGTAGTTAAGAACTGTATGTGATTCATAATCCATAAAATGTTGAGTCAGTTGCATGGTTATGAATATCGTTTACACTTTTAATGAAACTTGCAATTTGTTTATGAATTGAGTAAATATGTTAAACATGCTCTTGATAAAATGTGTCTTGTATTTAGATGAATAAATTAGCAGTTGATAGATATGGTTTTGCCTAATGTTTACATCAAGTATTTGATCTTTCCCAATTTTCATTTTGTTATAAACATTTATTATACTTAATACTTAAAGTTATACTGGGGCCTTATAGATAGACACGTTGGAATGATTAAATGTTAGTGTGGCGATTTATTGAAAATTTGTGTCATCATACTATTGAATTGAATTATATAGTGTGTTATTCAAACCAGTGTTTCAGAGATTTTCAGTTAATGTTTTTACAATGTTTAAAACAATTTGAATTGATCAACTATTAAAGTCATTAAATTTTAAAGAGAACATTGCAAAATAATGTTAAACATTTTACTTTTTATAACATTGTTGGAACACATGAATACAGAAATTCTCTTTTATTTTAGGTATGGAAATATTCCTGATGATTGGGAACCTCCAAATGCCAAACCATTTAAAGATGTGGTAAATATTGCTGTCTTTTTCAGCCTTGTACAATTGTACTTGTTATCATTGATGATTAAACCGACACTATATGAAATAATGCTCTAGAGTCAATCTTATTATTTTAAATCAACTTTGCATTCATTTGTGAATCTTCTTAAAAAAAAAGGCAGACATGGTATGGTTGTCAAAGAGACCACTCTCCACCAGAGACCAAATGACAGAAGTTTATAACACATATTTATGCAAATTGGTGTCATGTTGAGAACCTTTGAATGTCTACAGAGAGATCTTGATGATTTAATTAAATTGTTGCCCACTACCAGTAGTGTATCGTAAAGGACTACCGTAAAACCCTTTCAACATCTGTAAAAATACAATTTATTGTTACAAACTGTTCATTAGCCTTATCCAAAATTAAACATAAAATCATAAAAACTTAAATTGCTAGAGGGATATTTATCACAATTTGCAAAGGCTGAAATGTTTTCTTATCAGAGCAAGTTCATAAATAACCATGTGTTTTTTGAGAACGTGTCTGTAAAAATGAATATTGAGGGTCTTGTGGTACTATTTTATAAGCCTAGGGTTAAATACTGATTGTTTTTGTGTCTGTATTATTAAACATATCTATTGCAGACAAATATGTACCCCTTGAAAAGAAATTTAGATTTAGAATATATTTTCAGGGAAATTTGAGGTATTTCTTGCAAGAAACTGACTGCTTTGATGAATACAGTGTAATATACGACGGTGGAGAAAGAACTGCTATCCTCAAGAATTCACCAAGAGAACCAACTGTGATAGAGGAGAGAACGGTAAGGGGGGTGACAGGAGATGACAGTGAACATGCACTTAATAAACAAAAAAAAATCATCTAGTTGTTCAATCATTTTGCTGACACTTTATTTCTCAAATTATGGCCTGAACAATAAAAATGAACCCAGGGAGGCACTATGATAGTACAGTGAAAGGCTGATGTTATTCGTAGTAGACATCTGTTGATATAAAAAAAAAAAAGACAATGATAACCAATAAGACATTTCAACTAGACCTAATGATGAGAAGTTAGCTATTGGTCACTGGATCAGACTTTTAACAATGAGCAAAACTCATACCGCATAACATGATATAAAAGACTGCAAAATTGAAAATGTAAAACAATTCAGTAAGAAAACTTTCGTACAGCAACAAACAACCATCACTGAATTACAGGCTCCTGACCTAGGACAAGCTTATTCCCAATGCGATTTGGATAAACATTTTTATTAGCTCTCAAGTCTCAACTATTCCCTATTCTAGGGTAGTGGTGTAACAGTACAACATAATAACAAAATATAAAAACAGTTTAAAAATGTTAACTCTTGTTAATTGGATTTTCAAATAAAAAAATGGTTATTGATTTGCAGGAGGCTACTTAACTGTTTCAATTCGTTATGTATTTATTGTCTTTTTTTCAGAGATGGACTGAAACATATGTCAGATGGTCACAACAAGGAAGCTATCTTGCCACCTTCCATGGTAAAGGTATTGCATTGTGGGGAGGACCTAAATTTGAACAGATTATGAGATTCAGTCATCCAGGTGTACAGCTGATAGACTTTTCACCATGTGAGCGCTATCTGGTAACCTTTAGTCCGTTACAGACCAATTCAGAGGAACCAAGTGCAATCATCATATGGGACATTCGAACTGGTCAAAAGAAGAGAGGCTTTCATTGTGAAACCCAATCCACTTGGCCAATATTTAAGTTAGTATATTTTTGTTACAGACAATTGCATTGAGTGTGTAGGTAAAGGTAATATCTTTGGTTAGCTTGCTTGCTAGCTGAAATGTGAAGTCATTATAATTAAGGTATACTATCCTCCTTTAGAAGTAGTCTAGTCCTACAGACAGATAGATTGGTTATCTGTCCGACTAGTTTACTCCTAAAGGAGGGTAGTTTACCTTAACCTAATAATTGTAGTGCTCATTTTGTTACAAGAAGTCAGTATTAATAGCATGGCATATATGGTGTGCCCTTTACAAAAGTTTTTATAAAACAGATAAATGCAGGCAGGCATTTGTTCTTCTAATAAATATAGATGATAACTTCCATCTTGCAACTAAAGTCTATTCATCTGATGTGAATAGAACATTAGAAGTTAAGTGTTTCAAAGATTTGTTAATGAAGAGGTCATTGTTAAATTAATAGATTTTCCGAGTTAAGCCAATGTAATTCCATTCTTTTTTTATCTTTCAGTTATGTATACTTCTTACCTACAATAGTTTTTAGAATGGAATAATAGTTGCTTTTGAGTAAATGCTAAAATTAAAATTGAAATAATTTTTCATATGTCAATTTTAGATGGAATCCTGATGGTGCATACTTTGCCAGAATAAGTCCAGATACACTCAGTGTATATGAGACACCAGTAAGTACTAGTAAACAATTATTGGATATAGGAAGATGTGGTATGCGTGTCAATGAGACAACACTCCATCCAAGTCACAATATATAAAAGTAAACCATTAAAGGTCAAGGTATGGTCTTCAACACGGAGCCTTGGCTCACACCGAACAGCAAGCTATAAAGGGCCCCAAAAAATTAATGGTATAAAACCATTTGAACAGGAAAACCAACGGTCTAATCTATATTAAAAACGAGAAACCTTTATGAACCACATAAACAAACGACAACTACTGTATAGTTATGGAGGGAAGCAGTCTGCACCGTTAGCCACTAGTCCAATGCCCCAGACTAGTAAATATTAATTCGGACTGGTGAAAATTTTCACAATTTTCTAGTCATATAGGGATTTGTCATATAAGTTTTGATATTTAGTGTCCGGACTAGAAGATGAAAAAGTTTTTGGTGCAGACTGAGGGAAGCGATTTACAATTATTAAAACGTTGAAAAGACTGTCTGACTACACTTCACAGAAAACTTGTGAGTGAGCAGCCAAATATTGGGTTGTAGTGCAGTGGCTTTGTAAAATTCTGTAGTTCCTACTTCACAATACAATTGGCAAAAAGAAGAATTTAGTTGAAAAATTTTGAACAATATATCAAAAGCTCTTAACCCTTTCGCGGCGAGTATATCCTTGAGGATACACAATGCGCAGGGCGGATGTATCCTTGAGGATACATGATGCGCAGGGCGAGTGTATCTTTCAGGATACATAAATATTGTCCCAATGAAAACCGCAATTTTACGGTATTTGCCGTTCTTAACAGTTGAAATCAATGCTTCAATCAAAATCTACGATACCTGAGGGTCATATTTTAGTTCTTCAGCAGCATTAATAACATCGTGAAAGGTAAATAAATCAAATCGGAAAATTTTATTTTCTAAAATTAGAACCGGAAACACGTTTTGAGGTCATGTGAGGATTCAAAATGGCTCCTCTCGATAACAAGCAGTGGAAGTACGGGTGTTTTCGCTCTTTTAAAGTAGCCCTTCACATTTCATAGGTATTGTTTGATATATAATAATAATAAATGATTCAATATATATTTATAAATAATGAAAGCGATCATTGGTAGGCCCTTTTCCCCACAAGTAGGCACAAGACAGGTAAGACTTGCATGTAGTTTTAATTTTTTGTCACCGGTTTCGAGGGGAAAAGATAATTGGGTTTGGAATGTACGGGAAAATGCACGAAATTAATTAAGGAAGTACAAGTTCGTCTGCTACTATTGCAGTCTAAAAATGTCGTCAGACGAATCTGACGGCGACTTTGAAGGGTTTAGTGAAACTGATGTTATAAATGCCGAACAAGAGGTTTTGGCCGCTGAGGAAAGGTTGCGAGTTATTTTGAGTGAACAGGGGATAGGGGATGACAGTGATGGAGATCTCAATGAGTCTGAAAATGAGGATGAAGGGGAGGAGGAGGTGCATATTGATGAGAGAGGAGATGGTGGCGATGGATGGCACTCTAGGTTTGATATTTATGAAAGGGGTTTACCACATTTATTTAATCCTCGTGGCAATACTGGGCCAAGTCGCGTCATGGGTGCTGAAAAGGAAGTCTTAGATTTTTGGCAACTCTACATGGGTGATCAATTTCTTGAGTTTCTTATTAACCAAACAGATAGTTATGCCAACTATAACATTCAGCATAGGCCAAACGATAACAAAATGCCTTGGAGTATCCCAACTTTACCAGAAATTAAAGCATTTCTTGGTCTAACCTACCAAATGGGAATAAATCGCAAACCATCTACTAAATTATATTGGTCAACCGATCCAGTTATGGTCACCCCAATATTTTCATCAACAATGACCAGAGACAGATACACCCAAATATTGCGGTACCTCCATTTCTCTAACGTTGCAAATGAACCTAGACAAGGAGAACCAAATTATGATCCTTTATATAAAATTAAACCTGTAGTTAACCATTTAAATAATAAATTTGCTTTAGAATATATACCAAAAAGAAATGTCACCATTGATGAGTGTATGGTACCTTTCAAAGGGAGAACATTATTGAAACAATACTTACCAAGTAAACCACATAAATGGGGCGTAAAGGTTTGGATGCTGGCAGAATCTGCCAACAGCTACATACAATATATAGATGTGTATCCAGGTAGAACAGTTAGAACAGAGGGCAGTCTGGGTTCTTCGGTGGTAAAGAATTGTTTAGAAGGTGCAAATATTGCAGGTCAGGGCTATCATGTTTATACCGATAACTTTTTTACATCGCCTAACCTTTATTTAGAGTTGTGGGAGAATTATGACACAGCTGCATGTGGAACAGTCCGTAACACTAGGGCAGGTTTGCCAAAAGATATCATGTGTAAAAAGCCAGTTAATGTTGTAACTCGTGGAGACCATCAATTCAGGCAAAAAGGTGCTTTGTTAGCGGTATCTTGGAAGGACAAAAAAACTGTATCAGTATTGTCAACAATACACAATGAAAGCATTGGTCAAGTTACTCGTTCAGTAAATGTTGACAGCCAATTTGCAAGACAGGAGTTTAATTGCCCATCTGCTATTGTTGACTACACTTGTAATATGGGTGGTGTTGACAAAGCAGATCAATACATTCAGTATTATTGTTATCACCAGAAAACCTTAAAATGGCCAAAAAAAGTATTTTTTAGTCTACTTGAGATGGTTAAATTTAATGCCTACAGATTATTCACATTAAGTCCAAACCATTCTTCAAACCTCACATTCCTTCAGTTTTCTTGTTTGCTGATAAAAGGATTGATCAATGGATATTCTGCCGGGGTACGGAGAGGAAGGCCATTACTTGCCCCTGATCAGAGATTGATTCAAAGACACATGCCTACAACTTTAAATAGTAAAGGCAGGTGTCATGTCTGTTACATGAGACAGAAGAATGGCAAGCAAGACAATATAAGACAAACTAAATATGGGTGTTCAGTATGTGGCAAACACCTCTGTATGCCTCAATGCTTCACAATTTACCATACAGAGAAGAATTACTGCTAGACTGACTTTGTGTTCTTTGTTTAATACCGTTTATTGTTCCAGTTTTATTCATGGATTTGTGTTATAACTTTTAAACTTTTTTCAAATTGACCTTTAATTAACTGAATAATCATGACAATTGGTGTACAAAATGTGAGGAAAAGCAAGAGAATTACAAAGAAATAATCCTTGAGTGAATGGCACACAATTCATAGGTGAGTCACTGAATGTTGGTTGTTTTTTGTTCTTGTTCGTTTAAATCTTATTGTTGAAAATTTATAAATTATTTTGAAGACTTTAGTTATACATGTACTGATAAAAAAAAATATCTTTCAGTTTCAGTACATTTAAGTTTTGTAACTTGATATGGTAAAAAAACCTGCACTGAATGATCAAGAATTGAGAATACCTGTTATGTGTGTACACAATAAATGAATGTAAAATTTCATTTTATAAGTGAAAGAACACAGGTTTGAACATTGTTTTCAATTTAGACTTGTATACTATATAATGAAATTCGAAAACTGAGTGATTTTAAAACTGGAAATACAAATAGTGAATCCATGAATAAAGCTGTAACATATCGGGGAATTACAATTGGTACTAGAGAAAGTTGAAAGTTACCTTTGCCTAAAAAAAAAAAAAACTACAAATGTTCTTGTACATAATGGTGATTCTGATTATTTATTTCTATATTTAATAGTATAGTAAATAACTGACATTCCTGGCCAGCTATTCTGCTCTATTCTTCTATTCTTCTAAAATAAGTTGCAAGAGCTGATTGAAAAAAGGCATAATATAATTTGTCTTTGTTGAATCTGAGTATAGAAGATCATAGAAAGGTTTCTTTTTGCAAAGCATTTATTTTAGCATTGAAAAGTATTTTTTTTTGCAATTTTTTTTTTTTTTTTGCAAAGTTTCTAAAACAAAATAGTGACATTTATTCTTGGAGTATGAATCATAAATTTCATATCTAATTTGTTTGATAATCGCTCTTATCAAAATTAAACAGTGTTTTGAATTTTAACAACGTATCTGTGGTTCCATATATTATTGTACATCGAAAAAGAGTAGTCGTTCGTCGATTGACAGAGTTGTCTTTTCATCAGTACAAATGGCGGTCGTAAACGGAAAGTCAAAACGGTCAATAATGAAAGATAAAAAGCTTCGAACTTGCCATAAACGATGTTTGAATGACCAAATCGATTGATAAGATAAATGAGAAGACTCGGTAATAGCGATTTGCCGGATATTATACGTTTTAAATGCATTTTACACGTATTCAGTATCGAAATTTTGGCAACATTGAGCAAACAAGGTAACAAAATCAAACTTTCAAACATCATAAGGACTTTATTATTCGTTTCAATTTGATAAGACATAGAAAATATTAAACATAGTAATCTATTCAACTTCCGTATCAGTTTTTTTTGCAATCTGTGCCGTGGTTTTCCAGTTGCTTGACGTTTTTCAAGTTGCAACTTTTCTTGAAGCACCGATCACGAAATTAATTCAGGCTGGGGAATCTGAGCGTGCAAATTTGCCTCGGCCACAGAAACCCGCGGAAAAAATAAATTCAGTAGTGAAAGTGTTAAGCCCTGCATTGGTTTAAAAGACATTCAGACATAAAAAGACATGGAACTTCTATAAGTTAGACCTGTCTAATAAGATGATTTTCTTAGACAGACAGATGGCAGCACTATTTTTTTTTTTTTTGAATTAAATCTTAAAATTTGTTTTTGTTTCTCTATTTTAGTCTTTTGGTTTGTTAGACAAGAAAAGTTTGAAAATTACAGGCGTTAGGTAAGTATTAGCATTTTAAATTGTTATAAAAGATAGATCATAAATCTCTGCATTAGTTTGTCACTTTTGGATCACTGTGAAATGGAAATAAATGTTTCAGTGTGACTGCTTCAAAGATTCCAATTTTTAGAATGAGAAAGCAGTCAATCATTTTGCAAAAAAATTGTTTTTATGAGGATTAACAATTGGTAGGATAGTTTCCCTGTTCTTCATATCAGCAGAAGCATTAAAATCTGTGTTTTGTTTAGTCACTTAAAAGAGAAGAGACATAACTTTGTTTTAAGTTTGTGCATATATTTAATATGTATGTACTTCTGTTTCAGAAATTACAACCCAGATAACTAATAGTTTATGAAATTTTTCCTTACTATCATAAAAATGGACACATTGTGATTTCTAAGAAATTTTTGAAAGAAATATGGTATAAGAACTGTTTCAACACAAATATTAAACTTATATCATTTAATTTTTCAACAGAGACTTCAGCTGGTCCCCCACAGACAACCTTATAGCCTATTGGGTACCAGAAGATCAGAATGTACCAGCTAGGGTGACATTGATACAGATGCCAAGCAGGCAGGAAGTGTGCGTCAAGAATCTCTTTAATGTAGCAGACTGTAAAATGCATTGGCAAAAGAATGGAGACTACCTTTGTGTCAAAGTAGATCGATATTCTAAAGCCAAAAAAATGGAAGAGAAAGAACAGTATAAATACAGTGTAAGTAAAATTGAGAATGGAAATGGGGAATGTGTCTAAGAGACAACAACCCTACCAAAGAGCAGACAACAGCTGAAGGCCACCAATGGGTCTTCAATGCAGTGAAAAACTCCGGCACCCGAGGCGTTTTACAGCTTGCCCCTTAATGTATACTAGTACAGGGATAAAGGACGCCATACTAAACTTCGAAATATATACAAGAAACTGAAACTAAATATCATACAAGACTAATAAAGGTCAGAGGCTCCTGACTTGGGACAGGCGCAAACATGGGGAGGGGTTAAACATGTTTTTTTAAGGTCTCAACCCTCCTCCTATACCTCTAGCCAATGTAGAAAATACTCACAACAATATGCACAGTATGACCAAGTGACTGTGTACAGGGAATAAGCTTTAAAATTTCACTGCAGGAGCCCAACTAACAAACTTAAAATTAAGCATTGACAATATGGGAATATTCTGTAAAAAGTTAAGAGCCAGCCAAGTTTTTCAGTAGCATTGGATACAGGTCTTTGTTAAGCTTATTCGCTACTGTGTGGTTGTCTAATTATGAAGATTCTATAATTTTGCAAAAAATTCTACAGGAAACATTAAGTCAAAAACAAAAACTTGCATTTTGAATTTTAATAGCGTTATTTGTATGCTATCTATTACTGTCTATTTATTGACAATATCAATTATAGATGCATATAAAATGTTCTGAATTAAAACAATAAGGGCTGTGCCATTTAATGATTGACATTGCCATAACTTAAAAATAAATTCATCATTTCTATTTCTTCATTTTGTGTAATGTTGTGCATATAATAAAAGCATTTAAACCAGTAATTCAGCTTGTCCAATGTCCAGTGGTAGTATGCACATAGTCTTTAATGTATTGTATTGTTTTGTTTTGCAGGGAATGTATTACAACTTTGAATTGTTTAGAATCAGAGAGAAACAGATTCCTGTAGATAAGCTGGAAGTTAAAGGTAATGATTGAATATATATTGCTTGCAAATTTATTTGGAAAGAACTAATTTTGCTCGAAAAACTGAAACATGATGTGTTTTTTTTCATCGAACAAATTTATATTTATAAATGGTTGATAGCTTGTACTGTCTTGTTGGTGTTTTCACCACATCATCTCCTATCCATAGATATCAATGTAAGCATATCTTGTGTGGGACTTCAACATTCATGCTGATGTTGCCAAAAAACCAAAGAATGAAAACATTAGGAAAAAAGTTGTAAATAATCCTAAGTGAATTGACATATTATTATGTTTGCAGAATGATAGGAAAATAGAAGGACCAAAACTATCTATCATACAAACCCATAAAATACTACAAACATCTATTTGATGAACTTGTGCAGTAAGACATGCGTTAAAATGTATTGTATGATTGTAGTTCATAGTACAAACAAATCAACATCTTATATACTGTTATTGTTTAACCCTTTCACCGATTGCTGCCCAGACAGAAGCTACTCTGAGACGATGGCTTCCCTGGCTACTATTGCTCAAGTGGGAGATCTTCATAATAAATGTCAATAAAAACTTGTTTGTAGTTATTTGTGTATTTATTTCATTCACTAACACTATGTTCACAGTTTTATTCATGTTTTGATAATTTTTTCCTCATAAAATATTCAAATTTTCAAATTTTCTGCATTATCTAGGTGAAATTCTCAAAATTCTGCTCTTTGACCCCAAATCGTAATTTTTTAACCCAAAACGGCAAACTTTTGAAAAATTTTATGAGGCTGTACAAATTCCTCTCACTGAACGATGTCCATTCCAAGTGTTTTGTACATAAAACGACATTTTATGTCAAAAAAGTATACTAGTTTGGCTTCAATTCTTCCATATTCTTTCAAAAAAAATGTTCCCTCATTTCAAATTCTCGTAAATTCCGTAAATTTCGTCTGATTTTGACACGGTTTTCAACAAACGGAAGCCCCATGTTTACACTTTCATCCGGGTATTCATCAAAGAAAGATAACTCATGTTTGCACTGTTTTGAGCGGGAAACATAAAAGATGTATTCCGATCCCGGTAAAACGGGACTCATCGTCAGTTGTCTGAAGCGTGAATCCCGGTAAACCGGGACTCATCGGCGAAAGGGTTAAAAATAGATATAGTGTCTACTAAATAACTGCATCATTTTCCTTTGCTATTATTGAAATATTTTGTTTTTCTGCTCAACATTTTTAGCTCAACTTGCCCAAGGAGTTTTACAGGATGGCAATTGCCATGTTAATAATTATTTTTCTTTCAGAAAGTGTCATGGCTTTTGCCTGGGAACCAACAGGAAATAAGTTTGCCTTTATCCATGGAGAGAGTCCTAGGATATCTGTATCATTTTACAGTATAAGAGCTGGCAAGGTAGAATTAATAAGTAAGTCGTATATAAAAAAATTTAGTTGTTGGATATGTGAAAATTGTGAAAACACCTTTTTGTTCAAAACCATTCACATTTGCATTTCAAAATTGAGGAATGTGTAAAAATATGATGTTTATGCCTTGTAAATAACAAACTTAACTTTGACAAGAAAATTTAAGCAGGCAGAGCATCTCTTAGATTCATTAAAAATAATGAAAGCATTTTTCAGATCAGCAGGTCTGGTAAAAATTATGTGAGAAGCTATAAGGTTTTCATTTTGGATGCTCAGAAATGGGTTAAATGGGAGGATACACAAACAAAATTACTACCATATGAATATATATAAAAGGACTTGCACTTTTATGACAGCTCTTTATTTTGATCTTATTCAACAAACTGGAGCACTCACAATGGAAAATTGGAATACAATAAAATTTAAACAAGGAAATCTAATATAAAGTGATTGTTTGATTTAGGTTTGGTTTCTGTTTCATGTTTATATATAGTAAAGAAAAAAATCATGTAAATTCACTAGCAGACTTTCATTTTTTTGGCAAATTGAGAATATTTTTTATAAGTTTGAAGATAAGGCCAGGTAAAGGTTTACTTTATATGTTTATTAAGAAGTATTGCATAATTTATTTGCTTTTATTTTATTTTACATTTGATATTTGTAGAAACTTTGGAAAGAAGACAAGCTAACCATTTGTTTTGGAGTCCTGCTGGACAGTTTATAGTTTTAGCTGGACTTAGAAAGTAAGTTATACAATAGTATTAATTGATCTGGTCATAAGATCATATACAGATTCAATATTGCTCATCAAGGGTGGATGTTAATGTACTAGATAACTAGCACACATTCAGATGAGAAGGAGGTCTTGTTTCTTTATTTGATAAAGGAGTCCTCAACGGTAATTTTTCATGTAAAGCCATTTCTGAATGTTTATTTTCACATGATTTGCTATCATTTCACCAAAGTCATGAAAGTTAATGTGATATTTTTCAGTGAAAATTTCTTTGATGGTAATTATTAAACAAAAATCCTTGAATTATGATTTGTGTTTGATATGAGTGACTGCCATAAATCTTCTTACAAAAATCATTTATTTTACAATGCATATGACAGTATTCAGTGTTTTCCCTAGATAATTCATTTAGCATCCTGGTATACAGGGGAAATTGAAAAACTATCTTGTTTTTAAGAATTATAGCATCACATCCATAACATTATCTATAGGAAAACCATTTCAGATAGCATCACATTTAAGATTATAGCATAAAATGCTCAAGGGAGAACACTGAGTATTTGACCTTTTTTTCAGCAGTTTAATGAATAGTTCGTTGGAGTTTGTATAAATCATAGATACAATTATTTATATGACAGTTTTGACTTTTTTCAGTATGAATGGTGTGTTAGAGTTTGTAGATGCCTCAGATGTTACAGTGATGGCTAATACTGAACATTTCATGGCAACAGACGTAGAATGGGATCCTACAGGCAGATATGTTGTCTCAGCTGTTAGCTGGTGGGGTCATAAGGTCAGTAATAATCTTAGTTAGATGCTTCGTATTCGTTTGATATTTATCCTGCCTTCAGAAGGGAGACTTTGTCAGGTGTTTTCAATTATATATTTTGGTGTATTGTCAATCAAACATCTTCTTTTTATAGCATCAAGTATATTGGCTGACAACTTTAGTTACATGTTTTAGACACAAAAACAATGGTAGGGCACAAAAAAATACTTTATAATAAAAAAAATTAAACAAATTGTGTTTTTTGTGTAGACTGCTTTTTTGTGGGTGGGTACTGGGGTAGAGAACTTTTTCTTTTTTGGCCTGCTTATTAATTATTTATTACTTTATTGAATGAATAATTTGTTACAGGTTGACAATGCATACTGGATCTGGTCATTCCAAGGCCGATTATTACTGAAACAGCCTCAAGAAAGGTTCTGTCAACTACAGTGGAGACCTAGACCTCAATGTTTATTATCTACTGAAGAGCTTAAGGTAAAATTTATGTACAGCAAGACTAGAAGTTGAAATGGAACAACCCATTATATTTAATTTTGTATGCTAGTCACAATTAAGGATATGCAACTGAACTAGTTGAATGAATTTGAACATTGAGTTGCTTACCATTTTAGAGTTATGTCCCTTTAAAACTTAAAAAAAAATGCAAATTTTGTTCACTTCCGCACTCTAATTTAAGTTTGCCTCTTCCAAATTTTATGAAGCTCATATATAGCTAAAAACTACAACAGGCAGACAGTTTAAATTTTGGCAGTAGGTATTTCATTAACTGATCTAGAGTTATGCTTCAGTTGGGGCATTGGTGTCCTTTTGACACATTGACAATCTTCTTTAATTTTAGTTAATCTGTCAAAAAAATTTAAATCTTCATTCCCAGCATACAGCTTTAGCTTGTTCACTGAAAATTGGAAAAATAATGAAGGTCTCTATTTTATTTGTGAAATATGAGTGAGAATTCTTTCAAAATATGTGATCATTTGTATAGAAAGCACATAAAATTAGCAAACAAAAAAATTGTCTTACATTTGTCATCAAATCTCCAATTTCAAATACATAAATGTTTAAAAAAAACAACTAGATATTGTACATACATTAATTTCGGTTTTAATGACATAAAATGAACATATGGTTTCTCAAAGTTATATTGTTTTATTCAGGGTCTTAAGAAGAACATGAAGAAATACACTGAACAGTTTGAATCAGTTGACAGGTTGAGACAGTCTAATGTCTCTTCAGTAAGTTTGTAAACCTAAGTTAGAATATTGCTGACCGTACTGAATATAGGGGTATCTTATGATTTTCTATAAGGCAATACCCTTGGTGTTAATTTACATGTTTTTCTCAAACCAAAAGTTTATTTTCTCTGTTTGGATCACTATGATAAACCTATGATAAAATGATGGGAACCTGACAAAATTTTAACAACAATAAATCAATACAAAATCTTCCAACAAGATATGAAGTTGTTAAATCTTTTCTTGATACCTAATTGGGGTATTAATTTCTGTTTTCCCTAAACATGGACTTTTAGCATTACTGTTTAAATATTTAGGTGGCAACACTCATCTTAATTTAAAAACATGTATTTATTTTAGTATTTCCGACTCGTTTATTTTTTTGCCTTCTATAGATATGGTTTATGAAGATTATATAATAGTTTTTTGTGTCCTTGACCTTATGGTTTATGAACTCATGAAGATAATATCATAGTATCTTGTGTCCTTGACCTTGAATACCATTCATTTGAGGTTTTATAATCTATTTTACAGGAGCAAATAGAGAAGAGGAAAACCCTCATGGCTGAGTTCAAGAAATTCAGAGAGGAGAAAGAAGAGGAGTTGGATCACTATAAAAGCAGGAGGATAGCATTACGAGGAGGTATGTATAGATGATTGAGGCAGATAGACATCATAGACGGGCCCCCCCTTTCGTGGGAAAAATTTGGTTGATTATATTGGGAATCATTGAAGCATGACTGGAGCGGGCCCCCCCCCCCCCCCCCCCCCCCCCCCCCCCTTAGGAAAAGTCCTGGATCCGCCACTGGACATCGTAGAGGCACATATACAGTTAATGGATAGACATTTTACAAGTCTCACTCATCACATTGCCTTGGTGGGTCTCTTCTTTTTCGAAGAGTCATCTTTGTGATAAATTGATTTAATGAAGGTTTTGGAATGATTTGTATTTTAGTCTTTGTCTGGAATAGTTATGGTATGGGTTGCAAAATGGGGGAGTAGGTTAAGTGGAACTTGACTCCTTCCATCTGTCCAAAACAAACATTTTGTCAACATTGTCTTGGCTTCATTGAAAGGGAATATTTTAATATTTGGTCTGCAGCTTGACAGGGTTGAATTGTAAGGAGTAAGCAATTGTTACATTAAAGCTATTTTGATCTGAGCGTCACTGATGAGTCTTATGTATACTAAACGCGCATCAGGCGTATTCGAATATAATCCTGGTACCTTTGGTAACTATTTACATGTCATGTACCTAGTTTCTGTTTGCCAACAGTTTGAAATATAACAACATTCATTGTGCAAGGGAAATTTTTGTCAAAGTTTTCTTGGCTTTTATCAAAGGGAGTGATTTTATATTTAGTCTTTTTAAGATCAGTTAGGCCATAGTTGTTTTTTTATTTGTTTTGCGTCCGCGTGCGGGTAGGTTTTCGGCCAATTTGTGTCATAAACAAACACAAAGTTTTTTTTGTTCGTCAGTAGAAAATCCGTATTTTCCGGGTTTTTCCAGCCGTGTTTTTGTGTATTCTTATTCTCAAATCTATTTTGCGCTTTAAATAACAAGTACGCTCCTTATTTAAAGCGTTTAAGCGATCTTGACTTCGATACATGTGACAGCAGAAATGGCCAGTATAAATGTGCCGGCGAGCGAGATCGTTTGTGTTTCACTTTTCAAAGATAAAAGGATCGTTCTGGCTCCATATGCCTTTCCGCTCGCCTGCACAGAAACTTTTTCTCAGATCCTAGAGAGCCTTTACGTAGCCAGCATAAGAGACACGTTAAATACAAGATTCAATGAACCTATCACCATAGGGGATAAAACTCTGATAAAATGTTATGTTTCATCTAGCTCTAACGGGGAAAAAATTGAAATGAATACATCTCTCAAGGCTATAGATGCTGTTAAAATGTTTGGTGCATATGTAAGCTTTGAGCTGACTGACAAATTTTGTGAAAAAACTATAATACTTGCTTGAAGCAAGAGTTACCTCCCATTTGCACAGTTATCTTATTTTATAATTGAAATAAATTTTTATACTTTTTTAAATGAAAAATAGTAGTTTTTGCAAATATTTCTAATAAATTTCTTTAAATGATATCTACTGTCTGATAAGATAGGATAAATTAGTATGTACATTTTTAATTCCACAAGATATTAAGATATAAAACATAATTTCATTAGTTTATTTTCTGAAAAAAAAGTATGCAGAACAAAATATTACTATATTGCCAAAAAGTTTACATAAAGTATTCCAATTATAGGAAGATAACTCTGCAAATGGGAGATAATTCATGCTTAAAGCATTATTGATTTGATACAGGGAATTATTGATTATACATAGGTTTTAATACAACATGACACATCTCAGATCAAAACATGTCTCTTCTCAAAGGCTTCAGTATAAATGGGAAATGTTTGAAATACCAAGGCCATTTCTCAGAATATAGTCATATCAAGTTTGTACATTGCTAAATTTCCTGTTTGTCATGTTTGCTCTTTCACTTAGATATGACAGTATTGATCTAAAGTCACTGTTAATCAGTCCAGAACTTAAGCAGACTCTTGTGTTATTTTCTTTGTGTGTGTTTTTTTTCCTTGCTGTCTGGTAGGTTTTCTCAGAATCAGTTGACGCAAAACAAAGAAAAAAACAGACACGTCCTTATGCTTAGGTAAACTACTTACATCAATCAATTGATTATATTAAAATGACATATTTTATCGAAAAATAAATTCTATTTTGTTTGTTGTTTTTAGGCGTGGATACTGACATCTTGTATGAAGAAGAGATTGATGAAGAAGTTGTTGAATTCCTTTTGAAAGTTGAAGAGAAAGTCCTTGACGAGTAGACCACAGGATTCCACCACGTTTAGGTCAACTCTTGCTGTTTAATTATTATTTTTAACACCAGCCATTATCAGCGGCAGCCATCTTGAAAACAGCAAGGGGAGACTACTTATTGAAGATTTTTAATTGGAATAATTAGTGCTGACATTAGAATATATAATAATGAAGATTTTGCTCTCAAATACGTTGTCATGGTTTCTGAAAGTGCTTATGAATTTGCTTTTATTTATTTATCCGTCTATCCCGCTCAGTATCCTATTTTCTCACTTTTCAGGACAGTTTCCCGTACCTTATCGATTATGTGTAGTCCATTTTAGTAATGCTATAAAATTTAAATGCAGCCAATTTTTAAAATGTAGGAAGAGAATTATAAACTTTTTAATCAAAACTTACAGTAAAAATTTTGGATCCATTTGTTTGTTTCTGAATTTTTTGACTGCTACATTTTGTCACATTTTACATGTTCTGAAACATGCAAACTATGCATTCAGAAAGATATTTAATGGTGGCCGATGTAAATCTAGGAGATTTTGTATAATGGACAGTGAGTCTCAAAAATGATGACTTAAGCTATTATAGGTGTAAATTGTACAGCCTTCAACAATAAGAAAAACCCATTGTGTATAGTCAGCCTTAAAAGGACCAGATATTAAAATAGAAACAAAACAAAAAAACATAATTTATGAGCAAACAATCAACGAAAAACAGATATAACATACAGCAACCAATGACAACCACTCAATTACAGGCTCATAGAGAATGTGGAGTGGTTAAACATGTTTGTAAGTGCATTATATGTGGGTACTCAGTTAATGAGAAAATAAATATTCTGCCCGAATCAAACAGTAGACATCAAATGGATTTTGGGCACAGATGTAAAAAAAACAACAACATATAAGTGATGTTGGGAATTAATGCAGTAACTATAATAGATCAAGAGAAACCAAGAATCAGAATAAGGTACACACATGATAATGCATGACTTATTGTCAATTAACCCCTGGAAGCAGTTAAAGATCAGGCGTTTTTTTAAGTTCAGAAATAATTTAAAAGACAAACTGATAACAATAAAAATTGTCAAAAATAAAAGATTCAACCATTGGATGTAAAGAGACATTGCCTTTCATGATGATTTGAAGACTTCGTGTTCCAGACAATCATTAATACCATGATGGGCATGGTAGAAAAAGTTAACAGCAAAAATGTTTAACAAGACTGTTTTTCTATTTTGGTCAATCATATCTTGGGAACTATTACAGATAGATA
Source organism: Mytilus edulis (assembly GCF_963676685.1). NCBI lineage: Eukaryota > Metazoa > Mollusca > Bivalvia > Mytilida > Mytilidae > Mytilus > Mytilus edulis. The sequence goes on from NC_092352.1 coordinate 57,947,951, forward strand.
GATACTGCACTGTAAAAATTATCAATATCAAAGTTCGGATTTAGAGATGCTCACTACAGATATCATATGGGATAATCCAAAGACTAAATAAGTCCCACTGCTAACCTTTTTTTCATTAAAAAAAAAGATCATTTCCTATCCCTCTCCCTCTTGAGTTACTAAGGTGTTATATGTTTCAAAGAATTGAAGTCTTGGACTGGTTCTTTTAGTTTTACATTATTTGGGTAAATTTGGTTTGATTTGATGATCAACAAACTGCAATGTTCAGAAAAAATTCTAGCATTTTCATTTTATTGAAATAAACATGAAGTATAAAAAAGAAGATGTGGTATGATTTACAATGAGTCAACTATCCACAAAAGACCAAAATGACACAGACATTAACAAATATAGGTCACTGTACGGCCTTCAACAATGAGCAAAGCCCATACCGCATAGTCAGCTATAAGAGGCTTATTTTTGGATAAGCTAGAACCTTTCAGCTTAAAATAAAATACATAATGTTCTTTAGTTTTATAAAATAAACAAGTTTTACATTATACACATACCATCTCCCCCTGTTATTTGTACAAACTGCAAAGTTAACCATGTATAGTTACTTATAGATCGGTGTATCAAATCATATCCAATATCTTCTACTTTTAGTCACAATCCTGTCCTCTTTTAACAGGGTTGGGAATCCCCTAATTACAGATTTGTATTTGTCATAAGCAACATGGTGGGTGGAGCAGGCAATGTCTATCCATCCATTATTGTAGTCCTATCTGATTTGTCTTGGAGTTAAAATAACTGGTTCAAGCAAAAGCAAATTCTGAAACTGATATTATCAAAGGGGCATTGGCTTTCAAATTCATGTTCATCGATTTGACTTGTATTTGATTTAAATAACATGCTATAATGTATATCAAACTTAAAAACATCTAAATTACACAATTTGCAATGCATTGCCTCGATAAAATGTATGACATTTTCGTGTGTATTTTATTCAAATAGCCATCTAATTAACTAGGTACCTCGCAAATACTGCTGTTGGTCATATTACGGGATATAAAGATAATTAGATAGCAAACTCGTGTTGTGGGATTTTCTAGATTTTCACATGACAGGTTAAAACAAATATGTTGATCCCGTTTGAATGGTATACACTAGTATTATTTGGGGGGCCTTTATAGCTTGCTGAACGGTGTGAGCCAAGACTCCATGTTGAAGACCATACCTTGACCTATAATGTTTTACTTTAATAAATTGTGGCTTTGACAGAGAGTTGTCTCATTGGCATTCATACCGCAGCTCCATATATCTAATCATCATTCTTACCTGTAAAAGAAAGATACTGTGGATTGAATTGGTCAACGAAATGGTTTAGCCTTGTTTCACTTTCAATGTTGCCATTTCCCTTTTAATAACAGAACAATATTCGTGCGTAATCTGTCGCTAACTCGGGGATGAAATTGAAGGATGCATGAATACGGACTCGAGGAGGTCGATTTGCATGAGAATAATACATCAGCTATGTTTCTTAGCTTATTTTGACAAAATTGAACCAAACATAAGCTGCTTGATTTCTTGATTGACACAATATTTGTTACGTTTGGAGGATGTGTTTTTGCACGAGAACAAACTTTTCATTTACTTCTCGACTTGTTCTTTTATTCATATGCGGCTGGCCTTATCTTAATAGGAACTAAGGAAAAAAGAAAAAAGTAACCATTTTCCCTTTCTGCTCTCTCCGCTTTATAGATGGTGCTCTTTGACAAAATAATTCATAAGTAGGCGACTTGTTGAACGCAACTTTCCCATCGAACTTGAGATAACATACATTTAAGTCTGCCTCATATCTTGACTTACATCTAGAAATTGGCAATGAGGATTGGTTGAAAACAAAACTTTTCGACGGAAGAGATGATTTGAGCTTCCCATCTGTGATTTCTATGTACCAACATTCCAGAATACCTGATGAAATCATGACTTTTGGAATATCTATTTCACAGATGACGACGGATGTATTCCAAATTGTGGTTACTAAAGAGGGGGGCAAGGGGGTCCCAATAACAGCAAAACAGCAAATTGATTTGGCTCATAACAGATAACAAGGAATTAAAATGGACAAAAACAGATAACAGTAAATGAAATATTAAAATAATTCGGTCTTTGACAAATCAGTATTTCTTATTACGGATATAATCCTTTGTAATGCATTCCATTTTTGATGACTATGTTTTTAGTATTAATTTATGTATCTAGAATGTGTTTAAATTACCACTGGGTAAAGCTGATGACCGTAACTGCATTCACGGTCATCCCAAGATGTCGGATGAAAAATTAGGTCAGTTTCTGTATTGTCTGTTAAAGTGTTTCTATATCATTTTCTTTACAAATCATACATTGAAACGATGTAAATTTATAAAAGAATCACTCGAAAATCACTAATTACTTCCGAGAAATGTGCATGAAACGGGAAATTCGATTTGAAAAAATCGTTAAGATGACCGTAAATCATAATCAAAATATTTTCAAGATGACCGTAACATAAAACAAGGATGACCGTGATTGGTAAAAAGATGACCGTAACTTGTAAATGATGACCGTAATTTGTAAAGACTAACTGTAATTTATATAGGACGACCGTAACTTTTATAGGATGACCATCAATTCTAAGAAATATCCGTATTGTATTCAAAGCTTTTTTGTTGAGTTTGTCGATCTCAATAGGGGCTCGGTTAGCGTATATAAATATGTTTCATAAATTTCTTTTTTTAAACTATAATATAATTGGCCATATTTAGGATTTATAACAATGATAGTAAATTGCATATTTCTCGTAAACAATGAAATATTTATTGATATCGACGTTAAAATTTTAACACAAATTGACAGCGATACGACGAAAATTTGAAGAAACATGAATGTGTCCCTAGTACACGGATGCCTCATCTACATTATCATTTTCTATGTTTAGTCGACTATGAAAATGGGATAAAACTGTAATTTGGCATTAGAATTAAAAAGATCATACCATAGGGAAAATGTGTACTAAGTTTCAATTTTATTTAACTTGAAGCTGGACAAACGGACAAACAAACAGACGAACGGACGAACGTACGCACAGACCAGAAAAACATAATGCCAATAAATGGAGCATTAAAAATATTAATAATACATACGAATATTTGGTAATCGAGCCCATGTGTATGGTTCCAGAGGAAGCAGATTAAAATCTTAATTTGTCTTGATATATGCAGGCGGAAACACTTATGAAATAGAACAAAAGAATCGAAGCTCTGTGTTTATCGAGAAAGCGATAAATGTTAACTGTAATGTTTGATATAGTAACAAAATTTTAAAAAAGTTAATAGAAACAAATAAAACGACAATTTTCTTATTTTAAAAACACCTTTTGCATAAGATTTCAATGTATCTATTACATAGTAATGCAAAACAATAAGATATCAAGTCGACGACATGGTTCTTATCGGGGCCTTTTATAGCTGACTATGCGGTATAGGCTTTGCTCATTGTTGAAGGACTTACGGTTACCTATAGTTGTTAATGTTTGTGTCATTTTGGTCTTTCCTGGATAGTTGTCTCATTGGCAATAATACCACATCTTCTTTTTAATATATAGTATCTATAAGTTGGATGTAGAAAATGCATATCACGGACGGAGAACATATCAATCTTTTAGTTCAGAAATTTTCGTGTCTGCCCTTCCATTATGTGAATCAAGAAAAAAATCCCCAAAACAGGTAACGATTGTATCGAAAAGAGAAAAATCGAGTGCAACTTTTTATGTTAGGGCATGTTTGGGGTGTATATTTTGTCTTTAAAACGTACAAAGCAAGAGTATTTTATATAGAATCTCGCTTCAGATACTATCATAATTATATATCAAAGCTACAGGTTGGTTTTATAACGTAAACAAATGACAGTACGAAAAGATGAAACGTATGGGTCAAGTGAAATACCTATCTAATGAATCACAAAAACAGAGTAGGTGTGTTCGAATAGCTATTTTTTCTAAAAGTACTTGACGACAGTCTTTTAATTTGGATGATGAAAATGGATATCTTCGAAAAAATATGATTTTCTTGTGTGTGATAACTAGGGTTTATAAATCTTCAACCACTGAAAATGTTTAGTCTGCCCTTCCACGAAATATTTAATTAGAATTTTTTTAAATGCTTAATTATTTTCAAAAATTCCATCTGACATCCGAACAGACAATATTTTTGAATATTTGAAAGTTGAATCAATGCAGACAAGATCATTAACTAATGCTCATTAGCTAGTAGATACATTTGTCTTTTAAAATATAACTGACATATAACTATCGATCGTAATGGTGCTATGTGGATAAATTTATCACTTTTCAAGAGCAAAATTGGCAGAGCGTCATCCATACAATGGCTTCCATTTCTACGATTGTGAGCATGAACTGGCGTAATGGGGAGATAATTTTGAAGAAGTAGAATCCTGACTGTATGAATAATATTTCTGTATATATACAAATTGACAACGTTCCGCCTTGTGATACGCTTTTCGTACAATACTATTTTAAGGATCTACTTTGCTGGAGCTCACCTTTACTAGTTTATTTGAATGATATTTTCAAAATATTTCTGTTATTTTATTTGCACGACAAAATGAAAGACGATATAATATCAATGGGTGTACATGCATTTTTTTTGGCATTTTTAAAAATGTGTATTTATTATATGTCATTAAAAGGAATCCCAGAAACACACAAAAAATCTTTTGTCGAGCAGTTGAAGGCTGTGCACCGCATTTTTTTCATTATGCTTGTAAGGTGTCATTTTATCGCGCTTTTGTAGCATGTTTTCCCTTCCTGTTCATTTGCATGTCTTTTGGCAAATTCATTTTAAAAATTAAACCCTCTACTGTAAAAAAGATACATATGGTAATCTTTGCATTTGAAGCACTTCTTATTTTCTTCTACCTATAGGATAAAACTCTCATATTAATATGTGTATACCAACACGATTAATCATTTGATACAAAAAGATAGTTATATAAATACGGATATTTCTTAGAATTGAGGGTCATCCTTTAAAAGTTACGGTCATCATTTCCAAATTACGGTCATCTTAAAAGCAGTTACGGTCAGCCTTGTTATGAATCGCTGATTCTGTTACGGTCATCTCGATTGTGATTTACGGTCATCTTGGCGATTTTTTCAAATCGAATTTCCCGTTTCATGCACATTTTTCAGAAGTAATTAGTGATTTCCGAGTGATTCTTTTATAAATTTACATCGTTTCAATGTATGACTTGTAAAGAAAATGATATAGAAACACTTTAACAGACAATACAGAAACTGACCTAATTTTTCATCCGACTTCTTGGGATGACCGTGAATGCAGCTACGGTCATCAGCTTTACCCCAGTGAATTACGAGTACTACTCAATATATTATAATATTTTGTGTACGCTCGTTTACGGAACGTATTATGGTATACTGTTGTCCGTCTGTTGTCAACATGTCGGACATTAACTTAAAAACTCTTTGACCATTTGCATTAAACTTTGGGAAATTGTTTATATCTATTGACGTGAGCTCCCTTTTTTTTTTTTTTTTTTATTTAGATTTTAAGTTTCTGGGTAATGGGTTTTTATTCAATAAAATTGGTGTTTTTTTTCTCAGTTTTCTGATAATATCTCAAAAATGCTTTCACAAAGCAAGGAATTTTGGTGAATTGTTTATATCTATTAACATGAGGTAACTTTCAATTTTTATAAATTTTAGATTTTACGTTTCCGAGTTAACGGGTTTTATTAATTAAAAAGGGGTGATTTTCCAGTTTTCAGACATTAACACAAAAATGTTTTTAGCAGTTTTCATGAAACGTTGGTGTATTGTTTATATATATTGACTGAAGCTCCCTTTGTTGCTAATCAAATAAGAGACCTAAAAGAGTTTGAATATTTTGACTTTTTCTAAATGACCATTTAATGAGGTGTGTGAATTTTTCTTAATAAAACTATGAGGCAAAGTGGTATATAGGGTAGAAAAATCAAAAGCACCAATTATAAGCATGCAATTTATCAAGTACTTAGAACGAATTTTGACACTCTAAAAGCAATTTATTCCACTATTTTCAAAGGCCTTATTTGAACAATTTTTTATCAGCTAAGGTTTTTGATTGTACCAAGTGTACTAGTAAGTAGAATACATAGTTTAGTAGGGAAACAATGGCTTGAAACGAAATAAATCTTTGTTTGTAATGAGTTATGTGCAGTTTCGGACCCAAGTACATGGTTGGAACTTTCATTGTACAATGCATTTGGTTCTGCTTTGAAAATAATTACAGAGCTGAGTCTATGTACCATATTATATAAAAGGTTAAGTGGTTGTTAGGACCTAGTCCTTAATTGAGATCCTTGTCAGATATTCCTGGCCATATGTTTTCCTTTTTGTCATATTAAGAATTGTTTTAATTTAATATGTTCGTACGGAAAACAAGGAACATTATTCTCATACAAAAAATTAAGATTATTCTAAATACACATTCATAAAAAAAATGGAATTTATTACAAAGGATAATCATAAGATATATATACTTGAATTGTCCTGGACCTCACTTCTGTGATGGGTATATGTTAATGGAATCCTTCTCTGAATACGGGACAAACATATTAGTAGTGGTAGACCCCAATGGCCAATGATCTTCAATTTATACCGAATATTGACTGTCAAAAAAAATGCTAACATTCCAATTTTCAATAACAGTTAACAGCAAATACATTATCACAATAACAGATAACAAAAAAACTAAAAGCCCAATAACAGCTAACAAAGAATAAGACAATAACAGCTAACAGCAAATATATTTTCAAAATAACAGATAACAAAGAATTAAATTGCCTCATAACAGCATAACAGTTAAACCCCTTGCCCCCCTCACTAAAGTCCTGTCGCGTCCTACCCCCAAATGTAACCTACTGCTATTGTATGACGCATCAAAGTGTGTGATACCAGTTGTGGAGGAACTGCTTATCCTTCCGGATCACCTGAGTTCATTCCGTGATTTTGTTGATGCTTATAACAAAATTATTATGTAAAGATTTGTAGAACATTAAGTCATATATAACGAGGAAAGACAAAATTAAAACAAAATGACCAACTATAGTGAAATATTTTTCAATATTCTGCTTTTATATATGTTTGGAAAAAAGGGAAAAAATCCCTTATTTCTTTGTTTGTTTAAATTATCTTTTCAAGTGTTAGTAATTTTAACGTGTTAAATCGGAAACACGGAAAAACACCGATATCAATATGATCCTTATGCATGTAAGTGATATTTTATAAATGTTGCTTGCTTTTATATACATTTGTTTTGTCTCTGAATTCAAAATAGACAAACATATAAATTCTGGACAAATATAAGAAGCAAATCTACAAAGTCTGCTATAAAATTGGTTTATATCTCCGATTTCGATCTATATAGAATTGATTCTCAGGTGTGAAAGATAATGATATCAACATTTATTCAGCTCATCAATGCGTGATTAAGAAAAAGACAACATCATATAAACCATAGTTGACATCCACAAAAATCGATATTAGGAGTCTTAGGATTTCCTGCAATTACTGGGTGTGGTTCTACATCAGTCAAAATGGATGATATAGCATCACTGGTTATAGACAATGGGTCGGGTATGTGTAAAGCTGGCTATGGAGGTGATGATGCCCCCACCACCGTTTTTCCGTCAATTGTTGGAAGGCCGAAACATCAGGTTTGTCATTCATTAAAACTAAACTCTAAATCAATTAGTTCTAAGATAAAATGTAAATATAACTCTTTATAATAATAACAATTTTATTTACAAAATACATCCATATTGGTCAAGCAAACACAAATACAAACATATATTATAAGATGCACAATTTTTCCTTCAAGCTTAACAAAATAATTAAATGAAGTCTATTATAAAAAAAATATTTTTAAGCACACGTTTCTATGTATTCAAGCTCCTAAAATCATGACTGCTAGCTTCATAATTATATTCATTTAAAAATTGAATTATTTTTTTTTGCAAATTTATTGGATTGTAAAAGCGTTGACCGAATAACATTTGTATATTATAGCGCGAGCGCGCTTCATTCTAAAAATGTGCGCACCGTGATTTTTTGGTTAAAAGCACGAAAACCCGCGATTTCTTTCAAATTTTTCTAATATTTATATACCTGTGTACCTTATTGTGGAAGCTCGATATCATGAATATAAACATTTCATTATGAAATGAAGGTTTCTTTCAGAATGACGCAAGATTGATGTAAGCCAATCAAAAATAACATATCATAATCAGAAATACAAGTACTGTAATTATTGACAACTAAAGTCCGCAGAAGAACTTATTTGTAATATCATAACCAAAACATTTTTCAAATCGAATTTATTAAGGTTATGAAGAAAGGTTTTCCTTATCATATATATACGTTAAAAGATGCTATATTACAACAATCGCCCCATTCCTTGTATAACAAAATTCAATTTGCGTTATTTTTCAGGGAATAATGATAGGAGCAAACATTCGAGACTTTTATGTCGGAGACGAGGCTCAAACCTACCGTGGTGTTCTTTCTTTAACATATCCAATAGAGCATGGCATAGTGACGAACTGGGACGACATGGAAAAAATATGGAACCATACATTTTATCACGAGCTCCGTGTATATCCGGATGAACACCCCGTATTGATGACGGAAGCACCTCTCAATCCGAAAGTAAACCGAGAAAAAATGATGGAAATTTTATTTGAAACCTTTAGTGTTCCTGCGAGCTATGTTGCCATCCAAGCCGTGCTTTCATTGTATTCCTCAGGGCGCACAACGGGGATAGTACTGGATTCTGGTGATGGAGTAACGCACGCTGTACCGATATATGAAGGATACGCACTACCTCACGCTACGCTTAGACTTGATTTAGCAGGAAGAGATATTACCGACTACCTCCTCAAAATTTTAACAGAAAGAGGTTATTCCTTTACAACATCGGCCGAAAGAGAAATTGTTAGGGACATCAAGGAAAAATTATGCTTTGTTACAGAAGATTATGACGCGGACATGCTCCGGTCCGTTACAACCACGGATTTAGAGACGCATTACGAACTACCAGACGGAGAAATCATATCTGTTGGTAACGAAAGGTTCCGCGCAACCGAGTGCCTTTTCCAACCATCTTTTATAGGAATGGAAGCATTCGGAATTCACGAATCTGTTTATAATTCAATTGTAAAGTGTGACGTTGATGTTCGGAAAGACCTGTTCTCCAATATAGTATTATCTGGGGGAACGACACTCTATGACGGGATGTCAGGGAGACTTAAATCAGATATTGGACATTTAGCCCCTCAAAATATGGCTGTAAATGTAATTGCTCCATCGGAGAGAAAATATTCGGTGTGGATTGGGGGCTCTATTTTAGCATCTTTGTCCACATTTGAGGACATGTGGATTGGTAAAAGGGAATATGTGGAATGCGGTAAAAGTATTGTTCATAGAAAATGCTTCTGATTGCAGTGCCTTTTATCTGTTGTAAATAAGAACTCATAAGACTGTTCAAATAAATCTGTACAAAATAAGTTCTGGTGTTAACTTAAATAAAGTCTTCGCAAGGGTGCATTCTATTTAACCTCAATTCACACGAAAACGTTTTGGTAAAAAGCAATAATGAAAATTGATCAGATAGGGCCACAATTAAAAATATTTTGGTTTGCCCAAACCCTACCCATGCAAAGGTAGGTAGGCATTTTCTTTTCTTTTTTTGAATAAAAGAAATTTAAGTATCGGGTGTTTATTAGTCTTCATGCCTATCTGATTAAAAAAAACTTCTTCAAATCAGGACAATAAAAGAATTTGAATAGATCCAATGCAATAAACAATAAATATAGGGCAAAATAAACTCATCATATATACAAGGATTGAAATTTTGTATTTTAATACGCCTGCCGCGCGTTTCGTCTACAAAAGACTGACTCATCAGTGACACTCGAATAAAAAAAAGTTAAAAAGGCCAAATAAAGTACGAAGTTGAAGAGCATTGGGGACCAAAACTTCTTACTTTTTTCAAATACAAGTCAACTAAGGTAATCCATGCCAAACTGATTAAAAATAAATAGATGTGGTATGATTGCCAATGTATCAAAAATCTTTCGGAGACAAATTGACGACTTTGTTAACAACTTTTGGGCTATACGAATCAATCTTGATTATTTATCAGTCAATAATAATAAAAAATGTAGTCTTTCCTAAAATTGGTATTGTAAAGGTTTTGTAATCGTGAGTTTGCATGCTGTTTTTTTTTTTATCTGTACAGTTTGATTGCTGTTGGCTAAAAAAAGAAAACAATAAACAATATACATGAAATGTTCATACGACATACGAAATTCAAATCAAAGTACTGAAGTACTGAACATCGGATGACCGCAAGTTCTTGTGGAAGGTCCGACAAGCACTTGTCTCTGAAAAAAAAATCACATCTCTAAACTTATAGTGAGGTTAATGTTCAGATATAAAAAAAATTTGGGACAAGTTCGTGCGTGAATGATACATTAATGACAGGGAATTTAACCTCTCCGTAGTGACAATTATTTTGTAGTGATACAAATCAGTAAACTCTGGTTTATTGTTATAATAGATATATGATCATATATAATTTATACTTGTATATTACAGTTACATGTATATATATTTGTCATGCATTTGTACATCATTCTATTCTACTTTATTATTAATAATAGTGTAGTGCAAGTGCGTGGTGGACACTATTCTGTAATCATTCGACTTTTCTAATAAAATGGATTTGAGTAGGCATTCGTAGTTTCCGGCAAAAATGTTTTATCTTCCATGCAGAGTTATCGTTCCTTGATATTGAAAACGTTCTTGAGATATTCTTCCGCATGCGTGTGCATAGATACCAATGATTTTTTTCACATATAATATATGTATTTACATCAAACAAAACATTTTAATATCTTTAATGTATCTTTGATGAGTATTCATTGAAAAAATGAATTTATAAAAAGCGATCAGGAATGTTAGTTTGCACTTGATGATCTCTACCATTCGTCTCAACTCGGCCGATTCCGTACCCTCATCTATAGAAGGAGAGTAGCGGATTCTACCGAGGATTGCCGAATGGATCTCTACGTGTTCATCATGTTCATAGATCGGTTAAAAACCCAAAACGAATATTACGTAATGGAAATCTAGACGATAGCAATACACAGTATTATGTATTAGATACAAAACAAAAGTAACAAAAAACAGGCCGGAAACAACCTGCCGTATAGTTTTTCTGCACGAGTAGTCAGGTCAAGGTCCTCGTATTCTCCCCATTAAATGTCTATCATAAAATGATTGGATATATCGAAAGCTATGTACTAATATATTTAATGTGGGAGTTGTCAGTAAAAAATGGACATGGACAATTCTCGTTTGTTTAATTTGTATAACCTCACATTTTTTTTTTGTGTTGTAAACAAGATATACGCCGGGCTATCGATGAAATTTACAATACGACAAACACGAGTTAAAAACACACATTAAAAACACAAAAAACCATTTTTGTCCAAATGTTTGGTTGAAATGTTTCAGCCAACAAGGGAAGTGAGGGTTCCAAATTAACCAAAGTCTACGAATGAGTCTGAAAGGACCTCGAATTTATGAATGACGGTCGACAAATGGAGACATAATGGTCACACCCAGCAGGCAGGTTGCAGCCGGGCCATGAAAAAGTATTCAATACGTCAGTTCGGCGAAACAAATATTCCGGTCAGATATGGGATTTACATGCAAACCCCGGCACCAAAAAATAACACCCGTTTATTATTCATTATGTTCATTTTATGCTTAAATAATTATGTTTGAAATTTTTGTTTCTAATACCAAATGAGTGGACAAACTTATTGATTACAATCCAGATATATACGACCATAATTTTTTATTAAGACAAAAGATTTTTTTTCTCAAACTTCTCAGACTCCCCGCTTAAATCAAATAGTCCGTACCTCAAGTTAGACTTAAAACATATCTAGAGCCGCTTACTGACTGGGGATCATTATTCAGCTATATTATCAATAGGCTGGGCGTATGGGCATGTTTTCGTAGGTAGATACTATATTGCTGTGGAACTTTCACGAGAGTGTAATAGAATATTACTTTCTGTTTGGTGGAAATATGAAATAGAAGTCAGTACGTTCTTGTTCAATCCTTTGTCGCTTTGAAGGTGTCATACTTGTCACCCTCAGCATAAGCAAGTGTAACGTTACTGTAATCTGAATTTCAAAATGACTAAATGACGTTTTTTTCGACGCACTGGTTAACTCTGCCGTTTTGAATCACATGACTTTGACTTAACCAATAGTATATTACAGTAGCTACGAGACAAAATATCGATATAAGTTAAGAATTGTCGCATAAAAACAAAACAAAACGGGAAATGGCAAATTTCAGTAAGTCTTAGTCTGATTAATCATTATTACAAATTAAAAAAAAAGAAAGTCCAAGCAAAGGGGGGGGGGGGGGGCGTACGCCCTCTACGCCCCCCTCTGGATCCGCCACTGAATACATAAACTGTGACAAAAAGACGATTTAAAATTTATATTTGCAAAGTGAAACTTTTCCATTTAGAGCCCCATGTATTTCCTGGAAAAGATTTTTACTTTGTCCAATGAAAGTGCAGAATCTTAGTTGCGACCATATTTGGTAATATTAAACAGCGCCATCTGTATTAAATTCATCAAAAAGTTGCCACGCGGGAAGGAACAAATCATACAATATGGACGAAGACGTTGCAGCAATCGTTATTGACAATGGATCTGGGATGTGCAAAGCTGGATTTGCCGGAGATGATGCACCAAGAGCAGTGTTTCCATCAATTGTTGGACGGCCTCGTCATCAGGTTGGCATTTGAGACTTTTTTATTTTCCAATCTGAATACTCCCATTCTCAAATTCACATTTATAAGTAACTTGCTTGCCACGAGTCATAATTTAAGTTGATATTGATGTCACCAAAAGTAACTAAACACCCACCAGTTTATCTGAAAGAACATATTTTGATTTTCAACTGTCAAACTATGGAGCATTGTTTTTCATTGCCGTAATGCGAGTTATTCCCCTTTGTCGCCATCTTTTAAAGGACAACGTGCTCGCTTTCTTTCATGACACAAATCAAATTCAACTGTTTTTTATAGTACACTGTAACAGATTTATAACGCTAGACTTTAGAGAAACATTTTCATTTGGTATAGCCTAAGCCCTTGTAATTACGATTTATTCGATTAGGAAATTTGTTTGAGACTTGCCAAGCTGCTTGCAGCCTGCAGGGCATGTTTTCATGTGTGTGTGGGGGGGGGGGGGGGGAGGGGACAGGTACATTTTTGATATTCTTTGGGGGGAGGCTGAGGTAATATAAATGTAATCTATATAAACATGAATGACATGCTTCGTCTGAAATATATAAAGGCTATGAGCTATAATTAGTATATAAATGCCCTAGAGTGGGGTGCTCATTTTCGTCACATCTTTTCATGTTTTCTACAGTTTATGTTCAGGTCTAAATGTTTTTAAAGTACACTGATATTTCTATATGAAGATAACTTCAAACGCAAAATATTCTTCAGCTTGAAAACGTGTTTGTTTGAATATAATCATCTTAAAAGATAGTTTAAAGGGTGTTTGAAATTTCCTGATTTTTTTTCAATGGGGGACACATATTCGCCGTTTTTACATATCTATATAAAACCAAAAAAACTGCAGCTTTAAACAACATTGATCAAATAAATTTCATTATAGATATATAGCAGACATTTCAAAGGTGTTAAACGAACTGAAATTTAGGGCTTTCAGACAAAGAATTACTAAGAAATACTTCTTTGAATTCGTGTATTTTCTTCATGAAATTGGCCGAAAATCGTTGTCCATTTTTCGGTCCTTTTCAGTAGGTGCCACAATTTTGGCTCAGCTTTAAAAAATAATCATATTTGTTATATAATATCATTTACTGGTATATGTCTTTCATTTCAGCCATCCCTTGAAGTTTTCACACCTCAAAATCATAAAACGGCGAAATTGTGTCCCCGGCGAATATGGGCACCCCACTCTACATATGATCAACAGTACTTATACATATTAATTTATTACATATTATCAGAGAATATTAAATCATGCAAAAGCAACAATCCAAAAAGACCTTACGGAGAAAAAACATGACGGATAGTTTTGTTCTTATTGTATGCTTCTTGCCAATCTTGGTCCAAATTAAATTAAATGCCGATCATCAGAATAATATACATCGTTATACTAATGAACTTTAATAATCATATTGTAATAGCCTAGGATATTGATTTATTCACGCACTGCCTCGTCAAATCAATTAAAGACTGGCCAATCTCCCCTCTCTTGATGAATAATTTGATAGATTGAGTGATTGATTGTTGATTGCTTAACACCCGGTGGCAGTGGCAAATATTTCATGCATGTTAATTAAGAAAATTCATTTCATTCATTTAAACCCCTGCTAGAGAGATATGGTATACTTGTACTGTAATCGATTTTATAACAATTTCGATGCATCCATAAGTATAAACTATCTTATTCTATAATTTAGAATACATTCCGCGGACCAAGTTAAAAAAATCAACAAGCAATTTCTATCCAAATGCTTGGTTGATATGTTTCACCCAACATAATTAAGGGAAGTAATGGGTTCCAAATCAATCAAAGGCTACGAATGAGTCTGAAATGACAACGAATTTATGAATGACGATCGATAAATGGAGACATAAAGGTCACACCCAGCAGGCAGATTGCAGTCTGGTCTTGAAAAAAGTATTCAATATATCAGTTCGGCGAAACAGACATTCCGGTCAGACACAAACCCGGCCACAAAAAAAAATAAATAAATAAATAAACCCGTTTTTATTCATTATGTTCATTTAATGCTAAATAATTTTGTTGGAAATTTTTGTTTCTAATAGCAAAAAAGTGGACAAGATTATTCTTAAAATCCAAATACGGCCATAATTTTTAATCTTGTTTCTCTCAAATGTATCAGACTGCCTCCTCAAATCAAATGGTTCGTCCTTAGACTTAAAATCTATCTAGAGCTTATACTGACGGGGGATAATTTTTCAGCTGTATTATCTTAAATAGGCTGGGGCGTTTGGGGTTAAACACATTTTCGTAGGTAAATAATATTGCAGCTTTTTTTTTCATTAGAGTGTAATAGTTTTTACAGTATTAATTTCTGGTGGAATAGTGAAATAGATTTTAATACGTTCTTGCTCAACCCTGTGTCGTATTGAAAGTATTATGATTGTCATCCTCAGCCTAAGCTATGTGTTACTGTAAAATTTGAATTTCAAAATGACCGAGTGACGTTTTTTTGACCCACTGGTCAACTCCACTACCATAGCGAATCACATGATTTTGACAATCAATCAATAAATACCTTTATAAGTTAAAAATTGTCGCATAAAAATTAAAAACACTAGAAATGGCAAAGTTTACGCAGTCTAGTCTAATTAATCATTTTACAAAAAAAAAAGTCCAAGCAAAAAAAAAAGGGGGGGGGTGTGCGTACACCCTCTACGCCCCCTCTGGATCCACCACTGACATATGACCTCGGGGGCATTATTTACTATTTCTATTTACTGTTCTGATAAAAAAAAAAAATATTAATCGCATTCAAAAAAACTAAAAAATGAAAATATCAGTTTAAAAACGTTAAAAATTGAATAAGAATGCGAAGTCATATGTTATAGGACTATTATTTGTACTATATACATGTATACATGTACCAATGGCAATGTTCCATATTTTCTCCAAATATGCATGTTTACCATTAACGTGAAACTCTATAATATTATAGAGCGAACTAATGGGGAGGGGGGCTAACAAGTTTTCTTTGTAATAATGCTTTATTCCTATGGTGCAAACTTTAATGCAATTTTTACTGGCTGTAAATATCACTTGAACATCTGACAACAGGCCAATTATCCATATATGTATGCAGCTAGGTTGAAGAAGTTCAATCAGGGGTGAAAAACAATATGCAACAACTATTTTTAAAGTTCATTGTAACAATTATCTCTAGCTGTTGTTTAATAACAAAAATAAGACATTGCGTATTTGTGTGTATATTTCACATATCTGACATTTAATAAGAAAAACGTACGATAATGGTTTAGAAATACATTTAAATTCTAAATTAATGAGTCTCCTCATGGAGTTTTTGATTATGAAATTACTTGGCCATTTTTATAGTGATTGTTTGATTTATCTCTTGGTTAAAAAAATAAATAATGATTCTGTGATAATGGTAAAAAATGTGATTATGTCATTACTTGGACATCCCCATGATAGGGCATTTATAACCTGTCAAATTCATGACCACCGACAAGACCTAAATTTTCATATTTTCTTTATAACATACTATGGCGAATATCCAAAATTACAAAAAAATGTCCAAGAGAAACAATTAACAATACATGTGCTCGCTAAAATGTACCAGCATTTCGTGCGTATTTTTAGACCAGACGCTCTCAGACGCCACCTTATTATCCATCGTTTTTACCTCCGAAGACTTCCGACGGTATTATAACCCGATATAAAAATCAATGAAAATAGATAGCGAGCACGTGCAATCGGATTTTCTAGGTATGTGTGATGTCAATGTATCATGTTATATTTAAACAATATGTGTAAATCATCGTGTAATAGTTATTTTTTTCAAGATGTCCTCGAATAGGAAAACAAAACAATTTTTTACAACCAAATGTCAAAGGACTAGAATCTTCTTTCTGTTTTAGTGGTATAAAAATTGGAATGTTTTGCCAAATTATTTATAAAAAAATGAGCGTCTAGACTCAAATTTTAGCATGAAAGCTGGTATCATCGGATGAGTAATGTCCTTTTCAAATGATTTCTGTAGTTTCAATTGGTTTTTTTTTGTGCTGTTACACAAGTCAACTGTCCCAGGTTATACTTATAGTGCCTAGTGGGTATTGGATTTTGCTCTTTGAAGTCAGTACAGTGATATACTTTACAGTTGCTTTTTTTTACGTCATCACGTGAAGAGCTGACTCGTTGGAAATATATTCACATCTTATTATTATATTATATTTATTAATGAAATGCACATTTAGGTGATATCTTACATTTTTATAAGTTTCTCCATATTTTTTTCAGGGAGTAATGGTTGGAATGGGCCAGAAAGATTGCTATGTAGGAGATGAAGCACAAAGTAAAAGGGGCATCCTCACTTTGAAATATCCAATTGAACATGGTATCGTCACAAACTGGGATGATATGGAGAAGATCTGGCACCACACATACTACAACGAGCTGAGAGTAGCACCAGAGGAACACCCAACATTACTTACAGAAGCTCCACTCAATCCAAAAGCCAACAGAGAAAAGATGACACAAATTATGTTTGAGACTTTCAACTCGCCAGCCACATATGTAGCCATACAAGCTGTTCTGTCGTTATATGCGTCTGGAAGAACGACAGGGATAGTTTTAGACTCTGGTGATGGTGTCACGCATACGGTTCCCATCTATGAAGGTTATGCACTTCCTCACGCTATCCTACGTCTAGACTTAGCTGGGCGAGACTTAACCGATTATCTGATGAAGATCTTAACAGAGAGGGGATATTCGTTTACAACTACCGCTGAAAGAGAAATTGTAAGAGATATAAAGGAAAAGCTTTGTTATGTGGCTCTAGATTTCGAACAAGAAATGTCCACCGCGGCTTCATCATCGGCGCTAGAAAAGAGCTACGAACTGCCAGATGGACAAGTTATTACAATTGGAAATGAAAGATTCAGATGTCCAGAGGCTGTGCTTCAGCCATCCTTTTTGGGTATGGAGTCTGTCGGAATTCATGAAACTACGTACAACTCTATAATGAAATGTGATGTGGATATTCGAAAAGATCTGTATGCCAACACTGTCCTGTCAGGAGGGTCCACGATGTATCCCGGTATTGCCGACAGAATGCAGAAAGAAATCACCTCTTTGGCACCAAGCACCATGAAAATTAAAATCATTGCACCTCCTGAGAGAAAGTATTCCGTATGGATAGGAGGATCAATTTTAGCCTCGCTCTCGACTTTCCAGCAGATGTGGATTAGCAAACAAGAGTACGACGAGGCAGGACCAAGTGTCGTGCATAGAAAATGTTTCTAGACCGATATTTTAAGGGACAGAAATAGCTTTGCGCATGACCGATATTATGTAACAGAAGAATTTTAAAATAGATAAAGAAATGTAATATATATCATCAAACTGTAAAACATTAGAATGAATTATATAACAAATTGTATTGATGTGTGACATTGTGTTATTGTTTTAATTTTGTGTTTCAAAAGTTCTTTTAAAATATTAGAAATTCACTTGACCTGGTTTACAGTTGTTATACAGAAATATTGATAAGTTAAGGCTCAATTAAGAAAGAAAAGAAGAAGGGGTTATACAATTTTATAAACGATACACTTACATATTACTCTTTTACATTTAAAGCACCTTTTTAGTTCACCTGGCCCAACATGCCAAGTGGGAGTCCGTTGTTAACCGTGGCTTTTACAAAAACTTCTCTACTTAAAAGTGACCAAAGTTGATCAAACTTATTCGCAATCAATATTGGGGTTTCTGTATTTTTCGATGACTCGGCCCACCAACCAAGATGGCCGCCATGGCTATTATGAAAACTTTAATGTTTAGAGAGAAACATTTTTTTCCGTTATGCCTTATATGATTTAGATTGTAATGGATAAATAAACACTTTAAATTCTAAAAAAAGATCAGCAAGGCAAGATCTATTAAAAAGTCAAATTTTGCCGATATACTTAGTAGACTCGCTCTTCATTGGAGTGATTGGCCCTTTAGAAATGAGGATTTGTATGCCCCATTTATGGGCATTATCTTTTCTGGGAGGTCTGTGGGTCCGTTCGATCTTGCGTCTGTCCCGTTTCAGGTTCAAGTTTTTGGTCAAGGTAGTTTTTTATGAGGTTGAAGCCTTATCTACTTGAAACTTCGTACACTTGTTCCTTATGATGTGATCTTTCTAATTCCAAATTATAGTTTTTACCCTAATTTCACGGTCCACTAAACATAGACAAATATTGTGCTATTGGGGCATCCGTGTACCCTCTTATGTTTTGAGCTAAATTTAAAGAAGATAGAGAGAAACTTGACAGACTAAAAGACCAGTAATACAAGATCAACAACATGTCATGAAGTCTATTCTCGTCTACAATGTTGGAGAGTTCCTTTGTTTGAAATGCACATTATACATAGGTGAGCGACACAGGCTCTTTACGATAAGTGAAAAAGAACAAGTCCTAAAAGCTGCACACAAAGTCTTTAAAACTAAACAACACACGAACATCGAATTAATGTGCCTTCCAGATTCTTCAGGTTATGCAGAACGCAAATCAAACCGTACGAAGGTAATTTTTTTTTATAATGCTTTGCCAAATGTGTCATATCTTGCTTTTTAAAAATATATAATGGGATGTGGTATGATTGCAAATGTGACTGCGCGAAATTTTAACATGAGCAACACGAAGGGTGCTTCCCACATGAAATCACCCAAATGCAAGATTTTGGTGTGGTTCGTGATTCCCAACTTTGATTTTCTATGTTGTATTTTGTCATGGTCATGTTTCGTCTTTTTGTCGTTTTTTTTTCGCTCTTTGCCATGGCATTTTCAGTTATTTGTCGATTTTTGTGTTTGCATATCGCTTTGGTATTTTTAAACGAAAGAGGAGGAGAAGGACAATTAGTGTCGAACAACAATTCTGATGGGAGATATGCCTATGAAAATTTAAAACATTACTTATATTAATCTTATTTATAAAAATGAAGATGTGGTATGATTGCCAATGAGACAACTATCCACAAGAGACCAAAATGACAGAAATTAACAACTATAGGTCACCGTACGGTCTTCAACAATGAGCAAAGCCCATACCACATTAGTGAGCTATAAAAGGCTCCGAAATGACAATGTAAAACAATTCCAACGAGAAAACTAACGGCCTTATTTATATAAAAAAAAAATGAACGAAAAACAAATATGTAACACATAAACAAACGACACCTATTTGTTTTGTAGTGATTTTTGTAAAGCCCGTAAACTTTGATACGATTCATGGTAACTTATTGATCCTTTTGAAATGACTTATTCATTAAGGTTATCATTCTAACACAGTTGTTAAATCTTTCAATGTGTGTTTAAATGGTACTAAAAAGAGGCGACAGATAACAAAGAGATTCTAACTCTAGTAAAAAATAAACGCCACCAGTGTGACTAATAAAAAAGACCATAAGACAATCAATAGTACACAGCGCACAACATAGAAAACTAAAGACTAAGCAAAACGACCAACCTAAAACTTGGTAATCCAAGGTGCTCTAAATGATAAAAAGATCCTGCTCCTTGCACCCGTCGTGTTGCTTATGTTAGTAAAAACCAATGAAAAAAAACAACAACGAACGGCCTGATTTATAAAAAACCCCAACCTACAACAAAGTATGACGGACAACAACCATTGGCATTAACATGATTGCGAGAGCTAAACCATTCCTTAGCTTTAGACCGTGGTGAACAAAGATGGAAATGGCTTCACGAAGCACAAAAATAACAACTAACATAAAGATAAGACAATATTAAATATCAACTTCAATGTCAGTACTGATAAAAACTATATTTAAAATCTTACTAAGATGTCAAACTGATCAAATAACAATAAGTTCATTGAAAGAGCAAATGAGTTTAAATGAATCTTATCTAAATTTACAGGCTTTGTAAACAATATTACGGTAAAAATTACGAAATGATATCCCATTTTTATAAGAATTCTACGGGTACAGCCAAATGTATTGTTTTTGTATTCACGCATTTATTGTTCATTTCTTGTTGGAATTTTTGTTGAATACCAAAAAGTGTATTTCATCAATGTCTTAGATACAATTTGAATATCACCGCCAATCAACTATTATCTCGGAAAGTATGGACCTTGGGAATGTAAATTTACCCTCACACCAACATTAATTTTCAGATTTTGTTTTAGATGAAGACTATATCAAAGGTCATGCTAGCAATATCTTCATTAATCAAGACTTTAAAACAATTATTGAACAGGAAAGAAAAATTTAATGGAGTAAGGGTCCTTGGACAGATAAGTTATACATGTACGGAGACGTCGGGTTTTTATTTGTGCTTGTTTCGGCTTTCAAACTTTTGTATCTGGGCATCACTAGTAGATCTTGTGTGGATAACATGCACTTCTGGCGTCTTAAAATTTTCAACTTGTTGGCTGTTGTTCGTGTGTTTCTTTGTCAATTGTATTCTCCAATTTATTTATATTGTAGTCCTGTGGTGTTGAGTTGTCATCTTAATGTTATATTTCACATGGCTATAAAAGGGGAGGTTTGGCATGCCACAAAACCAGGTTCAACCCGCCATTTTTTTCTTTAAAAATGTCCTGTACCAAGTCAGGAATATGGCCATTGTTATATTATAGTTCGTTTCGTAGTGTGTTACATTTTAACGTTGCGTAGTTTGTTTTCTCTTATTTTTGAGTGTAAATTCACATTGCGATAAGACGTGTCACGGTACTTGTCTATCCCAAATTCATGTATTTAGTTTTGATGTTATATTTGTTATTCTCGTGGGATTTTGTCTGTTGCTTGGTCCGTTTCTGTGTGTGTTACATTGTAGTGTTGTTTCGTTGTTCTCCTCTTATATTTAATGCGTTTCCCTCAGTTTTAGTTTGTTACCCCGATTTTGTTTTTTGTCCATGGATTTATGAGTTTGAACAGCGGTATACTACTGTTGCCTTTATTAATCTTAAGTAACTGCTCGATTCCGTCAAGTAAAAAATGTTGCATACAATTTTCTTGTGTCTTTTAACCGGAATGATTTATTATTTTCGATGTGTTATGGTATACCGTTGTCCGTCTGTTCGTCTGTCGTCAACATGTCAGACAATAACTCAAAAACGCTTGAACCAATTTGCATGAAACTTTGGCGAATTGTTTATATAAATTATATATCTATTGACTTGAGCTCCCTTTTGATTTTTGAATTTTTTAGAAATTACGTTTCTGAGTTATGGGGTTTTATTCATTATAAAAAATGGGGAAAGTTTTCGGACAATAACTCAAAAATGCTTTCAATCTTTTATGGTAATATTCTTTACAAAGCACAAAAATGTATTCACCTCAAAAGCTAACAAAACCTTTAAACAGACTTATTAAGAAGGGATATAGTTACGATACTGTTGTCAGGTCATTATAGATTGCATATTTTGGCTTCAATATTGATTCACTTATAGGGTCTTTGCATCGGAACTAAGCACATTTATTTAAAAAAAAAAAACAAAAAAAAAACCAGTTATTGGCATGACACGGGTTATGTTCTTCTCATATATTTTATGATAGTATGATACTAAACCCCTAACGGGAGGGATTGTGCCTGATATTCATATGATGAAGACATAATCTTTCAATCAGTTTAATTGACGTCTGGAGCTGGCATGTCAGTTAACTGCTAGTAGTCTTGTTGTTATTTATGTATTATTGTAATTTTATTTATTTTCTTTTGTTACATCTTTTGACATCGGACTCGGACTTCTCTTGAACTGAATTCTAATGTGCGTATTGTTATGCGTTTACTTTTCTACATTGGCTAGAGGTATAGGGGTAGGGTTGAGATCTCATAAACATGTTTAACCCCGCCGCAATTTTGCGCCTGTCCCAAGTCAGGAGCCTCTGGCCTTTGTTAGTCTTGTATGATTTTTAATTTTAGTTTCTTGTGTATAATTCGGAGTTTAGTATGACGTCCATTATCACTGTACTAGTATACATATCTTTAGGGGCCAGCTGAAGGACACCTACGGGTGCGGGAATTCTCGCTACATTGAAGACCCATTGGTGGCCTTCGACTGTTGTCTGCTCTATGGTCGGGTTGTTGTCGCTTTGACACATTCCCCATTTCCTTTTTCAATTTTATTTCAGCAGATTTCATTAGAAAGTTTGGTGAATTGTTTATATCTATTTACGTAAACTCCCTTTGTATCTTTATAATTTTAGATTTAACGTTTCTTAGTAATGTTATTCATAAAAAGAGTGATTTTCCAGTTTTTGGACAGTTACCGTGAAACTTCGGTGATTTGTTAATATTTATTAAGATAACCTCTCTTTGAACAGTTTTACATGAGTTTCTGGTATGACTTTGAGAACTTTAGTCTTTGAAATAGTGACGGGCGTATTATGCGCTCATAGCGAAGCTGTTTATTTACATTTGCTATGTGCAAACTTCCTGTTTGTCGATAGTTTGAAATTTTAAAACACGCATTGTACAGGGGAAATATTCGTCAAAGATTTTAGGCTTCTATTGAACGGAATGCATTAATATTTCGTCTGGTGCTTGATAATTGGGTTGTGCCATTAGTCACTTCTGTTTTCCGACTTCATTAATTGCATGCAGCGACGGAAATCCGGACTAAGTTTTTTGTCTCTTTTAACTATGTAAGGCAAAACATGTACTAGCTAATTTAAACCGTTTCCTTATATTTTGTTACAGGGAGTAATGGTTGGAATGGGTCACAAAGATTGTCACATTGGAGATGAAGCACAAAGTAAAAGGGGCATCCTCACTTTGAAATATCCAATTGAACATGGTATCGTCACAAACTGGGATGATATGGAGAAGATCTGGCACCACACATACTACAATGAACTGAGAGTAGCACCAGAGGAACACCCAACATTGCTCACAGAGGCTCCGCTCAATCCAAAAGCCAACAGAGAAAAGATGACACAAATTATGTTTGAGACTTTCAACTCGCCAGCCACATACGTAGCCATCCAAGCTGTTCTGTCGTTATACGCGTCTGGAAGAACGACAGGGATAGTGCTAGACTCTGGTGATGGTGTCACACATACGGTTCCCATCTATGAAGGTTATGCGCTTCCTCATGCTATCCTCCGTCTAGATTTAGCTGGACGAGACTTAACAGATTATCTGATGAAGATCTTAACAGAGAGGGGATATTCATTCACAACTACGGCTGAAAGAGAAATTGTAAGAGATATAAAGGAAAAGCTTTGCTATGTGGCTTTAGATTTCGAACAAGAAATGTCCACCGCGGCATCATCATCGTCGCTAGAAAAGAGCTATGAACTACCAGATGGACAAGTTATTACAATTGGAAATGAAAGATTCAGATGTCCGGAGGCTGTGCTTCAGCCATCCTTTTTGGGTATGGAGTCCGTCGGAATTCATGAAACTACGTACAACTCTATAATGAAATGTGACGTGGATATTCGAAAAGATCTATACGCCAACACCGTCCTGTCAGGAGGATCCACGATGTATCCAGGCATTGCCGACAGAATGCAGAAAGAAATCACATCTTTGGCACCGAGTACCATGAAAATTAAAATAATTGCACCTCCGGAAAGGAAGTATTCCGTATGGATAGGAGGGTCAATCTTAGCCTCGCTCTCGACTTTCCAGCAGATGTGGATCAGCAAACAAGAGTACGACGAAGCAGGTCCAAGTATCGTTCATAGAAAATGTTTCTAAGCTGTTAAAGGGACAGAAGCTATAAAAATGGAAGTGCATATATATGACCGATATTTAATTACAACAGAACTAATAATGGAATGACATATATATTATGAAATTGTGAAAAATCGAATGAATGATAAAACAAAATGTTTGATGTATGACATTGTTTTGTTAGTTTTATATGTTCCAGAATTTCGTTTGTATTATTAGAAATTCACTAGACGGTGGTTTATAGTTTTTTGAGGGAACGGGTTTTTTAATCGTATTAACAAACAATCAAACGATAAAGACTACATTTTGGGGAGAGGAGTCGAGAGATAATTATCTGTGAGAACACGATAGAAAACTTGATATGTAAAGTATCATGAGCTGAACTTCCTTAGGCAAATTTTTTAATGAATATTAAGAACGACGAGGGTTGATAAATTTATTAGTAGCCAAAGACAATATTACAATCTGCAAACCACTGACATGTCCGCACAAATGCAACTTCATCCAACTGCAAGGCCGTAACTACCCTTGAGGCAAGTGAGGCAATTGCCTCACTATAATTTCGACACTGATTATTTTTTTTATACATATATATATAAATATAATAGTCATTTGTTGTTTTGTCTCAACCTTAATTTCTATAACTTGTCATCATTCCTTTTAAACTATTCTTCCTGGAGATAACTCAGCATCTCAACGGGTGATGTTTCTTGATTACATTAACCTAGTAACGATAATCATCATGGATCTTTAGTTAAAAACAGGCTCTTGCAGAAAAAGGAAAAGCGACACTGAAGGTAAAGAAGGAATAATTCTAGTAAACTAGTTTTTTTGTGAACAGAGTCTGAGAATTGCATATAACTTCATTAGAACAATTCATAAACAATAAGTAGACTGACAAATCAAGTACTGGGCATCGCAAGGGGGAAGTCCTGTCTGCGTATTCATTTCACGAACTTTAATCTTTCCAATTACAGATAAATAAAATATAAATAATATGAAACATGAATGCATGGATTAGATTTTATCCATGTTTCTTTAACCTTAAAAATTGAAAGAATATCCCATATTCCAATTCGATATTATTGAGGAATGGTAGAACCTTTAACACACGATTTTGTCTTTACTTATTCGGGACTACGGAATTTTGTTTCTTTATATTCGGGGTTCGGAATCGGACACCCCAACCCCTAACCCCTAAATTTATAGATTCTGGAACTAAAATACCACCAACTATTTCCAGAAATAATTTGAAATTACGAAACTACATGTAAACGTCAAAAACTCCATTCCAATTCCCATGTACCCATATCATATATACTTACTCTATAGATAGAATCATATACATGTATCTTATCTCATTCTATCCCTAGTTTGTCTACTCTTTGTCAGCATAAAAGCGAGTTTAATATTTTGTAACTGCGACTGTATGATGGTAGTTACAGGAAAGCTTTAATTCCCTCTTACAAACAAAACTGTTACTGTCGATGCTGCTACCAAATTGCTGATGGAGAAGGAATTGGAAGAAGACATTGAATGATCATTGTGTTGATGATAATGTGCTACCTTTAGAAACGCAGACTGCCCTGAAATGACTGAAAATTTGGAAAAGAGCATGCATGAGTGGCGAGAGATTGTGCGGTCTTGCCATGCTCCATGTTCATCGCGATAAGGATATCAGCAGACCAAATTATGATTCTGAAACAATTTGACTGAACCGGCCATAGAAAAAATTGGCAAACTACTGAATCGATGTTTGTTCTATGTTCTGGCAGCAGACTCAAATCAGTGATATTTGGATGATTATCTTACATATGTTGTTTTAAATTTGGTGTTAGTAAAAGTCTTAAAATATGAAAAATTTATATAAAAAGTGTCCAAATTCAAAACATTATCAAACTCTCTAAAAATGCCTAGAATGCAGGATTTTGAACCATTCATTTCATACCCTCCAAAAAAAAATTTCGCCTCGCTTCTCTCGGCTCAATTATTTTGCCTCACTGAAATAAGATGCCTAGTTACGGCCTTGAACTGTCCAAACGAACATTGGGATAAAATTGCCCCTATCCCAGCATGTTTAAAATATTGAAAGATAAATCGAAGTAGTGAAGTAAAATAAAACATTGTTTGTCGTCGAAATACCATTTTAGTAATTATATAAATTTTGAACTAAATGATCATTTGAATTCTTACAATTTGTGTACACACAGGCGAAGGGTTGCCTATTATGATGGTATATGTTTATAGTGTAGTTCATTCGTCCGTATGTCTTCACTTCATACAATAAGTCAAATTTCCTAAACCCAATTCTCATGAAGTCAGTACAATGACTGGAAAAAGTTTCAATTACATTTTGGATACTTTCTGTTATGTCGTTCCAGAGTAGCGTGACTTATACCGTCCGATTTACGGCAACTTTTCCCATTTCCTCAAAGCTTAATACTAGTACTGTGGTTGACCGGTCTGTTGTTAGGAGAGATAAAAAGGAGCTCTCTTCCGATTTAAAAAAAATTCCCGTTTGTCAAACAAAAATTGTTTTTGCTAAAAGAGGCAGAAGCTACCAATAAATAGTCGTAAGTCAAAGAAAATCAAGAATATCTGACATGACCAAAAAGAAAAACAGAAGTCTACAACGAACTGTCTGCGAATAAGTCCTTAAAACTGAGAAAAACGAACAACAAAAATAGGCTGTGGATTCATGTGCTCCATGCAGTGAGGGCAATCATGTCTTGCAGATTACAAATCTGTAATTCTGTGCTTTTGGTTTGTTGTATATCAAATTGTTTTCGCTGTGGTTTTCGTTTGTTGTGTATCAAATTGTTTTCGTTTGTTGTGTTTCAAATTATTTTCGCTGTGGTTTTCGTTTGTTGTATATCAAAATATTTTCGCTGTGGTTTTCGTTAGTTGTATATCAAATTGTTATTTCTGTGACTGGTTTTTGTTTATTGTATATCAAATTGTTTTCGCTGTGGTTTTCGTTTGTTGTATATCAAATTGTTTTTTCTGTGACTGTGGTTTTCGTTTGTTGTATATCAAATTGTTTTCGCTGTGGTTTTTGTTTTTTGTATATCGAATTGTTTTTGCTGTGGTTTTCGTTTGTTATATATCAAATTATTTACGGTATGGTTTTCGTTTGTTGTATATCAAATTGTTTTCGCTGTGGTTTTCGTTTGTTGTATATCAAATTGTTTTCGCTGTGGTTTTCGTTTGTTGTATATCAAATTGTTTTCGCTATGATTTTCGTTTGTTGTATATCAAATTGTTTTCGCTGTGGTTTTCGTTTGTTGTATATCAAATTGTTTTCGTTTGTTGTATATCAGATTGTTTTCGCTGTGGTTTTTGTTTGTTGTATAACGAATTGTTTTCGCTGTGGTTTTCGTTTGTTGTATATCAAATTATTTACGCTATGGTTTTCGTTTGTTGTATGTCAAATTGTTTTCGCTGTGGTTTTCGTTTGTTGTATATCAAATTGTTTTCGCTGTGGTTTTCGTTTGTTGTATATCAAATTGTTTTCGGTTGTGTTTCAAATTATTTTCGCTGTGGTTTTCGTTTGTTGTAAGTCAAATTGGTTTTCGCTGTGATTTTCGTTTGTTGTATATCAAATTGTTTTCGCTGTGGTTTTCGTTTGTTGTATATCAAATTGTTTTCGCATGTGGTTTTCGTTTGTTGTATATCAAATTGTTTTTTCTGTGACTGGTTTTCGTTTATTGTATATCAAATTGTTTTCGCTGTGGTTTTTGTTTGTTGTATATCGAATTGTTTTTGCTGTGGTTTTCGTTTGTTGTATATCAAATTATTTACGCTGTGGTGTTCGTTTGTTGTATATCAAATCGTTTTCGTTTGTTGTATATCAAATTGTTTTCGCTGTGGTTTTCGTTTGTTGTATATCAAATTGTTTTCGCTGTGGTGTTCGTTTGTTGTATATCAAATCGTTTTCGTTTGTTGTATATCAAATCGTTTTCGTTTGTTGTATATCAAATTGTTTTCGCTTGTTGTATATCAAATTGTTTTCGCTGTGGTTTTAGTTTGTTGTATATCAAATTGTTTTCTCTAATTATTTTGTACATAATCGTTCGTTTTCTCGTTTGAATTATTTATCATTTGTCATTTCGGGACTTTTATATCTTGCTTAAAGGTATGGGATCTGCTCATTGCCGTACGGTGACCTATAGTTGTTAACTTCTACGTCATTTGATCTCTTGTTGTGATCCAATCTTCATAATTTTATCCATGCATGCATTTCGTTTGTTGTATATCAAATTGTTTTCGCTGTGGTGTTCGTTTGTTGAATATCAAATTGTTTTTGCTGTGGTTTTCGTTTGTTGTTTATCAAATTGTTTTCGCTGTGGTTTTCGTTTGTTGTATACCAAATTGTTTTCGCTTGTTGTATATCAAATTGTTTTCGCTGTGGTTTTTGTTTGTTGTATATCGAATTGTTTTCGCTGTGGTTTTCGTTTGTTGTATATCAAATTGTTTTCGCTGTGGTTTTCGTTTGTTGTATATCAAATTGTTTTCGCTTTTGTTTTACGTTTGTTGTATATCAAATTGTTTTCGCTATGATTTTCGTTTGTTGTATATCAAATTGTTTTCGCTGTGGTTTTCGTTTGTTGTATATCAAATTGTTTTCGTTTGTTGTATATCAGATTGTTTTCGCTGTGGTTTTTGTTTGTTGTATAACGAATTGTTTTCGCTGTGGTTTTCGTTTGTTGTATATCAAATTATTTACGCTATGGTTTTCGTTTGTTGTATGTCAAATTGTTTTCGCTGTGGTTTTCGTTTGTTGTATATCAAATTGTTTTCGCTGTGGTTTTCGTTTGTTGTATATCAAATTGTTTTCGCTGTGGTTTTCGTTTGTTGTATATCAAATTGTTTTCGGTTGTGTTTCAAATTATTTTCGCTGTGGTTTTCGTTTGTTGTAAGTCAAATTGGTTTTCGCTGTGATTTTCGTTTGTTGTATATCAAATTGTTTTCGCTGTGGTTTTCGTTTGTTGTATATCAAATTGTTTTCGCTGTGGTTTTCGTTTGTTGTATATCAAATTGTTTTTTCTGTGACTGGTTTTCGTTTATTGTATATCAAATTGTCTCGCTGTGGTTTTTGTTTGTTGTATATCGAATTGTTTTTGCTGTGGTTTTCGTTTGTTGTATATCAAATTATTTACGCTGTGGTGTTCGTCTGTTGTATATCAAATCGTTTTCGTTTGTTGTATATCAAATTGTTTTCGCTGTGGTTTTCGTTTGTTGTATATCAAATTGTTTTCGCTGTGGTGTTCGTTTGTTGTATATCAAATCGTTTTCGTTTGTTGTATATCAAATTGTTTTCGTTTGTTGAATATCAAATTGTTTTTGCTGTGGTTTTCGTTTGTTGTTTATCAAATTGTTTTCGCTGTGGTTTTCGTTTGTTGTATACCAAATTGTTTTCGCTTGTTGTATATCAAATTGTTTTCGCTGTGGTTTTTGTTTGTTGTATATCGAATTGTTTTCGCTGTGGTTTTCGTTTGTTGTATATCAAATTGTTTTCGCTTGTTGTATATCAAATTGTTTTTACTGTGGTTTTCGTTTGTTTATATCAAATTGTTTTCGCTTGTTGTATATCAAATTGTTTTCGCTGTGGTATTCGTCTGTTGTATATCAAATTGTTTTCGCTGTGGTATTCGTCTGTTTTATATCAAATTGTTTTCGCTGTGGTATTCGTCTGTTGTATATCAAGTTGTTTTCGCTGTAGTTTTCGTTTGTTTTATATAAAAAATAATCGCTATAGTTTTCGTTTGCTATATATTAAATTGTTTCCGCTGTGGTGTTCGTTTGTTGTATTTCAAATCGTTTTCGTTTGTTGTATATCAAATTGTTTTCGCTTGTTGTATATCAAATTGTTTTCGCTGTGGTTTTCGTTTTATGTATATCAAATTGTTTCCGCTGTGGTGTTCGTTTGTTGTATATCAAATCGTTTTCGTTTGTTGTATATCAAATTGTTTTCGTTTGTTGTATATCAAATTGTTTTCGCTGTGGTTTTCGTTTGTTGTATATCAAATCGTTTTCGTTTGTTGTATATCAAATCGTTTTCGTTTGTTGTATATCAAATTGTTTTCGCTTGTTGTATATCAAATTGTTTTCGCTGTGGTTTTAGTTTGTTGTATATCAAATTGTTTTCTCTAATTATTTTGTACATAATCGTTCGTTTTCTCGTTTGAATTATTTATCATTTGTCATTTCGGGACTTTTATATCTTGCTTAAAGGTATGGGATCTGCTCATTGCCGTACGGTGACCTATAGTTGTTAACTTCTACGTCATTTGATCTCTTGTTGTGATCCAATCTTCATAATTTTATCCATGCATGCTTTTTTCAAAATAAAATACAACATGAAATAAGGGTGTGTGGTATGAGTATCAGACATCTTTCCAACAAATTAAAAATGAAGTTAAAGTTTATATAGGTCTTCGTACGACCTTCCCTGAACAATTTGTATCACTCAGATTTTTTGAAGCTACAGGTTTTGCAAGTTTGTCAGATTTTGCGATCATTATGAAAAAACAATGTTTGAAAAAACAAAAGCCATCTTGGTTCGTGCAAAATAAAATTGATAAGCTGAGTATATCTTCCTTTTGATATAGGCAGCAGTTATACAATTAACAAACCAAACAAATCAGCATCCTGTTATATCAGTTCTAATCTACATTTTAGTAGGGTAAGATTTCTTGTAAGATTTTGCAAAATTTTTCAAAAATAAACCAACTTATTTTCGCGAGTAGAAAAATAACGCGGATGTATAACTTTGATCTTTCCTTATTAAACTACCTCAAGAAATTAGAAAAAAGCGAAATTAATTCGCCGTGAAGTTGGCTTGAAAGGGATTAACGCGAAAATAAGTTGGTTTACATTGAAGACCTGTTGGTGACCCTCTGCTGTTGTCTTCTCTATGGTCGGGTTGTTGTCTCTTTCACACATTCCCCATTTCCATTCTCAATTTTATTACAGTATATGAAATGACAAAGGGTTTATATGAATCTTATATCACCAGTCCCGGAGTATTTCGAAAATCAGTGCAAAACAACTATTCTTAGGGGAGTTATGCACATATGTATATGAAACCATACGGTGAATATGCTCTTTAACTGCTACAAAGGACACGGTGCGATAAAGGCCTGATTTGGCCTAATTTTTCAGTGAAATATGAAGTTTTAATGTAATGTATGTCCATTCTGAAGTTGAGCCAGATACAAAACAAAAATCAGGTAGTTTATGATCTATGATGTCACAAAATCAGTACAGTGAAACCTGACTAAACCGAATCCTGTATAAACCAAAAACCTGTATAAACCAAACATGTTCGTCAGCAGAGTCATATCAAATAATGTGCGTTGTGAACCGGATAAAACCAAACATCGGCCAAAATCGAACAAAATCTTAAGTCCCAATGAGGTTCGGTTTAAACAGGGAACTTCACTGTACATGTGTCGTCAGTCTTTTCAGTCTTAATATTCAACAAGACAAAATTCTTTTAAAGACTTTTTCCCATAGAAATTTAAATTTGGAAAATAGCAATGTAATACTTTGTATATTTCAATGATTGAATTGTGTATATACTAGTAATATATATTGTAATTTAATGTATGAATGTATGAATGTTAACTGTATGCATGTATTTTGTTTGAGGGCCTCAATGAAAATTAGACTATTTCTAATTGAGTTACCCTCTTTAAATAAAGAATTTATTATTATTATTATTATTATATATCACTTTTACGCCTACTTCATTTTTTCCCCTAAAATGTATACTAAAGGTTTATTTCACAAATGTCTCGGATAAGATAGAAAATTAACTATTTCCATGGAAAATATGCCCCCCTGAAATGTAAATTTATTTCTAATCATATTTCAAGTGCCTCATCACCTTGATCTATTATAACTTTTTTTTTATGAAAGTTATATGACTTATATATCAAAGGTTATAAGAGCAACATCGTTAACTTTGAAAACTGAACGATTTTTGCATAAAATGGAAAATTAATAGAGTAATTGCCTTTGGACAGAGAAGATATGTCCTGCGCGGCGTCGGACATTGGAATGCTGTTCTTTTATTGATATTTTATTAATAAAGAAAGGGAGAAGTCATTTTTGTAAACCGTTTCTTCATATATTTTTCAGGGAGTAATGATTGGAATGTGCAATAAAGATTGCCATATTGGAGATGAAGCACAAAGTAAAAGAGGAATCCTCACTTTGAAATATCCAATTGAACATGGTATCGTCACAAACTGGGATGATATGCAGAAGATCTGGCACCACACATACTACAACGAACTCAGGGTAGCCCCGGAGGAACACCCAACATTGCTCACAGAAGCTCCGCTCAATCCAAAAGCCAACAGAGAAAAGATGACGCAAATTATGTTTGAGACTTTCAACACGCCAGCCACATATGTAGCCATCCAAGCTGTATTGTCGTTATACGCGTCTGGTAGAACCACAGGGATGGTGTTGGACTCTGGAGATGGTGTCACACATACGGTTCCAATCTATGAAGGTTATGCACTGCCACATGCTATCCTCCGTTTAGATTTAGCTGGGCGAGATTTAACCGATTATCTGATGAAGATCTTAACAGAGAGGGGATATTCATTCACAACTACCGCTGAAAAAGAAATTGTAAGAGATATAAAGGAAAAGCTTTGTTATGTGGCTTTAGATTTCGAACAAGAAATGTCCACCGCAGCATCATCATTGTCGTTAGAAAAAAGCTATGAACTACCAGATGGACAAGTTATTACAATTGGAAATGAAAGATTCAGATGTCCAGAGGCTGTGCTTCAGCCATCCTTTTTGGGTATGGAGACTGTCGGAATTCATGAAACTACGTACAACTCTATAATGAAATGTGACGTCGATATTCGAAAAGATCTTTATGCCAACATCGTCCTGTCTGGAGGGTCCACAATGTATCCCGGCATTGACGACAGAATGCAGAAAGAAATCACCACTTTGGCACCGAGCACCATGAAAATTAAAATCATTGCACCTCCGGAGAGAAAGTATTCCGTATGGATAGGAGGATCGATCCTAGCTTCACTCTCGACTTTCCAGCAGATGTGGATCAGCAAACAAGAGTACGACGAAGCAGGCCCAAGTATCGTACATAGAAAATGTTTCTAGGCTGATATAAGGAAAGTTATATGAAAGTGCATGCATATATATGACCGATATTAAATCACAATTAATGGATTGAAATATATATTATGAAACTGTGAAAATTCGAATGAATGATATAACAAAATGTTTGATGTGTGACATTGTTTTTTAATTTTATGTGTTCCAAAAGTTTGTTTGAATTATTAGAAATTCACTAGACGGTGGTTTACAGTTATTAGAGGGAAAATTGTAAATTTAAGGCTTACTAAAAATGTAAAACGGTTTTTTAAAATCGTATTAACACACAATCAAACGATAAAGATGACATTTTGGGGAGGTGGAGAGTCGATATGTCACTATCCTCACAACACGGTAGAAAACTTGATATGTAACGCATCATTGCACGTTAGGTTTATATTTGGTGTAACTTATGACATTTGCATATATTACTCCGCTTTTGGTACTTATATCAGTTCTTTTATTGTTGTGAGCTAAACATTTGAAAGCAAAATTTTTGATAAACAATCAAGTTAGGACGAAGGTTGATAAATTGATCAGTAGCCAGAGACAATGATACAATATGCAAGCCGCTGACATATCCGCACAAATGCAACTTCGTCCAACTGTCCAGACGAAAATTAGGGTAAATTGCCCATATCCTTTAGCATGTTTGAAATATTGAGAGACAAGTCGAAGTAGCCGAGAAAAAAATGGTTGCCGTCAAAATACCATTTTAGCAATTTTTTAAATTTTGAATTAAATGACCATTTGAATTCTTTCATTTCTTATACGTCCAGGCGAAGATGTTGCCTTTTACGTTATACTGTAACTTACCCTGTAGGCCATCCATCCGTAGGTCTTTAATTCGTAGAATGAGTCAAATTTCCTTAATCAAATTCTCATGAAAACAGATTGACGAAAAAAAGCTTCCATTCCATTTGGGATATTTTCTGTTGTGTCGTTCCAGATTTACGTGACTTTAACAATCAGATATAAGGCAGCTTTTCACATCGCTTACTCAAGTATGGTATAGGTTTCCTTTTACAATTGTTGGGTGCGAGTGGAACATTTTCTGGTTTGTCAAACACTATGTATTTATTTTAAAAGAGGCGGAAATTACCATGGGTACAATGAAAAGCCGTAAGTCAAAAGAAAATCAGATAATATCTGACAAGACCAAAGGGAAAAAGAACAAGTGTACAACGCACTGCGAATAAAACTAAAGTCTTCATGATTAAGAAAAAAGGAATAACACATAAATCTGCTGTGAATTCTTATAGTGACGAGCAATTCTGGCAGATATTAAATCGGTAACTCTGTGGTTGTCGTTTGTCGTTTGTAGCTATATATTAAATTTGTTTTTCGTTTATTGTTTTGTTCATAATCAGGCCGACATCTTTTTTTTTTTTTTTTTTATTCATTTAGTATATTTGTCATTTCGAGCCTTGTCTAAGCTTACTATGCGGTATGGGATTTGCTCATGGCCGTACGGTGACCTGTAGTTGTTAAATTCTACGTCATTTGGTTTCTTGATTATTTAATTATCTTGTCTACAAATATAATTAATGATTACGTGATTATATTGGCCAACAAATTGTGATTATGTGATTACTTGGACACCCTTATGAAAGGCCTCAACAATGAGACATTTTTCCAAAAAGATTCTAAAAAACGTTTAAGCTGTTATAGGTAATCGTAGGACCTTTAACATTATGGATCACGGAGATTTCTTTTCAAGCTACAGGTTTGCAAGATTGTCAGATTTTGCAGAGATTATGCATAGGGAAAAACATAGTGTGCATAGAAAACTTGAAACGATAAAATTTTTAAATAAGGTGTCAAAAGATAGCTCGTATTAAATACGTAAAGAAAAATTGAAATGGGGTGACGAAACTCGTTTACTGATTACAAAACAAAATAGATCGATGTACGTTCCGTTATAAAAGTAAATTATTTGAGAAAATTATTTTCCCTTAAATGGGTAAGTTGGAAAAACAAAACATATTCTGCATTTGTAAAGCAGTCATGACAAGAAGATCAACACACAATTTCCTTTATTAATAAACGAATTCCATACATTCCTCATAATTTGCATATTTAATAAGATGAGCATCTAGAACGATTGTTTCGTCTGTTTTACGATATAAGATGATAAAAAATATTCGTTCTACTATGACACAAAGGTATACTGGCCCTATATTGCCTAAAATAAGGTACCGCGCAGTAAAACACTACATAAACCACTAATACCCGACTCTTCCAAAACAAAAACCAGACTGACAAACAAAACAGTGACAAACAACGACGAATAACACATGGTCCAGATAGACGTCACATGCTTGGTACACGCAATACATATGGTGGATTTCAACAGTTTTGCGTGCTAACAAACATCTTCAGTGGCAGATCCAGAAATGTTCATAAGTGGGGGCCCACTGACTGACCTAAGAGCCGGGGGCCCACTCCAGTCACGCTTAAGTGAATCCCTATATAAGCAACCAATTTTTTTCCCAAGAAGGGGGGGCGGGCCCCATGCACCCCCCTCCCCCCCCCCCAAAAAAAAAATCCGAATCTGGCTTTTGTTTATATAGACCATGTGTCGTACGACTGAAATACACAAGACAAAACAAAGGATGACCTGCGTTTCACAAAGAAAATGCACTAAGAAAATTGATCGTATGTCATGACAATTCAGTATACTTTCGATCAATTGTAGTTGAGAATTGAGAATGGAAATAGGGAATATGTCGAAGAGACAACAACCCGATCAAAGAGCAAAACACAACCGAAGGCCACCAAGTGGTCTTCAACACACCGAGAAAAGCCCGCACCCGAAGGCGTGCACGTGCTTCATCTGGTCCCAAAACAAAAATGTGTACTAGTTCAGTAAGATTTTTAGTGAAACGCAGGCCTGCAATTTGAAGCTACAGTTGGACAGGATGACCACTAAGTTATACAAGGATACAAGATTAGGAAATAGCACATAGATCGGAGATCAGGACCAAAATGATTGGGCTCGATACTACAGAAAACTATATAGCTAGCTAATGTAGTAACTGGTATTGGATAGATACAGTCGTTCAAGAAACAAAACACAAACCAGACACACCACTCCTATACCAGGTTTCATGAAGTCTCCTTCTAAAATTTAATTAAAGTCGATAATAGATCATAATATTTTTGGGATGTAACCAAATATTTGAATAGTCGGACCATTTGGGCGAAAGAATAAGAAGACTTTTATCAATCTAATGTTGAACCTATAAAGGGCATCATTTTACAACAATGATAAGCAATATGATTGGAAAAAAGAAAAACACTATATGATTGGAAAAAGAAAAACAAGAACCTAACATAATTCTATCATGTTATGGACAGGATCAGAGCCTAACACAACATGTGTCTTATATAACTATTACAACATATCTCATAATAATAGAATATTATTTTATATATTTTGTTTCCACCTGGATGTTATTTCATATATTTTGTTTCCACCTGGATCTTATTTCTAAACACTGAATAATATAATTTCCGAGGCACATGAGAGTTGGTAAATGCTCATTTGTGAACAGTCAGAAATATTTTTTATCCTTGGGTAATTCTTTAAAATTAGTACAAAAACTGTTTACGTTATCCATACTAATTTTCTCTGTTCATTATATAAAGGACAACTTACTGTAAAATGGGTCTCATCTTCAATAGAATTTGATCCATGTGATAAGCAGTGATGACATAGACGCTGAGCTCTCTTTATGTATTTTTTACTATATCTATCTTTCCCAATTCTAAGATCATGATCACTTGGTCTCATTTTACATATAGCTCTTCTTATATTAAATCTTTCACTGATAAATAAGCCTCCTTTACGAAGTCAGTCTTGAGGTTGAAATAATTTTCTAATTTACTATTACCTTGTGATAAGGTATCAGATCTTTTGACCAACCAAACTGTTTTAACACTGTTACAAAGTTTACATTTTACAAATTTTAATTAATCTATTGAGCTTTGTATTCAAATTTTGTATATCAAGTGATTGAAGTACATATCTCATAGATGAATACCAACAATTAATGTTTCCTTCATCTAAAATTTTATTACAAACATAAGCATCATAAAGTAACCCATCATCCAATTTGTTAAGCCTGTGTACATATTTTACCATAGATATAATGACAGATAAATAAAGACTGAGGTAATCTTGTAACCTTTCGATTTTTTCAATGAATTTGCAAGTATATCACGTCTATTGCTGTTGAAATGTTTTGTTTTCACGTCACTCCAATTCTAAGTGTTTATTGGTCATAGCTTCGTTTATAGTAAGTCATACACGATGAAAAAGGATTCGCAGTTTCATATCAAACTTGTGAGGCAGGACCGGTCAACCATTCCGGCGCTATATACAGATTTCATCTTTGTTGTCAAATCTCAATTTTTCTGTGTAGCCTGTGTGGACTGTTGTTTGTCTTTTATGTTTTCCTCTTTGTCATGTGGTAATGTCTTAAACTTGTTATTTAGATTGCCTCCTTCATATCTGCTTCTAATTTTGTATACGGTATTATTAAGTATTGTTCTACTTGCACCGTGTTTTTTTTGTCGTCTGCTGACTGATATTTATAAAGCGTGCTTCAAGTTATTTCGAACTGATTTTAACGTACGTTCCTTCAGTTGGCACAGTAGCATATAATTTTTGGGAATTAGGTTGCTCTTTTTTATACCGTACTTAGGTCAGTGTATTTAAACACTGTGATTGGACAAAAAAATACGGCTGAGAGATGAAGCAGGTTTAGAGAAAAAAATGAGTAATTTACATACATGCAAAAACTAATTGTTTCGGATTTTTTCACTGCATGGTAAAAGACAAAAAAGCACTAATGGTCTTTCAAATTGGTTTACAAAGATAGTAGAAAACATAAATGACCATCATACATATTCTTATTTATTTCTGAATATTTTAATGAAAGTGCTTCAGTTGACTCTGTATGTAGGTTTTGGGCACAGGGGTTTATTTAATGGGTCAGATGAGGTTTTGTAAAGTAGGATGGCGCCCGCCATTGACAGTTAAAGCCCATGTGTTCTGGGTCAGTTTTAGAAACAGGTGAAAATTCAAAAAAAGGTGTTATCATCTATATGGCTCAGATCATGCCACATTCACTCCACTGTTAGAGATAATAACTCAAAGAGAATTGGCGAGGCTTTCTGGGATTCATAATTCATTTAGAATTCAAATGGCCCATACATGGTTGATAGCAATTACCTCACACAATATGTTTACAGGTGTAAACGTAAAAAAGAGTGTGAAGTATTGAAAACAATAGTCATGATTCAGCCGTTCAGTTGTTGTCTTACTTTGTTAGTTTAATATCTTTAAGCTCTTTTTTGTCTGTTAAGAATTTGGTTTACTTGTCAAAAAATTGATTTATATATATACAGCTAGTTTAGACTTTGGACGGTCATGAGCTTGGTGTACAGTATAGACACTTGAAATGTTTTGAAGACCGTACGATCAGCTTCTTTTGCTTATCCAATTATTAAATTCTTTGAGAAACATACATTTGAAAAGTTTATATCCCCGTTATAAAAATACTGACTGCCACTTTTATTTCGCAAGGTAATGAACAAACCGAGTCATATCTGATAACACTAAAAAACCAACCCCAATTCCGATAACAATACTCCCCAACCATCCCATTATTTG
Source organism: Mytilus edulis (assembly GCF_963676685.1). Lineage (NCBI taxonomy): Eukaryota > Metazoa > Mollusca > Bivalvia > Mytilida > Mytilidae > Mytilus > Mytilus edulis. The sequence goes on from NC_092352.1 coordinate 57,987,379, forward strand.
TGAAGAATTTCTATCATCCGGTGCACATATTTTCTTTGCTTGAGCAGCTTTTGTAGATTTTGGATCGATTTGCAAAGCTTGTTTAAGTTCTTCAAGATTCTCAGTTAAAAATTCCAATAGTTCATCGTCAGAGAGATTTTGATTGTTTACCTTTGAACATGGACACTCACAGTTGTAGTGATTAATGGAATTACTAGGTTGGTTCTTCGTTGTCTGCAAAGTTGTTGTTTTGAGTAAGTCGTCTATTGTGCCATTTCCTGTTGATATTTTCCCATATGTTGTTGAACTATATGTTAAACTCTCGGTAAAATTCTCCGATGACAAATCGGTTGTTCTATCTTCAGAGTTACTTCCACTTAATGTTTTTGTTGTTCCAGTGAATATTTGTGTTGAATAACTGCTTTTGGTGCAAAGAAGATCTTCGTTGATGGTGAATAATATGTTCTCTGTAAGATTAAAGTTAACTTATTTAGTTCGAGTAGTATATGTACATGTAAAGAGACCAGGATGGAAATCTGCAAAGGCGGATTTAGGGGCGGGTCAAGGGACCCAGGTCCCCTTAACTTTAGTATCACTTCATACGTTGGCTTGATAGGGCCTCGCTTATTGGAAATCATGGATCGGCACCTGCATGGATCTTTACTATTAAGAATAAATCTGTTTCTTCAAATATTTCTATTATTTTTTTTTCAGAATTATAATTAACTGTAGTTTATAATGACGAATGTAGTAGTACGGGATACTGTCACAGCCAATAATACATGAGCAAGTCCATTATTCACATTCTAACTTGAAAAACTAAAATACAAACTTTTCCATTATTAGTTATTCGGTACTAAACGTTGAATAAGGAGTAATAAACTATTTAATTTTTCATTATTACAAAAAATAAAAAAAATAAAAAAAATGCAAAAAATATAATGGTCGTTCTTCAGTGCGGTTTTTAATGTATATTAAATGAACTTTACTTTGTGTTCAATAAATCGTTCGGTCCTTCAAATTGCTCCCAACTATAATATTTGTGCTTTTTATGCAGGGTTATAAGCTTTCGATCGACATCCGTGTAAAAGGAATAAACATCATTTAACTTATAAGCACTTAAAATTGATATTTACACAAGGCTACAGTTTTCGAATGTTCAGATTTTAATTTACTATATAGATTATAATATTCCGTACATAATGTCATTGCCTCCTTTACAGAAGTTTACTTTTCTTGTTGTATATCTTTTGGTTTCAACTCTGTATATACTATTGATATCCACGTCCAAAACATTTCATTTAGGCTAGTTATCTCACTTGCAACATACGTGTACCAGAGACACCCTTGTTTACTTTAGAGCCCAACAGATAAAGATCAGGGAACCAGTCAAACCCATTCATTTTGAACAAGCTAAGCCTTAAATTACTGTGAGTATTCTTGACTCTCTTAAGAAAGTTCTTTTTTGTTTCATTTTTAAGAGATTACATCATATTTAATTAGTACCAAACTGATGGATAAAGTATATTTAAATTTGTTCAACTTTGTACATGTATTATTGTTGAACAAATAACTTAACTTGATAATTCAAACTACTGTCATATGATTGAGGAAGAGCTCATATTCCAATTTATACTGCACTCGTTCTATTTGAGCAGTCAAAATGCGTTGACTGTATATTTCTGGGTGTTGCTAAACCGCGGAAACGGAAAACGGAACGGAAACGGAAACGGAAAGAAACTTTTATATAGACGGAATTTAAGGGGGGAAATAAAGAAATATGATCAATAGATCTTGTCTTGCTGGTAATTTTTACTATTAAAAGTTTTATCTTTTTACCATATATTTCAATATAACAGGCGAACATGCAAGTGAGAAAATTCGTCAAATAAGGTCGATAACTCCTGTACGAAGTCATTTGACTGTTTTTACGTTATGAATTCTGCAAAATGTCTTAATTACAGAATATACAAATCTGATTTTTGTTTTGAGAAATATTTATCGTTGTTACCATCTGATCTAAGAATGTATTTATGTAAATTCCGTTGCCTTAGTAATAAATTGCCCATTGAAACGGGCAGATTTTTTAATATTGATAGAACTGAAAGACATTGTAATCTTTGTAATGCTAAGGAACTTGGTGATGAGTTTCATTACTTATTCAAATGTACCTTTTTCAACAACATAAGAGCTAAATTTTTACCTTTAGATATATGTAATAACCCAATTGTTTTAAAATTTAAAGAATTGATGAATACATCAGATTTATTTACACTTACTGGAATAGCAAAATTTTGCAAAAGTGTTATTAAAACCTTTTAATACATGTGCTTAATCATGTTACTATAATTTGTACTTCCTGTCAAATATCTGCATTAATTATATATACTATTATTGCACCTTTGTTAACCATGTTGTTCTAATGTAAATATGTTCACACTTTTATTGTTTGTTAAAAATGTTGTACTAACATACCCCATGTGGGGGCTTTAGTGAAATAAAATGTCTTATGTCTTATGTCTTTATGTGAATGGACAACAGGTAGAGCTTAACATTCTAATAAAATTGAGAATAAAAACGGGGAATATGTCAAAGAGGCAACAACCCGACGTAAGACCAGACAACATCCCAAGGCCACCAATTGGTCTTCACAGCGAGAAAATCCCGCACCCGGAGATGGCATCAGCTGGCCCCTAGATAAAATTGTGTGCTAGTTCAGAGAAAATTGGCGTCACACTAAACTTCAAAACATATAAATGAGATTAAATTAAAAAATATATACAAGATTAACAAAGGCCAGAGGCTCCTGACTTTGGACAGGCGCAAAAATGCTGCGGGGTTAAACATGTTTTGTGAGATCCAAACTCTCCCCCTATACCTCTAGCCAATGTAGAATAAAGAAACACATATGAAGCATACGCACAGTAAAACTCATTTTAAAAGTCAAATGTCAGATATTAGACATGTTTTTCACATCAGGTCTTCGCTATTCATAGCGTTTCTTAATAGACAGCCCTTGCATTTTATCCCTATGTTTTAATGTAAGCCATGTCGGCTAACTTGGCTGACAGGAAGGGTTATCCAACACAGTTTTAAAATTAGATACACCAATGGTAATTGTTGCAAAGTTTAACCAAAACTATCAGGCAACTCCCTGAAAGACATATGTTCAATACCATTTGGCCAAGTAATTTCAGAGACTGAGTAATTTTGTAAAAGACGAAATCGGACGACGAACGCCAAGTGACGAGAAAAGTTCACTTTACAGGGCTAGGTCAAATAAAAAAAGAACTCTCGCAAAGTATACCACTAAAGACTAAAGCAGGTCTTAGTACCAGCAGAAAACGACCATGACAGAGCAAAAACATTGGATGAACATTTCACTATCACTATCAACAAAGACATCAACTAAATCTGCACCACTAAATAAACCGTTACACCGAAAAAGGAAAGACATACACATTTGTAACTACTTACTATGGGCGAGAACAAAATTAGGAATATGGATTCAATTCATAAAAAGTATGAGGGCCAGCCTATCGTTTCACAAAGATTCGTACGACTTACGTTTACGATTAAACTTACGTTAAGCGAAAGATTTTACCTGCGAGTGTTTCACAAAGGTGATCGCAAACGTAACGTAAACGTAACGTAGACTTACGATAATAATGGAAAAGGGGTGCTCTCTTTGACAGCCGCGTTCATGTCTATAAAAAGAATCGTTCTTTCAAAACCAGGAAGAACATTCATACCATCGTATTTTGAAATAATTATCAGTTTTTTTGTTAGTATAGTAATGAGGTTTAGTGACTCAGAGGTAAGCATGATAAGTGTCCAATCTAATTTTAAGAAATTTTTTGCTTTGATTTTATTAGAAAATTGACTGGCGGAGGTTGTTTTTTTCATGCACGGTCTGTTTTTGCTATTGTTGAAGAATGATGAAGTCATACAAAAAAAAAAAAAAAAAAAACAGTTACATTCATTTGGACTTTTTTACTAGCAATTATAAGTATCTTTGAATGTTATTTATGAACAGGTATAAAATGTGTTAAGCATTGTAAAAGTTTCTTGTGCGTGTCTAGGTTGTTTTTTTGTCAAGGAGAAACCCACTGGCAAAACAACAATCAATTATGGAAATGTAAAAAGTATATGCATATTTTTATTTCATATTTTACAACGCTATGCGGTGCATTTGTTATTGTATCAGCCAAAAAATATAATAGTCATCAGGACATTAGGAAAGCATAAAATAGATAAAAGATGTGGTGTGATTGCCAATGAGACAACTCTCCATAAGAGACCAAAAATAACAAAGAAATTAACAGTTATAGGTCACCGTACGTCCTTCAGCAATGAGCAAAGCCCATACCGCATAGTCATCTATAAAAGGCCCCAAAATGACAATGTAAAACATTTCAAACGAGAAAACTAACGACCTGATTTATGTAAAAATTGAACAAAAAACAAATATGCAACGACAACCCCTGAATTACAGACCGACATGGGACAGGCACATACATACATTTGGCGGGTTTAAGCATGATAGCGGGATCCCCCCATTTTTAACCTGGGACAGTGTCAAACATAACAACATATGAACAAACTATAAAAATCAGTTGAAAAAGGCTTAACTCATCAGATGGACTAAAATTCATCAGATGGACTAAAATACAAGTGGACGTGGACGGGTACTATCATTATATTTATTAGTATTATTTGAGCCTGGAAGCAATTTTTAAGCAAAAACAACTTAAGCTGAGATTGATGTTCGGGGTGAGCCAAGGCTCCGTCTTGAAGGCCGTACTTTGACCTATAATTATTAACATTAAATACATTTAATAAAGTGACCGCTGATTTTTTTTTCAATAAAATCAGTGGCTAAAAATTACCCGTTTTCCTTCGATTTCCTTACTTAAAGAAACATCAGTATTGCTGGATCCTGGAAGCAATTTTTATGCAAACAATTATTATCTGTATTTAAATCTTTTTTTGTTAGAAATCAAACTGGTAAGTTAAAAAATACATATCGTAAAGCAAGATCATAAAACGCAAGATTTTTTTTTTATTGAGGACCTTGAATTTCAATATTATTGAAAGCTGAAATGACATGTACATTTTTTATATTACTACAACCAGGGACTTTCTATAATAGTATATACTTAGTATAGAAAGTTCTTGCTACAACGAATGGGAGTGTTTATCCACTAAAGTATTGAACATAATACTCTTGTAAGATCGGGAGACAATAACAAAAATGATCCAACAGCTGATTCAGCCGGTAACGAATTTCCGATATCATAAAAGATTCCAAAAAAAAAAGGGAACTTCCTCTGCTTAATTGAGCCCCTAAATAAATTTGAATATTGTAATATGTGTTCTCGTACAAAAACTGAATAACACTGAGACGGACGGCTACATGAAAAAAAAATTAAAGAAAAATACTGAAACGGTTCACTATCGATCAAAAAATCGGAAAATCACAGATATATCACGTATCATGATACAGCTGTTCAGGAAGCTGGCTTGTCAGGTTTTGGATTTTTTTGTCAGATTTTCAGAATCCTCTGGTTTTATCCATTTGAATGCCTTGAAAAAATTTGCCCGGTGACCCCCATTTTTCTTTTTGAAATTCTTAAACATGTATAATGATAAACCGATAATCTGTAAATTAAAGTCTTATACAATTTTAATTACTTTTTAACAGTTTTTGAGAACTTTAACTTGTCAATGATAAAGCTATGAAAAGTCAAGAGAAAATATTTTCCCGCTAAAATTTCAATGGCTCATATCGCGAAAACAAGCACGATGACCTATATATTTTTTTTTGCTCTTTGGATTCCTTTATTAAGGTCAAGTAACAGTAAATGAACGCCGTCTAGCAGATTCCGCGAAATCTTGCGACGTTTTGTACGAATTACGTCCCTTTGACCAGATTTTGCAATGTTAAAATTTCAACCGGCGACTTTTCAATGGGACAACGGTAAATCTGACGGAAAGTATGTATCTTCTAGGAGAATGAACTTGTTTGCTAAAATTGAAGAAATGCTACAGGATTTTGAAAATGAATATGAAAACAGTCATATGAAGACGACCTTCAAAACGAAAATCAGGTGTTTGAGTTTGGATATCTGCCGACCAGTTAAAACAAGTGTGAAAACTGTTGATCACTGTTGCTCACCATTATTTCTACATAATTGTGATGAGGAAAAACAGTGCGGTCTCGACAGTATATTGAACTCTGACACAAAATAGTACTTTTGATGTCATTGTTTACTTAAACTAACCAACAAATATGCAGAAATGAAACTTCTGGTGAAAGGGAAATATATTTAGACCAGTTTGAGTCGAAATTCACTTGTCTATGAGTTTGCGTTAAAAATTCAGGATTAATGCGCTTCATAGTACACTAGTTTAAGATTTCAAGAAAACAGGGAGTTATTTTGGTAGTACATGTGTTTTCAAGATCAGAAATTTCATATAAGACTTTAAACATTGGTTGAAAATTGGCATGTAGAAAGGTGATACATGTACAATTCAGGATATACCTGGATCCTTGAAGTTAAATTTAAGGTAAAATATTTAGATAGCTGTGAAAATTGCAAGATTCGGTTGAACAGATAGGGATTTTTAATTGGTGGTTTGACACATTTATTTTCGTTTTCCTCCCAAAATAACACAAACTGAATAATCATAAGAAAAGATGACAAATGCGACTATACCTATATAGAACACAGAGGCATGATGATTAATTCATTATAGAAGGAAGAGAAGCGACACACACAATTAGGTCTTCTCGTTTATTAGTATAGATACTCTAACTTTTCTTTTACAGTACTTTGTATATCCCCATCCCTGTTTCATTTGAATTATTGTCAGCTTATTCGAATATGAGCATGTTTTCTGGAACGTTTGAAATAAATGCAATTCATCTAATGTTTGAATGTAAATTTACACAATTATGTAATTATAAACATTTAGCATGTTTTAAAAACAGGAAGAAATGTTTATAAGTGCAACACACGGTATTTTTGGACAAGAAATCAATTTTCTTACACTTTTAAAATTCAAATGAAGTAAAACAAGAAATCAATCTGGTTGACGCAACAATGACAATCTGTTACACAGAATAACAGTGGTGCATTTCTTTCCAGTGGGTCTCAATCAACACTGATTTACAGAAATCTTGGTAAGAATTTAGTCTTAGATGCTTGATTTTTTTATTAGTTGTTATTGGCTTTGAACAAGCTGTCAGTAACTGCGTGTAGTGGCGGATACAGGGGGGGACATGAGGGCGTACGTCCCCCTTTTTGCTTGGACTTAGACTAGACTTCGTAAACTTTGCCATTTCCCGTGTATTTAATTTTTATGAGACATTTCTTTTCATATACAAATTTTTTTTCGCCAGTATTTACTGATTATTTCAAAAGTAAAACTACAAAAATACTGAACTCCAAGGAAAGTTCAAAACGGAAAGTCCCTAATCTAATGGCAAATTCAAATGATAAAACACATCAAACGAATGCATGACAACAACTGTCATATTCCTGACTTGGTACAGGCATTTTCAAATGTAGAAAATGATGGATTGAACCTGGTTTTATAGCGCTAAACCTCTAACTTGTATGGCAGTCGCATCACAGTAGAGTGATTCGGTATGGTTGAGTTGACCAGTTCGTCGAAAAAACGTCACTCAGTCATTTTGAAATTTAAATTACAGGAACACAATTGCAATTCTGAGCATGAAAAATCATGACACCTTCAAAGCGACAAAGGAGTGAGCAAGAACGTATTGACTTCTATTTCACAATTCAACCAAAAAAAGTTATACTCTATTATAATCTCATGAAAAAAGTTCCACATTAATATTATTTACCTACGAAATTATGTTTAATCCCAAACGCCCGCGCCTATCTTAAAATAACATAGCTGAATAATTATCCCCAGTCAGTATAAGCTGTTGATAGATTTAAAGTGCAAGGTTCGAGCCATTGTTTGAGGAGGCAGTCTGAGATCTGAGAGTCTGGCCGTATTTAGATTGAAAACAATAATCTTGTCCACTTTTTGGCTAATAGAAACGAAAATTTCCAACAGAATAATATAGCATTAAATGAACATAATAAATAAAAAACGGGCGTATTTTGTTCGGGACGGGGGTTTGCATAAACTGATATATCGAATACTTTTATCAAGATCAGACTGCAACCTGCCTGCTGGTGTGGCCTTTATGTCTCCATTTGTCGACCGTCATTCACAAATTCGTTGTCGTTTCAGACTCATTCATAGCCTTTGGTTAATTTTCAATTGTGTTGGGTAAAACATATCAACCAAACATTTGTATAAAAATTGCTTGTTTGTCTTTTTTAACTCGTGTCGCTCGCATTGTAAAATTCATCGAATAGCGCGGCGTGTATCTTGTTTACAATAAGAAATCTGTGAGTTTATGCTAACTTAACATACAACAAGCGAGAATTTTCCATGTCTATTTTTTACTGACAAGTCCCACATCAAATATATCAGTTCATAGCTTTTGACCCATACTATAATTTTATGATAGACAATTTATGGGGAGAATACAACATCAAAAATGTCCAACTCTTACACTTAACAGCAACTATTAAATATACATGCCCCACGTCAAGAACCGTTTAAAAAGTGCATTTTACACTTATTTTATGATTTTTAGCCAAAAAAAGGTCCCAAAATTTGTTCGACTCGCTCCGCTCGGCAAATTAAAAAAACTTCGCCCCACTTTGCAAAATCCTGGATCCGCCCCTGTATTCTATATGTAGTATGTCAAAACTGTCCAAACAAAAACCCTATATTCACTGGGAAAAGACATCGTGTAGCAGGAAATAAGCAGAATGGGGGGCAAGTTTGGGACATTAATACTAAACTTAGTCTTGTACGGTAAGACTAGATATCCCCTATTTTGAAAATTATCACACCATTCGGAACAATTAAAAATATTTTCAAAGTAGGGAAAAGGAAATGAACCACATCAATTAATACTGGTCATAAATTATCCGCTGCTGTCAGTCAGTCATATAGATGACACTAAACTATAATACATTTAAATTTTTAACCTTCTTTACAGTCGGAACAATAATTTAATATTCATACAACAGTTTTTAGACTATAACAAATGAAAAATAAACAAAAATGATGTTTCACGACCATTAATCCATCGCTACATTTTGTATTCTGACGTGTTTGTTTTTTTCTAATGGTGTTTTTTTTCACGTCCGCAATTTTGTTGAAAGTTTCGATGTTAAAAATAAAACACAAATCTTTTTAATAGATACATGTATAAATAGTTTATGGTTTAAAGAGTTATACATGGAATATTATCCTAATAAAAGAACATTCAGTGGATCCACAAAAGAATTGTCTTACTAGTATTGATTCGTATGGTTGTCTCCTCAAAGGAAATTGTTCTATATAAAAATTATATATATATGTGGGTAAAAATTAACCGAATAAAAAATAAAAATGTACCCTGAAAGTAGCATCTCAAATATAGAATAGAACTGTTCTCAATTCTATTTCACTCATAAAACTTGAAGGTCGAGAACGAGATTATATCGATCATCTCTATATCATACTACTACTATATACCTACTAAAAAAATAGGAGGGGTCCTGATTTCGAAATCCCGGACTTTAAAAAATGAAATCCAGAGGTCCCGAATTTAAAGTAATTTAAAATAAATCCCGCCATTCCGAAATTCGAAAAAAGAATTCCCGGATCCCGAAAAGATTAATTCCGAAATCCCGTACTTAAAAATACCCGATCCCGGAGTTCCGATCCCGGTCCTCCCCCCTCCCCACCACCTCCCTCATTTGTGTGGATGAACTAAATAACAAAATAAACATTTACAAGTCATGTCTCAGCCTGTGTGCAATTGTATTTTTTTTTTGTGTTTTCTTTTGCATTCTTTATGATATAGTATTGATTTTGATTTATTGCTGATGTTTAACGACACGTTTCTCTATCTTTGACATTTTTCTTCTAGTTTAGTATATTTACCACATGTATCTGCTAGCATCCGTTTAATTCGAAAATGCTCAAATTAGAATATAAAAACAAATGCCAAAAAGTTTGCACTTGTAATCGGGAAGGGGTGGGGGTCAATGAAATGTTTTCAAAATATTTTAGCAATTCTGTATACAATGAACACACTATTTTTTACGTGGAGATGCATACTCAAGAGACAACCTACCGTGCGCTGCCTATACAATAAAAAATTGTAATATTTTGACACAGAGAAAATAATTTCGCTCGGGCTCATTTCTTAAAAAGTCTTAAGAAACCTCAAATTAAAAAAAATAATGCATATGCTTTTATTTTTATAACTAAATGGATAGTTTTCATTATGTGCATATACTTTTTTCTTAAGAAAATTCTTTAATTTGTTCATATTTAAAAGAAGTTTACTTTATTTTCATTGCTTCCTTCCAGGAAGCAATTCCCCGACATATTTTCCGTATGCAAAGTGACCTCAGTGTGACCCATCTCGTAAAAATCCGGTGATTGCAATACGCATGAATGTCCTTAAAATAAACTATTATCTGATTGTACATGTTAAATACATGCTCAATATTCATGCTTTTTGTTGATTGTTGACAAACAGGTGGCAATCGTTTATATTTAAACTTCGGCTTCAAAACACGAACTTTAATTACCTGCCATATTTTCACAACAACACTGACCGATTGAAAAAAAATGACGATTATACGAAATTTATGCGAAAAAAGGATAAAATCGTGCACAGAAGACTGGTAAGTTTATGACGTTTGTATGCATTAGTTCAAGAGTTGGAATAACATTATTTTTCACTCGTTTATTATGACTTTAAGATCCCAAATTCTAACTTTCAACATGGTTTCCATATCGGATTTTGTCCATATACACCATTGCCCTATTAGGTTTCTTTTACGTTTTCTTTCCATTATACAAGAAAAGATATAACGAAAATCGCCAATGCAGAACAACGCAACAAGATACACCACAACACTCATCTTGATTCAAGGCATTCAAAAAAGAAAACAGAAAAAAAGGATGCAAAGGATTTCCCAAAAAAATTATTACTTCACAACCTATTTATAGAATCAAGGCCGATGTCAATCTTTTTTAGTCCTATATTTAATTTTTGTTGTTGTTGGATTGCTATCTTATTTTTTTTGAAAGAAAATTCGAACAGACTATCCTGAATCGCACGAACGACGTACACATGACTTTATCAAATATTTCAAAAACATAGTCTCATCATCTCCTGGTAATTATTTCAATACATTATGCTTTAAAATCTGTTATTTTAAATTCATTCCTCTTGGGTTTTTTTCTTGTGAATATGTGTTATTCTATATAAAACATGCCAATGTAGATTAAATAACCAAAAAGAAAAGATACATTATTAGTTCTTTATTTTTCCGTTTCCGTTCCGTTTTCCGTTTCCGCCGTTTAGCAACACCCTATATTTCTATGTCATATAAGGTCACTGACCCGATATCACTTTTCCTCATGAATATTTAAATAGAAGTTGCCGAAATAACATTTAATTATTCATACGACCTCTTCAACCTGTTCTTGTTTCCAATGCATACAACGATGCGTGGAACGACTCAACCTTGTTTCTTTTGCAATTATTGGAAAAACATCTTTCATTTATTAATATTTTTTGTTTGCAACCTATAAATCATTAATTTGTTATGCTTATGGTTGCTATTTTAGTCCATACTCAAATGATTTCCATCGAGTGTAGGTTTCAACAGGTAAATGTACATTTCATTGTGTTGAAAATTTCTCCGTGAGCATGATATGAGGCCTTTTTAAAGGGGATTTCCCCAAATATGTTAATCAAATAAATACCCTTAACGCATTAAACAACAATTGAAAATGTTTTTTTTTTATTGCAGTATAAAGACAATAATAGTGCATTGACTTGACATATCAACGATATAAGGATTCGGCCCGAAACGGGGAAATAGCTCGGCACAGCCTCGCATTTCCCCGTTTCTAAGCCTCATCCTTATATCGTTGATATGTACGGTGGCAGAATGCGGCCATGAAAGAAAAAAAAAAATTATGTTGTTCCCTCAAGATACTATGTCGTTCCCTCAAGATGCTATGTCGTTCCCACAATATAGTTATCTCGTTCCCTCAAGATACTATTTCGTTCCCTCAAGATACCATGTCGTTCCCTCAAGATAGTTATCTCGTTCCCACAAGATAGTTATCTCGTTCCCTCAAGATAGTTATCTCGTTCCCTCAAGATACTATGTTGTTCCCTCAAGATGTTATGTTGTTCCCTCAAACCGTCAAATCCAAAATTGACATTTCGTAACGAAGGAGCTGCCATGTTGACTCGATGAAATCAAATGCAATAGATTAGAAAACAAAACAAAACCTACCTTAGAATTCCATTTTAATACAATATTATACGAACTTCGATGGTTACAAAAAAGTTTATATTTTTGTGACATTGACTAAATATTTTTTTTATACTGCAACTTAAATTAGTATATTGATTGCTTTTAAAAGCGTAACATAAATATCAAGCTTATTTTCATCCCTTAATGAACCCCTGATTGTAAAGAAAGTGTTCCATGATGAAATTGACATTGCACAAAATATAGCTGTGTTACTATATTTAGGAAATAAACAAAACTAGTTGCAATACATTAATTCTTTTTATTATGCATTCGAATAAGAATAAAAGTTCTTTTGTCTTTTGTTTTATTACAATTTCTAATACAATAAAATTGGCAAAACGTTTCAAAGTAGGTTCAAATACATGTGGATTTACGTGGGAGGTATATTGTAACATCCATTATTATGTATATCTCTGAGTTTGCGCTGAGTATAGATATATCGAGAATTTTCACACAATGTTGTTTACAAAGCGAAAGAAGCACGTCATATTAGAATATCAAATTTGTTTTACTCCAAAGTAGTAGGTACCGCTTGCGGTGGACTTTTAGTAGGCCAATTTGTTAGTTCAACGGTTTACTAGATTTATTTAAACGACTTATTTTGCTTGTAGATTTCTCCGACGGTAAATTTATAAAATTTTAAGAAGCTAAAATTCCAACTCTCTAGGTAAAGTTGAACTTACAGGGAAACTCCGCAAAAAATGAAAAATTGATATTTTGTTCATTTTAAGCATAAAAAAACCAAATGTTCATAATAAAAAATAAAAAAAAACTTTATTCTCTATGTAAAGAGATCAAAATCGATTTTTGAAATTCACTATATATCAGTTCTCGGCGTATCGCCATCTTGTCGGCATGTTCGATCTAAAAAGTCACGTGATATCTATAAACCACAAAGAACAAAATGAATGAGGGATTTACCGACCGTGCGTTAAAAACTCCCATCATCAATCGGGGATTACCGTAGACGACCATTCAGTGTCAAAATATCTTGTCAAGCGTACGGTTGTTCTGTCCGATAAGGTTATGACAAAAGTCTACATAGTTTTCCTAATCCCACAAAAAAAAAAGAAGAAAGAATTGTACAAGACATGGTTTTACAACCTTAAACTAACAGCAACTAGTTACATCTATAGCAAGCACAAGTAGGTTTGTGAAGACCATTTTGAACCATCTTGTTTCGAGGGAGATTTATTTGATGGTAATTATATTATTTTTATAACACAATAACCTAGCAGTCAATATGCCGAATCAAAATAAAGTTTTACTTACTTACTTTCTGATAGCTATAGTTATCAAATTCTTATATGATGAGATCTCATTGATTAAAAAAAATAAAGATTTGATGAGGAAGAAAAGTTTCAACTTAAGAAAGACAAATGTAGAGTTCTTGTAACAATCACTGATTTACAAAAGATTTATTTGTATGCCTCTTTTATATAAAGTGCATTGATTTATAATTTAATTTTGAATGTAGCGCGTCTTCTGATTGGCTGACGTTATTTTGTTATGAGCCCATAGACATAATTTAGTCATGTGACCGTGACGTCATCAACGTTTTTTCATGGTTTTCTACGGTTTAAAATGAAATTTAGAATTAAATTATAAGAAATGACTCAAATATTTTTTCTGTCTAAAAATAACACAAAAAATGTGGTGCACACTGTTAAATAACCCGCTACGCGCGTTATTCAGTGTGCACCAAATTTTTTATGTTATTTCTTCATAGGCAGAAAAATATTACAGTCATTCCTTAAATATAACGAAAAGTTCCGTATTTAGACAAGATAATTCTTAGCATTAATAAAGTTATACGATAAATATATATATATATTTTTTACTTATGATATTTAACGGCTACGTATTGACAAGGAGCAATGTTAGGAAGAGGTTTTAGCTGGGACATAATATGTTGATATACTCAATAGTATAATATTTTAAGGTTATAGAGAACTTCTCAATTTTTTTTTATTAAAAGAGTTTTTTTTTTTCTTATCTTTAAATTATATCAAATTGATACGGGATCAATTCGGAACGGTCTCTTATAAAGACACTTTTAATGTGTGACACTATCTGATATGTTCGGTGAAAAATGTATAGTTTTTCTTTTTAAATTTTATTTAATACGTTAGCTTATCATATATATATATATATATATTTGGGCTTCCTACCGAATTGATAATAGGTATGTCAGAATTATCGATAGATGTCGTGTCAGAGCGACACATTCAGTTAGGTATTCCAAGGACGTATATTAGTCTACCTTTGGGTATTCGAGTGACATCCTGTCGACTAAAAATTCGTATTACACAATTATATAATTCAGGTTCATGCATGGCCTCTTTATTGAGGCACACGGTGTGCACAGGTAACATTTATTGTACCACATATATTTGTCTCAGACAAATTTGGCTATTTTTTTAGGTCCTTTCAAAAAGATCTTCATCTGTTTGGCCATATACAAATCCTTGGCTTTCTAATATTAAGATTTAGGCGTTGGTGCTGATGGTAAATCAAGAAAAACGATTCGAACATACAAAATTTATATAGTGTTATTTTCCAATTTCGATTGCCGACTAGTCTAAGTAGTCTTAAGTAGTAGGCCAACTAGTGTATCCCTAGTGTGAGCTAAAGGTTGTGGCATGATTTAAATCCCATGACAGCACCTGACACCAAATTAATCTTAATTGACTAGGATGGCCAGCTTTCATGCCGAACTTCCTTAATAGTGCCGAAACATGCGTTAAACATCGATTTATCAATCATTTGCGTCGTATAATGCATTCGTGCATTTAGAAAAAATGCAGCTTCATCAAGTAACTGCAAAAAATACACCTTAAAGATCATGACTGTCTTTATCATTAAGGTCATCTCGAGTTTGTTTTATGCTCGAATGTTTTTCTTTCTTCATGATTTAAATGTTAAACAGTTGGGCACGAATGTAATTGATGCATATGGATATCGGACGATGGATATAATTATTGAACTTCATTCTTCCCGAGATAAAGCCAACACATTTCCTGGAGATAATAGTCTTTGGAGTTTAGTATGGTGTTCATTATCACTGAACTAGTATACATTTGTTTAGGGGCCAGCTGAAGGACGACTCCGGGTGCGGGAATTTCTCGCTACATTGAAGACCTGTTGGTGACCTTCTGCTGTTGTCTTTTCTATGGTCGGGTTGTTGTCTCTTTGACACATTCCCCATTTCCATTCTCAATTTTATTATTAAAGAATGCTTTGAATTTCTCTCAAATATCGCCAAAAGTTGTATAATTTTATTTAAAGTTGCAATGTTTTATTTTAAGTTGACCTGGAAAAAATACCGATTCTTTGCATTTTCTTTAAAAAATCAGATAGTTTCGATTCTGTATTTTCCGTGTCATTGATATAATATATTAAGTGGTACCGTTTTTGTCTTTTTATAATGGTATCACCATTTGTTTTTATTGGTCATACCGGTATTTAAATAACCGAACAATGAAATTTCGGCACCGAATGCAGTTACATATCTTATTTTCG
The DNA here is from genome assembly GCF_963676685.1 of Mytilus edulis. Taxonomy (NCBI): domain Eukaryota; kingdom Metazoa; phylum Mollusca; class Bivalvia; order Mytilida; family Mytilidae; genus Mytilus; species Mytilus edulis. The sequence continues at coordinate 58,003,311 of NC_092352.1, forward strand.
ATGTTTATACATGTATGCTGTTCATCGAGCAGCATTCAACACTATATGTCGCTTTTTACAAAATTTTCCTTTGATCTTACTTACTGTTAATTTCCTTTCTCAGTCCAGCACAGTAGAGTGATATGCTAACAATTATTGCTAGAAATTAAGGGCGCAACGTCGTCATATGTAAAAAAGCGATAAACAGATTATCATTGGTCATCTAAAGTCGAATGCTTTTCGAACTTTCGCCGTACCGTCTCAAGCGAGAAAACCAATGTCTTTGAAAAAGCCAACGATAATCTAGAATTATCCATTTACGTACCTGTTACCGAAAGGCATTACAGAATCGTAAACATATCTAGTGTCATTAAAACTACGTGCTCAGAACTTTTTTTTTTATCAAAACAATACATTCAATATTGTTATGAATTATAAAATACATTATCAATAAATTACCTGAGTCAAATATCCATTCATTTGTGTGCCAAGATACATTCTGACGAACGGTTAATGCAATGTAGTTAATTACTATATCCACCAAGTTTGCCGAATTTATCTCCTCTTTTCCTATTTCCTTACCCCTCCCAAAACAAAAGCTAGAATTCCATGAAACCCAAAACCAACGAAATTCATTACAGTCAAGTATACCTGTAGTATCTGCATCAGTATGATCAAAAGTCTGACAATTGTCATCAGTAATATTGTCTGGACAAATCTTAGAACACTCTTCAAAGGCGCAAATTCTAATTCGAGATTTGGTATTTTGTTCACGTCCAATAATCAACTCGTACGATGGGCGAAAATCTCTTTCATAAAATAGTAGTCTTGCTTGTTCACATGCCCTTACAGAAAATATAAGTTGTGATTGATTGAAATCTGTTATTGGCTCGTTGTTAAGTATTGCACTGAACCAGGCCGACCCGGTACAAACTTTGATCTCTGACCCTTTAAGAAAAACAGAAAGTATGTACATATATAAAAACAGTCGCATATGCGATAACATGCATTGTTTACATTGTTTACATTTGCTAGTTGTTTGTTATTTGCATAAAACAGCAAAACCGGGATTTGCAATTAGATTAGGAAAAATGATGTACACTCCCAAGTAATAAATATAATAGTCAAGCCTTAAATGTAAAATCAAATAGTAGCTGTATTATACACTTTTCAATTCACAACTGTCCAACATTGCTTAGACGTCGTCGTATTTATAACCGTATAGAAAATATGATTGGACATTATTTGCTAGTACGTTATGTAAAACTTCTTCTAAGCTTATGTATTTTCAAAATGTTCGACCCGCTAACGGTAGTTAATAGTTTTTAGTGGCATAATTAAACACCACCTTTTGATTTTTAGTTTTCTGTAAATACTCAAACTGAGGGTTTTACCCCAACTAAAATTGACATTTTACAAGTTGGGGTTATATTACAAGTAAGTAGCTAATAAAAGCTTTATTGCCAAAAAAAAATCAATTCACAAAATCACGTACATGTTTCGTTTTTTCTCTCCTCATCGGTAGCTATGGCTTTTCGAGCAGCTATGGATTCAATCATATGTGTTTTTTTTCTTCTCTTTAAATGTTTACAAGACTCACCGAATGCAATTTTACTAGAAAAAAGTAACAATCCAACACTGAATAGCATTTCGTTGTCCTTGTAGTTTCCAGTAATGTAGTTATGTTCCAATTCGCTTGATCATCTAAAAGAATAATTTTTAAACCGATAGAAGTTCAGAACTTTAATAATGGGAAGATGCACTTTATTTTACATATTTATTTTAATGTTGTTTCTCTTACACTTGAACTTACCTAAGCGAATGAAAACACTTTGCCGAAATCGACCTGGAGCCAAAAGTGACTAGATAAGTACATTAAAAAAATCAATGTTTTTTCGCCGGGTATTTCCTGTTTATGTATGTTTTACACAATTAACGAAATAAACGTTTGTATCAATATTGCTTTTTTCTAATTTTCAGGATATGGAAAGTAAATATAAAACAAATATTGGTGCCAACGTTGAATACGTTACTAATGTAATACAAATAGACAGGAAATATGAAATAAAAAACATCGATTATCTTTTCTAATCTGCTAAAAAAAAAAGTACAATCACAAAAATACTGAACTCCGAGGAAAATTCAAAACGGAAAGTTCCTAATCAAATGGCAAAATCAAATGATAAAACACATCAAACGAATGGACAACAACTGTCATATTCCTGACTTGGTACCGGCATTTTCAAATGTAGAAAATGGTGGATTGAACTAGGTTTCATAGTTTTTTCTAAACGAATCTTGTTTTATAGTTTTTTTCTAAACGAATCTGGTTTTATAGTTTTTTTCTAAACGAATCCCTGTTTCGGAGACTACAATAAACTAAATGGCCTTTTGATGTTTAAAACAATGTCATTTACAGTGAGTATTTTCAAACATCACCGCACGACAAACGCAGCACAAAAGTGAAAAGCTGACTGGACTCTCGTCTCACGTCTTTTTAAATTTTGGATTTTTTTGGGACTAAAACAGAAGAGAATGATATCACAGGGACATTCAAACTCATACTGACAACGCCATGGCTAAAAAAAGGAAAAAGACAAGCAGACAAACAATAGTACCCAAAACACAACATAGAAAATTAAAGACTGAGCAACACGAAACCCACCAAAATCTGGAGTGATTTCAGGTGCTTCGGAAGGGTTTGGCACATGTATATAGTTTACTATCGTTTATACCCGAAATTTGATAAAAACAAAATTTCAGGTAAGGCATTATCCATTTCTTTTTTTATTCTTCGTGGGTTTATCAGCGTCCCCAACGGCGAAAAGGCAGGTCTAATAACTCATTAAAACGTTCGAAAGAATCGAATAAAAAAGTTAGTCTAAAAAAATATTTCCCAAAACGTTTATAACAAAATTAATATGATATATTTCTTTACAAGCCGATTCTTCTTATGGCATTTCTCTTTATTTGCGTGGCGTTCCTGATTTCAGTTCACGTCCAAAACAATCAAATGAAACGTCGCGAAGAGCATGAGCTGGCTAATAAAAAATCAGAAGGTTGGATCTTCTTTTGAAGTCCATCGCCTAACATTTAGACTTCTTGTCAGATTTGCTCTAAATACTTTGGTTTTTGAGTTATAAGCCAAAAACTGCATTTTACCCCTATGTTTTATTTTAGCCATGGCGGCCATCTTGGTTGGTTGGCCGATTTACTAGACACATGTTTTAAACAAGATACCCCAATGATGATTGTGGCCAAGTTTGGTTAAATTTGGCAACGTAGTTTCAGAGGAGATGATTATTCTAAAAGATTACTAAGATTTACGAAAAATGGTTAAAAATTGACTATAAAGGGCAATAACTCCTAAAGGGGTCACCTGACCATTTTGGTCATGTTGACTTATTTGTAAATCTTACTTTGCTGAACATTATTGCTTTTTACAGTTTATCTCTATCTGTAATAATATTCAAGATAATAACCAAAAACAGCAAAATGTCCTTAAAATTACCAATTCACTCAAGTCAAAATTAACCAAATCATTCTTAAGAGTAGACAAACAATTTGGTGAAAACAGTTGGCTAAAATCTTTTACGGTTTTAGAGATAAAGCGATAACAAGAAAAAGGGAACACGGGGAGATAACTTCTATAAGAACAAGTGTTCGGTGACACAGGGTGAGTTTTGAAACCCCCATTACTGTACAACATCATTGGTTAAAAATCCATTCGATATGTTGTAAGACAAAAAAGCATCTCTTACGGCAGATGAAAAAAATTAATCAGAAGAAAAACAAATGGTCTTTCCACGAAAAGTGGAAGTACCTAATCAAAAACCAATTGTTCTCTAACCAATTGTTCAGATAACAATTGAAGGTCTTTCCACTTCTTGCGATTCGTTTTGATATGTCATTTCCAGTGTCAAATGATACCTTAATGAACACTGATTAAAAATATATGGTTTCTATACAATTTGGTTTAAAATAAGGGAGATAATTTGTTATTTCCGGTCTGAAAAATGTCACTTCCAGTATTATTTGATAGTTTACTTGACACTGATTCCAAAAATATTTGATTCTGTATACTTTTACATCAAATAATTACAAAACGAAGCTTATTCCTGTCTACGAAAAGTCATTTCCGATTGGATTTTCAAGGTCATGTAAATTGCAACCAAATGAAAAAGGTCTCATGGGTTTATCGTGTTCAAATATGAAGTTAAAGGGGCACTAGCTACGAGATATATAAAAAATCTAAAGTTTGATTTTTTTCTGTTCAATCAATAATGAAAGTGAAATAGTGAAATAACAATTTGCTTTTTGCAGCCAAAAAGGTTCAATTTTGTCAAATTACGCTAAGACACATTGATAATTAGTAATTCACTTGCAAGTGAATGAGTTGACCTCTTTAAATCCGTATTGATGTGAACTTCAATTTAACCCCTAGCTAGAGATTGACAACGCATGCATTGTACGTGTACTGGTTATTTAAAGAAAAAGAATGTCAACAATGAAAGTGAAACTACGTCAAATCATTTGATTACTAATTCGATGCACATAAAATCATTCTTATACGGTTAAAAACAATGAGAAACATCTATTTTTAATCTATAAAATAAAATCAAACAGACCTATAAAAATTCAATTGCATGTTTTGTTTAATCTAGTCATGTCTTTATTTATGTTTACATCGCTTATATGGTCATCTGAGGTCAAATCGATAGGTAATTAGATTTCGTCTGGACTAAAATACACACGAAACGAACCTATATATTATCTACCCCATGCTCTGTAAACTATTTATTTTAGAGTTTTGATAGTTTGGATAAATGTTTTACATGGTTATAAATCAAATATGGGAATTTGAGTCAAATCGGTGACCCTGAATTTGACAGGTAGTGCCCCTTTAAGGCAGAGGTCAAAATATAGAACATCAGATTCAACTTTGATCTCAATTTCAAGGTCATAAACCAAGGACCTTAAATCAAATTACCCATGATGGTTATCATACTTGATAAATCAGTCATACCACCATACATGTACATTTGAATATAAAAAGGGAAAAAAACTCTCTTTTACGGTCAACCTACCTTCGTAATCAAACATTTATTTGTTACGACATGTCGCAACTAACAATTTAGTTAGATTAATTTGTCGAATTCTTAAACGGTTTTTGAAAATAAGTGCAAATAAGCCAAATTCAAAATTTATAATATATGTATGATCATGAACTTTGACCTTGACCTAATTTTCATTTTTTTTTCACCAAGGACCTCAAATCAAAAGACCCTAGGACTCTATCACTTATGGTTTTCCAGTTAGAAATGAATATCACTTATATCGAATACAAAAGGGGAAATAACTCTCATTTGGAGTCTTCGTAGCGCTTCAGTTGAAATGAAACGTAACATTCTGAGGATATAACGGGCAATTTGGAAAAATACATTAATTCTAAATTTATTGCTTTCTTTTACGTTTGCGAAGGAGATCTCATAACAAGAAAAACAGTGTTTGGGGAGATAACTTTTACAAAAGAAAGTATTCCGTTAAACAGGGCCAGTTTCAAAAGCGTAAAGACTGTATAATATCATATGCAAAAAAACTAAGCGACATCTTTGGAAACAAAAATACAGTGCAAGAAAAACTAGAGGCTCTCAAGAGCCTGTGTCGCTCACCTTGGTCTATGTGCATATTAAACAATGTACACAGATAAATTCATAACAAAATTGTGTTTTGATGATGGTAATGTGTTTGTAGATCTTACTTTACTGAAAATTCTTGTTGCTACAATTATCTCTATGTATAATGAACTTGGCCCAGTAATTACAGTGGAAAATATTTTCGAAAAATCTACAAAAATTTATGAAAAATGTTGAAAATTGACTATAAAGGGCAGTAACTTCTAAAGGGGTCAACTGACCATATCGGTCGTGTTGACTTATTTGTAAATCTTACTTTACTGAACATTATTGCTGTTTACTGTTTATCTCTATCTATAATATTATTCAAGATAATAACCAAAAAGAGCAAAATTTCTTTAAAATTACCAATTCAGGGGCAGCAACCCAACAACGGTTTGTTTCGATTCATCTGAAATTTTCAGGGCAGAAAGATCTGGACCTGATAAACAATTTTACCCTTTTCAGATTTGCTCTTGATGCTTTGGGTTTTCAGTTTTAAGCCAAAAACTGCATTTTACCCCTATGTTCTATTTTTAGCCGTGGCGGCCATCTTGAATAGTTGACCAAGTCACCGGACACAATTTTTAAACAAGATACCCCAATGATGATTGTGGCCAAGTTTGGTTAAATTTTGCCACCTAGTTTCAGAGGAGAAGATTTTTGTAAAAGATTACTAAGATTTACGAAAAATGGTTCAAAATTGACTATAAAGGGCAATAACTCCTAAAGGGGTCAACTGATCATTTTGGTCGTTTGACTTATTTGTAAATCTTACTTTGCTGAACATTATTGCTGTTTACTGTTTATCTCTATCTATAATATAATTCAAGATATTAACCAAAAACAGCAAAATTTCCTTAAAATTACGAATTCAGGGGCAGCAACCCAACTACGGGGTGACCAATTCATCTGAAAATGACTGGGCAGATAGATCTTGACCTGATAAACAATTTAACTCATGTCAGATTTGCTCTAAATGCTTTGGTTTTTGAGTTATAAGCCAAAAACTGCATTTTACCCCAATGTTCTATTTTTAGCCATAGCGGCCATCTTGGTTGGTTGACCGGATCAACGGACACAATTTTTTAACTAACTACCCCAATGATGATTGAGGCCAAGTTTGGTTTAATTTGGCAACGTAGTTTCAGAGGAGAAGATTTTTGTAAAAGATTACTAAGATTTACGAAAAATGGTTAAAAATTGACTATAAAAGGCAATTACTCCTAAAGGGGTCAACTGACCATATCGGTCGTGTTGACTTATTTGTAAATCTTACTTTGATGAACATTATTGCTGTTAACAGTTTATCTCTATCTATAATATTATTCAAGATAATAACTAAAAACAGCAAAATTTCCTTAAAATTACCAATTCAGAGGCAGCAACCCAACAACCGGTTGTTCGATTCATCTGAAATTTTCAGGGTAGATAGATCTTGACATGATAAACAATTTGCTCTAAATGCTTTGGTTTTTGAGTTATAAGCCAAAAACTGCATTTTACCCCTATGTTCTATTTTTAGCCATGGCGGCCATCTTGGTTGGTTGACCGGGTCACCGGACACAAATTTTAAACTAGATACCCCAATGATGATTGTGGCCAAGTTTGGTTAAATATGGCCCAGTAGTTTTAGAGGAGAAGATTTTTGTAAAAGTTAACGACGACGGACGACAACGATGACGGACGACGACGGACGACGCCGGACACCGGACGCAAAGTGATGAGAAAAGCTCACTTGGCCCTTTGGGCCAGGTGAGCTCAAAATTGGGCATAATCAGAACAAAATCAATAGGTCTTTCCACGGAAAGGAGGAAAGACATAATTAAATCTCGTCACTCGTTCAAGTTTTAATGCTTGATTGCTGCGTGAGAGATATAACAACATCACATTCAAGTTCACGTCAGAGGTCAAAATCGATTATCCCATCAAATTCGCGCTCCCAAAATTCAATATGCTAATCAAGTTATGTTCATATTGTCACTTATGGGTTGTAATATTGTTTTTTTTAATTTTTTGTAATAAAAATTTTTTTTTATAAATCTCAAAAAATGCAAAAAGAATAAAAAAAAAATGTTTTCGTCTCAAATCAATGTTCTAGATATGAAAACAACACACTGTAAATTTGATACACAAATGAAGTGGTATTGATATGTCATGAAAGCAAAAAAAATAATTTTTAAACGGATTTATATTTCCAATGTCAATAAATATTAATACCTTCAAAATAGGTCCTATAAACGGAAAACTTCATTTTTAATTTGAAAAAAGTCATGTATCGTTTCTTTTATTGACTAGTATATGTCCCTACATGTAATGCCTAAACTTGGGAAATCAGCAAATTTTATCAAGCTTTTTAAATCAAATGTCATTTAAAAAAAAACCACTAGTGAAATAAATACTCTACTGAGCAGATCCAAAAATCATGCACACGTTTAATTCATAATTATGTATAATATTCTCAGGGATACTTAGTCACAGTGTAGATACTATTCTGTACGCTATCCGGAAGTCGCGATTTTCGAAGCGATGATTTCCAACTGGCTAACAGGACGGTTTTGCCTACGTTAACTTTTCTCATCATTTGTTTACTCCTATATCTACAAAGTGCTTTGAACATCTTCATGTATATATAGCATCATAAATATGAGTAACTGTAACAAAAACATGCATTAGAATATAAAATATACGTGTGCATCACATCAACTTGGTAGAAAAAAGTGAAATCGATGGACAAGTTTGCTCTCGTAGTACAAAGCAAATAATCATTTATTGCAAATATTTGCATCAGTTTACAGTTAAATATATACTGTTTCAATATTCTTTTCGTATTTAAGTAGAATATTCGTATTTCCCATAAAAAATATGTTTTCCTTGAGGATCCCAAAATAAATTACTGTACGATCAGTCTAGAACTGACTGTATTCTAGAAGCGATTTCAGATTTTTTGACTGTATGACCAGTCGTGATTTTGAAGAAAAAACAAAAGCAATTTGAAGGTATACACGTGTATATGTGATATTATGAACTATCCAGGGAACTATTACGTGTAAGTACTATCATCAGACAATACAAATATATTTCTGATGCATTTTTTAGATGGCAAAATAATTGTATTTTTGTTCCATCAGTCTTATTTAAAATCAAATGCCTAAAAAGTAATACATGATTCGCTTGTGGACTTTGTAATAGTGTATCGTTACAGTTATCTGTTTGGCTTTTAAATTTTTAAAGATTATTTACACCGTCCGCCGTTGACCAATTGATGATAACATAAATCAAGCTTGTCTCTTTTAAAATAACAAAAAATGGATAAAGACAGCTTTGCGTAGGGGGATAATTCATGTGATATAATTTTGGTAAGTTTACAGAAATAGAAGGTCCATAAAGCATTAATCGAGTAAAAATGGAGCAATTTCAGAAAACTTTAATGATTGGTTTAGGAGGTGATGGGAATACCTGATGGGTGCCCCCACATAATGCAATGTTCAAGTCCGTATCTTATATAAAGTAACCCCATAAAAGATTTTTTACTAAAATTCGAAGTAGACGGTGCACAATACAGTCATTATCATTTATGATAAGGAAACCGAATAAGATTAATTAATAGTTATATCAGTGACGGATTGGACCCCCTCTCCATTTAAAAATGGCCGGAACCCCCAATGTATATTACGTGGTTTATGAGGAGATGCGCTTACAAAACCGGCGAAACATATTGTACTGGTCCAACGGTCGAACGGAAAGACGGACTTCTTTATCACTATAACCCCCCGCTTGACAAAGTGGTGTACAATTGAGTGTCAAAGAGACAGCTCTACATCTTAAACCAAGCGCAGGAACTGTGATCAATTAAAGGCTAAAGTGCGGCCTCGAATGTGTGTAAATACATGCATTTTTATATAACAACTAAATCTGTGTGTTTGTACAATTTTAAGTATAACGGAGGACATTTCTGAAACTTATATACTAGTATACATCAAACCTTCCTCTTATTTTAGCAACATTTAAACATCCTTATACTTAATGTAGTAAGTCGAGTACATCCCATCAAGCTAAAACATGTTTCATAAGTTTTCAGGATGTGAATGTATTGAAATATATTTGTGTTTTTTAGAAAAATGCCACCTTCTAATGTATCGTAAATAACTTTGAAATCATCACTAGAATACAGTGACATAAAGACTGATCATACAGTTTCAAAATATACAAGCGAGACTGATCGTACAGTGAGAAATTCAAACAAGTGTAATTTTCTTATTTCTGGCTTCAAAGATCTGGTTGAAACTTTTACCACCACTTGAAATATATTTCATTTAGTTAATTAAGTCAGGTTTTTACGTTAATTTGTACACTAAGAGGGTAAAAAGATTGTTTTTAGGTTCGTCCACTGATTTTTCTTAGTGATGCACTTGAAAATCTCTTGATTAAGGTAAAGATACGAATAATGAATGTGCGGAATTTAATTCTAAACCATTTGAGAATATCGATGTCGGCTGAATTAATTATTAAGCGATGTACAGATGATCAACTTACCGTTTAATTCAGTATACCCATCAAATTTAAAATGTGATCCAAAAAGTTCTCGCTTCGAAAATCGCGACTTCCGGATAGCGTACAGACTAGTATCTACACTGCGTTAGTCATTTAAATGTTTACTGGTTACCTAGATCAGGTATAAACATGTCTCAATTAACTTCTAAGATAACTAGATAAGATCTACAAATATGACAAATATGCTTACAGATGAAGTGGTATTGACTCAAAACAAGAGGTAAACACATGGTAAACATTAGAAAATTATCGATTATTGAAAGTAAAATTATGATCAAGGTAACATTATGTGTTTTAAATTTATCAATTTATTGTATTTGTATAAATAAGTCTTCACTTTAAAATATATGTTTACATTTATAATACTAAAATAACGAGGTCCAATTTGACAGCCGTCATCGGGTAAAAACAACAAATCAAAGAATTCAACTTTATATATAGCTAATATAGGACAATGGTGTAGATTAAAAATTACACAACTCCAGACCATTATTAATATTGCCAATAATTAGCAAGTTCCGGGTCGAATCCGACACCGATACCAATAGTATATTCACCTGTTACCTATTACCTAAACTGTACGTTCCGCATCTGACAGGCGCACCACCAAACGGCGTATTTAGAATTTTGCTATATACACGGGTCATAATCACGGGGTTTACACTACTAAATTCAAGCATTGTCAAATTATTCCCTATTGTAGTATTTCCATCAGTAAGAATTCTCAGATAACAATATGAATACTAAAAATCTGGACTTAAAATAAGACGTATAGGTACAGTTTTCAATTTGTTATCGGGCATGACGTAAAACATCGAATCAAAGAATAAAAATTATAAATAATATAGGACAATGTCCTTATACCGCAGTAAATAATTTCTTTGGGAATATTGAATACCTGAATACCTATAGTTAACAACGTATCCTTTTTTTTTTAATGTATTGATGTTTGGGAATTTCTTGAGAGACTCGAGAGACATTGAAGACAAATAGAGCGTTTATATCATATCAATCTTTAAAGGCAAAGCATTTTTGTGGTGGGCCTTAGTTGGCCTTTCTTCATAAAAATATACACCTCAATCCTGCATTATGGTTATATTATTAAAGTCATATACTGTACAAAAAAGTGTTTGAGCACAAAACTTGTTAAAAAAAGGGTTAGAATTGACCTTAAAATTTTATTGTTCTTTTTTTTAATTAGCCTACAAAACTATATATTTGACATAGAAATAGTAGTGATATTAGTATCAATACATAATACTACTTTTTTTTTGCCATTCACATTAGAAAATACTAAGTTTCCCCACAACTGTGTTCGATCTGTGTTTTTGCGTCTAATTTGGACCAATTTTTTCCATATACTTTTATCAACTGTTAGCATAATTTATTTCGGCTGCCATCTCATAATATTTTGTTTCCAGTGAATCAAGTCCAAACTTGGCACATTTTGATCGTATGTTGCGGCAAAGGGTTTTCCAATGGCTTTTAGGTCTAAAGTAGAGGCCATAAAAAGCCTTTGTCCCTCAGCTGTATATTCAACAATGACCACTTTTAGTTAAAATATGAATAACACTATATTTGACTAAAGAGTTAACTGACTATTTCAGTCATGCAAACATATTTGTCATGTTTGTAGATCTTATCCTGCTGATAATTTTTTCCTTTTGAAAAATATTTTTTATATCTACATATTTAAGTTTTCAAGATAATAAAAGGCAACAAATGCATGAAAATATTAAAAACTATCATTAATGGGCAATAACTCAAATAAAGAGTCTACTGGTGATTTCAATGCAGCCATTATGTCATTGTCTTACTAATCATTTGCTATTGAAAGTTTCTATCCCTACAGTTTTCAAGATAATGGGGGAAGATGGGGAAAACCATCATTAAAGGGCAAAAACTTCATAAAGAAATCGACAATTCATTTCAGTTGCAGATCTTGTCTTGCTGATGAAGTTTCTATCTTCTATGACTGTTTTTAAGATATTAAAACAAAACGGTAACATCATGTGATATCGATATCAAAAGTAAATATTAACCTTCCAACAGAGGGATCAAAATGGAATGTGACTAACATAATCAACTGCTCCACTTGTACTGTTCCAGTCATTTAATGCCATCCTGTGATGTATGTATTTCCACTAATCATTCAAAATGTAATGGTATAACAAGTTTAGATAGCGAAGTGGAGAAAACCAAAATTGAAAAATCTAAAGAAATTTTAGAGACAGACATAAACTTTTTTTTTTATCTATTCTTGACTAATTAGTGACTAACAAATCAAAAACCAATCAAACAGGAGAAAATCATTGCATAGGCATAAAGAAATCAATTAAAGAAATAAGAAAGGAAGTAAATAAACATTTGGACCACCTGGAGGAGACGTTATGCCAAGAAACTGATATCATCTGGAATAAAGAAAAATCAAAAGCAACTGATTTCATCTCAGAAATTGAAGGGAAAAGGGAAAACTTAGAGAAGATGAAAGAAAATTTACAAACCGTAACATCAAATACTTCAAAACTGCAATCATTTCTAGGTGTACATCAGATCGAACAACAAGTACATCAATGTCAACGTTATATTGAAGATCTAGAAGATGATGAGAGGACCAAAGAAGTTGACATCAAAATGAAGCAAAATGATGAGATCGAAAAGATACTTAGCAAATTAGTTTCATTGGAATCTTTAGGCAAAGCAATAGTTGAAAAGACAGAAATAAACTTGCATAAAGAAACAAGTTTGAGGAGGAAAGAACAAGTAAAATCACAAGAACAATCGAACATAAACAACATGACAATTAATATTGAGACAAAGATAGAGATCAACATAGGTAAGGTAATTACTGACATGATTTGTCTGATGGATGGAAGAGTTGTAGTAGTGGAACGGGGTGGTAGAGTTAACCTACTTACTTCAGATGGCAAACTTCAGAATCAGTTAAATATACCTTATGGAGCCTTCAGTGTTACACATATCAATCAGGACAACATTGCAATAACTTATCCTGTTAAGAATGCCATTGATATATTCAATATGGAGAATGAAGCAGTTACCAAAGTTTTAAAATTAGGGAAACAAAGCTTGGGTTTATCATTTTCAGATAATTCTCTAGCTGTAGGTTTGAGTAAGAATGAAATACGCATCATAAACTTGGAAGGAAATACACTGAAGTCAATGCAAGTTCAGAGTGGATCATACCTGTATCATCTTGTTTACTGTGATAGAAGAGTTATCTATAGTGACTATAAAGGTAAAGCAGTATATTGTGTTGGTGGCTTAGGTAAACAGATCTGGCAGTATAAGCAGGATTTAATAGAACCACGTGGACTGTGTATAGATACTCATGGTAACAGTATCGTAATAGACTGTAACGGTCATATAATTAAAGTTATATCAAAAGATGGACAAGATAGTAAAGTACTGATTAGTAAGGAGGGGGTAAAAGACTGGTGTATCCAAGCTGTATCTGCTTTAAACATGATGAATCTTCAGGTTTTATTTGTGATTACAATGGCACATACTTGGCCAAATTTAATTTGTGAAGACAAGTGTGTATATGTTTGTCTTTGTTGTGTTGTAAGGTAACTGTCTAAATAATGTCTGCATCTCATAATCTTATATTCCTATGTGGTGATATTTGGTGTGAAGCTTGATTGAGTAATAGGCTATGTTGACACAGGTAAATATTTATGTATTTGTTGTGTTGTTTGATTACTGTCTCATTAATGTACACCTCACATATAATTAGAATCAAAACTGGTTATATTCTTATTACCGTTAAATAAGATGAATCCATCATCTCTATATCTACCGCAGAAAGCTATTTTGTCTCTATGTGAATACTTTGAAAATATATGCTCTAAAATTTCGAACATTCTTATGTCACCTAATGCTGCTGATGCAGCGCCACCCATTGGGACACCTGGTTATAGATCAAATATACGAATTTGAGTCAAATCGATGAACATGATTCTGACAGCTAAATTTCCTTTAAATGAGACAGGAAATGTAGGCAAGTGAAGTGTTTTTGTTGCTTTGGTTAATATGTAATGTGTAATCAATGTTAACATCACATATTCTAATATTCCTTAGTGGTGATATTTGGTATGAAATTTAAATGTGAAAGGTAATGTACACTTGTGTGTCGATAAATATTGTTGTTGAGTTGTTGTCTTAATTACTAATGTCAAATTCACATATGCTTATACTTGTAACTGGAGATGTATTGTTTAGATGTAAGAGGACATAAAGACAAGTGAATACATGTGTTTTTGTTGTGCTGATAGGTTAATGTCTAATCAATGTTAACATCACATATCCTTATGTTTTAGTGGTGATTGTGTTATGTTTGAATATCAGAGCGTATGTAGACATGTGTTTTCGTTGTGTTTTTAGGTTACTGTTTAATCAATATTTTATATATTTATATATTTCTACGTGATGATATTTGGTATGCATATATTTATGTTTTTATTGTATTGTTGGGTTTCTATATTATTAATTTCCTCATCATATATCCCAATTTTCGTAAGTTGTATATTTGGTATAAACTCTGCTTGTGAGATAAAATGTAAAGTGTATATAAGTAAGTGGTGATATTTGGTGTGAAGTTAGTTAACGGTGATATTTGTTGTGAAGTAAGTTACTGGTGATATTTGTTGTGAAGTTAGTAAGTGGTGATATTTGTTCTGAAATTTTGAATGCGAGAGATAATGTAGACAAGTCTTTAAATGGATGTTACTATTTTAATGTTGTGTAGATGTGTAATACATTTTCACATTAAATTTCTTCATATTCCAACATGATTTATCTGGTGTGAAGATTGAGTGAGAGAGAAAATACCATCAGTGTTTAGATGTATGTTTTTACTGTGTTTTTGGGGACTGTCTAATTAATGTCCTTATCACATATCCCTATAATCGTATGCAGTGATATTTTGTGTGATGTTAGTTAGTTGTGATATAAGGTGTGAAAAGTTTGAAAATGAGAGGTAATGTAGACAAGTGTTTAGATGTATGTTTCTATTGTTTTGCTGTGAACCTACTGCCTAATAAATGTTCAAATTACATGTCCTCATATATCATAAGTGTTATATTTGGTGTGAAGTTTCAATTTTATAGGACATGTCATCAGTGTGTAGATAGATGTTAAAATGTGGTGTTGGGTTACTGCCTTATTGATGTTCACCTCACGTTACCTGATTTATTTATTTGTAATGATAGTGTGAAGTTTGAATTTGAGATGAAATATCACCAGTGTATAGATGTATGTTTTAATACGCCGTTATGGGACTGTCTACTTAATGTTCACCTCACATGTCCTTATATCTTTATTGGTAATAATAAGTTTGAAGTTTGAATTTGAGATGAAATGTCACCAGTGTGAAGATGTATGTATTTAATACGTCGTTGGGGACTGTCTAAATAATGTTAACCTCACATATCCTGATTTTTTTTATTTGTGATATATGGTGTAAAGGTTGAATGTGAGAGGAAAGATAGGCCATACCCTTCCAGAGCACATGAGACCAGTCTCAATGTTTGGTGGGAATCGTGTTGCTAAATCTTTATTTTTCTATGTTGTGTCTTTTGTACTATTATTTGTCTGTTTGTCTTTTTCTTTTTTAGCCATGGTGTTGTCAGTTTATTTTCGATCTATGAGTTTGACTGTTCCTTGTATGTTTCGTCCCTCTTTTAGATGAGTCAATAACTGAGTAATGTGACAGTGTTTTATTAATCTTCACCTCAAATATCCTTAGTTCTTTATTGGTGATATCTGGTGTAAAATTTGAATGTGAGATGAAAGGTATGCTATAGTTTAGATGTGTGTTTATTTATAAATGTAATGGGGTACTGTCACATGTTCACATCATATATCGTTAAATTATTCTTAGTTTTCATAAGTGGCGTGAAGTATGTATCTTTAGTGTAAAGACGTCATAAACATTCAGAGAAAAATATGACCTTGTACATGGAAGAATGTAAGGCATGGATGTTCATATATATATATAAAAAAATATATTTCGATTTTGTCTTATTTACTGGTAACAAAATCTTTATTAGTACCAATAAAACAAATATTCACAAAGATCTTTTTAGAGTTAAAGTTGTATACTTTTATAATTCCAAAACCTAATCTGACCCCTTGAGTATGAAAATTAGGTCGAAGGGATTTGTCTTTTATCAGACAGTCAAACATTAAATGGGACACATACCACATATTATTGATCTTTTGAAAGCAGTTTAGTGAGTTGCATTTATTGACATTGTCATATTTGAAAGAGTTGAGAAATTGTGTAGTGTAATTTTAGGATCCTCTTCACAAAGTTTTCGAATTGGCAATCAAACAACACCTCAATGTTATTATATTTAGCTTAATCCATTCGTATGATCTCTCAAAGGTGGTAAATTGAAATGTTTTCAAAGATTTTCTAAACGAAACTGCATCTCATATTGAGGTTTTCAGTGTGATATTGTTGACCTGGAACTCTGGTCTCCTCCGCTGTTAATAGTGAATGAAGGGATGTAGAATATGTTGAAAAACTAAAATACACACTTGATTTATTTTTTATTCAGGCATAAAACTTTGGTGAAACGTTAAATAGGGGTCAATGCTCTTCAACTTTGTACTTGTTTGGCTTTTAGATATGAGCGTCACTGATGAGTCTTATGTAGACGAAACGCGCGTCTGGCGTACTAAATTATAATCCAGGTACCTTTGATAACTAATTAAATAGTGAAAACATTCTAATTATTTTTAACGTATCGACCCTTGACCTTTTAATTTCAAGCACCATATTTTCTCAACATCTATTACAACTATATGTGTGGCTTATTTTTTTATATTTCCGTACCTCTTTAATAGCTTCTTTGGTTTTCATCTGCTAAAGTTGTATTTCACAAAATATAGAACAACAAAGTACACATGAAAAATTATTTATTGCAGATAATATGCATCAAAATAGTTAGTACTAACAATGTTTTGCACTAACTTTATGAAAAAATTAACAAATAAATCAATAACCTATTAGTAATTATTTGCATAAAACAACCAATATTTAAATCATAATCAAGAAGAAAATTGGAAACTATGTATTAGAAGAAATGAATGCTAGAGGATAACATGTTGCAGAATATACCACTTGCATAATATCTGGTTATTGCAGGAATAATCAATATGGGTTAGTATTGTATATAGAAGATTTTAAAATTGCAGGAGTTTGTGAGAACATCTAATCTTCAACAAGGGATAATGTTCACTAATATTTATACAATAACCCTTTTTTGTCCATCAAAGCTTGGAAAACCGTGTGAAACATATTTTGTTATTCAAACCAATGCTTAGATAAACTAGAAATGCGTCCTTGTCTAACACAGAGTTTAAATAGTGATAACATTATAATCATTCTTATGAAAAAGGTAAATTTCTAAATCTAAAATTGAGAGACCAATCATTTTGAAAATAAAAAGATAAATGTCAAAAGTTGATATTTATCTATTAAATTTCAGAATAGTTGGTCTCTAAATTTTAGATTTAAAAAGTTACCCTTTTCCGTACAAGATAAATATAATAATCGACAGGAAATTGTAATAACAACATAATATTTTAAAACATGTCATTTACATGTAATAATTCATACTGAACGTTAAGCATGCTAAAATCAATCAATCTCTGAGAAAGTTTTTTTTAAGAACACATTTTGTCTGTTTGCAGGTGTATTTACTTTCTGAATTTAAGTAATGCTAAAACATTCAAATCAAAGACATGATTGGCTGCTCCTTCTTAGACTTAATTTAAATATTCAACAACAGAAAGTTGAAAATGTGTACCAAAAATGTCTAACTATACAAATATATTGCAAAATTTGTCAAATAAAACATATAAAATGCATTTCTTGAGTTTTGAATTTGAATTTAAACAATACTAGAGGTTTGAAAATAAAGAAGTCACAGATTAAAATTCTTAAAACAAAAAATAAGACTGAGTATGATATGAATTAAGTAAATGAATAAAATCTTGCATCTGTAGTTACAAAATAAACAACTTTGAGCATACAAACTGTGTGAAGCATAATGATTATTTATAGTGCACAAAACCTCAACATTTGATCCTTAATAAAAAATTAATCATCTAACAAGCAATGTGCAATGTTGGGGATATGTTTTTTTTTTATAGAAATTGAAAGATGTGTGGCTTTTTTTACATTCCAGTAATTAATAATTCAGAGACTAATAATGATTGAAATTGATCCTAAAACACAATAGTGTGTGTTTGTGTTTGTTTTTCTTGCTCTTAGGTGTTCCTGTTATTCGTTTGTTTTCCTCTTGTAGTTGATGTGTTCCCTAGGTTTTGCTTTGTAATCCCGGATTTTTTTTTCGTCAATTGATTTATGACTTCTAAATAGAAGTATACTACTGTTGTCTTCATAAGAAGAGAGTTGACCTCATAGATTACTTTTTTTGTGCTAAAACACTCATTACGATAAAAAAATATCATAGTACTGTTAGAAAACTTATTCTGGTATATACATTATGTACAAATTATTTCACAGTTCAATGTCGACTAACTCTGAAATTGACCTAGTTATACCAGACTTATAAAAATCAACATATATCTTTGAGTGAATTAACATGACAACAATTATCTAAGAATGCATTACGCTGATTACTAAATCTGACCCTTGAAGCATTGAAAAAAGTTGAAAATTATGAAATGCATTATTCATGAACACAACATTATATAAACATTAATTATAATCAATCAATCAACCTATAAACAAATATTTAGTTTTAATATAAACTTACTGAGAAACAGTGAACACTTAATCTTGGCACAGTTTTTTTTATCTGAAAAAATTGATAAACAATTCCATAATAACAGATGTTTAACATGTTAAAAACTATTCCCCATTGACAGTTACATCAATTTGTTCACAATCTTTTTGTGAAATTTCAAAAATGTGGACTGGTATGACTTATGTAGACAAATAGGTACAACCCCTTTCTCGAATTTAGCCAATTTGCACTTAGTGCAACCAGACAAAAGTTAGTTCTAGCAGTTAGGTTTTACTTCATCTGTAAAGAGTATTATGTTGTATTTTTAAACAACCTTAAACTTTTGCAAATTCTGCTATTGTTTCATGCATGCTGTACATATAAAATCCATCTATATTGTAATAAGATGTTAGCGAAGAAAGGTAAAGATTATTTTAAGCAGTAAGGTCTAAGGATTTGCTCCAATTTATATATCTCCAAACTGGTGAAGCTGTTAGCAGCAGCAAAAAGTTACAGAAAACCCTATTCAGATCAAGACTGTCAAAACTCTAGGATAAGTAGAATATTTATACTGACCTCATTTCTAATTTTTCTAAAATTTATAGTCAATTTGTCAACTGGACATCTAGGTTTTGAATTAAATTACATATTGAAGTATTGCTTGTTTAAATGTGTTTTTTTTTTAAATTTTAATGGATTTCTTTGCTGTTGAATCTTTGACAAGATATTCCCCGATTCCCAAGTGGAAATATTAAATTTGAATTTTGTGTTTATTTGAAAGATGCAAAAAGCTATTTATTTTTTGTTGCCCTGATTTAGACTTTTTAGTATTTTAAAACATCAAACAAATGTTATACTTTTCAAACCTTTCACTGAACAGTTTAAAAATTCTACTTTCTCATTCTAGTGTAATGGCATTCTTACACAAGATTAATGGAAAAAAAACTTTGTTTGGAAATCAAAGAAGTAGGTCCGGTAAAGGCCGATTTTGGCCTCAAATGTCAGGTTCATCTGATAAAATATTGTGGACACATTTTAAATACTTAAGTGTCTACTTTAGTCAAATCAATAATGATATGTGAAAGATTTTAACTGATTAAGTCACTAAAAACGCTCCGATTCAAGCTTAAATATGAAAAATCTATCAAATATGCTATAATATGTCACTTTTCAGATGTGTTTGTCAAAAATGAAAGTGGCCGCATCCGTGTTCATTCTCAACCTTTACATATGATATATTTTATCATCAAATACAAATTACTTTAAATATTAAGAATGAACACAAATACGGCCACTTTTATTTCAAACGGAAACCGTCTAAAAATTAACCAAAACGCAAACATTTCGAAGATTTTCGTAATATAGCATAACTTAATGATGCTAGTACCCGATATATGTGCATTGTATTGTTTAAAGCAACCAATATTGATGTAGCAGCAGTATTCCACTTTCCAATTAATAGCTAAAAGTTAACATTTTAACAATTTTGTAAAACTGCTATATTTTGGGGCCAAACAGAGGTCTAACTGGGTCTACTCCTTTCTACAGAAGTATTCAATAAGCTGTCAAAATATTTACATTCTTATAACATGGGATCATGGAATGATAAGTATAAATCAACAAAATGCCACACTCCCTATAAAAGTAGTACAAGTCCTGCTTATGTCAGGCAAAGTCTCTGCCACACTAGACAATGCACTCCTTCACTAAACATTCTTCTTATTAATAAGCATAAAAGGTAGCCATAGGGATATTGGAGTTTTCAAAATCCCTTTCCCATGTATGCTTGGATAAAATCTGCTTAACCTCACAATTATTTCTATTGCAAAATACAAATATTGTGTAAGTCATTTGCTAAATTTTGGTTGTAAATCCTTCAGACCACCATTTTCGAGCACTCTGGGGATGTATAGTCTTAATAAAAAACCATCTATGACTTTGACACCAGTTTGGCAGAGCAATCAGTCGATAAAGAAGTTACTCAGTCCTCAATTTTAGATTGTAAATCTATCACTACTAACTTGTATCTACAATACTAATTAAAACATGCAAGATATAAAATACTTCTATGTATTTTTCAAAAATTCTTAAAAAATGGCTTAACCCTGTTTTAAATCAAATGCATTATTAATATTGATATAAGCAGCTATTCCCACATCCACTGTACTGAATTTAAAAAACGGGATAAGAAAACTGATATTATAAGAAACCTACTTGCTTAAAATGATTATATTTTTCCACAACCAATAAATAACAAACATTTAAAATAACGAAAAGATTCCAAAGGTTAACTTACTCAAAGTATTAAACAAAACACTAACATTTCAGTCAGATTTATATACTTTTTTTTCTAAAACTTCTAAAAATTTGCCATAAAAATGAAAAAGAAACAAATTTCAAATGTGAGAAAAAACAACCTAACATTTAATCAGTTTATTGAATGCAAATATTTCAATGAGGGTAGCATTGTCATACAAAAAATGTTGAATATTTAATTAATAGCACCAAAACAAGTCCAACAGTACTAAAGTTACATATTTATAAGGAAAATAGATAAAATACACATATATTGTCTTCGAAACAAACTCTTTCCACAAAATCACCTTTTTTCTGGAGTATTCACAACAATGTCACCTTCGTTGGAAATTTTCACCGGAACTTCACTCTTGTATTGAGCATTCACCACAAAATCACTTTTGTCTGGAGTATTCACAACAATGTCACCTTTGTTGAAAGATTTCACCACAACACCACTCTTGCCTGGAGTATTCACAACACTATCACCTTCGTTTGAAGTATTCACCACAACACCACTCTTGTATTGAGCATTCACCACATTGCCGCTGACATTAGTGAACTATGAACAACAACGTCTCCTTCCGTCAATGTTTCTTTTGGTGCCGCTAACATTGGTGAACTATGAACAACAACGTCTACCTCCGTCAATGTTTCATTTGGTGCCGCTGACATTGGTGAACTATGAACAACAACGTTTACTTCAGTCAATGTTTCGTTTGGTGCCGCTGACATTGGTGAACTATGACCAACAGCATCTCCCTCAGTCAATGTTTTATTTGGTGCCGCTGACATTGGTTAACTATGAACAACAACGTCTACTTCCGTCAATGTTTCATTTGGTGCCGTAGACATTGTTGAACTATGAACAACAACTTCTCCCTCAGTCAATGTTTCATTTGGTGCCGCAGACATTGTTGAACTATGAACAACAACGTCTCCTTCTGTCAATTTTTCATTTGGTGCCGCTGACATTGGTGAACTATGAACAACATCTACTTCAGTTATTGAAATGGGTCTTGCAGCCATGTTTTCGTCTGAAAATAAGCCATCTTGTTGTGCTATATGTAAATAGGGGCTACTTAGGTTTTCTATATTTTTTTCTCGGGTGTTTCATTTTCAATTGAGTTCTACTTCATAAAAATCATTAGATATGGGATCACCCATATACGGTACCTCTTTTGTAGCTCTGATAATCCTCTGACAGTAATAGTCATCATAGTTTATTGGATTCTGGTCATGTTCTCTGGAATAAAAGAAAGGCAATATTTTCTATCATATTTCTAACATTAGTTATATTTGTAAATAGGCAGTGAACAAACTATTTCTTATGCACATTATTAAACTACCTTTAAATTTGCACTGTGTAAGTGGTAGAATTGGTTAACTGTGAGACAACATTATTTTTTTCAAGACAATATTTAGTTTGAGTTATATTTTGTGTTGTTTTAGGTCAACAAACAACAACATTTATGTTTATGTTGCAATAGCTATGCTGACAGAATGTTGAATAGGAAGTGGAATTAGTAGCTAGTCAAGTATTAACATACCTCTTGTATATAGAAATAACTATGCTGGCAGGATGTTGAATAGGAAGTGGAATAAGTAGCTTGTCAAATATTAACATACCTGTTGTATATTGAAATAACTATGCTGGCAAGATGTTGAATAGGAAGTGGAACCTGTAGCTTGTCAAATGTGGCTGCTCTCCGTTCTTGCTTCCAAGGTCATCTCCTTGGCCTATAGAAAGAAAAAAAAAAGATAATAAAAACAAATCTTTGAGATTTGGATTGATTATTCAGACATAACATTTATGTCTTTGTTTCAAGTATGATATTGGTCAATGCATACCTGGCAACCCTCCCGTTTTGAGAGGGAAACTTCCACTCAAATGGCGAAATTTCGGGAATCGTCGCTTGCCATTACCCTCCTGCGCGGGAGTATAAAATCTCCCGCTTTTGGATATTTTAACCTTGAATGACAATATTTAGTTTGAGTTATATTTTGTGTTGTTTTAGGTCAACAAACAACAACATTTATGTTTATGTTGCAATAGCTATGCTGACAGAATGTTGAATAGGAAGTGGAATTAGTAGCTAGTCAAGTATTAACATACCTCTTGTATATAGAAATAACTATGCTGGCAGGATGTTGAATAGGAAGTGGAATAAGTAGCTTGTCAAATATTAACATACCTGTTGTATATTGAAATAACTATGCTGGCAAGATGTTGCATAGGAAGTGGAACCTGTAGCTTGTCAAATGTGGCTGCTCTCCGTTCTTGCTTCCAAGGTCATCTCCTTGGCCTATAGAAAGAAAAAAAAAAAAAGATAATAAAAACAAATCTTTGAGATTTGGATTGATTATTCAGACATAACATTTATGTCTTTGTTTCAAGTATGATATTGGTCAATGCATACCTGGCAACCCTCCCGTTTTGAGAGGGAAACTTCCACTCAAATGGCGAAATTTCGGGAATCGTCGCTTGCCATTACCCTCCTGCGCGGGAGTATAAAATCTCCCGCTTTTGGATATTTTAACCTTGAATGACAAGTCAACATTAAATACGTTTTTTTGTCACTGATGAGGGTTGTTGTTACCTAAAAATCACAGACCATGTGAATTAAAATACCTTCATTTGGCAGCTTGGGTGTCAAACATAGTACTAATTAACGACTTTTGCTTCAAGCTGGTGTGTTATTGAAAACACTTCAAAGAAATTTCAGGTTACTTCCCCTGTTTAATCCTGTTTTAAGTTACTATTATTAAATTAATGTGAATTGATAAAACAATATAAATTAAATACAAATTGAACAAAGAATCATAAAAGAATGGCAATTAAATAATTTTGTATGACTGAGGAAAAAAAAAATTATGTTTTAAAAATAATTAAAAGAACTATACATCTATTCAAAGTTTGAATTGAAATTGATAAGAAATGTATTCAACTGACTTTATTGAAATTTGAACATATAATGCACCTTTCTGTGGCAATATGGTTGAACACTTGAAACAGAGATATGTGAATGTAAAAAAGTAAAGAAACAAACAACATACTTGTATAGGATATAACAATATTTAAAGAAATAAAGTATATATATTAACTCTTATATGTGTGTTTGTAGATGAATAAATAAACAGGTCATATATTTCACTTGAAAATTTATTGGAAAAATTATTTATCTACTTTTATCCTGCAATTGGGTGTTCTACTATACAGATACAGCCCTACATATATCGCTATGCTGTATCTGTATACTATACAGATATCGCTTAAAAGCTCCGCCCACTGCCGGACTGAGTATTGTATGAACCTGTGTGACCTCAGAATGTGTATTGCAGTCGCATTCCAATTACGTATCAATTGCGAATTAACAATTACTTTTATACGTTCTGTTTGTTTTTAAACATTTCTTTAGAGCAATAAGAATCCCACCAATTTTCTGATAACATACACACATGAACAGCAGTCTTTTCTACGATGATTACTATCGATTTCAAAACTTGAATGTGTATGATTGTGTTACAAAAACAAGCATGTCAATTTCAGCATGCATGTTTAGTGAATGTCGAGTCTAAAGCGAAGGACAACTCGTACACTCCTGTTTCAAATTGGACAATGTTTTGTTATTTGATTTATAGTTGAATTGAGTTGTTATGTTAAAATAGATAATTATTCACTTTGAGCGATGTGTTATTGTTGACCATTCGAGATTCTTTTTCGCGAACCCGTCTTCAGCCGAATGTGTGATTACTGATAAACTGAACCTAACTGAATACCATAGTCTACAGATATTTATTTTCATATTCTGTTAGATATTTAAATCTTAGGAATTTATGAATAATCTTGAGTTTATAACTTTTCTCAAACAAATGTATCAGTACTGAGAATTTTGTTTTTTAAATATGTTAAAAAATAACGATTACTGCTTTACTTTTTAGTTCATTGTTATAAATGGTAAAAAGAAGTTTTATTGACAATCAGAACCACAACTTCTTTTATATGGGTGTTTTTCACTGCTGACTTTCAAACTGTGTGACTTACCTGAAGTTGAATGGACTTCAGTAACAATGTCTAAGTCATCATGGAAGTCCCCAGTCTTAAAAAATATTACGGATTGGTACACAGAACAATTAAGTGTTCTTTAAAGTTGCATCTGCAATTACTCACTATACAGCATCAGAATAACCTTTTATAATATAACAGAAACTAGTCTTAGGTTTATAAACACAATATATAAATAAAATATTAATTAAAACCACTACATGTTGGGTAAAAGTCAGGTGGAACGTATGCCACATGGTAGTGGTAGAGTTAATCTTATTGGTTGCCAATTTATAGCTTCTATGACGCCTGGGAATATGAACCAATGGAGATGAGAAGAAATTTCTAGAAGCTACTTGGCTTTATACAACATATAAAATTCATTATTCTAGACTTATTTTGAGGGTTTTGGTAACTAGTTCCATGTTAGTCTGTATCACTGATAAATCATAATTTAAGTGATTTTAAAAGATAATATATTATGCTATGCAATTAAGGACAAAAATATAGATTGTTTAGACTAATCACTTTTCTTTTAATAAACAGTTTTAATAGTAGAAAGTAAGATCTGTTAATTTGCAAGTTTAATACTAAAGCTACTACAATGACTCAAAGAAAAGGGATGTCCTTTGGGTCAAAACTTTTTGAGAACTCGGAGTAAGAAATCATACAATCAAAATCCTTCCAATGGTATCAGAAATCCTTCAGAAAATATGTCCTTTAACTTTTTACAAGTTAGCCCTGAAAAATATTTAATGTTCAGTAAACAAAACAAAAAAAAAACACAAAAGAAACATATTTATTTTGAAATGAAATTTGTAAAAAAAAATAAGTATTAAAACTTAGAAGCATCCCATCAATGGCTAGGTGTCCCCTAAAGAACTTAATGTCATGTACTATTAAATTTCAGCATCAAATTCCTTTCTTAAGTATTGCATTATTTTCAGAATTTTAAAACAAACAATACTGTGAGAAGCTTATATAGAAGGATTAAGGTAAGACCTTAATGTATGTCCACAGGAATAAACTAGAGGCTCTAAAGAGCCTGTGTCGCTCACCTTGGTCTATGTGCATAGTAAACATAGGACACAGATGGATTCATGACAAAATTATATTTTGGTGTTGGTGATGTGTGTGTAAATCTTACTTTACTGAACAATCTTCCTGCTTACAATTATCTCTACCTATATGAACTTGGCCATTAATTGACATAGGAAAATATTTTGACTTATTTTTAGTTCTTACTTTGCTGTACATTATTGCTATTTACAGTTCATCTCAACCTATGATAATATTCAAGATAATAACCAAAAGCTGCAAAATTTTCTTCAAATTACCAATTCAGGGACAGCAACCTAACAATAATTGGTCTGAAAATTTCAGGGCAGATAGATATTGACCTAATGAACCAGCAGATTTGCTCTAAATGCTTTGGTTTCAGAGATATGAGTCAAAAACTGCCTTTTACCCTATGTACTATTTTTAGCCATGTCCGCCATCTTGGCTTGCGGGCGGGGTCATCAGACAAATTTTTCAAACTAGATACACTAATGATGATTGTGGACAAGTTTAGTTAAATTTGTCCTTGTAGTTTCAGAGGAGAGGATTTTTGTAAAAGATTACAAACAAGAGGCTCTCAAGAGCCTGACTCGCTCACCTCGATTTTTTTGCATTTATCTTTCGTTTAAGAGTTTCATCGTAGTTTGTTTTTTTGGTTTAATGTATATTAAAAAGTGTTAGACAATATGCTAATCAAATTGTGTAAAATTGTCCTTCAAGGACAATAACTACTTTAAGGGGTCAGTTGGCAATTTTTGTCATATAAAACTTATTTGTAGATCTTACATTGCTGAACATATTTGCTGTTTACAGTTTATCTTTATCATTAATACTATTTAAGATAATTACCGAAAACTGCAAAATTTTCCTAAATTTACCAATATAGTGTCAGCAACCCAACAATGGATAATTAGATTCATCTGAAAATGTCAGGGCTGATAGAACATTACCTTATAAACACTTTAACCCCATGTCAGATTTACTGTAACTGCTTTGGGTTTTGAGATATAAGCCAACACTGCATTTTACCCCTATGTTATATTTTTAGCCATGGCGGCCATGTCTTTTGACGAAACAGAAAATAAAACACAAACTTTATTCAAGATACCATAAGGATCATTCAGCTTAAGTTTGGTTGGAATTGGTTCAGCATCTTCAGAAGAGAAGACATTTGAAATAGTTCACATCAGACGGACGACGACGACGACGGACGACGACGGACGCCAAGTGATGGCTAAAGCTCACAGCTAAAAATTACAAAATATTGTTAAAAATTGACTATAAAGAGCAATTACTCCTTAAGGGATCAACTGCCCATTTTGGTCATGTTGACTAATTTGTAGATCTTACTTTGCTGAACATTAATGCTGTTTACAGTTTTTCTCTATCTATAACAATATTCAAGATAATAACCAAAAACGGCAAAATTTTCTTTGAAATTACCAATTTATGGGCAGCAACCCAACAACGGGTTCTCCGATTTATCTGAAAATGTCTGGGCAGATAAATGTTGACCTGATAAACAATTTCATCTCATGTCAAATTTGCTCTAAATGCTTTGGTGTCAGAGATTTAAGCCAAATTCTACATTTTACCCCTATGTTCTATTTTTAGCCATGGCGGTCATCTTGGTTGGTTGGCCGGGTCACCAGACACATTTTTCAAACTACATACCCCATTGATGATTGTGGCCAAGATTGGTTTAATTTGTCCAAGTAGTTTCATAGGAGTAGATTTTTGGATAAAGTTAACGACGACGGACAACGACGGACGACCACGGAAGACGGACGCCAAGTGATGAAAAAAACTCACTTGGACCTTCGGGCCATGTGAGCTAAAAAGAAATAAATTGTTCTGCTAGATTTTTCAATAGGAAATCAACCATGCAGATTCTTCATCTTATTCTTCATTTTCAAATTGCTCATAACGTAGAAGAATTGATTAAGTAAAATAAAAGAAATGTAATCTGAGAACATTGTGATAGAACAAGGTTATGTTACCCTATCTATCATTTATGTGAAACAAAGTAATATAATTGTAAATAATCATAAGAGTTGTCTAAAATAATCTGAAAAAGGAATTAGAGTTACCTCCCATTAAACACATGTATAATGTGAGAATATTTTTTTGGAATTTAAAAATTTATTTAATGTGACAAACAAATGAAAAGAAGTGACCTATGATAAATATGGCCATTAAGACATCTTTTCTGTTTTTTTTAATTCTTTAAATATAACTTCAGAGAATATTCTTAATAACTAAACTTGAGAAATGTTATCAGCAAAGTTTATCAACGGTCAAATTATTGACATGCTTTTCAAATCAAATGTCATTTTTTTTAAATAGCACTTAGTGAAATAAATACTCTTCTAAAAAGTTAAAAAAAATATGCACAAGTTTGAATCATGACTAAAATCTCTTTTTGTTGATCTTGTATTCATGCAGTTTCTCTTTATGTATAATAGGGGTGAACACATTCTGGTTAACTTTGTAGATCTTGTCTTTGTAATTATTTAAAAAAAAATTAAAATTGGTAAAAAATAGTTTACTTGAACAATGTTCTTTAAATCAAAATTTAAAGGTCCATAGATTATCAATATATCATTTTCATGCAGGTATAATCAGCCATTTAAATGTTTGCTAGTTACCGAGATCAGGTATAAACATGTCTCAATTAACTCCCTGGTAGGACGACATTGACGGAAAAGAGACACAAAAAGAAAGAATAAATAAAATGTTAACAGATGAAGTTGTATTGACTCAAAACAAGAGGTAAACATTAGAAAATTATTAGTTATTGAAAGTCAAATTATCATCAAGGTAACATTAAGTGTTTTAAATTTATCAATTTATTGTATTTGTATTGATAAGTTTTCGCTTTAATATATATGTTGACATACATATATAAAAATGTATCCTGCAATTGGGTGTTCTATTATACAGATATGCTGTATCTGTATACTATACAGATATGCTGTATCTGTATACTATACAGATATCGCTTTATAGCTCCACCACACGCACTGCCGGACTGAGTATTGTATGAACCTGCGTGACCTCAGTATGTGTATTGCAGTCGCATTCCAATGACGTATTAATTACGAATTAACGATTACTTTTATACGTTCTGTTTGCTTTCAAACATTTCTTTACAACAATAAGAATCACACCAGTTTTCGGATACATACACACATGAACGGCAGTCTTTTCTGCGATGACAACTATCGATTTGAAAACTTCAATGTGTATGATTGTGTAACAAAAACAACCATTCCAATTTCAGCATGCATGTTTAGTGAATGCTGGAGCGTAGGACAACTCGTACACTCCGGTTTCAAATTGGACAATGTTTTGTTATTTGTTTTTACCTTTGAAATAAATTGTTATGTTAAAATAGATAATTATTCACCTTGAGCAATGTACTGTTGTTGACCATCCGAGATTCTTTTTTTGTGAACCCGTCTTCAGCTGCATGAGTAATTACTGTATCGTATTACTACACGGGCCTCAAGAGATTTCAAATCGAAAATAAATTCAAAACATGTGGTTTTGTGTCAATCAAAACACAAATAATATACAGAATTAATTGCAGGATAAAGACAATAACTGTTTAGTGTCTTTAAATATCAGCTGTATTTGTACTCGGATCGAAACAGGTGTAGTAGCTCGCTAAAAGCTCGCATACACCTTTTTTCTAGCCTCTTACAAATACAGCTGATATTTAAAGACACTAAACAGTTATTGTCTATATGTATGCCACCATGCATCATACTGTATGACTATTCCAAAAAAAAAGCAGTTTATGTTTCAAGTGACATATAACTGCTTTATCCAAGTAATTTTGTCCCTGATGAATTATAAATTGCCCCATTTTGCAATGTTATCCCATTTTCTTATACCGCAGTAAATAATTTCTTTGGGCAAATTATCCCTTTTTTGAATTAATTGATGTTTGAGAATTTCATGAGAGTCTCGAGAGACATTTAAGACAAAAAGAGCGTGCATATCATATCAATATTTAAAGGCAAAGTATTTTTGTGGTTGGCCTTGGTTGGCCTTTCTTCATAAAAATGTACACCTCAATCCTGCATTATGGTTATATTATTAAAGTCATATACTGTACAAAAAAGTGTTTGAGCACAAAACTTGTTAAAAAAAGGGTTAGAATTGACCTTAAAATTTTATTGTTCTTTTTTTTAATTAGCCTAAAAAACTATATATTTGACATAGAAATAGTTGTGATATTAGTATCAATACATAATACTACTTTCTTTTTGGCCATTCACATTAGAAAATACTAAGTTACGCCTCAACTGTGTCTGATCTGTGTATTTGTGTCTATTTTGGATCATTTTTTCCATATACTCAAATCAGCTGTTAGCATAACTTATTTCGGCTGCCTTCTCAGAATACTTTGTTTCCAGTAAATCAAGTCCAAACTTGGCACATTTTTATCGTAGGTTGCGGCCAAGGGTTTTCCAATGGCTTTTAGGTCTTAAGTAGAGGCTCTAAAGAGCCTTTGTCCCTTAGCTGTATATTTAACAATGACCACTTTTTAGTAAAAATATGAATAACACTATAATTGACTAAAGAGTTAATTGAGTTAAGAGTTAACTGACTATTTCAGTCATGCAAACATATTTGTCATGTTTGTGGATCTTATCCTGCTGATATTATTTTCCTTTTGAAAAGTTTTTCTTTCTATATATTTAAGTTTTCAAGATGATTAAAGGCAACAAATGCATGAAAATGTTATAAACTATCATTTATGGGCAATAACTCAAATAAAGAGTCTACTAGTGATTTCAGCCATTATGACATTGTCTTGCTTATCATTTGTGCTATTTACATTTTTATCTATACCATGTATGCAGTTTCAAGACAATATTTAAAAATTGAGGAAATCGTCATTAAAGGGCAACAACTAAATAAAGGAGTCAGCAATTGTCAATAATGCTGCCTTATTTGCAGAGCATGTCTTGATGATGAGGTTTCTATCTTCTATTACAGTTTTTAAGATATTAGAACAAAACAGAATCATCATGTGATATCGATATCAAAAGTGATTGTTAACCTCCCAACCGAGGGATCAAAATGGAGTGTGACAAACATAATCAACCGCTCCACTTGTACTGTCCCAGTCATTTAGTGCCATCCTGTGATGAATGTATTTCCACAAGTCATTCAAAATGTACCGGAATAACAAGTTTAGCAAGCGTAGTGGAGAAAACCAAAATTGAAAAATCTAAAGAAACTGTAGAGACAGACATAAACTATTTCCTATCTATTCTTGACCAATTAGTGACTAGCAAATCAAAAAACATTAAAACAGGAGAACATCATTGCATAGGCATACAAAAATCAATTAGTGAGATAAGAAAGGAAATAAACAAACATTTGGACCACCTGGAGAAGAAGTTAAGTCAAGAAATTAATATCATCTGGAATCAAGAAAGATCAAAAGCAACTGATTTCATCTCAGAAATTGAAATGAAAAGGGAAAACTTGAAGGAGATGAAAAAACATTTACGAACAGTTACAACAAATACTTCAAAACTGAAATCATTTCTAGGTGTACATCAGATTGAACAACAAGTACATCAATGTCAACGTTATATTGAAGATCTAGAAGATGATGAGAGGACCAAAGAAGTTGACATCAAAATGATGCAAAATGATGAGATCGAAAAGATACTTAGCAAATTAGTTTCATTGGAATCGTTAGGCGAAGTAATAATTGATAAGACAGAAATAAACTTGCATAGAGAGAGTTTGAGGAGGAAAGCACAAGTCAAATCACAAGAACAATCCAACATAAACAACATAAAAATGAATATTGAGATAAAGATAAAGATCAACTTACGGAAGAGTATACGTGACATGATTTGTATGATTGATGGAAGATTTATAGTAGTGGAACAGCATGGTAAAGTTAACCTACTAACTTCTGATGGCAAACTTCAGAAACATTTACCTATACCTGATGGAGCTCACGGTGTTACACAGATTACTCAGGACATCATTGCAATAACTTATCCTAAAGAGTGGGCCATAAAGATCTTCAATATGGAGAATGAAACAGTTACCAAAGTTTTGAAATTAGACAAACCATGCTGGAGGTCATCATTTTCAAATAATTCTCTGGCTGTAGGTTTGAGTAAGAATGAAATACGCATCATAAACTTGGAAGGAAATACACTGAAGTCGATACAAGTTCATAGTGAATCACCCCTGTTTTATTTTAGTTATTGTGATAAAAGAGTAATCTATAGTGACTTTAAAGGTAAAGCAGTATACTGTGTTGATGAATCAGGTGAACAGATCTGGAATTATAAGCAGGATTTAACGAGACCAGAAGGACTTTGTATGGATACTTATGGAAACACGATTGTAATAGACTTTGATTCTCAAAGAATAATAGTAATATCAAAAGATGGACAAGATAGTAAAGTACTGAATAGTAAGGAGGATGGACTGTGGTTTCCAAAGTATTTCTGCTTTAAACATAACGAGTCTTCAGGTTTTATTTGTGATTACATGGGCATCAACTTGACAAAATTTGATTTGTCATATGGATGACATATACACTAAGGAATCATAAGAATATTGCTTTTCTATGAAAGTGATGAATCTATATAAACAGTGGGAATAATGCATGCTTTTGTTGCATTGTTGGATTAATACGGTCTAATTGATATCTGCATCACATATCCTTATCATCATAAGCAGTGGAAGTTTGAATGAGTAATAAGAAATGTAGACATGTGTATAGATGTTATTTTTGTGTAGTTGGGTTACTGTCTAATTAATGTCAACATCAAATATCCTTATATTCCTTTTTAATGGTATTTGGTGTGAAGTTAAAATTAGAAAAGTAATGCTGACTTGTGTGTAGCTGTATGTTTTTTTTAGTTGTTGGGTTAATGTCTAATCACTGTCTGTATAACATATCCTTATATTCCATGGTTGTGGTATTTAATGTAAAGTTTTAAAGAGAGTGTAAATGAAGACATGTGTGTAGAAAACTGTAGATGTATGTTTTTGTTGTGCTGATGCGCTACTGTCTAATTAATGTAAACATCAAATATCCTGGCATTCGTTAGTTGAATTATTTAGTGTTTGCATGTGCAATAAAATGACGACAAGTGTGTAGATGTAATATTTTGGTGTGTTGCTGAGCTGCTGTCCTTAGTTGTGATATTTGGTGTGAAGTTTAAATGCGAGGAAATATAGGCAAGCGTGAAGATGTATATTTTTATTTTACAGTTGGGTTACTGTCTTATTAATGTCAACAACAATATCCTTCTATTCCTTTGTTGTAGTATATGATGTTAAGATTAAATGTGAGAGCAAAATAGGCAAGTTTGAAGATGTATTGTTTTTTTACAGTAAAGTTTATATTGTCTTATTAATGTCAACAACAATATCCTTGTATTCCATTGTTATGGTGTATGATGTTAAGATTAAATGTGAGAGGAAAATATAGCATGTGTGAAGATGTATTGGGTTTTTTCACAGTTGGGTTACTGTCTTATTCATGTCAACAACAATATCCTTTATTCCTTTGCTATGGTATATGGTGTTAAGTTTAAATGTGAGATGAAATATAGACAAGTGTGAAGATGTATGTTTTTATTTTACAGTTGGGTTACTGTCTTATTAATGTCACGAACAAAATCCTTCCATTCCGTTGTTACGGTATATGACGTATATGGTTTTAAATTAAAATGTGGGAGGAAATATAGGCAATTGTGAGGATGTATTTTTTTCACAGCTGGATTACTGTCTTAATAATGTCAACAACAATATCCTTTATTCCTTTGCTATGGTATATGGTGTTAAGTTTAAATGTGAGAGAAAATGTAAGCAAGTGTGAAGATGTATGTTTTTATTTTACGGTTGGGTTACTGTCGTATTAATGTCAACAATAATATCCTTTATTCCTTTGCTATGGTATATGGTGTTAAGTTTAAATGTGAGAGAAAATGTAAGCAAGTGTGAAGATGTATGTTTTTATTTTACGGTTGGGTTACTGTCTTATTAATGTCAACAACAATATCCTTTATTCCTTTGCTATGGTATATGGTGTTAAGTTTAAATGTGAGAGAAAATGTAAGCAAGTGTGAAGATTTATGTTTTTATTTTACGGTTGGGTTACTGTCTTAATAATGTCAACAACAATATCCTTTATTCCTTTGCTATGGTATATGGTGTTAAGTTTAAATATGAGAGGAAAAATAGACAAGTGTGAAGATGCATACTTTTATTTTACGGTTGGGTTACTGTCTTAATAATGTCAACAGCAATACCCATATATTTCTTTGTTATGGTATATGATGATAAGATTAAATGTGAGATGAAATATAGGTAAGCCTGAGGATGTATGTTTTTTTTACAGTTGGGTTACTGTCTTATTAATGTCACGAACAAAATCCTTTTATTCCTTTGTTATGGTATATGGTGTTAAGATTAAATGTGAGAGGAAATATAGGCAAGTGTAAAGATGTATACTTTTATTTTACAGTTGGGTTACTGTCGTAATAATGTCAACAACAATATATCCTTCTATTCTTTTGTTATGGTGTTAAGTTTAAATGTGAGAGGAAAATAGGAAAGTGTGAAGTTTTTTTTTAATGTTGGGTAGCTGTCTGATTAATGTCAACAACACATCTTTGTACTCCTTTGTTTTAGTATTTGGTGTGAAGTTTGAAAGTGAGAGGAAACATAAGCAATTGTGAAGATCTATGTGTGTGTTGTGTTGTTGGGTTACTGTCTAATTAATATCAACATAAAATATCTTTATATTCATTAACAGTGATATTTGATGTGAAGTTTGAATTTAAGAGGTTAAGTAGGCAAGTGTATATGTGTTAATGTATTGTGTGGTTAGGTCACTGTCTATTCAGTAATTTCAACAACAAATGTCTCTTATATTACTTAGTGGTGATATTTGGTATGAATTTGAATGTGAGAAATAATGTAGACAAATGGGTCAATGTTTGTTTTATTGTGTGGTTAGATTACTGTCTATTCAGTAATTTTTAACATCAAATGTCCCTTAGAATACTTAGTGGGGATATTTTGTATGGTTTTTGAATGTGAGAGATAATGTGTGTAGATGTTTGTTTTTGTTGAATTGTTGGGTTACTGTGTAATTAATGTCTACACATATCCTTATATACCATTGTTATAGAATTTGGCGTGAAATTGAAATGTATATGCAGGTGTGAAAATGTATATCTTTATTTACTGTTGTGTATCTGTCTAATTAATGTCAAAATCATATATTCTTATACTCTTATTAATGGTTTTTGGTGTGAAGTTAAATCATGAGAGGAAATATAGGCAAATGTGAAGATGTATGTTTTTATTTTACTGTTGGGTTACTGTTTAATTAATGTCAACAACACATATCAATAAATTTCTTTGTTATGGTATTTGATGTGAAGTTTAAATGTGAGAGAAAATATAGGAAAGTGTGAAAATGTATGTTTTTTATTTTACTATTGGGTTTCTGTCTGATCAATGTCAGCAACATATATCCTTATATTCCTTTGTAATGGTATTAAGTGTAAAGTTTAAATATGAGAGGAAATATAGGCAAGTGTGTCCGTGTATGTTTTTATTTCACTGTTGGGTTACTGTCTAATTAATGTCAACCACACATCTCCTTATATTTTGTTGTTATGATATTAGGTGTAGAGTTTGAATGAAACTAGAAATATAGGCAAGTGTGAAGATGTATGTTTTTGTTGAGTTGTTTGGTTATTGTCTAATTAATGTCAACATCAAATAACCTTATATTCCTCAGCGCTGATATCTGGTGTAAAGTTTGAATGTGAGAGATAAAGTAGATGTTTTTAAAGTGTGGTTAGGTTACTGTCTATTCAGTAGTTTCAACATCACATGTCCTTATATAACTTAGAGGAAATATTTGGTATGAAGTTTGAAAGTGAGAGATAATGTTGACATTTTTGTAGATGCTTGTTTTGGTTGCTGATAATTTTGATGTTTGTCCTTCATCAAATTTTTTGAGAAAAAAAAAAACCAACATATTTTGTTATTTAAAAAAAAAAATTTTACAAAAATAATTTTGAACATTTTATTAAGATTGGGTTTCTGTATCGCCATTTTGCATTTGATTTTGTTTCATAATCCCTTTCTTGTAATTAAACTGCCTTTTCAGTATAGTTTGATAATCCTGAGGACCCTCTCAATAACTATATTAATGCCTGGGGGAAATATTGGCTAATGTTCATTAATCATTCTTCACCAATGTTTAATTTCATACCTGCCATTGATCACAAGCTCAGAACAAAAATCATGAAGACAGTAAAATTCTATGACAACTGTATTCAATACTTAATTAATTTTAAGCAATGACAATCATCGATTCTGATTTAAAAATTAAAAATTATTTAATTTACAAAGAAACAATAATGTGTCCGTAGTACACAAATGCCCAATCCGCACTATCATTTTCTATGTTCAATGGACCCTAAAAATTAAGGGTAAAAACTCTAATTTAGCATTAATATTCAATTTCCGATTTTTCTTCTTTTCATAAAAAATAATTCAACGTTATTTGGAACTACTGTAGTTATATCAAAGTCCTGCAATAAGATTTTTTTACAAGAATTTTGATAATGTAATGAAAAATTATCCTTGAACTTTTGTTTTGTGTTGAATATGAATGTACTATTATTTTTTTTTATTTAGATAGGAATTATGAACCGTCATTTGATTTGAATACTTTTTGGTTGTTTTTCAACAAAAATGTTGAATTTCAGATTCATGATATGAAATTTTTGTTCGTGTTGCTTAAAAATGCAAATAATAACTCTGACATATTATAAATAATGCAACGTCAATTGCAATCAGTCAATATGATCATGAATGCCTTAAGAGTTTTTTGTTTAACATGTGAATAAATGAATGGTGATATGTATAGATTTTTGTTTTTGGTACATAAATATGCAATCATTTCTTTATTCTAATTGAAATCATGGACCGCCAGTAGATTTTTGTACTATTTATAGTTTAGGATTGGATGGTCTTTTTTTTATATAAGAAAAGAATATCATAGAAACAATACTAAAATTTTGTTTGCAATGTTTAAAACTACCAATTGTTCTCATTTTGATAAAAAAAAAACAACGTTATTTGTAACTAGTTATATCAAAAACTTCCAATTATATTTTTTTAATAAGTATTTTGATAATGAAAGGAGAATAATACTTAAACTTTCGTTTTGTGTTGAATGCGAATCCAATATTTTTTTTTTTTTATTTTGATAGAAATTATGAACCTTCATTTGATTTCAATCCTTTCGGTACATCAGGATTGGTTGTTTTTTAAAACAAAATGCTGAATTTTAGGGAAAAGGTACTTAATTTTTGTTTGTGTTGCATAAACATGTAAATATTTACTCTGTTATATTACCGGTAGATATAAATCAAAGGCACCAAAGCAAAATGTTTTGATAAAACATTTCAAGCTTTTGTTTTGTTAAATCATTTCATTGTTTGAATGGAACTTGTTCGCCGCCATTGGATTTTTTAACATCATAATGAGCAGTTTTTCACGAAATTAAGTGAATATCAGAGGAAAGATACAAAAAGTCAGTAGAAATGTTTAAACATTAACAAAAGTTTTATTTAAGAAGTTTAAGATAATGATGATAAACAACTTAAAAAAATCAAAATAAAACTACGAAATTTGCAATAAATTATCCTTTCATTTCATTGTCCAGAGTATTATCGAAAAAAATACTCGATAAACGCCATTTAAGCTCTCTTTGAGTTTACAGTATATAACATAAATACAATTAAGTTTAATCTTCAAATTTCAATTATTTTTATTTTTCAGATTTTGCTGAATAATTAATAAAAATGTTGATCTTTTGTTTTTTCGTATTTTCGTATTTTCCATGGGGCACACTTCATTAAATGAAACGAGACTAAAATTACGGAATTTGTATTAGTTCATCATGTGATGTAGTTGAGTTCAATCCGTCAGAAAGGTCAAACAATCCAATCCGTCCAATCAGTTCGATCAGTCATATATTTTACTGTAAGTTAGACGGATTGGTGACGTGAGTTTGTTGCGAAACTGACTAATCGGTGACTGCTCTATGACCGCTGATTGATCGCTAAAATTGTAACGTCTAATGTTGCAAGGACTGTATCATAGGGAACGGTTTCAAGTTGATTGGACTTCAATTCATCAAAAACTACCTTGACAAAAAACTTTAACCTGACGCGGGAGAGACGGACAAACAGACGAATGGACGAGCGAACAAACGCACAGACCAAAGCACATAATGCCCCATGAGTGCATACCTGCCAACCCTCCCGTTTCGAGCGGGAGATTCCACT
The DNA here is from genome assembly GCF_963676685.1 of Mytilus edulis. Taxonomy (NCBI): domain Eukaryota; kingdom Metazoa; phylum Mollusca; class Bivalvia; order Mytilida; family Mytilidae; genus Mytilus; species Mytilus edulis. Next base: position 58,042,075 of record NC_092352.1, read on the forward strand.
CACATGGCGAAATTCCGTAAATCTCCCGCTTTTCGGTCCACTCCCACGCGTGAGTATAAAATCTCCCACTTTCGGATATTTTAACCCCGATTGACCCGTCTGTCAACACTTCTGGTGTCACTTATGAGGGTAGTTGTTACTTGCAATTCACATACCATGTGAAATTAAATGGCTTTGCTTGACAGCAGTGAGCTTTGGTTTCAAATATAATACTAATAAACGATCATTAACGACTTTTACCTCGAGCTTTGTGTATTTTGAAAACACTTCAAAGAAATGTTGGATTACTTCCCCTGATTATTATCATGTTTTAAGTTGCCCTCTTTAAAATAATGTGTATTGATAAAAGAATATAAATGAAATACAAATTGAACAAATTACGAATCATAAAAGATTTGTAATTTAATGACTTTGAATGTCTTGGGACATATAAAAAAAAAATTTTTGTAAATCATTTAAGGTGGTACCCAACACTTTCACTAAAATTAATTTGGCTCGTTTAATTTTCATAAAATTCTGTCAAAGTATTAACAAAAATATAAAAAAAAATAAAAAATTTGAACCAACCGTTTTGTCAGAAAAAATACACTGGTTATATAGCAATTTGACAACACCAATTTTGATCATTGAGAAGCTTAATATTCCTTTTACAACAAACGTAATTAAAACGTTTAGCTGACTTTACAGAGTTATCTCCCTGTAGTGTTAGGTACCACCTTAAAAGATTTATACTTTTATTCAATGTTTTAATGAAAATTTATAAAAAATGTATTGAATGAATTTCTATGCTGCCCTGACGGGACCCAACTATCAGATGATGAAAGATACAATTGAAAATTTCGTATCTCCACTTGTGGCTGGATATCTCTGTCACAAGTATGCTCAGAGGTATTGGAAAAGTAAAAAAAAACCCAACACACTTTGTATAGGGTATAACCATGATTGAAGAAATAAAATGTAATTTGTTTTATTTAGATGAATAAATAGACAGGTCATATATATACTGGATCGAAAGTTTGGCAGGATCGTTTCTAAATTTCCTGGCACGGTAAACAACATCTACGTAAAAATGAGATTGTATAATTCCGTTTGAAATGATCGCGAGTTTCTACTTGAACAACCAAACTTCAAAATTTTATATCTATGGAAGAATTAAGTGAAAGACTTAAGTAATTTGTGGTAACGAATTCCCTGGCTTAATAATTTACCAGCAATACACAGATTACGATATTCTAATGGAAAAACGTCAAAACATACACAGGCATAGCGAACGAATTCTGAAATATAAACACCATAAGATGGTGCCAAAGGAACATCACCATCCAAAAAAGGAAAATTAACAATAAGGAACGAAAAATGGTTCCTTTTGTCGTACATGTTAGGGTGCACTTGCCCGTGTAAAACTGAAATATCTAAAACTAGAAACGACAGTTATAACCGTTTATATTGGATTATTTTAAAGTAAGTTCCTTTGGGCGTATATCGACAGTATATTTACACTATATCAAAAGGTCCAAATTTATCGATAAAAAGTTTCGTGAGATTTCAATATCATTCCATATAGACATATTATGGTCCTCTTTGTTTAAACTGGTTTCATATTTTGCTAATTTTTTTTTCATAAAAAATAGAATTGGTGCCCAAATGTAAGTAAATATAAGAAATTTTTGAACCATATTACCAAAATAAAAAAAAAAACAAAAACGTCTTTCTTGTAAAAAATTTCAACAAGTGTCGTACCACTGAAATGGTAAACTAAAAACAACGACAATCGAAGTTATCCTGTTTTAACATGGTAAATTCAACTTTCCAGTTGTCAGATTCCCATTTCTTAGCAGTATCATACCGTATCATCTTTATCGTTTGGTATTCATAAACCTCAGTTGATACCATACGCTCTTGCATACTCACACGATACGGAATTCATTAACAGAGGTGCGCTCGTTACACAGACACTTCTTTACATAGTTTTGGGAAGAACGACTAAAATCAGCATCACATATTGGTTGAGTGATACTTTGTGTCAAATTTTTATATATACCAGCATATTCATTTGATCGGTAATTTTACCGATTGTGTCCTTTTCCCTGTTGTGACATTCTGATTAAATGTGAATTCGTATGAAGGGTGGTGCGTACAAAGCAGGAGACGTTTACTCTGTAGACGCAACCGATCTTCTTCTTTTATATCATATGAGGTTCATCCTGCTTATACATGTAGCCTTAATTTGTCAGTCCTTTGTCGATTTGCAAGATTTGAAGAACATCAGTAAACTACAGTCTACATAAATTCACTTTTCCAAAACATTCCAGTAAAGTCCAAATGATTTTTTTTATTTATATTGTTTTTTTTCATCACCTAGAAACAAAGAAAGACTTTTACATAATTCACTCAAAATTAACATCATATGCTCAACAACAGTGTATGAAGTTGACTTACGATTCATGTGTGCATCCAAGAGAAAATATCGTTATCATATATTTATTTGTTAAATCAACTACATGTGTTTGTTTTTTAATTACTTAGTTTGGAATGCCACTGCAAATGAGATATTTTAAGGTTCAAAACGATTATAGTGCAAGCTAAACTCGACTACTCATAGGTATTGTGAAAAACATCAATTAACTGGTCTCCGATTTATAAAATTTTATCTGAGAGAGAAGAAAAAGAGAAAACTCATGAGTCGAAAAATAAACTTACAACGGCACAGGAAAATACAAAGACCAACACCTTTGTTTTGGTGAATTTTACATCCTATAAATCATATCTCTTTCGATATACTGACTACTAAGTTGTGATACCCTCAGGGACTATAAGTTCACTAGCAATATTGAACCAATGATACATGTATGTATAGTAAATAAAGAGGGAAATAAAAAAAAAAATCACTATAAAATCAATATTTCAGATTATTAGCCTAAATACTGTTTATCTGTTGTGCATTTTATTAATAATAGCCATATTACTGAGTTTTACTGTGCGTATCGCTTGGCGGTTTTTTTTCATTCCACATTAGCTACAAGTATAGGGGAGTGTTAAATCAAATTCAAATTGAGAACTGACAACACATGTTTATTACATCTGCATGTTTGAACCTGTCCAAACACTGGAATATGAGGCCTTTCTTGGTCTTGTATGGTTTTTTTTTAAAAATTTTGGTTAATTGTGCCGTCCATTTATGCTGAACTAGGAAATATCATTGACCCCCATCATTGTTAAGGGGCCAGCTGAAGCCCGACTCCGGATGAAGAACACTCTTCCTGTGTTTATTAGTGGCTGGTTTTAGTTCTATGTTCCTTTTGTTATCTCTTTGATACACTCATGACACTCCTTTCTCAATTTTATAATTCCAAAACTCTCGTACCAAGAGGTCAACATGATTTGACGTTTGTATGACAGGCAAACACTTCAATAAGACACTTACCAAAAAATATCGATTTTATCCTATCGCCATTGGTAAAGTAATAACGACGTATACTATTGTCAAAATCACTTTTGGTAGTTTGCAACGTACAAGATTGTACAACAGAGTGTATAGAGCTCATAAGTCACAAATATTAGGTCTCCATTGCTAGCAATGAACTCCTCTAGCATATATTTTTAAGACGTCATTAGTATATCTATATATATATATATAATTGAATTTGAACATTAAGGTTAGTTGAAAGGTTTCAAAACAATGCTTAAATAAATTAACAAGAGTGCACACGCTGAAATGTCTCGCCTTCTTTACTAATCATTGGTATTGTGTTGATAGTCCTAAGTATAAAGCTTTATTACAACTGTCACATAAACTTAACATTAACCAGGATAACTAAACAAAGACCAATGAACCATGAAAATGAGGTCAAGGTCAGATGAACCATGCCAGGAAAACATTAGTTTAGTCTTAGATGCATGATTTTTTTTATTAGTTGTTAGTGGCTTTGAACTAGCTGTCAGATAACTGCGAGTACTCTCAGATCTGTTCATTGCGTCTATATGTGTCGGGATGTAGAAGTACCTGGCCATGTCCATCTGATGAGTAAAGCGTTTTTCAACTGATTTTTATAGTTCGTTCTTATGTTGTACTGTTATACCACTGTCCCAGGTTAGGGGGAGGGTTGGGATCCCGCTAACATGTTTAACCCCGCCACATTATTATGTGTGTGCCCGTCTCAAGTCAGGAGCCTGTAATTCAGTGGTTGTAGTTTGTTTATGTGTTACATATTTGTGTTTCATTCATTTTTTTACATAAACAAGGCCGTTAGTTTTCTCGTTTGAATTGTTTTACATTGTCTTATCGGGGCCTATTATAGCTGACTATGCGGTATAGGCTTTGCTCATTGTTGAAGGCCGTAGGTGACCTATAGTTGTTAATGTCTGTCATTTTGGTCTTTTGTGGATAGTTGTCTCATTGGCAATTATACCACATCTTCTTTTTTATATGTAGATAACAATGCTTCCATACAACAAATATAATTGACCTACTACTTATAGTTTAAGAAAAATAGACCAAAACACGAAAACTTAACACTGTGCAATGAACCGTAAAAATGAGGTCATGGTCAAATAAAACCTACACGACCGACATATGAATCATAAAATATTTCCATGCACCAAATAGTTGACCTATGGCATATAGCATTAGATAAAAAGACCAAAACTCAAAAACTTAACTTTGACCACTGAACCATGAAAATGAGGTCAAGGTCAGATGACATCTGCCTGCTAGACATGTACACCTTACAATCATTCCATACAACAAATGTAGTAGACCTATTGCATAAAGTATGAGAAAAACAGACCAAAACACAATTAGGTGCTCCGCAGGGCACAGCTTTATACGGCCCGTGGTTGAACCCTGAATAGTTGGGTTAAATTTGGTCACAATATTCAAGCTAGATTCGGTCTGAATTTAGATTGTGATCAAATTTTTGACATAATATAGGTTTTTGTCACAAAATTAATGTGGTCAAAGATCTAAAAAATCTATTGCACAATACTGTGCAATTGAAGATTTCTTTTAAACTTCTTTGAAAAAAAAGGAAGCCCTTCAAAAAATGGTAAAAACAAAAAATCCCCCCCCCCCCCCCCAACACTTTTGAACCCCCCTTAAAGCAATAACCCTTAAACTCAATCCCATGCTTTCCATTGCAGTATTGAACCTTGTAGTACAATTTCAGAGAGATGCATACACTTAAACACAAGTTATTGTCAGGATTGTTTGGAAACTAGAAATATGCTTCTTTTTAGCCCCATTTTCCTACATATTTTCGGCAATTAACCCAAAACTTAATCCCAGTCTCCCCTTTGTTATATGGTACAATTTCAGAGAGGTCCATACAATTACACACAAGTTATTGTCTTGAAACTAGAAAAAAAAGCTTGTTTTGACCCCTTTTTTGCCCTTGATTCCTAAACTTTGGCTCCATAACCCCTAAAACGAATCCAAACCTTCTACTTCTGGTTTTAAACATTGCGGTATGATTTCAGAGTAATTGAAATACTTCCACACAAGTTATTATCCTGAAACTAGAAAAATGCTCGTTTTGGGCCCCAAATTCCTAATCGGTTGCGACCATCATCCCGAAAATCAATCCAAACCTTCCTTTTGTGGTATTGAACCTTCTGAAAAAATTCCACGAAGATCTATTTACTTAAACTAAAGTTATTTTTAAAAATCCCAAAATTTTTTGGGGTCATATAAAAACTTAACTATAACTATTGAACCATGAAAATGAGGTCAAGGTCAGATGACAACTGCCAGTTGGACATGTACACCTTACAGTCCTTCCATACACCGAATATACTAGCCATATTGCTTATAGTATCTGAGATATGGACTTGACCACCAAAACTTAACCTTGTTCACTGATCCATGAAATGAGGTCGAGGTCAAGTGAAAACTGTCTGACGTGCATGACTTGCAAGATACATGCATACCAAATATAGTTATCCTATTACTTATAATAAGAGAGAATTCAACATTACAAAAAATCTGAACTTTTTTTCCCAAGTGGTCACTGAACCATGAAAATGAGGTCAAGAACATTTGACATGTGATTGACCGAAACTTAGTAACATGAAGCATCCAGGTCTTCCACATTCTAAAATATAAAGCTTTTTAAAAGTGAGTTTACGCTGCTGCCGCCATAGCCGCCAGATCACTATCCCTGTCGCGCTTTCTGCAACAAAAGTTGCAGGCTCGTCAAAAACCAATTGTTCAGAACAATTGAAGGTCTTTCCAGTCAACCAGTAGGAATCTATAAGAGATAAGATTTAAATTTTCTCCACACTGAGCCAGTGACCTAGATAAATGAAGCAACTAAATATATATGTATTCAATTTATTTCTGATACAATGTATCTATTGTGTTCAAAAAGTCCTAGTAAACTTTGACTTCTTGTTTCTGGCCTGCTTCTCTTGTATGATTCTTGGCCAGATAATCAGTGAATTCCTGATACGGAGACTTGGTGAAGGTGGTTTCCTTCCACAAATCAGGAGTCAGGTAAGAATAGGTATTGGCTATAGCTGCATATGTGGCCTTGGCTGAAAAATAAATCAGAAAATAAGAAATAAAGTATTTCATTCAGACTGATTGACAATAGGTATGTGGTAAAAACATTATAATTCAAAGCATCTCCTCATTACATTTTGAATATATTCAACCCATATATAGCTCGCCTATCAACAATAAATTGCTTTACTGAGCGCAGATGGATACTACTGCAGAGGGAAACCCCGAACAGTTGTGGCAAAAATGGACACAATATTGGCACTTGATACAGGTCTGAATTTGGATTGTAATTAAATACTTGACACATAACAAGTTCCTGTCCAGAATAAGTGTAGTCAAAGGACTTAGAATTGATTATATGATTTGAATTTATATTCAATTTTTTGCTCTTGTGCAATACATCATGCTGTTGCAAATTGACCCCCCTCCCCATATTTAAAAAAAAATAATTTACCCCCCCCCCCTTTTTTTTTTTAATTTTGTGCAATACACTAAGCTGTTGAGAATTGACCCCCAACCCCCCCCCCCCCCTTTTTTTTTTAGCAAAAATATATTTGAAGAAATTTTCTTTTATAATTTTTGAAATCTCAAGAAAAATTATCCCCCACAATTTCTTTTATACCCCTCCCCCCAAAAAAAAACCCCAATTCTCTCCCTCAAGATATGGTCATTATCTCAATTCAAATTTCCAATGGACTTTGCAACCATAATTTACTTCGAAGTATTTGTCCATTACCCGGACACCTTTGTTTTCCCCCTTTCTTGCCCCTAATTCCTAAACAGTTCGAGCTATAACCTCCCTAAGTCAATCATTGCCATCCCTTTTTGGTATGGAACCTTGTGGTATAATTTCAGAGAGATCCATGGTTTATGACCATTACATTGTTTTCGAGTTAACTGTTTTGTTATAAATTAGGCTTTTCTTTCAAAATTGAACCGTCATATTTTTTATGTCAGAGCTTTTTAATGCAGACAATATGGTATGGGTTTTTCTCATTGTTGAAAACCATATGGTTGCCTATAATTGCTTACATCCACTTCGTTTGAACTTAAGTGGATAGTTGCCTCATAGGCAATCATACCTGCACTCTCTTATTTTTATAGTACATAATGTGACAGTATTACAGCAATTTTATCCCTGATCAAGTAACAAAATTCTTACCGAAGTTGCCAAGTGTAGCTGTACATCCTCTGGCTGAAGTGTAACAATCTTCAATACCAGCCATGTTCAACAGTTTCTTTGGAACTGGAGCACTGACAATACCTGTACCTCTGGGGGCTGGGATAAGTCGGACAGTTACACTGCCACATTTACCAGTTACCTGTAAAACGACAATTTATTATATAAAACTTAGGTCTCTAGCATACCTAGATTTACTCAAGGTAAACATAATTGTACTCAAATAAAATGTAGATAATGAACTTAAAATCTGAAATTCTACATAATTTTTCTAAGCTTATTTCATAGAATGAAATTTGTACAATCAACATCATGAACATGCCATAAACTTGTTCAAATTGTTGAACAAACTGATAGTCTGTCAGAAGGAGACGATAAATGGCTGACCCGTGTTAGGAGAGAGCCATATCTCTTGCACGTTAAAGACACCCTTGTAGATTTCGAAAAAGAGCAGGCTAATGCCACTACAAGGCAGCACTCGCACCCGCAAAGTGGAAAGGGATTAATATAAGTTGAAAAACTTGTTTCCCAATCCACTATAAATAAATATGTTTAAACTAACAAACTGTTAGTGAAAGGTCAAAAACTGCTCAAATGTTTATTTAAAAGATTAAAATAATCAGGTTTTTGAACAATTTTCTACAAAGGGTACATGTATGATCACTCATGCAAGAAAGCGTTGCTCATTTTATGGGAACTCACTGCTGGATGCTAACTACAAATTCAAATTATTTATTCAAGAAAACTCACAAAGAGCATAAAATGAACAATATAAATGCATATGTACATAAATATTGAGAAAGAGTTATAGCTGACAAAGAGATCTAATACACACATAAAAAAGGAAATATTATATTATATGGTATGATAAATATCAAGGGAGACAACCCTGTTCTTATGTAAATACTCTATTAAGTTACCATATCCATACAACAAATATATATATATATATATGACAGAACACTAAGATGATAATTTTTCTGTTGCTTTGCTATCAGTTTTGTAAAATATACTCAAACTTAGAAATCTAGATATATTTCTACATACATTGGCATGTTCATTACTCATAAGCCAAATAAATTTGTTATCTGTGTTCAGTTTTGAACTATTCTTATTATAGCAAATGTCTATATAGGTTTGCCTAATAGTAAAATATTTTTGGCAATCTAATAAAATGTGTTTTTCATCTTCTACTTCACAAGAGGAACAGTTCTTACATGTTCTGTCATTAACAGGTGTTTTTGGTATTGTATATCTACCCAATTCAATTTGCAGTCTATGATTGCTGGTTCTATATCTACTCATGTTATATTTATCATTTTCGTTACAAATATTAACAAGATAATTTTCAAATTTGAAAATGTTTTTGAAAGTTCTATATGTTCTCAGTTTCTCACTGGTTTGAAGTTGTTGAAACCATCTAGATTCAAACTTACTTTTAGTAGATTTTATTATCCTTTGGATATCACCATTTTTCATAGAAACATGTAATTGAGTTAATTCTGACTCATTAGAGTTGAACATATTAAATTTCTTGAGAATATTTTTTATTGAGCTTAACCAGCAATTTTGATTATTTTCAATCATGAGTAGATTCTCTGCAAGTGCATGAGATAAAAGTTTATCACCTGTTTTATCATTTTCAAGTCTAGTCCAATATTTTAACATAGACGAAACAATATCAATATAAATTGGATATCGACCTAATTCACCATACAAGGCCAGTTTGCTTGTCTTTTTATTAACTGATAAAATATATCTACATAAAGACAAATTAAGTTTCTCCAATGGGAGATATTTATAAACTTTTTCAAATAAGTTATCATCTAAAGAGGGTTTAAACATCCCCACTATCTCGGATGCATATAAAAGTACAGGTTTGACAGTATGGTCAAATACATACAAAAAATTTTCTGCATCACAAGACATATTTTTAAATACATTAGTTATTTTGAAAAAAGCTTTTTGGCCTCGGGTGTATAGGTCCTTTAGCGCATTATTAAAACTACCATTTGCAGTAAATATAACACCAAGATACTTGTATTGTTTTACAATTTCTATTTCTGATTCACCAATGTAGAAATTAACTTTAGGAATTCTACTTCCCTTATTGAATATAAGTACTTTTGATTTCCGATAGTTGATGCCAAGTCCCCACTCATTACAATATTCAAACACTTTATTCATGCTATTTTGAAGACCCTCTTTAGTTTCTGACATCAACAATAAATCATCGGCATATAGCAGACAGTTAATAGATTTAGTTCCCATAGAAACTGGTGAACAGGAGCAATCAAATATCTTGGTGATATCATTGATAAATACATTGAACAGGTTAGGACTAAGGTTGTCTCCCTGAAAAACACCAATATTTGAAGGAAAGGCTTCGGTTATACTTTCATTGTTAAGTTTTACCCTTAATCCAATATTTGTATACATGGATTGTAGAATAGATAGATATTTCCCACCAATACCAGCTTTTGCAAGCTTTAATAAAAGGGCAGGGTGGATCACAGAGTCAAATGCCTTTTTAAGGTCTACACAACCTACCTTACATGGTACGGTATGGGGTTTACCGATCTTGTTACCCCAATATCCTCTCCTGACAGGAATGACAGACAATTTAGCCAAGATGATGGCTCCCCTAATAGCTGTTGCCACTTCCTTGGAGCATTTTACTCCCAAACCAACATGACCGTTGTGATCTCCAATAGCAACAAAAGCCTGTAATAAATATCAAATATTTAAATGTCTCCCATCCCCTTCAGGTTGTTTATTACTTTTAGACAACAGATAATATACATTTGAATTCCTTGATGTCTTATGAACAGTTTCATGGAGAGCATAATCTAAAAGAAGAAAAAAATTGTGACATTAAATATCTCAAGGTTCAACTGGATTAATGAAGAGATATTTTTGAATTTAAAGATTTAGATAATTTAGGATTAGGACAAGTGTTGAATATAATGGATCAATAATTTCTTTGGTCATTTTAATTCCAGACTCTTACAACGTCTAATCTTTATATGATATGCAAACCATATATCTGGGTAACTATTTGTTCAGTTGTGTTAAATAAATGACCTTACCTTGAACCTTGTTCTTTGTCCGGCTCTGGTCTGTTTCTGTACAGGCATAATCTTCAATACTTCATCCTTGAGTGTACTTGGGAAGAAGAAATCAATGATTTCACATTCCTGGATAAAAAAAATCAAATGAAAGTAAGATATAGCCCATTTTCCTGGATTAAAAAATAAATACATGTATGACAATTCAGGGATGTTAATGTACCAGCTGGTACAAAGAATCCTAGGCAACAGTTCTCTGAAAGTAAAAATATTTCAGTGCAAGTAGATTTGATGTACATGTACAATTGAAGAATTTTTATATTTCAAAAACCTCTGAAATCTCACAATTAAATGAACAAGTTGCTACAATAACTGTTTCTTCATTGAAGGTTTCCTATTTATCACACACACATATTGACCAACGTATATTAAATAATGTGCAGCCCCCTTTTGTACATGATTATTAGATACAAACCTTAATAGGCAAAGAAAACAGGTAAATTTCTTCTAGAGACTTGATCTTCATGTCTTTGACAAGACGTCCCAGTTTGGTTACTGGCATCCATTCCTTATCCCCATCTTTATTTCCACGACCTCTACCTCTTCCACGACCACGTCCACGCCCTCTTCCTCTACCCCTACCACGTTCTCCTGACCCAAAACCACCTCTGAATCCTCCTCTATCACCGCCTCCTCTACCACCGGCTGGTGCTGCTGCAGGTGCGTCCGCCATTGCTGTTTAAATATAAGAATCATTTTTAGAATTAAAAAAAAAAATATCACTTTTTCTTTCATCGCAAATGACAACAGAAATGCAGTAAATTTATCTTTCAAATTGAGATAATGTGGTTATTTCTCTAAAAGCTTTAAAGTTTGCAGAACAAAATAAAATCAGAACCCCAACTAGATTTAAACTGTACAAAAGAAAGGCAACTCTGAGTAGACAAACATGTATGACTTAAAAAGTTTTATGACCATGCAGCACATTTAGATAAATACATTTTGTGTTTAAGAGTCCTGTGGGGGGGTGTCATTACTTATCAACCTTCTACAGCTGAATGGGTGCGAGTTTGACTGTTAGTGTTAGGGAAATTTCCACAAGTTTTGAGGTGTAAAAAAAAATCAAACCCATTTGTCAAACATTTTAAGAATAACCAGTAGCACGATTTCCTGAGAAATACAAGAACCTTTAAAATATCCCAAAGACAAACTGATATAACCCAATAAAAATATTTTTTATGGTGTTATGCTACTTTTTTATGGTGTTATACTTCTTATAAATATACTAAAAATATAAAAGAATATTAATTAAAGATATTACTTGTTTAAACCCATAAAAGTGCAATTTCACTTCAAGAATTTGATTTGTAGGTTTTGTTTACTAAATATATCGATTTTCTGAAGATTGCGTATACTTTTATTAATTATGAACGCCTAAAACCTTGTACATTATTTCGTAATTGTATGTGATTACACTAATTTAACACAGTATAACACCATAAAAAGTCTTATCGGGATATTTATCAGTTTGTCTTTGGGATATTACGTATATTACGTTGTTCTTGTATTTCCTTAGAAATCGTGATACCCAAGAATAACCTACTATCTCATTGGTATACCACAGGTTAGATGAGACACGATTATGTGTAGGAACCATATTATGCCGTATATTTCAAACATTTTTTGAAGCCAGGGTTTTTTTTGGGGGGGGGGGTATCTGGTCTTAAGTGTAATACCTATTGTATTACCAGATTCGTGGGCTTGGGACCTTAATTTTTAAAAATGTGTCTCTCCGGACAGCACATATTCTTGAACCTAGAATATATTTTCGTCTGACACTACTGAAGAAAGGTTTTTGTTACACAACCCATAAACTAGTAATAAAATCTGATGAAATATTTCACAATCGTGCATAAACCAAATTTAGTATGCGTCGCATTCATTCATGGATAATGTCGAGGAAGTATTTTCATTTGCCATGTTGTGCTCAGCCTATTTACACATTAATTATAATTTTCGTTCAACATCTTACTATAACCAGCAAACATACAGTTAAAATATGGAATAAAGCCATCTTAATGTTGATGGAATGAACCATGGTACGAAAAACACACTTATTCAACTAATCAGAAAATATTTTCAATTTAAGTAAATATATTTCATATCAACATGCTTTAAAATAATGTTTCCAACACCGATTTCAATTAAAAACTTATATTTCTCAATGATTATTTGGGATTTAAAAGAGACAAATTTTAAGCATTGGTACCGACGTGATATATAAACCGGAAAAGGAAGTTGAGATAGAAATTCTCGATTTTATAGAAAAAACCCGAGACTATCAGAATTGAGCTGAACCGAGAAGACTTTTTAGCTAATACCACTAGGTCTTGAATTTAGATAGTTTATTGAGTCAAGTCAAGAACATATACCACTTGAATAAATGTTAAGGTTCTATTGCATATAAAAGTCGCACAGATTTTCACTTTTAGTTATACGTCAATGTTCAAAACACCTAGGAAAATTATGAAATCATGATCATTCTCACAATTTTTTTCCAACTGTAGAGGTTAACTCCCTTTCCAACTATTTTCTGTAGTAAAACATATCAAAGTCAAAAACTTAGTAAATGCAACTAACATGTGGTACGCGATGAGCTCCTTATTAACGAAAGCTTAAGGATGTATGTTTTTGTTTTATTATTCAACTTTTAGGTTATCAATATCATGAACCAATGTACACCTTATTGCTAATCCCGGCTTAACCGGCCACTTGAACATTTGACGCATACAACAATCACTTTTCCATTGTGGCGTCAGATGTTTTGTTGTGTGACGTCAAAATTTTACGGGAACCTGTGTGATATCCAGTAATGGCAGACAAATAACGATAAGGTGTATATGGGCAATAGAATAGGCAAGTTCTTGGATACGGTTTTTAGATGAATCTGCCATGTGACTTCCATCACCACAAGACAAAAATGTATGAATAGTCATTTCCAACACATGTTGAGCAAAGGGGTGAAAAAGTTTTATTTTATACTGCACAAAATATTTGGGAAATTAAAATCTACTAAGATTGTCACCCTACCCCAGTAGTACGACAATCACGACTACATACATGTACTTACGGACACATTGATAAATTCTATACTACCCTACAGAAGGATAAAATATAAAAGTGCTGGAAACTTTAAATAGAGCAGGGATACTGATAAATGACGTCATAAAAGCCTGCAAAATTAACGACCTTTTTAGGTGAGAGACATGATTCCAGAAATGACTTATTTGAGGGAAATAATGTATGCTTCTCAGATACAAATTCACATAAACTCAATTGCCTCTTGAAGAAGATTTTTTTATTTTTATTTTAATGCCTAGGTCACACATTGACGGAATTTACGCCATATTAGCTATGGATATGAACCGGCATCATTCGAGGCAATCTTTATTAGTGCGACGATTTCTGTATTGTATCCGTAGTTATATGTTGAAGTACTTGTATACATGTATCCTTGACAAATTTTGAACATGTTCAAAATTTTACCAAGGATCAAACGACAGTAGTTATAATATCCCTACTAAACCGTCTAAGATCATACTGATCTGTTTTAGTCCCCAACTTATTCTGTCTCTTGTCCTTGAGGTATACATAGCATTAACCAACATGAATATACAACAACTGCTGCTTGTAGATAATTACTGGCATTTGGGCATTGATATGGCACAAAATGACAGGGCAGTGGTCGAGGAACTTGGTGACAGATCATGTAGAGGTGATTGGAGGCAGAGTAGATCATGATTGTGGACTAGGGACTGATTTCCCTATCCATGGCCAGTACAAAGAACATCACATGGTTCAGACAGATCTAAAATAATTTATCTGACAACAACAAAAAATAATCTACGTTAAACTGCTATAGATGATAAAAAAATAAAGTATCACAAACCTTCTTATTGGTTTGTACTATCCCATATCAGACCCTTCTCATTTGTACTAAGCCTTTCTTGTACCGTAACAAACCGCTGTCTATTGCAGTACATAAGTCTGGTCACGTGTTGTTGCATACTAAACTGTGTCATATCTGTAATAAACCATGTCTTACCATAAGAGCCTGTATCACTCATGTTGCCAAAATGAACCTGTCCTTCATTATTCGTGGTACAAAACCTGTAGTTATACCATTGTGCATCCGTACCGGTTCCTATCAGACTACGGAAACAACTTTCTGGGATCATCCGTGAGATTTAATCCGTAGTGAATCTGGCGAGGTGATTCATAATGTGTGACCTAGGCATAAAGAAAAGAAGAACTCTTTCCCCATGCTGTCTGAGTTTTGTTTAAATTTTAAAACTGTAGTGTAGCATAATATCGACCACTTTACCATTATTACTGCCTTTGGGAGCATGTTAAGCAATGTTTGCTGTGTTGTTTTCTATATAAATCAGGCTGTTGGTTGGATTATTGTTTCGTATGCAATCATACCACATCTTCTTTTTTTTATGTTAACTATACATGAGGAAATTCTAATTCTAATACTGTAAATTCAAAAATTATCGCAGCATTTTTATTGTTGCAAAAATGCAACAGGGTAATAATTGCAATAATTCATTATGAAATTTTTTATATGAATTAAATAGGATTTTTCCTCAATACCGCAAAAATTCAAATTGCATTTTTAGTCTAAAATTGCAAAATTGCAGTAATAAATGCACGCAATAATTTAGTAGGAATACAAATTCTGCAATGCTTCTGCTCTTCTTGCAGATATAGTACTGTGGATTCCTAGCTTATATTCATTACATTGGTTGGATACCAATTTTTGTTTTTCTTTTCACAAAAATTAGTGTTATAAGCTGTCGAGTTGATGGTTATGGTATTTATGCTTTTTAATATGATTTTTGAATTTTTTTTAGGTATTTTTTTATTTAACTAAGATGAAATACATGTAAAGGACGGCAGGAGGTATGACTGAAGTTGAACCTAATAGAAGAACGAGGAGTATGGACCCTCAAGTAAGTCCTTGTAGTTCCCAGTAGTATAAGTATATCTCTTTTTGGTACTTCAAAAATATTTCCTGTTAAAAGTTTTAAGCATATATATTGACAAAGGCGGATCTAGAGGGGGCCCTGGGGTGCCAAGCCCGCCCTATTTTGGGGGAAAATTTGGTGGATTATATAGGGAATCACTGATTCTGTAATTCTGATAGTGTCTTCAGTTGAAATACCAGATTGATTTGCATCAATATATTAAAATTTGCCCTCTTCTACATCTTTGGGCAATATAATAGAAACTGTATAAAAGATTATGGAAATGAAAATAACAATAAAAATATTAAAGTAATGTCAGAAAAAATGTCAGACAAGCTATTGGCTGGATCACAACATCTACGATGCTTTGATTACCATAATCCATGTTGATTTAAAGATTATATTTTGTTTTATATATATATATATATATATATATATATACAACTCGTCTAAACATCAACCCAACAATGTTAGATCTGTAAATTTGCTTTCTCAAATTTTTGGTTCTTCCCTCGCCGGGATTCGAACCCATGCTACTGTGATATCGTGACACCAAATCGCCTGCACTGCACCGTCCCACTAGACCACACGACCACCTGGGCTCTCAAAAAAAGAGCTTTCGCTGGCCGTGTGTTACCTTTCCTCGTCAGTTTTAATCTAGCGGCGTACTACAGTACATGATATATAAGGCATGAAGATGTTATTGTTACAGATCAGCTAAATTATCTATAGTAAAGGATCCTACAAATTAATGTAATATACAGTCACAGAAAATAATTATATTTATAAGTACGTCTGAGTCAGTGACAACTCTACAAAAGACAACAGATGTATCCATCGGATCTAATATATATAAAAATTATTGATGGTCTATTGTCTTTTCAAGATGCTTGTAATTAAACCTGATTATAAAGCTGAAAATGTAAAAGTAATTAAGTCATTGATATTCAATATGAATGTTTCATTTGCAAAAAAATAAATAACCTGACAAAGAGCCATTGATTCTGTGGAAAAGTTTGATTTCTTTCACAATTATATGTAAAAAGCAAGGAAATGTACATGTTTATATAATAAATTGATCATATGCAACAATTTATATATAATTTTTGAAATATTTATTTGTTATAGAAGGAACCTCTGGCTTTCCCGCTGGATTTGTCGAATGTTCCTCATGACATGGCAGAGGTGATGAAACAGATCAAAGAGGTTTGTTCTACTTATTGATGTACATACCACAACAGGGAGATAACTCTGTAAAATCAGTTGAACGTTTTAATTACATTCTATTGTTCGGGAAATATTAAGCTTCCCAATGTAAAATTAAATTATTAAAGATATATCTTACTGGTTTATATATTTTTATTCTGAACCAAATACGTTCATGTGTGTAATACTAAATACTCTATTTAGTTTTCCTGATTTAAGGGGCCAACTAGGATAAATAAGATAAATAGTGGCAAAATCTAATGTTCTAATACATCTTTATTCAAATTTTAAACTAAACATGACTGAAGAACAACAATATGATCTTTAAATCGACTTCAGTCATATGAATTTAACCACAATGTCTGACGGTTGTGCCTGTCATGACCTACCTCTAAGTTTTGGTCTTGTGACACTCTGGCTTCCTCCACTTAGAAAAACTGGCCGCCTCAAAATATATAAAAAAGTGGTGCTTAAAAATGGCGTTATAACACAGAAAATCAAATTGAATATTTTTATTTATACAGTTAGCAGAGAGTATGTTGTATCATTGGAAAACTTTCCCAATAGTGCTACCCCAGTCTGTTACTGATGGTAAAACTCAGGTATGTGTTGTCTTAGGAGTCGCATGTTATCACCTTCAGTATATTGTGAACAATGAGCTTTTCAACAATAGATAAAATTTGATGTCCTTTTATAATAAACCATTGCAAGTCTAAAATATTTTACTCAATGTTATAACTTGGACTTTTTGTTCACTTGAACATTTGTATGGTTAAACATATTAATTTCACAATTGCAAGTCTGAAAATTTTTACTCAATGTTATAACTTGAAGTTTTTGTTCAGTTGAACATTTGTATGGTTAAAATAGCAAAGTTCAACCTGAAAAAATAATTCTGATGCAATTATTGCTTAAATGATGTATATTTTTGGTTAAAGTTAATCAGAAAATTTAGTCTATTTTTTTTTATATGAAAACAAACAAGTTGCTTGAGTGCCTGATGTAGGAGAAAAATTAACTAATACAGTTAACAAGAAAATTGGAATGGAATAATGCACAATTCTTCAATTATTAAACAGTTTATTTATATTTTTTTAAGATGTGTATTCACTATTTTTTAGACTGAACAAGTTTTCAGGGACCTTTTCAAAGCTCCAACTTTTGATGAATTGGAACAGGTTGCACTTAATTCTGCAGGTGCATTGAAGTCTTTAACAGATAAACAGCTTCAGCAAGTTTGGAAGACAGGGTGAGGGTATTCATAAATATTAGTAAAATACCAAAACATGAGTGCAGTCAAATAATCTTGCCAAAGTTCTTAACTGATATGCTGAGTCAAATGTTTAGTGTGCTAGTTTCCATGGATACAGTCATTCAGACATGTCAGATCTCAAGACCAATTCTTGTAATTTTAAGCTGACTAGAACGAATACCAGTTTGTGATAAATTTGTTTTACCTGGCAGAGAATGGAACCCACAACCTCTTACTGTTGGAGCTATCATACTTCCACGAGATCACTGGCGCTGATTGGTATACATTTGTAAGCCCTGCTCAAAGTACATCTAATTTATAATATTTATTAAACTAAAAACAAAAGAAACTATGAGAAAGTTAAATGAATTATCAGATAGGTAAGTTTATAATATTGACTTTTGTCATTTAATAGTAATTGTGAAAACTAGGTTTACTTATAGTTTATATGAGCTTACATCATTCTGGTGAGTAGTTGTTTCACTGGCTATCATACGATATCTCCTTATTTTTATACTTCAAAAATAAAGTGAAATGAGTGTAAATAGTTATCGTTAAGTAATACAAAGAAAAATTTATAAAATTCTGAAAATTTTGCAGGGAATTTGAAGTCGACAGCATTAATTTTCAAGGTCAAGTTCACAGATGGAGACTGTCAAACCTTCTACAGAAAGGGTCAACGAATGCTCAGAATACATTTTATGATGTAGGTTTTTCTTTATATATGAATTATAAAAAGAATACTTTTGGAAGACGATTGCACAAAGTGTAATTACATATTCATCATACATGCCAAATTTTCATGGGTGATTTTTAGTGCAAGAGGACCTAATTCTCCTCTAATATTGTCATAAGTGCTCTTAATCTACTAATGTATTGTTGAAATTAGTTTATATGTGCGTTAATATCCTTCCAAACTCATGATTTGAATGCCTGTTTAAAGGTTTTACTTTTATATGATAAAGATTTCCAGAATTCAGGTCAACACCTACCATGGGGATATCCTCCATAATTCGGGATAGTTGGCAGGTCTGATTTATAGTGTTGTTAAGTGAGATAAACATTTCCCCCCCTTTATATCCATACTTATGATATATACTCAGATATATTCAATTTACAAAATGATGTGTGCATGAATGTGCATTTCCAAACTGTTGTCAAGAAACCCATTTCATAAAAAATTTTTAAAAAAATTGGATGATAATTCTTTAACATTGCAAATAAAAGCATCTGCACTTTTTCTGTTTTTCTATTAAGTTTCTTGTTCCGAACACTTAAAATCATTCATTAGAATAAAATATGTAAAACAAAATTACTTGCATATTTTTTTTCAGTTTTTTAGTTAAGGCCAATAATTGATGAAACAGTTTCATTATTATATAATTTTCGCTTGTCTTTCAGGATTTAGCTTTGTCATTAAGAATATTAATCATCACAGCTAGAAACAGATTTGCATCAGATTTCTTCAGCGTGTCAGAATCTATAAAAAGCATTGGAAAAGGCCTGGTCAAACTTTTAGGTAAGTCTCTAACTGGTATCATATCTATTTGACATTTATTAAAAGTAAGATAGGAGATACCAAAGGGATATATTAAAGCTCATAAGTTGACTATAAACTGACAATGTCATGGCAACACACTAAAAGACCGCCAAAAGACAAACAATAGACAACAAAGCACAACAAATTGTTTATTGCGACCTTTCATGACGTTAATTTCATGTCAATTTCATTAGCAACACCACATGCCTCCTAAGTTTCTAGCAATAATTTTCCATCTCAAGCGAGTAGCATGATATGAAAAATTATCACAAAAAAAAGATCAAAGGAAAAATGCACAAAATAGCGATAATTATAAATTTTTCATATCATGCTACTCGCTTGAGATGGAAAACTATCGCTAGAAACTAAGAAGGCAGGTGGAGTTGCTAACGAAATTGACATGAAATTGACATCGTCGTCATAGGTAAAATATTGATTAATAGATTATCATTGGTCATCTCAACTCGATTGCATTTCTCGCTTTCGCCGTCCCGGCTCAAGCAAATATTTGTATTGCTGATTATTACTAGTGGACACAATCATCAGATATAATAATTGATATTCTGGTTTCATTGTAGTAAAACTAATTTGGTAGTCCAAGCAAATAAGAAATAGTTATTTGAAGACCTATCGGTGAACTTCTGCTGGTGTCTGTTGACTCTGTTCTATGGTCGAGTTGTTGTCTCTTTGACACATTCCCCATTTCCATTCTCAACTTTATTTATTGTAGATATTCTGATAGGTATGCCATCAACATGTTTAGAAAGCATTGAACAGAAGATTTTAGATGAACATATGAAATACTTGGTGGCAGAACTAACAATTAAGGTAAACCCCTTTATTGTGTCCCTCATAATCATGATATTAAAGGGCAATAGCCACAAAAATCAATGCAGGGCAAAAAGCCACAGAAATCAAAGCAGAGCAAAAGGCCACAGAAATCAAAGCAGGGCAAAAGGCCACAGAAATAATAGCAGGGCAAAAAGCCATCAAAATCAGAGCAGGGCAAAAGGCCACAAAAATCAGAGCAGGGCAAAAAGCCACAGAAATCAAAGCAGAGCAAAAAGCCACAGAAATCAAAACAGGGCAAAAAGCCACAGAAATCATAGCAGGGCAAAAAGCCACCAAAATCAGAGCAGGGCAAAAGGCCACAGAAATCATAGCAGGACAAAAAGCCACCAAAATCAGAGCAGGCAAAAGGCCACAGAAATCAGAGCAGGACAAAAAGCCACTGAAATCAAAGCAGGGAAAAAAGCCATCGAAATCAAAGCAGAGCAAAACATGAGTTAATATAGATTTATAATTGAATGATTTATCAACTTGTCCCTCACTCCTAAATAAAGTCTTGAAACATATGGTTGGATAACTTTTTATTCCCATTTTAGTTGTATTATCATAGGGAAAGCTTACAGTTGTGTTTGTGATAGAATGATTAACTTTTGTTTGTCCATATTAATAGTTAACAACAATAGCAAGCAAGCATCTCCTGTTAGCGCCATGTGTCGCTTAGGCGTGAATGGAAGCCTTCCATCTGACAACAATTTTTTTAAGTTTCATAGTTATTTTTTCCTCAGTTATATATTTACATGTACATGTAATAGAAAAGATATGATGGAACGAATAATTATAGAAGTATTAAAGGTCTGATTTTTTTCCAACACATTTGATTTATCTTTTTTAACCAACGACAAAATATTTACTTTGCAGCAAAATTCTATGAAAGACTTTGAAGCTTTTTGCAGCTATGTAAAACAAAAGTGTGAAGAGTTACAGTCAGAGAAAACTCAGGTAAGATTTTGTTGTGAAAATTTTCTCTATTTTAGTAGTAAGTACTATTAATTTTATATTTTTCATGGAGTACTAATTATATGGTTTTTGTTGTTAGAGGTTCAACATGAATTTAAATGTTCCAAGCAAACTACAAACCTTGTCTGCTACATTTTGTCAAAAAAACACAAATATCTACAAAACATGCAGATTTCCTCCATCCTCAAATATATTTGCAAAAAAAAAGTATTGAGGTTTTTTTATGCCCCACCTACGATAGTAGAGGGGCATTATGTTTTCTGGTCTGTGCGTCCGTCCGTCCGTCCATCCGTCCGTTCGTTCGTTCGTCCGTCCTTCTGTCCCGCTTCAGGTTAAAGTTTTTGGTCAAGGTAGTTTTTGATGAAGTTTAAGTCCAATCGACTTCAAACTTAGTACACATGTCCCCTATGATATGATCTTTCTAATTTTAATGCCAAATTAGAGTTTTTACCCCAATTTCACGGTCCACTGAACATGGAAAATGATAGTGCGAGTGGGGCATTCGTGTACTGAGGACACATTCTTGTTAGATTTGTATTTGTAGATATTTTAAAAATAAGTGTGCGATATCACCTTATATCTTCCATTTTCAGTTTTCCTGTGAAAATACATTTGAACATGTAACCCTACTTGTCAGAATTAAATAAGTTGAAATATGAAAAATAATACTATTTCATAATTATTCAGTATATTTGGTTATTTGCATCTTTTTTGTCTCACCTGGGATAATAGGTGTCGTGCAGGACTTAGGCGAGCTGTGTCTGGTGTTATCATCAAATAATTTAATTTTGATTTAACACGTCTTCTGATTGACTGACGTCGTTTTGTTTATCAGCTCATAGACATAAGTCATCAACTTTTTTTTTCATGATTTACTCCGGTTTTAAACGGAATTTAGAATTGAATTATAACAAATTTAGATATATCTCACATTGTAATCGATCACAAACTTTAATAATTAAGGAATGACTGATATATTTTTTCTGTCTATTTGAAATAACATAAAAAAATGTTAAAATTACCTGCTATGCACGTTATTCAGTGTGCACCACATTTTTTTTAATGTTATTTCACCATAGACAGAAAAAATATTACAGTCATTCCTTAATTATTAAAGTTTGTGATAGATTACAAAGGCAAGATAATTCTAAAGTTGTTCACACTTTGACCCCCTATCAAAATTATATGTGTAAACCAAAATGTTGATAAAAAGGGCTGAGATTTTAATAAAAAAACCCACATAGATTGGTTCATATCTGTACAGTATTGTTGGAAGGCATTTCAGTTGAATTTGAATTATATATCTTTTATAAGTTGTATAATTAAATCTTTTCATAACTTGTTTACATTTCAGACTACAGCTTTAAGACCTCCTCCAATACCATACTCTTACCAAACACCAAATAAACTAGATATAGATCTGAGATTATTTAACAAAGGTTTGTAAGAATTCTGTACATAGTGTTACCATGGTTTTATTATGTCATGAAATTCTGAAATGAAGCAGATGTCTGACCCTTGTTTGTCCCCAATGTGTTGGAGGACCTTAAACAAAGGGAAAAACCCATACCGTAAAAAAGTTAGTGAAATGAATATTGTGAATCATTTCAAGTGACAAAATTTAAGGCCCAATTTAAAACAAAACAAATAAACAACACTTATATTGTATAACACAGATAAGTTCTATTTATGTCACTATGACCTACTTTATTTTGGCAACCTATTTTTGATCCCTAACTTGCAAATTGGTACATGTATTTTCATGAAATTTAATTACCAAATCTGTATTATTGTTTTAAATTTAAAATGTTAGTATCTTAGAGTCATATTTTTAAAGTTTTGTAATGTAACAATTAATTTTCTATTTTCAGATCTGATAAACAATTGTTTACCAATATTGAGCAGTATCTTAGACAGAGGGTCTCGAGGATGGTATGTCCAGTACAGACTAAAAATGATGCAAGATTTACAAGGTATCGAAAATAGTATTTACTATTCTAATATGTTATTATTTTGTCTAGTGTCATTTTTGTTGTTTAAAAGAAAGATGATAAACAATGAAAATGTTTAGAGTTTTGTATTGTAAGATTTCAATTTTTTACTGGTAAGTAACATATGATAAGAAAGTGATTAGTTTTAGAAAAAAATGCATAAGTCTTAATCTACCTAAAATAAAGTATGGATGAGTATTAAAACATGAAAAGTTTCTTTTTCTTTTTTTCTTTATAAGTTTGATAATACAGCTTTTCTTTGAGCATAAATTTTTAAACAATTCTGCCATATAAAAATGCTGATGTGGTATTATTTCCAATGATACAACTTTCCACAAGAGACCAAAATTGTAAATGACACAGAAATTAACATCTATAGGTCACTGTTCGGCCTTCAACTATGAGCAAAGCCCATATCGCATAGTCAGCGATGAACGGCCCCTAAATGACAATGTAAAACAATTCAAACATTAAAACTAACATCCTAATTTATGTACAAAAAATGAAAAAAAAAACCAAATATGTATCAAATAAACAAACGGCAACCACTGAATTACAGGCTCCTGACTTGGGACAGGCACAAACATACAGAATTCTATTTGAAAATTGAGAAAGAAAAAATTAGCAAGCGATTTATCAGCTTTCAATTCTCTGCTATGGCTCTACAGACAATTGAACCCTGTTGAAAATACTTAGTTATTTACTCTCAATGATTTTCAGTGTATGAAACTGGAAATATATTGATTTAAAAGTATTTAATGTAAACTAGTCGCCTAAAGAAAAGATCCTTTGAATATGATAAGTTGATTTTTGATTTTTATTTTACAGTGTCATTTTCAGGTATTGTAGCATGCTTACCTTAAAAATGTGCATGAGTTCTTTTTCTCTATGTTTGATATTAAATTATTACAAGAAGTGATTTAGGCCAGGGTTTTTTAATTTGTTTGTTTACGGATTTTACCAATGAAAAAGTTGGGTTGGTCGGTCGGCAAAAAAAAGAAAAAAAATATGCTATTTTGAAATCATTTCTTAGATTTTAGTTCGATGAAATCAGCTGTCATAAACATCGCATGACATTCTAATAATTTCCCGTAAACAAAAAGTGGACGGGGACTGCACGGATATCGTCATTTCACAAACATGAAAAACAGATTCGCGTAGCTCTTAATCAATTCCCGATAACTTGGTGGGCTTGGTGAATTACGATCTTCAAGCACGAAAACTGACAAAGAAGAAAAAATGTAAAAACGTCGTACAAAATAAGTTTCAACACACTTGTCAACAAACGTAATGGACTCGTCCACTGGAAAAACGAGAATATCGGATTAATCTGTTGTCATGCATTCCCATTTTTTTGGCCAAATGGACGATATTTTTTTATGATCTATGAAGCATGAAAATTTCAAATGAATTTTTTAATATTTAGTACTTTAACTTGACGTCTTCTACCTGTCCACATTTGGACAAGTCTATTTCTATCAGATGATGCATCTTACGGACTGATGACAAATACGGTAAACGAATTGATTTTGTAATTGGTTTTAAACACAGGTTTCGTTTCGCAAAATTATTTGCGCAAACCACATTTCAAGGTAAGTTATAATTGATTTGTCTATTTTTAGAAGCGTAAACTGGAAGTTTTATTTTTTTCACTACAAAAAGTGTTATCAATTTTGATAGTGTTTCATGCATTTCATTTCATAAAAAAACGAGTATTTTAATTATTTTTTAGGGATAATGCATTTGTTACGGTCGGCGGGAATAAAAAAGCATGAAAAGTGAATTTTATTTTTATTCTGGAAATCGGCAAAATGGGATTGGCGGATCCGTAAACTAACAAATTAAAAAATTTCTGGCCTTAGGCTTTTACTGTTTTTCCATTTGAACTTTTTTGAATGAAATAGTTTTGAATTATATGATAGTTCTAGTTTTAAGTACAACATAGTTACCCAATAGATATTGGTAATAATTTGTGTGCAGGATTACTTCCCTTGAGTTATAGATACCCTCTGTGTTATCTAGAAGAGGTAGACTATATATTTTTTGTAGCATTCATGTATTCTACTAAATGATTAGCATAAGATAATAATGTATTCTTGAAATTTTTCTCCTTGATTTTAAAGATTTTCCCATTTATGAATTATTGAGTTTAAGAAAAGTCTTATTTCTCAAGATGTACACAGAATTTTAATAAATTCTTTTAAAAAATGTGTTATTTAGTATGTACTAGGAAGCTTTTTTTCTGTATACTGCTTTAAAACTTTTACAGACAAAATCATATTAAGTTTAATAAATTTTCTATTTATCAATTCTGTTCATGTTAAAAGAAATGTTTTGTAAAACATATATGATGTTCAAACCAAAATTTAGATTTAAATCTGATATACCTCCAATCAGATTTAAGGCAAAGTCATCTGCAGTAATTTGTTTCCCCAAAACAATAGATATTTAAATTCCTAACAAATGTTAAGATAGATGTTGGTAATATCAAATCAATTTCACAAGTTAAAAGATTTTTTTTTAATACTTGTATGAATTTCTGAGGAATAATAAAAAAAAATCATTTGAAAATGTGAACACTATCAGATGCAGCATATTTGATTTATAATTAAGAAACCTTTATAGTATAACTAGAGAAGCTATTGTATGTGGACTATATAAAGCTTAATATATATTCAGAGAAAGATAACAGGGACATTTCTTATATTATATTAACTAAAATTTTCAGAACACACAATTTGGGTATATTTTTGTCTTGTCTGTGACCAAAGTTACAGTATGCATTGCAGACACTGAGATGCTAATCTGGTGAAGGTGTCATCGTGAAATTTTTGTTTCTAGATTTTTTTGTTAAAGTTAAAAGATAAATACTTCATACCTTATAAACATATGTCTTAGGTTCCAAAAATTGTTTGATTTCAGATTAAAAAAACAAATGCATACATGACCTCTATTCCAAATTTGACTTGTCCTAAAATTTGTTTAAACCTAGATTTAAAAAATGCATATTGTACGTTTATTCATATTTTGACCTTACCAGTCCATGTTTTTTTCTATTTTTGCAATTAAACTTGTCCAATCTGAAATATCTTACACTTTGCCTCGTTGTATGAATATTGTATTTTGAGCATGAATTTAAAACAAAAGCCAAAAAAACCCATCTTAGTCGATATATGTTGCAGTTTGACTGTATTAAATATTTTTTGCTCTCAATTATTGTATTTTTCTACAAATAAAATGTTATAAATTTTTAATTGTGTTGAAAATACCAAATTAATCTGTTTTGGGTTCTAACTTTATATTTTTTCAAGAGAATTCATGTAAGTTGGAGTGCAAGTTCAGAATATCAACATTAAGGTGGTACCCAACACTTTCACTAAAATTAATTTGGCTCGTTTAATTTTCATAAAATTTTGACACAGTATTTACTTTGACCCTTTAACAAAAAAATGAACAAAATAAAAAATTTGAACCAACCGTTTAATCAGAAAAATTTGACTGGTTATATAGCAGTTTGACAAACACTTATTTTGATCATTGAGATGCTTAATATTCCGTTAACAACACAACGTCATTAAAACATTCTGCTGATTTTACAGATTTATCTCCCTGTAGTGTTAGGTACCACCTTAACATAGTAGAACATAAAACTAGAAAATGAATGCCACCAATGATATTGTCCTTGATTATTACTCTGTTTTTTCTTTTTCAGGGCAAGGTCTTTCAAATAAAGAGATGTCAAAGGTTTGTTCTTACTTCACACTTAAAACAAGGGGAGGAGGTGAGCGAAGGAACCTTTTTGCCTTAGAATTGAAGTTTCTGAAAATGATGTAGAAAGATGTGGTATGAGTGCCAATGAGACAATATAAAAAAGAAGATGTGGTATTATTGCCAATGAGACAACTATCCACAAAAGACCAAAATGACACAGACATTAACAACTATAGGTCACCGTACGGCCTTCAACAATGAGCAAAGCCCATACCGCATAGCCAGCTATAAAAGCTTCCATGTAACAATTTATAAAGTAAACCATTATAGGTCAAGGTACAGCCTTCAACACAGAGGCTATAAAGGCCCCAAAAATTACTAGTGTAAAACCACTCAAACAGGAAAACCAACAGTCTAATCTATATAAATAAGAAACGAGAAACTCTTATGAACCACATAAACAGACAACAACCACTGAACATCAGATTCCTGAGACTACTTTTTTGAAATAAATATAATATGTTTCTGGAAATCTCAAGTTAATATTAGCCAAGATTTTACAGTTGAAAAGGTAGTGCATATAATACATAACTGCATACTATACATGCCTAAATTCGGTAAATATTTCAAAGTGGAAGAATGATTTAAGTCAGATTAACTGTGGTCTAATCCTTTTGAGAATATGCAATAAATAGAATAACAAAATTTTCAAAGATACCAGTTTAAAGCTGAAATATTATCTACTACCGGTAATATTGAGAGACTTTGGATTTTTATTTCCCATTTATGGGCATTATATTTTCTGGTCTGTGCGTCCGTCTGTCCCGCTTCAAGTTAAAGTTTTTGGTCGAGGTAGTTTTTGATGAACTTGAAGTCCAATCAACTTGAAACTTTGTAAACATGTTCCCTATGATATGATCTTCTAATTGTAATGCCGAATTAAAGATTTTACCCCATTTTCATGGTCCACTGAACGGATACTTGGGACACATTCTTGTTATATGTATATAATTCTTTGGATTCCAATCTTCATGGATTTCCTTTGTACAGGTGAACCACAAATTTTAATATTCAATCTAGTACAAATTTTCCTTAAACCACATAATAAGGTAAACATAAAGATACAATTTTAGTTTCCTGTGTATAATTCTGAGTTTAGTATGACATCCATTATCACTAAATATTTGTTAAGGGGCCAGCTGAAGGACGCCTACAGGTGCGGGAGTTTCTCGCTACATTGAAGACCCATTGGTGTCCTTTGGCTGTTGTCTACTCTATGGTGGGTTTGTTGTCGCTTTAACACATTCCCCATTTCCATTCTCAAGTTAAACTTTTCTTTAATCCATGAAATAGATCAATTCAGAGAATGTTGTCTTCAACTTTAAATAGCCCTCGACTTATGTTAAAAATTACAAATGTACTTGTATCCTTTAATAATAAACACAAAGTCATTACAGTACAGATCTTTAAAAATACAGTGTACAAAATTTAGTTAGATTGCTGTAAATTTCTTTCTTTTTTTACTTATATTCTTTTGTTTATGTATAACAAGAATTGTATTTATTATTTACAGAAAATCAATGAGGCAATAACAGAGGAGTATTTAGACAGGGTGTTTGAAGCAATAAAAAGTAATACAGAGTTGGACAATCTACAAGAAGGAATAGGTATATATTTTTTTTGATACTGTAGAGAAAAGACATTTATTAAAGAAGAAAATACTGTAAGCTTTCTTGTTTTAAGGTGGTACCTAACACTACAGGGAGATAACTATGTAAAGTCAGCTAAACGTTTTAATTACGTTGTGTTGTAAAAGGAATATAAGCATCTCAATGATTGTCAAATTGCTATATAACCAGTGTAATTTTTCTGACAAAACGGTTGGTTCAAATTTTTTTATATTTTTATATTTTTGTTAAAGTGTCAAAGTAAATACTTTGACAAAATTTTATGAAAATTAAACGAGCCAAATTAATTTTAGTGAAAGTGTTGGGTACCACCTTAAACATGCATTTTAAACCTAAAACTTAACCAAAGCCTTGTGTAAAATTGAGGTCAAGGTCATCTAAATTCAGAGTGAATCTGACAAAGAATATTTTCCCTGTGATTTGTTATTGCTCAGTTTTTGATTTTTAAATATCATGGTCACCATTTTACATGATGTCACAGTAGGAAATTCAAAGAAGAATGATTTTTCTCACACTGCTTAAGAAATGTGAAAATAGCCCAAAATTAGAAAAAAAAATGAAAATAACATTTTCCATGTTTCTATTGAACAGAGGTTGCGCTCTATATTATTTCATCGTAAAATGACAAATATTCAACTTAATTCTAAAAATAGAATTAAAATATTACAGGTACACTGCTGGTAGATCAAGCTAAGACAGTTCTGACCATGAAGAAAGCTGTGAAGAATGTACAAGATAAAATGACCAAACATAAAACAGAGGTTAGACCCATAATGCATTATTCTATCACATGACCAATCATATGTGTAAACCATTACAGAGGAGGGGTCCTGATCCCAAAATCCCGGGCTTAAAAACTTGAAATACTGAGTTCCGGAATTCAAATAAATTAAATCCTGACAACCTGAAAAAAAATTAAAAAAAATCCCAGATACGGAAAGGGTCAATTCCAAAATCCTGAGCTTAAAAACACTTGATCCTGACGTCCCGAAAAAGGTCCTGCCCCCCTCATTACAAGTTGTTAATATAAAAAAAAAGATATGGTATTATCTCCAATGAGTCACCTCTCTAGCAGAGACGATACGAAGCAGAAGCTAACAATTATAGGTCACTGTATATGGATTTATGCAGTAATGAGCAGAACACATTAAACATACCAGATAGCATACTATATCAAGCCCTAACATGAAAAATAAAAAAAACCAATTCAAACCAGGAAAACTAACAAAAAAATTATGTACAAATCATGTTAGTTCTTTCTGACTTTATCGAGAGATATTTTAAAAGAATTAGTTCACAAATCCAAATTTTGATTAAATTCAACTCTGTAAATTTTATGTTGAATTGCCTCAGCTTCTTTGGCTTTGATTTAAATATTTTACAATTTCAATGATTAAAAAATTCCAATATCAAATTCAAGGGGTAAACTGATTGTTAATCGTGTTACATTAAAAAGCAGCATATAAGCACAATTCGGTATTCCCTACCACTTTTTTAAGCTCATGGTAAAAATCCCAATTAGGCCCAAACTAGTAGACCAATAAAAAGTATACCTTGGATTCTACATTGTCCCTATAAAGTGTTCTAACATGACGTCCTTCAAACGCTTTGAGTACACACCCGTGGTAAAATATGAATATATTGCCAGTGCTGTTCCGATTGTACTCCCACGTCATATGCTGTTTTATGAATGAGATACCCGACGTCATAGAACAATGACGTTAGAATGTAAGCATTTTACGGGAAAATACACGCTTGTGGATCCGAAAATCATCACAAGGAAACATACACAAATGATGCTAAAATGTGGCAAAAGCCCTTTATTGTACATCATATAAGACATATAAATAAATTATCATTCAAATTCATCCAAAACTGTCTAAATACATTATTTTAAATAGTTTAAGCATGTCACTAATGCAGTTTGCTCCGTTCTTTTACGCTAGTTTATTAGTGCGTTTATTTATGGGAACGGCAAATATTTGCCTACACCTAGAGCGCTTCGATCCAAAAGAATTGCCGTATGTGTCCTATCAGAATCGAAATAATTCATGGGGGCTTGAATATATCTAGATTTTACCACGGGTTGTCCCTTTATGCCGATATTTTACCCCTCGCTATCGCTCAGGGGTAAAATATTTGTCATAAAGGGCCAACCCGTGGTAAAATCACGATATATTCAAGCCCCCATGAATTATTTCTTAATTATAGTTAAAAGTTTATATATTAATTGAAAAAAGTTTATATAGAATTCGAATATTTTTTATGCCCCATTTATGGCCATTTATGTTGTCTTGTCTGTGCGTCTGTTTGATCATTCATCCATTCATTATCTGCTTGTATGTCTGGTCGTTCGTTCGTCCGTCTGTCTGTCCCACATCATGTTAAACTTTTTGATTAAGGTAGTTTTTGATGAAGTTGAAGTCCTTTCAACTTAAAGCTAAGTACACATATTACTTATGAAATCATCTTTCTAGTTTCAATACCAAATTATAGTTTGACCCAAATTTCACGGTCCACTAAACATAGAAAATGATAGTGCGATTGGGCCATCTGTGAACTATGGACACATTCTTGTTTTAAAATGTTTAAGGTTGGGATATTGTGTACAGACTTTTATTTTATCTTTCAGCTAAAGACACATTTGAAGACAAAGTATCCAATAAAATCAAGAATACAACCTTGGATCAATGAACAAATCAGAGCCTTTGAGGTAGTTAAAATTCTTATTCTGAAACTCAAACGAACGTAGTTTTTTATCAAATAATCACAAACTCTCACATGGGAGACACTGTTTCAAAACACATGCAAATATTTTATTATAAATATGAGTACAATAGTGTGGAAAGTTTGTATAAATACACCGATATTAAGCGGCTGGTACTGGTTTCATCATACTAGTGGTCTACAATTCGAAAATAAATAATATAATTAATAGTATTACATGTATTTACTTGGCAATATGCTACTGTACACCTTGACTGCAATTGCTCGAATGACTTTAAACCATCCGAGTTCACTCGTGCATGAACTCAATATCGTAATCGTACTGACCTTACTATAGATTTAACCATACACATGTCAACTATTCTCTAGCATTGAAGACCCATTGGTGGCCTTCAGCTGCTGTCTGCTCTATGGTTGGATTGTTGTCTCTTTGACACATTCCCCATTTCCATTCTCAATTTTATAAACAAAAAACATATTTACATGTTTGATTTTGTACAACTTTGATAAAACATAAAAAGTCAATAAGAAAATAAGATAAACGAAAAAGATAATTATTTAATCTGCTATTGTTTCTGCACATTAAGATGTTATTTATTTTGTTAAAAAAAACCCATGGCAGTGCCGCTTTAGGGAACAAGCACTTTTTCAAAATTCTGAATCATGTTATTTTGCAACATATTGATACACTTTGAACTGTTCTTATTTTAATATTTTTTCAGCAAGATTTTATCATGCAGAACTTATATTCAGCACATGAAGAAGCAATAAATATATGTGAAGAACAGGGATTAAAGCAAGCTGTCTACTTCCTAAAAAGGGATCTTACTTTCATCAAAGAGGTTAACATCTTTTAAAATACGTATCAATACTGTAAATTCAGAAATTATTGTGATATTTTTATTATTGCGAAAAATGTGACTGGATTATAATTGCAATAATTTAAACTCACATTTTAGTCTAATATGATATAATTGCAATAATAAATGCTTGCAATAATTTCTGAACTTACAGTATTTGTATTTATTATATTATTTTAAAAGTGACATTAAATGCTTTTATCTGTCCATTGAAATATCTGTTCAAAATTGTAAATCAGTTTTGACCAATGTAAATGTTGAAAGAGACTACTGTGGATTCATTTATTTTCGTGGGTACCAATTTTCGTGGATTGAGTAAAGCTTGCACATTCGTGGATATTTAATTTCGTGGTTTTGACAAAGTCTGCTTACATTCTTTCAGAAAATTGGCAATTCGTTAGTATTTAAATTCGTGGTTCCCCTGTACCAACGAAATCCACGAAAATTGGTATCCAACGAATATTAATGATTCCACAGTATTTTAAAATGTGTTGAGGGTTCTTATTACATGTGCCCTGGACGTGCCGTGTGTACATGTGCCCTGGACATGCTGTATCAGGAACTGTTTACATTCATAGACTTGTCCTTGTTACATATGCTAAGTACTTTCATTATCAAGATGATCATATCCCTTTTAAAAAGTTTAAAAAAATTTGATTCTTGTAAATATTTTTACTGGAAATCGACTTCAGTTTTGATTAATTGCTTAAATTAATTGTAAAATTCTGAGAGAGAAAAGATAATGATTTGATTAATCACATAAAGCTTATGTGATAAGACATGACGAAATACACATAATTGCTATTTGGAAGTCCGTCCTGTTTGACCTGGAGAATCTGCACTGCTTGAAATATTGACGTCTTACAACAATCACTTTTCCATTGTGGCATCAAATATTTTGTATTATGACTTCGAAAAATTTATGGGAACCTTTATGATGTCCAGTAATGGCAGACAAATAGTGATAAGGTTATCTTATGAAAATACATAGTTACGGTACAGAATGAGTCACAACATATGTAATTTTAAAACCACTTTGAAAGAAATGTTCAGATCAACAAAACCATAAAAAGATGTTCAATAAATAAATAAATAAATAGATTAACATATAACTGATATGGATTTCAGTTTTAATTTATATTTTCAGAGAGAATCAATTTTAATCACAGAACTGAGCAGAGAAACTACACCCAATAAAGTGTTTACTTTCTTACCAAGAATATGGATGCCCTCAAACTACATTATCACCAAGACAACCAAAGGTCACTCAGAGGTGATACCAACTGTTGTTAAGAATCAACTGATGCCTGAAAATTGGAGGAGTCAGGTAATGTCATAAAGAATACTAGTTTGATAAGATTTTGTTTTTATGCCCCATTTATGGGCATTATGTTTTCTGGTCTGTTCGTCCGTCTGTTCGTCCGTCTGTCCCGTTTCAGGTTAAAGTTTTTGTTCAAGTTTTTGGTAGAGGTAGTTTTTGATGAAGTTGAAGTTCGATCAACTTGAAACTTTGTAAACATGTTTCCTTTGATATGATCTTTCTAGTTTTAATGCCAAATTAGAGATTTTATCCCATTTTCACGGTCCACTGAACATAGAAAATGTTAGTGCGGATGGAGCATCCATGTACTTGGGACACGTTCTTGTTGTTGATAATTTTGATGAAATTAACTAATTTGCAAGGTTATTTTTTCGTTGTGGAAAAAGACCTTAGATATTTTGAGCTTCTTATATTGGACATTAACATTGTAGCAGTGGATTTTAAAGGGAAAAGTCACCTCTGTAGTGAAACAAATCCAAAGTGTAATGAGTATAATAACATTGGTTGTTATAAAATTCCTATGGGAATTAAATACGGTAAATTCACTTCTCAGACGTACATGTTGAAAGTTTCCATATCAGTATTTGCCTTCATCCTGAATATGAAATATTTGTCACTGGACATTAAGCAAACACCAAACAATCAATGTTTTTTTTACCATTCTGCTCAATGTTTTTATCATTTTCATGTAGAATTTTGAAGTCGGTGTTTTCAAAATATTTTAATTTTCATTGCTTTTATACCCTTACTTTTATGCACGGGTGTAGTGAACTTATTATTAGTACCATTAAAACATTTTTGTTTCGATTGTTGCAGAAATCAGATGACATACATTATAGTGTAGAGAAGAATACACAAAAGTTGACAACAAGCCATTACCCCTTCTGGAGATGGTGGAACTTCCTCGTTAGAATTGTTACTTGGATGAAGAACTCTATATTCTTCTTTGGGGTAATGTCAAAGCATCAATTATTATTGTGGAATCATTGTTTTTTGTGTGATTTTTCGTTGATTTTGTGTGTAAAGAGGAACCACAAAAATTTTTAAAGAAATTACAAATTTTCTATAGTCTTGTAGGTTTCACTTTGTAAATACAGCTGTTTCTCAAACCACGCCTCTTTTGGGGAGATTTAGAATATTCATAGAAAATTAATTTTGTTTACATACTGGTTCCCAGTTATGATCTCTGTGTTCTATCTCATAGAGACATAACTTTGGAATGTTACTAGTAAATATACATGTGCATATTGTTTATATTGAAATCTGTGGTAACCTTTTATTCATGGTAGGGGTAGTTAAGAAAATTAGTGTTAGTTCAAACTGTGAGAAGTTCAGTGCATATAAACGTTGAAAATATGCTGCACAGCCCTATATTTTGACCTTTAAAAAATAGTAGTGCATATGAACTTTCAATTCTAGGATAAGATTTTATTCAAAACTTCATAGTAACAGTGGTACAGTTTTAGCCGTAAAGGGAGTTCCTATAGAAATTGCATTGTCAATATTTACAGAAAGGCAACCTGTATGCAGAATTTCCAATCTGTCAGACAGTTACTTCCTGATTACTTATAATTCATATTTTCTATATGTTGAATTATCTTTCTTATTTTCATCACACTTTTTTCATGATCAGGGACTTTTATATCTGCTTTGCAGTCATGATCTGACTTTCCTTATGCATATGCAGTGAACTCAGCGTGACCTTTCTAGGAAAAATCCAATGATCGCAAAACGCATGGATCTGTCATTGAAATAAACTACATGTATTATCTGATTGTACATATTAAACATGTGCTCAATATCCATGTCTCTTTGTTGATTGTTTACTATAAGGTTACAATTGTTAAACTATGGCTTCAAAACATGACAATTTTAAAATTAGCTGGCATACTTTCACATCATAACAGACAGAGAGAATTTTTTTTGACGATTATACGATAAGGATGCGTAAAAAAAACTCCAAATTATACACAAGCAACTAAAATTAAAAATCATACAAGACTTACATAGGCCAGAGGCTTCTGACTTGGGACAGGCTCAAAAGTGTTGCGGGGTTAAACATTTTTTTTGTGATCTCAACCCTCCCCATACCTCTAGCCAATGTAGATAAAACTAAGGCACAACAATACGCACAATAAAACTCAGTTTAATGATTTGAGCTTTGATGATGTTATGGCCAAACGTTTTCTTATAATTTAATTTTGGATGTAACACGTCTTCTGATTGGTCGACGTTATTTTGTTAGCAGCCCATAGACAAAATTTAGTCATGTGACCGTGACATCATCAACTTTTTTCATGGTTTTCTACGGTTTAAAATGGAATTTAGAATTAAATTATAAGAAATGACTGTAACATTTTTTCTGTCTATTCCAAATAACATAAAAAATATGGTGCACACTGTTGGATAACCCGCTACGTGCATTATTCAGTGTGCACCAAACTTTTTAAGTTATTTCTTCATAGACAGAAAAAATATTACAGTCATTCCTTAAATGCATTTGAAAGAAATAGCTACATTATAAGAAAATACCTGTATGATTATTTATAGATTGTGATTCCATTGTGCAGTTCTTTAAGCTGGAGAGCATTGTTTGGTATACAACAGTTTTATCCAGATACTCATCTTTGTCAAGCTGATGTAAGTTTTTGATTTTTTGTTGTGATTATATGTATTTACAATCATTATATACAATCATTATATACAATCATTATAAAAAAAATATCACCTTCTGTAGAAGTGAATATTTGGGAGGAAGAAACAAATCAGATCTACACTAAAACTATTGTGTTCTTTACATATGTGATTGAAACTATATTAAGGTAATTGACTTATCATTAATTGTACTTAATAATTTCATAAGGATACACATGATTCTTGTTGATGGATTACAAATTTACAATTATAAGGTGCTTTATACAAATTTACAATACACCTAATCGCTATTTATTCCATTCCAGATAAGTTCTAAAATTACACAACTTTTTATCCAGTTGAAGCTATCTGGGACCCTGTTTAAACAATGCAGCATGCATGATACTTTTTCATGAGACCTGTTTAAACTAACGTAAATACTTCAGACAAAATATTTTTTTACTTCAATTTTAATTTCAAAAAAGTGGATCATGCTCTATCTAAGTTTCTTAATGGTCGCTTTCTAAAGTTTTTTCACCCTCAGCTCACTACTGATGACCTCTATTTTTGGCGGCATGACCCAAACAGGAAGTTGTGTAAATGACTGTTTTTCCCGGATTGGACTTAATAGCGATAAGGTGTATTATAGGGTGCTGTATACAAATTTACAATTATAGGGTGCTTTATACAAAAGAGAGTCTTCCAAAACTCATACAATGGTTTCCAGGATAAGAGCTTTATGGGAACATGTTCGAATATCTAGAAAGAAGTTTGAAGAAACCCCTGATAGAGGTAGGCTATTATGATTAAGATCTCATTATGTAAATTTGAAAGTATTTTAGATATTTTCAAAGTTGCAAATGCTAGGCAGAATTAGATTCTTAATTTGAATAAAAACTATTATTCCAACTTTTCAAATTTTAATTTAGTCTTCTTTCAGTCAAGATAGAAAATTAGGACACATTTAAGAGATGCAGATAAAAAAAGATATGGGCATATTATGTTTGTTCACATACTGTATAGTCAATACATTAGCCCTCATTTGTTTAGATATGTTTTAGATATGTCCACACAAAAGAGGAACACAATTTGTTTTAATGGACACGATTTAAATGTCATGATTGAGCTTTTTTATATACATTTCAGGTTTTCTGGGCAAAAGTTTTGCTAGACATTTTAATAGATTTTGGAACTACATTCTGAAAGGTGGAGTAGGAACATTTTTTGTAGCAGTAACTATGCCAGTCCTGTGTACAGTGACATCTACATTGTCAATGATATTATCAATATCAGCGCCATTATGGTAGGATCTTGTTTTAGGATTTAGCTTTTTGTGTGATATGTTAATTGATTTCAATGTCCTTCCCAGAAATGTATTTTCAAATAGCACCATGGAAATAAACTTAGTACTGATTTTCAAAAAAATATAGCACCAAAGCCCCATATACATTCTATTAGAAAATCTTCCAAGACAGCACCATGGTAGGAAGTATAGCACCATGGTGGTTCAATGCATGGGGAGGACACTGGAGTTGTATAAAATGGAACTTTAGGGACCAGTTGTAGAATGAATTCTATTTAAATAGTGTTGATGCCTATCATTTTAAAAGGAGCATAGAGCAGGAAAAGAAAGAATTAATTTGATTTAAAGTATGGGTATTATCTAATGTTTTGTTGTGGCTCAAAACATAATATTTAAA
The DNA here is from genome assembly GCF_963676685.1 of Mytilus edulis. Classification (NCBI taxonomy): domain Eukaryota; kingdom Metazoa; phylum Mollusca; class Bivalvia; order Mytilida; family Mytilidae; genus Mytilus; species Mytilus edulis. The sequence continues at coordinate 58,080,288 of NC_092352.1, forward strand.
ATTGTTCTGTATGTTAGACAGTTATCTCCCCTATAAGAAAACAATGGTGTAATAACCTTGATATATACTTTCAGGATCCCAGTTGTGACATTGATAGTTCATATTGGTGGATTCTTGATTTATGATTTTGACAGCCCAGGTAAGGAGGATCTTTAGAAAGTAGATAGGTTTAAAGCAGTTATGTGCTTTGGTTGTTACGCATGCTTTTGAAACTCAAGCCCACCAGGCCTATACAGATTGTGAATGATCTGAATTATTTGTGTGATATTTTAAGAACGTACAACCCTATTTCTCTTTAAGTATGTAGGAATATATTATTCACATACTGTAGATTCATTTATTTTCGTGGGTATCAATTTTCGTGGTGTGAGGAAAACTTACATATTCGTGGATATTTTTATTTCGTAGATTTGGCAAAGTCTGCACTCGTTCCGATAGAAAATTTGTAATTCGTTGAACATTTGAATTCTTGATTCTCCTGTACCCACGAAATCAACGAAAATTGGTACCAAACGATTAATAGTGAATCCACAGTAGTATGTTGGACCCTATGACTTATCTTGTATGTTAGATCCCACTTTTCACCTAGTATGTAGGATCCTATTGATCATATGGTATGTAGTATAATATTGGTCACCTTATATTATTTATATATATGACCATATTGATCATTGGAACAATGGACTAAATACTCAAGCCAGAAATGGCTCATACTGAACTGAATTCTTTTCTCAATACTGCATCTTTAGAAAGTTTTTAGTAATATATACAGTATTGAAAATATCTATATTTTTTTCAGATGACAGCAATAAGATTGGAATATTGTTTGAGGCAATAATATGGAGATTGTTAATACAGGGTTGTATTCAGCCAGTGACTGCAGTACTGGTTGGTAGTATTGGTTGTCCATTAAGTTCTCTAGGCATTACTCTTTGTAAGTATCAATGATGATATATAGTCTCTTCTTTGGCACTGACATTATTAATATACATTCTGTAAAGGATTCTGATCAATTAACTTGGTTTTTTTCTCAGATTTTCAGAATTTTTTTATTTTGTTTTTATCTTATTAATGATGTCATTAAAGATATATTATAATAAAGTGTTCTCCTCAGAAATTTCTGATATCATCCTGCTAAACAGGTCATTATGAAATACAACATTGTTTCTAGAGCACATCCATAACACTATCTATAAAAAAAACTAATTTCAGACAGTATCACATTATAGTATAGCTTCACATTACCATGATACTGAAATGCCCTTGTAGAAAATACTGAAATAGACAGATGTATAAACCAAATTCAACAGTTTTAATAAATTGATCGTGGTTCTAATTCTTAATAGGCTTGTATGCAGTATTTGTAAAAACCCAATATTCACCTATCCACAAAAATACAATTGTTCATCAAGCCATGAAAATTGGTACACATGATTATACATGAATACAGTAAAGTGTAATAAGATCTCTATTTTATTTTCAGTTGGGTTATTAAGAAGGACATTTCGTGGATTTTGGGATACTATTATTTATTATATTGTAATCAAGCCCAGAGCAAGAGTACCATCAAATGACAGTTTTGTGGCTAGGAGAATAGCAGGTCCTGGTTTAGCAGCTGATTATTTCTATCAGGTATGTAGCTAGAAGGATTGCAGGTCCTGGTTTAGCAGCTGATTATTTCTATCAGGTATGTAGCTAGAAGGATAGCAGGTCCTGGTTTATCAGCTGATTATTTCTATCAGGTATGTAACTAGAAGAATAGCAGGTCCTGGTTTAGCAGCTGATTATTTCTATCAGGTATGTGGCTAGAAGGATAGCAGGTCCTGGTTTATCAGCTGATTATTTCTATCAGGTATGTGGCTACAAGGATTGCAGGTCCTGGTATAGCAGCTGATTATTTCTATCAGGTATGTAACTAGAAGGATTGGAAGTCTGGTTTTACAAGTCTAATAAAAACAAAATTTTGTATAAGTCAGCAAGCATTACTGTAAATTCAGAAATTATTGTGTGCATTTATCATTTATTATTGCGATTTTGTCATTTTAGACTAAAATGTGAATTCAATTTTTGCGATATTGAGGATAAATCCTGTTTAACTCGTATAAAAAATTTCAAATTTTTGCAATAATAAAAACATCACAATAATTTCTGAATTTACAGTATTCAAATATTGTCAAAAATAGGCATTGGATAAAATTTTATAATGTGTCTTACCAGTAAGCTAGCAGATATAAGAAGGAAAATGAGAGTTTATAGATGAAATACTGTCCTTGAATGCGACTAGAATTATTTCCCATATCTCAGTATGCATTCAGAGGACAAAATACAATAAATTTCCCCATAGGCAACTAAAGAAGCCTTTATTGGGATACTGATTAGAGTAAAATACATATAGGTTCCTAGGGGGCCTCGGTGTATTTACTACTGTAATCACTAGCCAGTCAACACTGAGGTTGTGAGTTTGAACCCCGCTCGTGCAGGTGCACTTGACTCCAATCTTAATTGACTAGGATTATCAGGTTTCCTATTGAAGGTCATGGTTTTCTACAGCGGCTCCCGCTTCCTCCACCAATAAAAACTGTCTGCCACTCACTGGCCTAAATGCAGTGCTTAAAAGTGGCGTTAAAACAACAAAAATCAAAATCATATTATGTTCCTGAAGCTTTTTGTAATTCAATTTAAACTTATTTCATTTGCCTATCAAATATGCCTTGAAAAGAATTCTCAGTGCCTCTAGGGCAATGCAAAATATGCAAAATGTATTATTTTATCTTTGGTGTAATGCAGAGTGCTCAAAGTGTCTAGTAATAAAAGATATACGCTGCACATAATAACCAACCAGGAATATCAATACTCTTGATATTAAAAACCATGTTATCTTCATTAAATAATGTGTGTCTCTCTTAAGTGACAAGAGTTATCTCCCATATTACAGTCTGCTGGTCTGAGTACACAGTTATTTGGTAGTATGTTTCTTTTAGACAATAAATGAAAATAAAAAAAATATCACCTGCGCTTTCTCAATAATATTTTTACAGTGTGTAGTACAACTTTTTAGGGACAAATAATATCAAGATTTTAGAAAACTTCATCGGCTCATAACTAAAAATATGGACAATTTTATGTAAAGGGGGTCTTGAAATCATTTAACAGCTTCTGAAGTGCTAATTTTTAACCTTTTTCAGCTGGACCAAATCACTACTTTACTTAAAAATTCATGATCCAAATTTTTTCAGTGTATTTCCATCTCCCTACTTGCTATTTGAGGCATAAAACATGAAGAAATTTGGAAGAGGTATACACAAATTTGGCAAGTAACATATATATTCGTGGACAACGAAAAATCAATGGACAGTAACTGTGTACTTGCACCTGTTCAATGAAATATAATGAGAGTTATCTCCCATATTACAGTCTGGAATTCATTTCATTAGTAATGCATTTCCATAGAGTACCAGTGGTGATACATGTTTTATTCCCTGAAATACACAAACTAAAAATTGGAAGTAGTTCCTAGAAATGTCAGATTTATATGACAGTCAAAAAAATCATTAGCAATGATTGACTTAAAATGCAGTTCAAAAAAGATATCCATTTGTTTTTTTGCTAAATGGAATTTTTTTTTTTTTTATTGGCTCCTGCACACATATATTGCATCTATTTTCTTCACTTTAAAAAATATGAATTCAATTTTCTGGATTTTTTAAACAGAAACTTTGGAGTTACCTCTCATATTCTGCAGTTAAATATTTTTAAAAATTCTTCTAAACAAATTATGATGTTTACTTTCATCCAAGAATGATAAATTGAAAGTGTCTTTGATGATATGTTTTTAACAATAATCATACCTGGTCATCTTTGTAGATTGAACCTGAGCAAGCACTAGCAGCATTTGAGAGTATGCTTGAACGAGAAGAATTAGAGGCATGGAAACATCATATGTCCAGGCAGATAGATCTACCAAAGGAACATTTCAAGTAAGTTTTTAGATTTTTTTTAGGTTGACCATGATTTTTAGATGCCTTTGTATTGAGATGAGATGATATCAGACTGAAAGGTAGATAGCTATATTCTATCTTTAAACAAAAAGTACTTTTGTAGCTATATATAGTATGTTTGAAAGCCTGATTCTGATTTAATTGCCTTGGTACTTTAATAGAGTTCCATCAATAGTATGATAGAAAGCTTTATTTTGTCAACATTCAAGTACTTCATAGCTATATATAGTATTGTTGAAAGCTATATTCTGATTTAATCACCAAGTACTTTTGTTGACTTCTATGAAAAGTGTAGTTGAAAGATATATTAGAATTCACTTTTTGTAATATATAATATGGAATTGACTTATCTCCCTTGAATCTGTTAAATTTGGGATTAGTTAAAACATTTTTTTTTCTATTTTTTTTTTTGAGATTGTGAATTTACATGATTAGAAGATACCTTCAAGTGATTTTGTGAGCGATCTAAAATGAATTTTTATTAGAGTCATTACCCGAAGTAACTGTCTAAATTTGAGATTTAATGTTAAAATAGTTATCAAAGGTACCAGGATTATAATTTAGTACGCCAGATGCATGTTTCGTCTACACAAGACTCATCAGTGACGCTCAGATCAAAATAGTTATAGAGGCAAACAAGTACAAAGTTGAAGAGCATTGAGGACCCAAAATTCCAAATAGTTGTGCCAAATACGGCTAAGATAATCTATTCCTGGGATAACCGTGTCTTTGCATTTAAGACAAATTGACAGGTTTTAATAACCAGAAATGATAATACTTTTTCAATAACCTTTGCATTTCAGGAAATAATTAAAAATAATCATGACATTGGACAAAGGTCAATTTAAACATTATATGAAATATTTCTTTTGATAAGATCTTTAAATTAGTCTAGAGAATAAGAAACAAAATATGACATCCTTATACAAGGAAAAAATGTTAAATTTATTTTTGTACGTCTAAATGAAACAAAGAAAGACCTATTTTGACTTGTTTTTATGCCCCACCTACGATAGTAGAGGGGCATTATGTTTTCTGGTCTGTGCGTCCGTTCGTCCTTTCATCCATCCGTCCGTCTGTTCGTTCATCCGTCTGTCAGTCCGTTCGTTCGTCCGTCTGTCCCGCTTCAGGGTTAAAATTTTTGGTCAAGGTAGTTTTTGATGAAGTTGAAGTCCAATCAACTTGAAACTTAGTATACATGTGCCCTATGATATGATCTTTCTAATTTAAATGCCAAATTAGAGTTTTGACCCTAATTTTACGGTTCACTGAACATAGAAAATGATAGTGCAAATTTCAGGTTAAAGTTTTTGGTCAAGGTGGTTTTTGATAAAGTAGAAGTCCAATCAACTTGAAACTTAGTATACATGTTCCCTTTGATAAGATCATTCTAATTTTATGCCAAATTAGAGAATTTATTCCAATTTCACGGTCCACTAAACATAGAAAATGATAGTGCCAGTGGGGCATCCGTGTACTGTGGACACATTCTTGTTTTTTCTATTTTTCATGTTTTCCAGTAAGCTTATGTGATTTGAGTGGTTGGGTTAAATTTACTTCTTGAATTTGCATGCTTTAGGATAGTTTAGTTCATTCATGCCACAATTTAAATACGTTTTCAGAGAAAATTCTCTAACAATGTTTTATGTACCTTTTGCTTCTTTCAAACATTTTGATTTGAACTTTGTGGTCAGGTTGTATATCAGATCTCTGGTAAAAAGCATTTTGGATACATTTCTTGTAGGAAAATTAAATTTGACAAAATAAGGTCATATTCCTTTCTTGTATTAATTTGTAAGTTGATTTTTATTGGAGTCATTTTATGCCAAATTCTCAAGCAAGTTTCTTATACTGACTGGATTCATTTATTTATGTGGGTACCAAATTTGATGATTTGAGGAAAAATCGCAATTTCATGGAAACTTAATTTTTGGTTTTGGCAAGGTCTACATTCATTACTTTAGTAAAATAGTAATTTGCTGAACATTTAATTTCATGTTTATATATATCCATCTAATATTAATGAGTCAACAATAGCTTATTATGCCCCATTTATGGGCATTATGTTTTCTGGTCTGTGCGACTGTTTGTCCATCCGTCTGTTTGTTAGTTCTTCCGTCTGTTTGTCCATTCCTCTATCCCCCTTCAGGTTAAAGTTTTTGGTCGAGGTAGTTTTTGATGAAGTTGAAGTCCAATCAACTTGAAACTTAGTACACATGTTCCCTATGATATTATGGTTTTAATTTTAATGCAAAATTAGAGATTTCCCCCCATTTTCACATTCAACTGAACATAGAAAATGATAATGTGGATGGGGCATCTGTGTACTGGGGACGCATTCTTGTTTTTATTAGGGAATATTTAGAATTTCAAGGCATCAATTCTATGACTTAATGTTTTAAAAACAATTACCTTCAAATGAATATTTTACAGATACAAATGCATCAACAAAATTATGGAAAACATCTTATGATTAAGTATTGTTTGAATATGGATAAAGAAGATGCAGGATGTTTACCCATAAGACAACAACTTCATTAAGTACATAGAGTTCAACGTACTATCTGAAATGATAAACAAAAGTCCATACCTTATGTCAAGCCCTAAATCATTCTTGGTCTAGACAAGAGCATTAAAAAAAAATAAAAAATTGTAGTATTTGACAAATTTTTCCTTGTATTTCATATAAAAATTACAAAAGAACAATCAATTTGTTTTGTTAATTGGATAAATATCGTGAAACTAACATGTTTTACAACAATAAATTATACGAAAGATGTTATCCATAGTTTGGTCTGTTTGAACTTTGATTTGGGACTTTCTGTTTAATTTTTTTCCCGCTTTCCGTTTCCATTTCCTTTTCTATGGCTGCAATTATCTAGAATTCAAAGTGCAAAACCTTGGCATTTTATTGAGGACTGAATTTGAATTTCAAAAGGTTTGATTTTTACCAAATCATTTGAAGGTGTAAAGGTATTCATACCTTGGGGCATTTCGATGACTAAACGACTGTAGATGTCAGATAATATTCTTTAGATCAATCAAGTGTGATTTATTATTGCACATTTTCCGTATTTCATAATTTTAAAAAAATTCATAATTGTAAAATTTTATGTAGGCTTTATTGAATTATTAAAGTATACACATGAATTGCTTCCCATAGATGAGAAATTTAAATTTGTCAAAATTAACTTTAAACCCATATTTCTGTAAATTATTACCTTTAATGATGTGTGTGTTTAAAAGATACGGTGGGCATTAAATGAGGCTGGAGAACTATATAATGTGATCAGACTTTAGCTCAGAATGAAAACATCCACTTTTTTTCATTTTGACTGGTGTATGGAGATATGAAATATTGAATTTGTTAAATTTTGCAGATCAATTATGTTAATTAATTTTTTTAGGGGCAGATTTTGAGGAAAATTTGGAACCTTAGCTCCAGTTATCCCAGAGACCCTTTAGTATTACGAGTCTAAAGTTATTCGTCCAGATTTTATCTGAAATGATTTTTCTAATAATTCACCATAAAATGAGGTAAATGTTAATGAAAAACCCACTCAATAACAGATTTATTCAAATAGACAGCTGGAGGTAGTAATTGAAATAAAAGTACACTTTCATTAGTTACATAAAAAGAAATTTTAAGAAAAAAATTGAGGGACTTTTTTAAAAAAATCAGAGGTTATTAGTGTTTTTTTTTTTTTTAAATACAGTTTTATAAAATAGTATCATTATGTAGCAAAGGTTTCCTTCCCCATCACCTTCCAAAAGAACTAAAACCCTCTTTTAATCTATTGTTTTCATTCATATATTAAAAAAAATCTCTGTCACAATCCATCTAGAAGTCTGTTCATTCGTTTGTCTGTTATCCGGTGAAAGTTTGAGGTTTTGTATAAGCTTGTAATTTGGTCCAATGAAGGTTGTTCTTATATTTGAGATCTAGAAGTTAGTTTATGGAATGGATTGAATTTTACATTATGTAAGTTTTTTCATGGACTAAAATATGATACATTTATACTTTTTATGTATGAAATTAGATTTATTGGTAAGATGATGCAATAATATTTATTGTTCAGAGCACTATTCCATTATATTAGTAACCTTTTTATGGTATAGTTCAAAATATTAAAAAGTATGACTTTGTTTTACTTTTATGTTTGAATTTGAAATTAGATATTTTGGCCAGCTGATGCAATATGATTTATTGTTTAGAGCAGTTATCCATTATATTAGTGCCATTATTAAACCTTTGATATAGTGGAAAATAGTTCATTACTATTCTGAAATATTGCTGGGGGACAAACAATATTCCATATTAGGAGATAACAACATCTATTATACTATTATTTTGAAAGCTATGTCTTTTATGAAAAAAAAAAATAAGAGAAAAAGTAGTTATACTTTCTAAACAGAGATAAAATTGAGCATAGAAATGGGGAATTTGTCAAAGAGACAGCTACCTAACCATAGAGCAGACTACAGCTGCAGGTCACCAATGGGTCTTTAATGCAGCAAGAAACTCCCGCAGCCGGAGGTCTCCTTTAGCTGCCCCAAAACAAATATGTATACTAGTTCAGTGATAATAGAGAAATGGAAATGGGGAATGTGTCAAAGAGACAACGACCTGACCATAGAGCAGACAACAGCCAATGTCCACCAATAAGGTCTTCAATGCAGCAAGAAACTCCCGCACCCAGAGACGTCCTTAAGCTGGCCCCTAAACAAATATGTATACTAGTTCAGTGATAATAGAGAGTTTAGATTTCTCCCTTTTGACATTGCTTTAAGAAATTTTGGCAGCAAGAATTTTATGTAAATCAAACAAAATCTTCTTATATCTATTAGATAAAATAATTGAACTATCGTAAACAAGTTGAGATAAATATTATCATTGATGTAACACGTTTGTTGGTATTATCTGTATAATAATTTGCACAACATAAGTTTAGTATTTTAACCTTCTGTGATTATTCAGCATTATTCATGCAATACCAATTATTGTAAATTTTTTCAGTGAAGGTTATCTCCCTCATGCAAAGCTCTGATTCCTTTCAGGGATTTGGCTATACTTTTTGGACCTTTTGGATTATAGCTCTTCATCTTTTATATAAGCTTTGGACTTCAAATATTTTGGCCACGAGCATCACTGAAGAGACATGTATTGTCGAAATGCGCATCTGGTGCAGGAAAATTGGTACCGTTTATGTTATTATCCACAAATTTAAATGTTCATTGAAATATAAATTTTCTTTAGGCTTGTATGCAGACTTTGGCAAAACCAGGAATTCAAATGTCCAAGAAAATCGTCCATGAAAATATGATTTTCTCTCAATCAAAAAAAAATTAGTATCCATGATAATGAATGAATCCCCTGCAGCCTTGAAACTATAAATTTTTAAGTTCACAAGCCCAAGCTAAATTTTTTGAAAATCTTAGTTGGATTCTTTATATAAAAGAAGATGTGGTATGATTGCCAAAGAGACAACTGTCCACCAACCAAAATGACACAGACATTAAAAACAATAGGTCACCGTACAGCCTTCAACAATGAGCAAAGCCCATACCGCATAGTCAGCTATAAAAGGCCCTGTTAAGACAATGTAAAACAATTCAAACAAGAAAACTAACGTCCTTATTTATATAAAAAAGTGAATTAGACTTGCATAGAAGAATTTTACAATTTAACAGAAACATTCAAAGATCTACATTTAACATTTTATTCCCCAAATGACAAAACAAAACCACGTAAATATGCCATAAGACATCCACTAATGATATTCTTGATTTTGGAGAATATTAAAAAAGTATTTTCAGATCTATAAACCCTTCCCCTTTTGTAATGATATGATAAAAAAAAGGATCATGAAAAAACAAACATTAAAAATCCAAACAGGAAAGTACCGATTTATATATGCAGTAATGGTGTTGACTTATATGCTTCCTTAAAACTTTATCTAGTAATTTATTATGAATAAAATGCAATGACTGGTATATGAAGCAGCCACCTAACAACAGGGGTGGTGTGAAAATGTTTACGGACAGCATATATACATTTCAATAAATGACTTTACTTCTGTGATGCTCTAAAGTGATTTTCCTAGTGACTGAAGAAAATTTTGACAAATTAGGTGCAAAATTCTGCATTCGATTATACGATTGGAAATTTTAGAGCTGAATATTGGGTTAAAAAAAGATAATATTTCTAAATGGGATTCACTAGGGCCAAAATTCGGACTCAAAATGAGGGTTTGAAAATCCCTGCTTTATGTTGAAACAATATGGTCCAGCTTGCTAAAAGTTAAAAGTGTCCCTCCTTCATTCCAAAATAGATAGATTAAAAAAAATGTTTTGATTAAGACAGTTTGAGTAATTTGTTATATTTGTATGAAGGTAACAGGAGAATATTTTATAATAAAGAAAATGTCAGAAGTCTGAATTTGAATGCATAAATATTTGCCACTGGACATAAAGCAAATGAAAATCTTTTTCAATCTAACAATTTTCAGCAGTTTACTTTGAAAGCGATCAGCTTTGACAAATTTTCCGTAAATTTTTTTTTAAATTTTTTTTTTAACAAGAAAAATACAAAATTAAACACTTTTCTCTTAAGAGCTGATCTTAGAGAAAAAAAATAGACCACTTCTTATCAGTACCCTGATTCTTTTGCATTTTCATAACTTCATCTTAATTACAGCTAATTTCAAAAAGCATGTAGAGCAAGACTTTAGTTAGCTTCCTTGCTTTGTTTTTATATTGTACAATCATTAGGATAACACCCAATTAAATTCAAATATTATATATACAGTTTTAACTATGCATATATTTATTGTTTAAAGATGTCAATCTTGTTTACCAAGCTTGTATAAACAATTATACAAACAAAGCAAGCAAGCCAACCAAAGTTTTGCTTTACACACATTAGGAAATTAACTGTAAAGTTTTCGGTTTCTGCGAAACTTTAACAAGAAAAATGCAATAATAAACACTTTCCTCATGTAGCCCCTCTTTTATCAGTACTCTAATCTGTTTGCATGTTCATAGCACAGTAGTAATTTATGGAATTAAATGTAATTACGTTTGATGCAGTAAGATACTAGTCAGTGGCTCCCGATAACTTAATTACCACCATTTTAACAAGCATTTTTACAGGTTGTACCTGATTTCCGTCAGACCAAGAAATTATAAAATTGAAAGAGAAGTCAGTCTGTCTGTCTTATTTACATTTTAATATTATTGAACTTTGAGGTAATTTGTGCTTTGTTGGAAAGTTGGCTTGAGGTTGTGTTTTGTAAAAAGCAATGTAATGGTATGAATTTACCCTATTTTGATATCATTGAACTTTGAGGCAATTTCTGCTTTGTTGGAAAGTTGGCTTGAAAATGTGTTCTGTAAAAAAGCAATGTACTCACTGGTACATGTATGATGTTTACTCTAAAATGAAAAGAGATGAGTAAGGTTTGAGTAATAGGGGCTTAACATATCTCTTCTATAAATAGAGCAACATAAAGAGGGTAACTGAATTGATCTTACAGGGGGTATAGATACTCATAGCAGTGGCAGATCAAGAGGGGTGGGGTTTGGGGGTTGGAACCTATTGTTTTTCATTGTAATTTCAACTGTCTGATTAAGGACAATTTTTAGAAGGCCTACGCTTCAAAATTTAATGATTTTGCATTTTATAAAATTTTGGTAACCAAATGTCATCTTCAAAATTTATTGGTCTAAATTATTGATTAACTCCAGAAACTAAGGGTGTCATCAATTTCAGATTAAGATTCAGACTAATAAGTTTCATCTGGAAATAAAAATTAACTACTCCATTGATGAGATTCATTGAACATCTAATCAAAATAATTATGTTGGTGCTGTTTTGTAGGAGGGGTGGGGGAATTCCCCAATAATAAAATTGAGAATGGAAACAGGGAATGTGTAAAAGAGACAACAACCCAACAATGGAGCAGACAACAGCCACCAGTTGGTCTTCAATGCAGCGAGAAACTCTTTTAAAAGTCCTCTCTGACTTAATTCAAGAATTATTAGTAGTCTATTATATCTTGAGGAAGTTTTGTATATATATATATATATATATATATATAACATCTCCATGCCTTATATATCATGTACTGTACTGTAGTATGCCGCTAGATTAAAACTGACGAGGAAAGGTAACACATGGCCACTGAAAGCTTTATAATTGTAGAGCTCAGGTGGTCGTGTGGTCTAGCGGGACGGCTGCAGTGCAGGCGATTTGGTGTCATGATATCACAGTAGCATGGGTTCGAATCCCAGCGAGGGAAGAACAAAAAATTTACGAAAGCAAATTTACAGATCTAACATTGTTGGGTTGATGTTTAGATGAGTTGTATATATACATATATATATATATAGGTGTCCTATATGTGTTATAATGATTATACATGTATTCATGTCACTGGCATTTATTGCATAAAAACATTACAAGGCTTTCATGTTAGATTAAAACTTAATATTCATAAGAGGAACAACAATGACATTGAAAAGACAGTTTGATTTGTAATTAGACTAATTTTATAGAGAACTGTCTCGGTGAGCTCATTAAAATGGTGATTTTGACGACAATAATTTGACATTCTTGGCTATTATGGTGTTACATGCAAGTTTAGTATGCATAAATAATGAATATTATATCGACAAAGTACAATGAGAATTATTTTATCAAATCGTAGAATCTTAGGTTGTGTAAGAAGCTTGAATATTTTATTTTTCGGTTTATTATATAAAATCAGAAATTGAAGCCGTCATTTTAGTACCGATAAATTAGTAAGAGATGTATCGGGTTTATACATTCCAAACTTGGCCTAGATATTGACCATGGGGAACATTGCATTAAGGGATATCAGCATTCCTCTGGAATTTGTATTCGTGAGTTATCTAGGAAGATAGAAGTTATGGGAAGATTTTACTTATATGCAATATATTAATAAATCCTATTTTGGATCCAATGAATAACTTATATATTGACATAGCACAATGTCATGCATTTTCTCAGACACTTTATGACATATCTTTATACAAAATCCATTGGATGTGTGCTGATTGACACTTTAGTCTGGGAGAACATAATTCATGAATAACATTATAGTTGGCTTGCAACTAACTTTTGGTAACTGCTAGTACTCTTAATTAATAATGAAAATTGTTTGTTTTTATGTTAGTTGTGTTGTTGTGCTTCATTATGATCAATTTGAGTTAATATAAAGAAGTATAGATGTAGTATGAGTGCCAATGAGACAACTCTTCATCCAAGTAACAATATATTATAAAAAAAAATTAGGTCAAGTATAGAGTATGTTGCTACTAAAGTATGATATAAATCTCTCATTCTAGAAGGAGATCACTTAGTTCTGAAACCTTTTTATTTGATACACACTGTAGGACCTTGAATTTTGCTGAAAATGGAAAAAAAAAACTAAAACAATTTTTATTACAATTTAGCTTCAACTGTATAGGACTTGTCTGGCTATTTATTTTTATAAAATGTAATGAAGTATACTCCTGGGAGCCTCTTGTTTGTTACAGATTTGTCATTACTTATCAGATTAAAAGACGAGTGAACACATCTGTTGGGATCTGTAAGATCACTGACTTAAGTATAGTTTCAAAAGTATTATTTTGTACTATCGGTAATGATTATACCAAAAAATCGAAACTGTACTAACCAATCAAATAGAAAAATAAAAAAACGTAAATGGTTTAATTTTTGTAGTTTTATCATTTATCACCACACCTTTTTAATTATTTACTTTGACATATGAATTTTATGAAATATGATTTCCTTAAGATTGAAATCTCTGAATTGTAAGAAATCGCATTTGACTTGAAATAATAATTGTCGTATTTCGTATTTTCCTGAAAGTGATTTTCGTCATTCATTGCACTTTTGATGCTCTGATCAAATAGTTTGCCATTGAAATATGTGTATACCCTGGTACAAATTGTCTCTCAAAAACTAATTTAGCCTTTTTCGATTGTCAAAAAATGACTATAGGGTTATTAAATGACAAAATGAATGACGCCCGCCTTGTATCGAAAAAAGATCCTATTCTTTATTTGTATTGTTGGTAATATTGTATGGTTATACAATATTAGTGAATATTAAAATCGTGAAATTATTGAATGAAATAGATTTTCTTTGGCTTAAAGTATTTAAATCCACCTTACGACTGATCTCTCTAATGACTTTGGTCATAAGATTCATTCAGAATATTTTTGACAATCGATGAAGTTTTAATTTTAGAGATAAGATTTAGGCAGTCATGGTTGACATCTTATTTTTGTTGACCCGATTACAAAGCTTTGTAATACTTTACCTTGGTTTTTTGTATGGGATATTTTTACAATTAGAGATGTCCATACAAAAATAGTATAATTTTACAAATTTTGCAGTTATTTGCAAGTTTTGATTATAGTTTCTTGATGTCAAAGATTTTTTTTAGCTTTAGCTTTAGTTCATATTGCCTAATAGAGAAAAGAAAGGCAGGAGGAATGTAGGGAAAAAAGTGCATAATAATTCTTCAAAGAACAAATAAAAAAAAAAAAAAAAAAAAAAAAACTTCAAACTTTAGTGAAATATAAGACATTTTTCATCAAAGCCTTTTGCTTTTAATTGTGTGCACCTATAATAAGGACTATTCGATTGAGAGTCCTATTAAACATGACTTTTGGCCCTGTTGTATTATCTAAGATCTTCATATCCATTACAAAATTTTGCTCTATTGAAGGTCCTCACATACAAGGCTAATTATAAGTCTGATGTACTTTTAAGGGTCTTGAATTCCATTGAACCATGGCGTTTGTAAGTCTGTTGTATAAGGATAATCCTTATCCAAGTCTTTTACATATACTATCGATCCTTTATTATATGTTGTTTATCAATTTTTGTGGTTTTTGTGGGTAGAGGTATATCACAAATTTAAATGATACCAAGAAATCAAATATCCATGAAAAGATAAATTTTCCTTAATCCACAAAAACCATAAGTTAACAGATATATAGTATTATTTAGGCTGTTCTTATCCAAGGGTATAACTTTTAGGGTTTTAGGTATCCAGGGGTTCTCATACCCTAAGTTTTTTTTTGAATCCCCTTTATTACACTCTTGCTGTTAAAAATCTTTTTCTTATTTAGGTATATTCCTATTCCATGGATATAAGTCTTGTACTATTATTCAGACCCCCCCCCCCCCCCCCCCCCCCCTATTTAAAGCAAACACAAGTCTTTTGTATTATTTATGGGGGTGTCTAATGCTTTTTAGTCAATTGTACTACATAACATGCCTAAGTATAACTTATTCTTAAAGTATGGTCCTCAAAATGTCTTGGGCTTTTATAGTCAGTTAAATTATATAAGGATTACTTAATGTTTATAAAGGTATTGTCCTGTTTTCTAAGGACTTTATAGTCTTGTAATACATAAGTATAAATTGTTTATAAAGTATGGTCCTATGTCTAAAGTTTTTATTGTCAGTTGTATTACGTAAGAATAACTTGTTTATAAAAGTATTGTTTCGGTGGTTATACCTACATAGCATCTGAAGCGCCACTTGATGAAAAGTGGTCTCTTTTACAGGTTATCAAGCACTTAATTATCGGTAATCTATCATACTTACGATGACATTTCACATGCATACCGTCATTGAAAAGAACATTTTATTATAAGTATTTAAATAATTGAATTGTAGACTAAAGATTTAGAAAGTAGTGATCAAGCTTATCGTAATCTTGTTCCTACGAAAATTTCTAGATCTGTCTGATTACCCAGTCAAAAGTACTTCTTAATTAGTTTGTCCGTATGCCCCTCGACTAATCATCTGTGGTGCCAGTGATATTAAATCCAATTTTAATATAAAAAAAAATAATATATATCAGTCTATATTTATGATATGTTTGTTATGAATGGTATTTACATGTTTTTATAAAAACAGAATGCATGTCAGTTTTGTGTATTGAAGACGGTAGTTAGTAATTGGCTATCTCCAGATGAAGTGATTTTGTGTATTCTTTTGATCTCTATCAGTGTCTTGTATTAAAGGAACAAATATCAAATACACCACAATGTCTAGAAGGCTGATTTTGTAAATGCTTAGTGATCTGATAGCTTTTGGATACTAGAGCCAGATTGTCTAGGCTCAATAAATTTTGTTAAACAAGTCTGTACTACACTATAGATCAAACTTCATAAGACAATTATTTCATATCTGTCAGGTTAATAACCCCCTGTTATTTTTCTTTAAATTACACATCAGTTAGTTCCATGCAGAACTAAGGCAATAAATTCCTTATATTCCATTTTTCAGCCAGCTGATGATGTTTATTTCATTAGAATCAGGCCAACCTTAAAATTTGAAATTTTACTGCAGTAACCAAGGAAATGTATTCTGTATGTCAATTTCCACAAAATTAGAGGAAATGAATTCCTAAATATATTTCATTTCAAAAATCATACCAAACTTAAATGTTTATATTTTGTTAACAAGAAAAAGACCAGTACTTTATATATACACTTATATTGTATGTCATTTAATTCCACTAACTTGAGGAAATAAATTCCTTATTGTTCCATTATCAGTCAGCTGACATTTATTTCAAGAATTATGCCATTACCCTTAAAAAAAAAGTATATTTTTTCCACAATTTTATTTTATGGATATATTGGAAAGATGGTTTTCTACAGATCAATTAATTTCATAGAGCTATAGAGCAATGTAAGATTCCTTACATTCACTTTCAGTCAGATTTTGTTTATTTAAAAAAATTATGTCAACCATATAATTTGAAATTTCACTATTCAAAATATACTGTATGTTTTTTTCTGCAATATCTTGATTTATTGGTAAGATGGGTTCTACGAAACCAGTTAATTTCAAAATGATTTAAGGCAATTAGTTCCTTATATCCCATTTTTTCTGTCAGATTTTGTTTATTTGAAAAATCATGCCAACTGTTAAATTTTAACTTTCACTACCAAGGAAAAATATCGAAGAAGTTTCTTTTTATTGATTTATCAGAAAGATGTTTTTTCTACGATGAATTGATCTTTGATTACCAACTCTGCAGTTTGTTTAATTTCCAGTCTTACGAAAATTATTGGCCAATTTCCTTAGCGACATTATAATAGCTTTTTATCAGTTAACTACAGACTATACTTTATTATACAAGGCAGTTCATATCAGTAAGGTCTTAATCTATCAAGAAACAAATTCCCAATTTTGATTTTAATTTTTGACATGCAAATAAAATGTCTTTATCAGTAATGTTGCATGTTATTGCAACCCTCTTGTCAGCCCAGCTCCTTATCTAATGCATACTAAAGAAATATTGACATTTTCTAATCGTTTGTTATGCAATGTTAGATTGACAGAAATTAATGAAATATACAACTTGGGGTTGAAATGGATTGCAATTTACATTATAAGGAAAGGAGGTTGTCAACACGGAGTCAAAACATTTGCCTTTAAGATTGTAATGTACTTGAAGATTGTTCTGTTTGTCTGGCCCAAAAGTCATGTAAGTTTTCCTTGGTACTTTGGTTTCAGTACAAGTATCCTGGTGCATGACTAATTTGAGTCGAAGTGAAATATTGCATAATGGATAGTAAACAACACAAGTTCACAAGAATTAAGGGTATACATTTATGCTTCTTAACATTTCTTTGTTAGAACGAAGAAAAGGGACACAGCTCCCTTTGCCCTTTCTGTGTCCTTCTTCCCTTTTTTTGCACCCTCTGTCCTTATAGCCATGTCTTATACATTTTTGTTTCCTGGTCTTAGAAGTACATCTTTATTATAACTGTTAGCAATTGAGTAATGTGAGTTCGACCCTCTCATGTGGCAGGTGTAAATAAACTGCAATCTTAATACTGGTGAACTAAGGAAAGCCAGTTTTTCTGCCCAAGATTGTGATTCTTATGGGACATTCCAGCTTCCAACTCCAATTGAATGTGGCTGCTACAATATAACATAGAGTGCTATATGTGGTGTTAAACACTAACAATCAAATTGTGAAATATAAGATTGTTTTGTTTGATTGATTTCATATAATTTACATCTGAGAAGTAAGTTTTTTACTGTGTGCTCCTGTTTCCTTATTAGGGACCTCAGTGGCCGAGTGGTCTAAGTAGTTACTACTGTAATCACTAGCCAGTCAACACGGATGTTGTGAGCTCGAACCCCTCTCCTGCAGGTGCACCCAACTTCAATCTTAATTGACAAGGATTGTCAGAAGGTTGGTGGTTTTCTAAGGGCACTCCGGCTCTATCAACCAATAAAAAATGGCCACCACATAATAGCCTAAAAGGGGTGCTTTAATGTGGTGTTAAAACGCAGAAATCAAACAGAAATCATTTGTTTCCTCATGAAAACAAGGAAGATTGAATAAAGTTAAAATAACATCAAGAAAACATATTCGTCATTTAAAATGGCAAACATTTTCAAATGCAAAAGAACTAAGTAATGTGTAAAATCCACTTCATTTGAATTCTAGTGGATTATAACATTGTCTCGTTAGCAATCACACCACATCTTCTTATTTTTATATTTAATCCATTAAATAATTGACAGGTAAATAATTACTACCTAAAAGAAATCTACAGTAATGAATATAGAATTCTGCAAAACGTATGATATAATGGTGCATTGTGAAGAAAAACTAACATCTGGTAACTAGCTCCTCCTCTGTATATTTGTTTGCCTGACAGATAAATGGCGAGGAACTGTCACAAAATGGTGTAACTTGTAATTACATGATATTAATTCTTTTGTAATGAAGGTGTAATGCATGGAATGAAATATAACAAACCGTTGCAAAATACATTTAGGATGAGATACTGAGTGATAATCACAGTCATTGCTATGTTTGGCAATCATGTATATTAGTCAGATACTAGAACAAGGTCAAACAATGTCAGATTTCGCCTTTTGGAAAAAAACAAATAACGAAATTTTGGTTTATAGATTTTGCTTTGAAATTTCACATAATAGTGATTTTTTTATTTTAAACATTGAAAACATTGTCTTGTTTTGAAAAAATATTTTCCTTTGGTGACATAGCTAAAGTTTTTATTAGGCTTTGGATACTCGATGTACTAAAACAGTCTCTTGGTTTTCTTGTTCGAATTGTTTCACAATTTTTATGTCTGTGCCAGAGGTGGATTTGGGAGGGGAAGGAGGTCTTTTTTATGTTTCTTTATATCATGGTTAATGAATATACCTTTCACCTGTCCCATATTCCCTCCCACTCCTAAGGTTGCCTTGTTGGTGAACCCCTGTTGTTCAGAATCATGGATCCACATGTAAGGGCCATTCATGGCTGACTATAATGAACCATATGGATTTTACTCATTGTGGAAGGCTGTACAATGGACTATAATCATTCAGACTCTAGTTTATTGTTGTCTCTTTGGCAACCATTTATATAAGGCATTTCAAAATTGAAATAAGTGGCTGAAATATCAACTGGACCTGAACTGCCTTGACTACTCAACCACCAAGATCCCCTGTTGTATTCAAAGTGTTTTGATAAGATGTATTTAAATATTATTATCTGATATTTTCACCATATATATCACACCAATTTATAGCCTCTTTTGTGAAATGCATGTCATTTCTAATGTTGCATATTGTATTTCCAACCAAACAGAAATGTTTTTGTATAATAATTGCCTATAAAATTTGACAATTATAATTGTGAAATGAATTGCAGTTCTCACATACCAGGTTATTACCAATTTAATAAATGAGGATATTTTATATCAATCCATTTCTCTGGCTCAGATTACAAAAATAATTTTCAAAAGCATTTTTTTATATAAAATTTTCCTTTTTAATTTGAAAACAACAACAAAAAAGACATTTTACCATTATATATAGTCACTGCGGGGTGTTCCTAACACCCGGACTACTATTGCCATTAAATGTTCCATTAAACCGCGGTGGTCGCCAGGGTATAGTGTCAGTTAAATTGATTCCAGTGTCATTTGTTCTATAAAGTATCGTGTTTTCTCCAGTTTCATTTGCACTGTTATCAGATGTAATAGTCTGGGTAAAATTTGATGGACTAACAGAATGAACAGTTGAACGAACCAAATCATTTTGAATGAAAGTCACATGATTATTTTGAACACAGTTTGGCATATTTAACGAGTTTCTCTTTGAAGTATTTGAGCAATTATTTGTAGCACTATAAGACAAACTTTGATAATGTCTCGGTTTATATTGTATTCCAACAAAATCGTTCTTTGCTTCCGGTAATTCTTTGAAGCAATGGTATTTTATGGCAGTGTCTAAATCCTTCTGGACTTGTGGGAAGTTTTTGAAAGCTTCATTCTTTTGTAAATGATATAGAACCCTCCGATGAAGAAAAGGATATCGAATATTGACTAGAATATCCTCTATGAGATTTTTTTCACTTATGCTGTTCTTTTTCATCCAGTCTGTAGCAGAAGTCAGAATAATGTTTTCTTCTGCACGACAGTTATCACTTTTCATAAGATCACACACTAGATTAGAGCTACATTTCTGCCACCGTTCGCTTGTCACAAGTTCCTTATACTTGGCACAAAGAATTTGAAATGATAGCGTATGTATATCTCCACAGAATGAATCAGACTCGTATATATCACAGATCACATCTATCGGAAACCCTCTTGTACTATCATATTCCACTAACGTTTTATGCATTATTTGCAAAATGTAACTCTCACAGTGCTGCGATAAGGCTTTTACCATGTATTTTTCCGCAAGCTTATGAAGTTCTAGCACATATTCCCGATGTAACCAAACTGCACCACTGTAAATAAAAAACAAAAATCGACTGAACACCTGACTACATTCCGGCAACTCTTGTAAATGCAATATTTCACGATCCTCACTCAAAGTTGTGTCATTTAGCATTGAAGCGAGGACAGCGCTTTTCATGCTTATAATCATCTTATGTCCATTGAAAACAAACTGACCATCGTTGATGTCGATAACGATGTCACTGAGTGTTTCATTATCAAACAGCGATTCAAATGACTGCGTCGTCTTGACTTTTTTGCATCCATCTTCGGCATTTCCATAAATTGGTTCGTCTGGAGCGTAATTTTCCGGAGGTTTGGACGGATCAGGATAATGTTGACCGCTTGGACTGAATCTTTTCATTCTTCATTGTATTACTTTAACATAACTTCATGATGGTCTTTAGATGGTCCTTTGGTAATCTGAAGAGAATAAAACGAAACACATTAGGATTTGTGAATTTTAGAATACTTTGAATTACCAGATTACATATATAGTGTATCAAAATTGTATGTAAAAGAATGTTTCTCTTTATCCCCAAACAGCAGCTGTCTCTGTCAATAACATGCATACAACTACATGTTCAAAGCTTCTTAATCCGTGTAATATTGTGAAAAATATAAGACTTTAAATATTCACAATTATATGAAAATGAATGTCTTTTATCTTTCTTGCTGATTTCAATTTTCAAGTTAATAAATGTTTCTTGTTTAGACATATGAATAAATTGACTGAGTTATTTTACAACTTTAGAACATAAGAAATTTACCCTAGGAAAAAAGATGTAGATTTTAGTCTGATAACATTAAATTCACGAGATAAGATGAGAAATAATTCTTAATATTACATAAAACTAACACTCTACTTCAGGTTTGAATAATAAAATTATGTCAAATTTTCTTGAAATATGCAATAATTTGTAATAATACACATATAATTTACCTTGTACTTATATTTGTCAGAGAAACTTACGTCTCAATAAAGATATAGTGATTTACGATTGGTAGGAAGTTGTATATAATAAATATTGCATTGATGGTATATGATAGATAGAAGAGGTGTGAAAAAGCCTGATCTGGCTCGAGGGGGTGTCGGCCAGTCTGTCAGTCTAGGATTGCTGGCACACGGCTAATGTACATTAATGGATTTGTCCCATGGCCATTTTCTTTCATATTTTGTTATTTACATCTAATAACAATTTGGAAAATTGGTGATGTAAGGTTTCGTAAGATAATTTATTTTGATAAAAGTTCAATTTTTGTGAATAATGAAGTTTTGTCAATTTGATTAAGTGTCAAAGAGGGTTATTTATATGAAGTGAAAATTGAGTTGACACCATTTGAACTTATATCCAAGAGCAATATATGACAATGAACAATTCTATAATTGCTTTTTTGATTAAAACATGCATGATAAAACAAAGATTGAGAGATTGATGTATTAGTTTAACTTTCTGTTTCTTTAAATGTTGAAAAAATTTGATTTTTTGTTGAAGAATTTTACAATTTGTTAAATTTTTACTGCTAAATCTAATGCAAGGTTTTATTTTTGTAACTGTCTCATGAATAACTCATTCTTTCATTATCTGGTTTATGTAAAAGAAAAGAAAAGAAGAAAAAGAGCTTGTATTGCTGTTCTTCATCTCAATGACACAATGAGGCCTTCAACATGGAGCAAACACTTAATTCTCACTGCAAGTTCAAGACAGGTCCATAAAGTATATTTTCATTATGTTTATTTTAATTATTGTTTCAAAATGGTATTTTCATGCTATTCATATTGTAGAAAGGTTTTTTCAAATATCAATCCCCCCTTTCCAACACTCAATATAAAGCATAATAATAAAAGTACCTAGTAATATATTTTTAGAGATCAACAATTCTAAAAATAGATTAAGAAACTGAAGTCATGTTGTAAAATTTGGCCACTTTATCATTATTAGAGAATCAGTGCTTCAGATCTGTATGGCACCAGATACTTCATAACACACTGTGGCCCCCTATCAGGAAAGATATTAATCAGTTGATTTCTTTAATTTGTGATAATGGTCTGTTTAATGCAAGAATATTTCATTCTCAGCAATACCTTCAGGAAGCTTATCATTAGGCTGGTGAGCTAGCTAATGGGGTTGGCATTCCAAGTTTTTGTTGAATCGATACTTTGTTATGAAATTTATGTCTCTCGTGACATATCTAGAAATTTAGATTTATTAAGATGTAAATACTAGAAAATGTGCGTTATATCATTATTAGTGGGACAATGATACTCTTTTAAAGATTTTTCTTTATTTATAAATATTTTGGTCATTAAAGAATCATTGAAGAGACTTTAATTGTTGAATTTTGCATCTGGTGCAGAAAAATTGGAAGAGTTTATAACATACAAAATAAAAAGTCTTATGAACAACCCCCCTGACCCCCACCCATTTTTTTAATATCACAGTTCATGTATATATTTCAGTTAATTAAGTCTTCTGACTATAAATAAATTTCACCTGAGTCCCCAAAAATTGAGGAATTAGACCTCATGGTACCACAAGCATTATAACTAAAAAAATATTTTATGTGGGACTGTGGTCCATTTCTTATACCCCACCCCTCACCCCATTTTTGCATGTCCTCTTTTTAATTGACCTATTTTCTAATTCTATTCACAGCATATCTGTAGAAACTCACCCTACTTTATTAAGTATATACACCAGACAGAATTTTGTTATGATAGGTAAAATTTAAAGACAATAATATGTTATAGCCAAAGGGTCTTTGTATAAATATTGACAAAGATAAATCAAAATGGGTGACAACTGACTCCAGCCAGTATGTCTGTCTTTCTATATCTATAATTTGCTGTTGAGATAAAGTTTAAAATTTAGAGTCACATGATTAAAAATAAATTTATTTACTTAGGAGCTTAATATCAATATTTAGAAAAAATGTGGTTGTTTTAGAGAGTTTGTTTTAGGAAATTGTGGTTTTTGTTGAGAGATTTGTTTTTAGACAAGGTTGATTATGATAAAGGGTTTGAGGTTAAATTATAAAGTGGTGTTTTAACTACTGGATGAGATGTCATTTTATGAAAGGAGGGAAGGGCCTGACTTTTTCTTTCGTTCTATGTTTCTTCAATAATTAAAGGAGATATATCAACCCAATATCACAATAAAATGAGAAATATTTTTTTCAATTTTTTTATCAAAATTTTAAAGAAGGATTAAAATCAGTTTATGTAAATGAAAATTTGAGGTCACATTTTGGTTATAAAGTTGTCTAATATTATACATTAATTAAATTGAGAAAGGAAATGGGAAATGTGTCAAAGAGACAATAAGAATATTAAAAGTAAAAAGATCTTTTCATAAAACTTAATCACCTCAGACTTGATTTTATATTTTCCTATATGTCAATATTTTTATAGACATTAAAGTCTGTTAAGGTAGATTCATGGTATACCGCCATCTTGGATTGTACAATCACAGTACAAAATCGGTCTAGTTATTTGCCTAAATCTGCAAATTTGGAGACAGATTTGCAATTCAATGGTTAGACTGTTTTTTCTATTTGAGGAAAACTTGTTAATTATTCGTATAATTCAAAATCTTTTAACAAATATCTTTTTTTTTTTTGGTTTTAAAATCATTTTTTTTCAAATGAGCCATTTAAGGGGAGATAACTCTTTTAGTACAAAATTTATACTGGGCTAATAGGGAAATTTTTTATTTTTACTTGTAGCAAGAAATCAAGTTCGGTGACACCATGTTTTCTTTTTATTTTCTTAAAACATATTATGAAACCTTTTTTCTCACAATTTATTCCAAAATTCTATCTCATAGAAATTTTTTTATGCACACTAATGTGTTTTTTCATGAGCAAACTAACCACATTTTGGCAATTTTCAACGACTCATAGCTTGAAAAATAGCACGGTGACCCATACTTTTTATTAAATTTTAGAAAAGAGCATAGTAAAATTTTTATTTTTGCAAATTATAAAAAAATTCTGTCTCAAAAAATATATACTTGTGATCTACCTTAAGATAATAAGTCAACATTTTGAAATAGAAAACAATAGATTAAATAGTTTATACAAATGTTATGATTGTAAATTTAAGAGGATTTCAGACATTTTGTTGGCTTAGTTTACATCAGTTTACATCTGAAAGAAACATTTTTTTGCTTTATCATGGTAGATCTCTGTTGTTGTGATGTAAAAACAAAAAAGACATAAACATTATCCAAATGTTTCTACGAGGTAAAAAATCTTTTGAAAATCAGATTTCGTTGAATTTTTGTAAAGAAAAAAATAAGGGAAAAATCACTGAGAAAAAAATCTTCCAACAACTGCTGGTTTTCACAAGACAGATAAATATAAAAATAAATACATACTTTTTGTAAAGAAAAAAATAAGGAAAAAATTACTGAGAAAAAAATCTTCCAACAACTGCTGGCTTTCTCAAGACAGATAAATGTAAAAATAAATACATACATTTAGTTAAGTGTTTTTCACCTTTGCACTCCATTCATTTAATTCCACAGTTGCAGTTTTTATCTAGGTACTTTAAAACTGTAAGCAAGCTACTCGAAAAACTATAAACTCTGCCAGCCTCATTGATTTAAGTTGGATTCCCGAATTATTGAAAAGAAAAACAGTTTAATCTTCTACGAGTTTGAACAAACATAACTTAAATGATAATACTGATAATGTGGTGAAGTCTCGAAAGTAAAAAGATAAATAACTATTTGATTATTAAGGTAAGATGACTAATTCGTCCTTACCTGCATTCAACCCTGATTACGAACTAATCATGTTTCCATTTAAAAAAAAAGAAAATTAAACACACTTTATATAATATTTTGGGAGTAAATATCCACAACTTCGTCCAATATTCTTCCTTTTGTCCTGAGTTAACCCGATTTGTATGTCGTTTATAGGCCTAGCCAAGCATAGTTTATTCAGAACTGTGTCTCCAAATTTATTGCCTTACGGCTAATCACTTCTAGGTTCTTACAGGTAAAATCCTTCAGGGGGAAGCAGATTTTAGACGATTATGACATTAATAGTTATTTCTGTCATTGTTTCCTATCATGCAAAATAAATTTCATATACTTATTTCATAATATTTTAAATGAATATTCATTTGTCATTTAAAAATCAAAGATGTACATGTCTCGTGAGTCATGTTGATGTTTTTACCTGAAAGAATTTTTTAATTGTCATTAACGAAGATTGGTTTAATGGCTGGCCAATCCTCAAATTTCGTTTTAACAAAACCGTACTGATAATCACCTTAATTTCTTTGTACGATTGACGCGCTGACACAATTCAACGTAAAATGATATTTCGTTAATGAATATATTTTTCATTTTAGTAGATGTGGAAAACTATTGAACACTTAAAATGTTGGCGTCAGAAAATCTAGCTATTGAAATAATTAAAACTAAAATGCTTGTTAGCTCAATCAGCTGTCAAAAGTTATAAAAAAGAATGTGAATTTTTCCCATAATAATTTTACTAAAAAATTGAATTGTGATATTTTTTGTGTTTGAAAACAACAAAGAAAATTTGTAAAAGTAATTGTTAATGCTAACTTGATAGTTCGGATAATAAAAAACTGATAACATTTGACATGCAGATTATTATGTTAATTATGCATTTTAATTGCCCTAGTTATTTTCATTTACTATATGAAATCAAATATTATGGATATAGGAAGATGTGGTATTGAGTGCCAAAGAGACAACTCTCCATCCAAGTAATAATTATGCCTTTAAGCTTCATAGTTTTGATAAATAAGTTGGAAGAAAAATTCTCTAAATGTATTGCATAGTTGAAATGCACATATGTAAATGTTTAATCCCTTAGAAGATGTTTACACTTGTTAAAAAGTTACATGCTGATAAACAGTGTAGTTTCTCACATTTCTAAGCTTTAAAAAAAATGACCTATTTAAATTTTTGCAACAGCTTAAAGAAATTTTATGTTTTACGTTTTATAATAGATCAAACTTACTTTTGAAAAAAACAGAAATAGTTATGAATAACTTCTTACATCTTATTTTTGCCTACTATTATTAATCTCTTTGTCAGTACTTTGCCTCATTTTAACTTTTATAAACCAATTTCTTATTCCAATATAAAGAAAATCTCTTTGTTTTATCGTACATACTTATAGTCAATGTATGTAAATCAATTGTTCTAATTCAGCCTTAAATATCAACCCTAGAACCATTTATCATTGGAGCACTACTTTTTCCAGTCAAATTTTAATATTTTTAAGCCAACCTTTTTCAAATTTTATTCCAATATATAGAAAATCTCTTTATCTTACATTATAGTCAATGTATATAAATCAAATGTTCTAATTTAGCCGTAAATATCAACCTAGAACCATTTAGCATAGGAGCACTACTTTGCCAAACCTAATTTTAACATTTGAAAAATTTCAAAGTGTAGAAAATCTTTGTCTTACCTTATAGTCAAGTGTATATAAATTAAATGTTTTAATTCAGCCATAAATATCAACCTAGAACCATTTAGCATGTGAGCACTAATAGACTTTCCTTGGTTAGAGAGATTTACTGTATAAACAAACACTGTTTGTCAAGTATCAAAGTTTTTATCTACTAATAGTGTAGTTACTGTCGACCAGAGTGTTTACTGTTTGCTACTTATTGTGTTTAATCTGGGATATCTTAAATTTGTAGCCAGCATGCCACCTTCAGTGGCTCCAGTGTGGCTCGGTGCTAGACTGGACAATATCATTGACGATTAATTATGTTATGGATAAAAATGTTATTAATGTCTGCATGGATATGATTGTAAGAAGACAATAAATTTAAGATGAGACAAAATTCAGAATGAAATGTAAATTAATGTTATTGTTAGACTCAAAACAATAATATAGAATTTTAAGGAAAGAATGAGGGCCCTCATGGGGTTTTTGATTATGGTGATTATGTGATTACTAGGACCCCCCATGAGGGGCCTCAAGAATGAATGAAGAAAAAAAAAAGGAATAACAAAATAAACATTTTGTCAGAAGATATCCATTGAAAAAGTTAAGAACAAAGTTTAACCATGTTTTGGTTTTTGATTAAAAGTGAATGTTAAATTAAGTTAGAAAGTTGAACCCTATTTAAGTGTAATTGTTGGTTGTTTATGTGTTTTATACACTGAGTGAGTTCAGACAAGTTAAATGATGATAACCTATATATGGAGTTGTTATAACAAATAGATTTTAACAATACAATGCTAATTAAGTTAAAATACCAGAAATATGTTGAAATAACAGCTACCCCCTCCTTCTCATTCCCATCCTCTGCCCCCTCCAAATTGTACTACTTTTCTTTGAATAATTATAATAAGTCTTATATTTGACCTTCATGATTTAGTTTCTCAGTATGTGAAAAGCTAACATTTTGACAGCATGAATATGTTTACATTGTATTTGCTGGTATCCCAATGACCAACACAAGCCTTACTATATCAACATTTGACAGAAGATGTAGTTTAATTCTACAATTTGGTTACTTATATATATCCTCTGTCAATGAACTTACCTTCCTGTGGCTTAAATGCCACATGCGTCTTAAGTCCATAAAACAAAACAATGATCTGTACTAGTTGATAAACTTACCTTGTGGCTTAAATGTGCCACTTTAGTTTATATTCCAGGTGAAGACGTTAGAATACTCATGCATTCAAAGATCTTATGATTTCTTGAGTGGGTAGGGTTAAGTCAATATCACTCTGCGCTTATGTGTTGGAACAGTAGGTTACTATCAGATCGTACAAAAACTTATGTTTGTAAATACACATCCGGTACAATGTAAAGTATGATATAATAAGCATGAAAAACATGTACCTGTCGGTGAAATTGACGTGAAATGTGGTGACAGGTGGGTGGAGTTTAAATTCTCTTTCCTTGATCTTTATAAGCCAATGATTGGCAGTTATTTACATCATTTTCCTCAATCATTTTCCTCAATTTAAAAAAAAAAAAACAATTTGAAATATAAGAGGATTTTTATTGACAGTGATTGATTTTATTTTGATGAATTTATTTGCGGTTTAAAATTTATGTTTGAAATATTTTGATGCATGTTTAGATTTACTAAGTAACATTTATTACTAAGGGAACATTTCTGAAATTTTATCAACTGTGATTTTTCATGATCAGAAACTTGAGAAAATTAAAGTTTTTTTCTTGATTAAATATTTTTTTATTTTCGGCTTATAGATTTATCTTTCTAACAAGAGAATAAATGTTTTCTTGGTGAATTTTAACAAGTTTGTTATCATTTAAAGGGTTTTTAGTTCATCAAATAATCTTATTACATGGGTGTAACAAGATTTTGAATAATATGAAACTTTGTTAAGAAAGACAGGAGGTCCCTCCACATCATGATAAACAGAATGAAGTTGGAGAAGGCACCATGTATTACATATACAGTTGAACCTTTGTTAAGCTTTCTTAGTTTCACTTGTACTTAAGAATCTTACAACATTTAACATAATGTAGCAAAGCAATGTAGAAGAGGGTGGTAAAGGGTTATTTTCATGCAACATGTTTTGCCATTTTTATTCACGTGCAGCTGTGAAAATGGTTCTTTATTCACCGTGTTTCATGAAATCGGTAAAAAGATCAGCATGCAAGACCTTTTCAATTTTTTGTTCATCGTGAAAAAATGTCAATTTTAATTCGCGTTCTTCCGTGCAGATACCCCCCTTTATGCCCCTCATAGAAGAGTCAGACAGCTAGCTTCATCTTAAAGTTGGTAAAAAACCAGTGGCAGATCCATAAATTTTCATAAAGGGGGCACACTGACTGCCCAAGAGGGACCTGCTCAAGTCATGCTTCAGTGATTCCCTATATAAGCAACCAATTTTTTCAAAAAAAAAAGGAGAGGGCACCCTAGGCACTCCTGCTAATTTGCCTCTGAAAACACTTCATAAATTTTATGAGTCGGTAGTGCTTTTTCTGGATTTACCATCATTAGGAACTCTCACAACCAAATACTTGAAATCCAAGGATGTATAATTATAAAAAAGAAGATGTGGTATAATTGCCAATGAGACAAGTATCTACAAGAGACCAAATGACACAGATTTTAACAACTATAGGTCACCATACAGCCTTCAACAAGTAGCAAAGACTTTACCATGTAGTCAGCTATAAAAGGCCCAAAAAGGACAATGAAAAACAATTCAAACAAGAAAACTAACAGCCTTATTTATGTACAAAAAATGAAGACCTGAAACAGTTGAATAGCTTTATTGACTATAATAACATGTTTATTGACATCTTCAGGTAACACAGTGATAGAATATAATATCACAGCAGTGGCGTATCCAGTCATTTTGAAAAGGGGGGGTTCCCAACCCAGAGTTAGGGGGGGGTGGGGGGGGGTCCAACTATATGCTCCCATTCAAATGCATTGATCGTCCAAAAAAGGGGGGGTTCCAACCCCCGGAACCCCCCCTGGATCTGCCACTGCACAGACTGACACAGAGTCTGACAGCTTCTACTCAAAGAAGATCACATTGACTTATTAAAAAAAGTTAATTTTATTGACAATCTCACGTAACATACAGTAGTGTTAAAATACAGAGGAGTTTAACAGCCTCTCCTTAAAGTAGGTCACGTTGACTTAGAATAAAGGGTCACTGATGTTCTCATGTAGGTAGTATAATAAAGTAGGTTATGTTGACTTATAATAGAAGGTTCATTGAAATTCTCATGTATTAAACATAGTGTTAGCATACAATACAGGAGAATGACAGCTTCTCCTTGAAGTAGGTCACATTGACTTATGATAAAAGGTCAACATTCTCATGTAACATGGTGTTAGCATACAATACAGGAGATTCTGACAGCTTCACCTTAAATTAGGTCACATTGACTTATGATAAAAGGTTAACATTCTCATGTCACATGGTGTTAGCATACAATACAGGAGAATCTAACAGCTTCTCCTTAAAGTAGGTCACATTGACTTATGATAAAAGGTCGACATTCTCATGTAACATAGTGTTAGCATATAATACAGGAGAATCTGACAGCTTTTTAAAATAGGTCACATTGACTTATGATAAAAGTTCCACATTCCCATGTTATAATGTGTTAGCATACAATACAGAAGAATCTGACAGCTTCACCTAAAGTAGGTCTCATTGACTTATGATAAAAGTTGGACATTCTCATGTAACATAGTGTTAGCATATAATATAGGAGAATGACAGCTTCTTAAAATAGGTCACATTGACTTATGATAAAGGTCGACATTCTCATTTAACATGGTGTTAGCATTATTACCTATGTTCAATATAGGAGAGTTTGACATCTTCTCCTTAAAATCGGTCGCATTGACCTATAAAAAAGGTTCATATTTCATCTACACTTTTGGAGTGTTTGACAGCTGTTGAAGTAGGCCACATTGAACCATAAAAGATGTTCATATCTTCATGTAGCATAGTTTTAATATATACTATTGGAGGTTCTGACAGCTTCACTCTTGAAGTAGACCACATTGATTTATAAAAAAGGTTCACATTGACATTTTCATATAACAAAGTGTTATAATTCAATATAAATGAAAATCTTACAGCTTCACCACAAAGAAGATCACATTAACTTATAATTAAAGGTTCACTGACCTGCATCTAGATGTCATACAATGTTTGATACATTAGATAAAATTGAGAATGGAAATGGGGAATATGTCAAAGAGAAAACAATCTGGCCAAAAAGAAGACAACAGAGAAGGCTACCAATGTGTCTTCAGCGCAGCAGGAAAATTATTCAAATCCCACACCCAAAGGGGTCCTCAGCTGGCCCCTAGATAAAATTGTGTACCAAGTATATAGTTAAGTGAACATGGACAGCACACTAAACTCCAAAACATATATATATATATATATATATATTAATTAAAATTAATAACCATACAAGAACATAGATATATTCTTGTGTTCCAATAAGGGTGTTTGATGGGCTTATTATCAGGCATTACAATATGATTCATAAACACATTTTCACAATGAAAAAATGAAAAATGTTCATATATTTGTATATAATCTTATATATCACGTAAGCTGTATTCAAGTCAGGACCATAATCATAAAACGAGTTACCATTACTATTGTAGCTGTTTACTAATTAACGTTTCGTCTAACATCTAGACATTTATTGATATAATTACCTATATATTTCAGAGAAAAAAGATTTTCATTAGTGACTTATCATATAAATTTTGTCTCATTTGTGAGGTCTGAAAAATGATGACATATATTGTTTACCTCTTTGAATAATATCTACATATAATCAATCTAAATATGACTAACTAGGTATAGGATGCATCAGCTTCGTACTTGAAGTTCAGATAGACTTAAGCAGTTAAGGATGTACTTAGATGAAATAAAAAAAAATCAATAATTTAAAATTGATACTATAAGTTGAAAGAGCATTAGTTAAGGAACAAAATAAGCTAAAATTATTCTTTTCGAGATATTTGATTTTTGAAAAGGCTGACTCTAACTTTTACCTTATATTTGCATTTTGGTCTCAAATCAAAAGAAAAGAAGAACCTGCTTAAATTTTGGTAAATTACCTTTTAATTTAGTCTAATATGCAAAGATAAATGGGTGTTAAGGGGTAACAATTTTACTGTGTATCGTATGGGAAAAGGCCAAGGATTCTTAACATCTGACACAAATTCCAAAACCACACTCAAGTACAATGATAATTTATTTTTGTTGACCTTATTGAACAAATTAAAGAAAGGTGATACTATTGGCACTGTTTGTCCTTGGGGGGGGGGTGTGGGGGGGGGGTGTGAAAAAAGGAAAAGGGGGGGGGGTAGTCAGTGGATTGTTCATGTGTAATTTAAGAAATCTAGGACAATACCTTGTTAATGCATTGCATTTAAGAAAATTTATGGAACCCAATCAAACATGGTATACATAATACATTTCAAGATTAAGTGAACAGGGTGCAGCTGAGATCCAGGGTATTGCTCCAAATGTTGTCAGTTTGATACAGACTTAACTGGTTGAGCAAGTTAATGAGACTTGATTTATATAAATCAAATTAAAGAGAGTTCTGTGGTACTTTTATTATCCATGTCAGATGTAAAAGGTCAAGGTCACAGGACTCTGAATCAAAGCATTGTTAAAAAATTGCAGACTACACTGCTTTGGCAAATTTGTATGAACAGAGGGAGTTTCACCTATTGTTTATCAAGGTCAAATATATCTCTGATGACAAGGGTTAAGGTCAAACCTTGATAACTTAATACAGTCTTACCTTAAACTTGTATGAAAAGAGTATTAGACACAATTATTTTTCAAGGTTAAAGATATCTCTGTTGTCTAGGGTGAAGGTTAAATCTTGACAACTTGGTACATACTTAAATTAAACTTGTATTGATTTTCAAGGTCAAAAGGTTAAAGTCAACTCAATATGACTATATAGCTTGTGGAATTTTCTTACAACTAGACATACATTATTTCCTTCCAAGAGAGGTTGATGACATCACAAGTTGAATGAGAGGTTGAAGATAAAAATAGTTATATTTTGTAATTTGCCATTCTAGACACCAAATTATGTCCTGCAATTTCAAAAGGCTTTGTGGTAGAATTGCTTATGCTGGTTTTCAGAATGTCTGAGTAGGCTATGAGGCATCAAACCAATCTGATATTCTAATGCACATGCATTTAGATGATAATAGACTGGAGTCAGTCTGATATATACTAATACACATGCATTTAGATGATATAGACTGGACATGGAAGAACCATGATCGTATGACAATATTAAAACTTATTCCATAATTTACAACTAAGCTCAGTCCAATCCTTTTAAATGGAATGATGTATACATATTTGTTCAATAATACTCCTTTCTGCTATAAACTTAATTAAATTCTGTCTGAACTGTAGGAATGTTGGAATTGAATGTTCTGTGTGGTTTCCCCGTGGGTAAACAGCATCAAACTCAATTATTCTTTAGCTTGTATATGAGAGATATTCCCAATAAAGGGACTTATTTTTCCGTGAAGTTGCTCTAAATGGTGAATTAAAAGTTTTTTCCTGTTCCTCTATAGACATTTATTTAATTGAAATATGTTTTCGTATCATTCAACATGTTTTTATGGTCAATTTAATGCATTTTATATGGAGAGACTTAGCGCTTTGTGGATTGTGCAATGTATTTGTCATGGATGTATATTATTAAAAATTTAGACATTATATAAAAAACCAGAGGGATGTATGATCTGGTGAACAAAAGAAAAGTTGTGTTTTACCATTGTCCATTTTATTCATCTTTTCTTTTTCTACATTTCCTGGAAAATAAACATAGAACAATAAGTTCAACATTTAGCTCCATTTATATTTTAGCCACACAAAGAGTCTCTAGTTTTAATTTTTACCATAATTTCAATTGATTTTGGCATAATAGACCACTTTCGAGTTCATCCGTCACTGGAAAAAACTCGTCAATTATACGCGCTTTTATCACCGTCATTTGTGCGTTTTGGGGCGTCGTCACTTCCCTTCCAATGTTGAGCGAGTGGTTGGAAAACTATAATTCTATATTATACGAATTATTCGGCAAATTGAATTTTCAAAATTGACAATCAACACTGCTGTCATTAGGGAATTGTCAGTAAGTACCTACAGAGCAACCATTATTTCTAGTTTATCCTGCACAAAGACGATCACTAAGACGCTTGATGAACGTAAATAGTGCAGGGATACAGGCGACCCCCTCTATCTGGTAAATGACGTCATAAAGGCGTGCATAATTGACGAGTTTTTGCCGGTGACGGATGAACTCGAAAGTGGTCTATTAACCTTGGCTGGCATCCATGGTCCAAATAGTGTTTATATTAATGAATACTGTATCAAAATTGCATTGGGAATTGCGGGTTGAAGCATGAAGCATTACAGGCTCAGGCTCTCTTAGTTCAGTCAGTGGGCCTGGCCGTGTGAATAAATCTGGATCCACCACTGAATTTGAATTGTCTCATTGGCAATCATTTATTTCTGGATCCGCCACTGCATTGGTATCTTTTGGATACAACATATTTTGGATCGTAGGTGGCAGCCAAGGCTTTTAGGTCTGACAATTGAGCAAAATCATCATATTTTGGCAAAATTTACAAAATGGGCTAAATCTTTGGAGAATATAATGTAATTTTATAAAAAGAACTGATTTAAATGGCATTATATAGGCTTTTGAGATCTATAGACCAATTTACCAACAAAATTGTGACCTTTTTGGAGTTTTCATCTTTGCTAGCCAAGGGTAATTACGATCCACTCCTGCTCTCTTCACAGAGCGGGAGTGGATCATAACCCTTGGCTAGCGAAGATGTGGAGTTTTATGATAAAGTTGATACTTAATGCCATATTGTGCCATAGTGAACCTTGTCCTTTTGGATATATATACAAAACACCTTTTATACTTCGTTTGATTATTTGAAATTTTGATTGGATGCACAGGTTCGACATGTGGAGCAGGATCTACTTACCCTTCCAAAGCACATCACCCCCAGTTTTGGTGGGGTTCGTGTTGCTCAGTCTTTTAATTTTCTTTGTTGTTTGTTGTTAATTACTATTATTTGGCTGTTTGTCTTTTTCATTTTTAGCCATGGCGTTGTCAGTTTATTTTTGATTTATGAGTTTGACTGTTCCTCTGGTATCTTTCGCCCTTCTAAGCCAGAATTTACTATGATAATTAAAACATATATTAACTTCATGTAGTTTACTAGGATTTTTATTGAAAACGAATATATATATACTTTATTTCTCATAAAACTACAATTACATAGTTATAGAGAACAAAAGAAATGTGCAATGTATAGAATAACAATGCATATGGTACAGAAATATGCAAGTCTCTTTTGTTGGTATTAATAACAGGGCCTCTGAGATGAGGGATTTATTAATGCAAATTATGTCCCTTGGATTGTCTGTCAGTCCCAAGCATTGATGGTTTTAACATATTATAATTATTATAGAGTTATTCCCCTTAGTTTTATTGATATTTTTTTTCTTCAAATGACAATGTATGATTTGTTTGAAACTCTCATAATATTTAATACAATGTAATACAACAAAAAACAGATGCAAAGTAAGAAGGCCTTTGGAGGGGGAAAAGGGGTGTCTTCACTTGTATCCTTAATTTTTTAATGCCATTTTTCTCTATTCTTAAGTTATTTTGTCAGTTGATAAGTATAGGAATCATTCAAATAAAAGAAATCAAGGCATGTCAGCTGACATCATCAATATACTCATATTAAAAAGAACAGAATAATATGAGACTATTTTAAGAGTAAAAAATAGTCCACACAGAACCCTTAAAAATCTGGTTGTGCAATATATCCCCTAAAGTTGGCTGGTCTGGTATTATTTTGAAATGAAACATTGAAGAACAAAACATGTCGTTATGTGATTTGTGTGACAATAGTGAACTTTTAGGTTTCCACTTGCATTTTATCCTACCACAGGATTTCCACTCCAGGTGTAGGTTCACCACACAAAACTTGTTTAATAAACAAAATACATTTGGTAGAAATGGGGTCTCCATTAAGAGCCTCAACAAAAGGGGATACAAATGATAACAGAAATATGACTTATCCTCGTAAAACTGATGTACATATTTCTGTTTTTTTATGGCCTAATGAAAATGCTAATTATTTCTCCATATTCTTTGTGCATTTTATTGGAGATTTTTACACAAAAATCTCTTTCTCAAATGAAAATAAGATTTAGTATTTTTCCAGTATCAGAAAAAACATCAGAGAGAATTTTTGCCTGATAAGATTAAGTAATTTTGTAGAACAGAAGTGATACAAGTGTGTTAGTGATTTTATCTGTAGTTTCCACTGATCCTCTTAAAAAAGTACATATCAAAAAGATTTTTTTCTCAAGATTAATTCGGCCACTAGGGAGGGGTTTAATTGGGGACATTAACACATATGAGTATGAATTTGGTTCTAGAATGAAGTTAATATTTAGTTATAAGGGGATTATACATTTTTCCCCAGATATAAGGGGATAAATTGAATTGAAGATTTTATATTGTAGCATATGTTTTTCAATAAGAGAAATGTATATATTTACCATCAATATTTCTGGATTAAATTGTACTGTTTAATTAAATTAAGATATTTTTTATATGTACATATTCAAATTTTCTAAAACACCTTGATACCTTCTGCTGTTGTTTGTTCTATGGTTGGGTTGTTGTCTCTTTGACACATTCCCCATTTCCATTCTCAATTGTTGACAAATAAAAAGGAAATTTGAATCGACATATACAAAGGAAACTGGAGCTTCCTAAAACTTTATTTTTTTTTACATAAATAAGGCCGTTAGTTTTCTTGTTTGAATTGTTTTACATTGTCTTATCGGGGTCTTATTATAGATGACTATGCGGTAAGGGCTTTGCTCATTGTTGAAGGCCGTAGGGTGACCTATAGTTGTTAATGTCTGTGTCATTTTGGTCTTTTTTGGATAGTTGTCTCATAGGCAATCATACCACATCTTCTTTTTTGTATCTTTAATTTTCGTATTCTTTTGTTAATCACCATATTCCACAAAATGTTCAGATGGTTGACTCAGAATTTTTTTTATTGATGAGAACAATTTCTTTATGACACTTTTCTCAATAGCCCCTTTCAACAACCTCTAAATTTTATGAGACCATCTCCTCTTTATCCTATCTTTTGAATATGTCAGTGTTGTAATCATAAGAAAATATGTATACATATAAATGTATATCTTATGTTTTATCTATATTGTTATGTCGAATGACAGAATATAGCATTTCCTTTTGATGTTGAATGACATAAAACATGAAGGCATTGTGAGGGATTTTTACTTTCATCTTTCAACATGACTTTACAAGAATATGTATGTAAAAGTACATTTGATTTACTGTGGATTCATTATTATTCATTGGATACCAATTTTCGTGGATTTCGTGGCAACATGCAGGTGAACAACGAAATTAAGTGTTCAACCAATACCAAATTTTCTTTATGTGTTGGTCTAGTACAAATCAGAGTTCAAGTTCATATCACATAAACATGTTCCTGTTTTGAATAAACTTCATACTGGACATTTTACAGCCAATCAAAATCTCATTGTTTTCTTTACGTTGGGTTGCTGTCTGATTGAGGTATACCCCATATCTCTTTCTATTCATATTGATATATGATGTACTTTTAACTATTTTTTTACATAACCAATATGTTTATGATCTGTGTTGGGAGTTAATATTGCACCTGATAAACTAGGATATGAAATTTATTCACAAACATTTTTATTGTACACAAAACATTAATTAAATCAGAAATAGCATGAAATGTAGCGTTCCATAGATAACTGTATGTCCCATGATCCCTAATAAAATTGTTTTTTTTTTCCATAGAAATAACAGCATAGAAACATTCATTTAAACCTACCCACTAAATATTAAAGTTGCACAATTTGTGTTTAATTTCCATTCAGAATTTGCATCATATAGAATATATAAAAAAGAAGATGTGGTATAATTGTGAATAAGACAACACTCCACAAGAGACCAAAATGGCGCAAAAAATAACAACTATAGGTCGTCGTACGGCCTTTGACAATGTCAATGAGCAAAGCTCATACAGCATAGTCAGCTTATAAGTTAGTACTTTTCCAGTTATCAATCCTTTGGAATCTATGAATCATGACTCTATTATTAAGTTAATCTCTTGTAACCCTATCTTTTTCTCCTCACTCTCCTCATGCCTGCCAACTTTTCAAAATGCCCATGGGGGTTTTGCATGCAAGATGGCTGTCATAGTCCTAAAAAAAACCTTCAAGGGGGCCTGCAAATAATGTTGTTTTTTGGTTTCTTCATACTTTTATTAGCCTAATGTCATTGTAAAATTAATTGTTTTGTTTAAATTGTGGAAACAATGGCTCTTTCAAAATTTCATTTTTTTAGCCTCCATGGGGGAAATCCCCCACAAATAGTGACAGTTGGCAGGTATGTCTCCTAGAATACCACAAATTAGAAATAAACCATGAGGTATAAAAGTTTATTTTTTTAATTGTAGAAAGGGAGACAAGTCAGTTATAATATTTTGATAATTAAAAACAATTGTTTATTTATTTCAGTTCCTTCATTATAAAGTGCTTCAAGCCTTTCTCAGCCCAAATAGATACAGTTGGAGTTTATAGCAAGTTATATGTAGAAACAAGCAACTATCATAAAGATTTAGCTGTCCAGGTTCAAAAGTATGTATACATTTAGAAGTCAGTATGGTGAGGTCAATATTATGTTCCTAATTCTCGATTTTATCTTTATCATATAGAAACAAATATAAAAGATATAACCTTTCAAAAGCTTAATTTCCATAAGATGTCTTAACGCAAATAAGTACTATACACCAAAACAGAACGTAAATGTACACATTGGATAAGTTATGTGTGGTATGATACTAAACCCCGAACGGGAAGGATTGTGCCTGATGTTCATATGATGAAATCATAATCTTTCAGTCAGTTTAATTGAAGTCTGGAGCTGGTATGTCAGTTAACTGCTAGTAGTCTGTTGTTATTTATGTATTATTGTCATTTTGTTTATTTTCTTTGGTTACATCTTCTGACATCAGACTCGGACTTCTCTTGAACTGAATTTTAATGTGCGTATTGTTATGCGTTTACTTTTCTACATTGGTTAGAGGTATAGGGGGAGGGTTGAGATCTCACAAACATGTTTAACCCCGCCGCATTTTTGCGCCTGTCCCAAGTCAGGAGCCTCTGGCCTTTGTTAGTCTTGTATTATTTTAATTTTAGTTTCTTGTGTACAATTTGGAAATTAGTATGGCGTTCATTATCACTGGACTAGTATATATTTGCTATGGGGCCAGCTGAAGGACGCCTCTGGGTGCGGGAATTTTTCGCTACATTTAAGACCTGTTGGTGACCTTCTGTTGTTGTTTTTTATTTGGTCGGGTTGTTGTCTCTTTGACACATTCCCCATTTCCATTCTCAATTTTATTTATGGCATTTATTCCTTTTACAAGGAAGTGTCAAAAGATTTCAATAACAAATTCAATTTCAGAAGAATTGATTTTTCTAAAATAAAACAAAACTTAATGAAACAAAAACATTTTTAAATTGACAATTGACAGTTAATTAGTTTTGCTGTTTCTTTGAATTTTACTTCCTCAATAAAAATCCAACATTTAAGTATTTATTGCTATATTTGTCATTTCATTTTCTTTTTATAGCCGAGAGAAGAAATTGAACACAGGAATTAATCCTATGACTCAGAGAAAGATTAAACTTCAGGAAAGACAGCTTAAGGTAAAATGAATGTTAAAAGAATGAAAAAAAAACAGTTTATAAATTTCTTCAGACTGAGAGCTTTTCTGGATTTACCTACATCATGAAAGTTCAGAGACAATATTAGGAACCCAAAGATGTGTATGAATCGAAATGATTGATGAGTTTAAGACCAAAAGGACACAAAAAGAAGAAATCTGTGTCAAATGTGTTTTCTGCTGGTATATATCTGGCCGTCCATTTAGAGCTGATGTCATTACTTGGAGTCTGTCTGT
The DNA here is from genome assembly GCF_963676685.1 of Mytilus edulis. Lineage (NCBI taxonomy): Eukaryota > Metazoa > Mollusca > Bivalvia > Mytilida > Mytilidae > Mytilus > Mytilus edulis. Next base: position 58,120,704 of record NC_092352.1, read on the forward strand.
TGTCTGTTTTTCCTTCAGTTAGCTGTCACATTTTAATTTTCTCTTCCAAATTACTGAGAAATTATTTGGATAATTTTTGTAAGCACATTAAGGTTTTTATAAAATCCCTCAGTTGGTTCCACGAAAAGCCTGAAAAACCTGACCACATGACACATTTCTTTGTTCTGATTGGTGCATTTTCAATTTTCTTCTTTCCTGAACTGTAAAGCCTAATCTTTTGAAGTTTTATGAGATATATGAGGTATTTCTGCAAAAACTATCTCAGAATTTTTGACCCTCAGCAATCATTCTCTGAAATCATATATGACAATTCTTAAATATACTTCCAGTTATAGTTTATGGATGCTTTCCATAAAAATTGTTTTATTAAATTCCAATCAAGCAAAAAAAAACATTGTCGCCAGGGGCAACTTTTTATTTTGCTTGATGAAAATTTAATTTCTATTCTGATGGAACTATTGGTAAAAGTCAATGATGAATCCAGAATTTTCATAAGTGGGGGCCCACTGACTACCTTAAAGGGAGCTGATCCTGTCATGCTTCAGTGAATCCTTTCATAATCAACCATATTTATCCCAGAAAACTGGGGGGGGGGGGGGCATGGATCCCCTGGCCTCCCTCTAAATCTGCCTCTGAAATCTCCAATCTTTTCCACTTTACATGAGTTGTGTTAGGTGATGCTTTTTAAAGAATATTTGCTAGTACATGTAAAAGATGATTCATTAGGTCGCATACTTAGCAACAGTGATGCTGCATGCTTAGTCTCTCCTGAGCCTTTGTTGTGTTAGGTGACACTTTTCAAAGATTTTTTGCTAATACATGTACAAGACTATTCATTAGGTTGCATAGTTAGCAACAGTGATGCTGCATGCTAAGTCTCCCCTGAGCCTTAGTGAAAATAATAGAAATTTTGCTATTGTTACATGTAACTAGGTTTGCCTGTCATAATTTACTGTATGTTGGAATTTAACATGAGGGTAAGATTATATGTATATAAAGGTACTGTTATATAAGTGTCTTAAAATGTAACTTTAACACACTAAAGAGTGTTATAAAATTAGTTGTTATATTTTATATATTATTCACGCAATATTTTGTAAAACAAATTAGCTTCATCGGGCGTGTGCATCTATCTAGGTGAAATTGATGCATGACAAAAAATATCTTTGTAGCTTGAGCTACAAAAAATTTGTGTAAAAGTTTTAACATATTGATTGATGGTCTATATAAAACATATTTTTGCCGTTTATTGTACATGAAATGTTTTTAATTCTAAACAAATAGTTGTTTTAGTTAAATAAAATAAAATTCACGATTTATTCCTAGTTAAGGTACTGTTATATATATGTATATATATGCTCCTGGTTTGGATCAAATTTTTGTAATGTCAAATATATCAATGGTGTAAAATGTTCCTATAAAGTATATGGACTTTTATAGCTGACTATGTGGTATGGGCTTTGCTCATTGTTGAAGGCTGTACAGTGACCTATAGTTGTTGATATCTGTATCATTTGGTCTCTTGTGGAGGAGAGTTGTCTCATTGGCAATCATACCACATCTTCTTTTTTATATTGTATTGATTTTCCCAAACAACAATATATGAATGGAGTTGGTTTTTAAATCACATCCAAATGTTTGTAATTTAGTTTGCATGTTGTGATTATAAACCAGTAATGTTTTTAAAAAAATACAATAATCAATGATTAAATATATTTAATACTTGTAATAAAATAATAAATCACCAAAAATATTGAATATAACAGATCACACAAAACACCAACTCTCAACTCCTCCGAATAATAGATGTACAACCATAGACAACACACCTTGTCTAAAAAAACTTGACTAAGAAATGACACAAACCATTGTTAGGTTCTTTGTGAAATCAAAATTCCATATTTGCTTATTTAAGGGGAGACAAATGTAATTCACCAAATAGTTAAGTTCAAAATGAAGGAAACATGAATTGTCTCCCTTTGATTACTTTAACATTGTTTTGCATAGATTTGTAAGAATCTACTGAAATCATTGAATTTTAAAAATTATACAATGAATATTTAATTTTATACAGGGCAATTTATTTAGATTTATAAAGTCATACATGGTGTTATTTTAAGTTATTATATTTTCAGTTGACTATTCTCCATGCAGCCAAGATGCTACAAGATTTTTATCCAAAGAAGATTTTCCCAAGAAAGGCATTGTTTTCGGAAGAAGACTTCTGGGAAGATGAACAACTTAAGTTCAGAGACTGGAGAGGTATAAGTAATTTTAATTTCAAGCTTTTTTTCATCACTCAATGTATTCTGTCATTTTCCATCCCTTATAAACTTGATAGCAAAAAAAATCAACAGCACAAGATGGACAAAGTTTTCAAAAAATTATGGATCAGCTGGATCCAGATTTTTTTGTACATAATTTTGGTCATTTTGAGATGTCTTAAAAGTTTGTGCCCTTTTAAGCTCATCTGGCCGAATGAGGGACACAATCTCCTTGGAGCCTCTAGTTTCCAATTGTTGATATTCCACTAGATTTGTAGCATCAACTAACTTGTATTGACTGTTTCATGGCATTTACTTCTTGAATTATCTTTGAATTTTCTAGAAACGTGAAAGAAAAGTTTAGGGAAGGCACCAGTTTAATATTGGAATGATTTTAATGATTCAAAATGGTTAATTTCTTCGACATTGGTAAAGTTTCTTTCGATTTTGAAGAAAAAAAATAAAACTGGAAGTTTTCTGATAATTCATAATTACGAGTAATTCCAGATTCATTTCCTGGGCTTGTTTTGTTTATCACAGGCTTTTAATTTTATGACTTTTTAGGTGTAATACTACCAAATCATGGTATGTCGCATACCGTTGCATACGAAAATAGGTTGAGAAATAAATTTCCCTTGAATTTGACAGTTGTAGGTTTTTAAACCTTCATTTTATTGCAGTAAAGCATTTCTGAGTCATAAACATATATCTTGGGTATTTCAAAGCACCACTATTTTTTTATTTGGGTTTTCTATAGAATATTTTGGAAACTTGAGATTACATAGTTCCTCAAGCTTGTACACAGGTTCTGAACAATGGTATGTGTGAATTAAAAACACTGGTGAAGAGTGTTTGGTGATCATAAGCTTATCATTAATAAAGTTATTGCGATGGCACTCTGGATTATCAAACTATAATGGGAAGGCACTTTAATTACATGAAAAAGATTATGAATAAAAAACAAGTGCAAAATGGCAATAAAGAAACCCATTCTCAATGAAATGATCAAAATTATTTCTGTAAATAGATTACAAAAAATAACCAATTATTGGATTTTTGTTTGCCAAAACTTTGAAAAACTGCAAACAGCAAAATGATCAGCAACCAAAACAAGCATTTACACACATATCAACAGTATCTCTCACATTCAAACTTCATACCAAATATAACCACTAAGTAATATAAGGACATTTAATATTGAAATAACTGAATAGACTGAATAAAAACAAACCTCAACACATTTGTCTTCTTTAACTCTCACATTCAAACTTCATACCAAATATAACCACCAAGTAATATAAGGACATTTAATATTAAAATAACTAAATAGACAGTAACCTAACCACACAATAAAAACAAACATCAACACATTTGTCTTCTTTACCTCTCACATTCAAACTTCACACCAAATATCAGCTCTAAGTAATATCAGGATATTTGATGTTGACTTTAATTAGACAGTAACCCAACATAAGAATGTTACTGGTTCCCGCATATCTCAACAACACAACAAAAACATACATCTTCACACTTGCCTACATTTCCTCTTACATTCAAACTTCACACCAAATACCATAACAAAAGAATATAAGGATATGTGTTGTTGACATTAATTAGACAGTAACCCAACATAAGAATAAAAACATACATTTTCACACTTGCTTACATTTCCTCTAACATTTAAACTTCACACCAAATACCATAACAAAAGAATATAAGGATATGTGTTGTTGACATTAATTAGACAGTAATCCAACAGTAAAATAAAAACATACATGGTCACACTTGCCTATATTTCCTCTCACATTCAAACTTCACACCAAGTACCATAACAAATGCATATAAGGATATGTGTGTTCATGTTAATTAGACAGTCACCCTACAACTAACCAATAACAAATATCTACACACAAGTCTACATTATTTCCCACATTCAAACTTCACTCGAAATATCACTGCTGAGGAATATAAGGATATTTGATATTGACATTTATTAGACTATAACGTTAACCCAACAACACAACAAAACATACATCTTCACACTTTCCTATATTTCCTGTCACATTTAAACTTCACACTGAATATACCCACTTAGTAATATAAGGATATTTAATGAGATTAGACAGTAACCCAACAACACAACGAAAGCAAACAATCGACACACATGTCTACATGATCTCTCACATTCGAACTTAACACCAAATGTCACATCTTAGGAATATAAGGATATGTGTTGTGAACATTCATTAGACAGTAACCCAACATCACAACAAAAGCAAACATCTACACACTTTGCCTGCTATACCTTTTACATTCAAACTTCACACTATTCAATATTACCACTGTTTTTAGATTTATCACTTACGTAGAAAAGCAATAATTATATGATCACTCTGTGTATATGTTATCCAAATGACAAATTAAATTTGGCCAAGTATGTGCCAGTTCTATCACAAATAAAACCTGAAGACTCGTTATGTTTAAAACAGATACACTCTGGATTCACCAGTCCATCCTCCTTACTAATTAGTACTTTACTATCCTGTCCATCTTTTGATATTAATATTATTCTATGAGAGAGACAGTCTGCTGCAATAATGTTACCATAAGTATCTATACAAAGTCCACGTGGTGTTGTTAAATCCTGTTTATACTCCCAGATCTGTTTACCTGAATCATCAACACAGTATACTGCTTTACCTCCATAGTCACTATAGATAATTCGTTTATCACAGTAAACAAGATAAAACAGGTAGGATTCACTCTGAACTTGTATTGACTTAAGTGTATTTCCTTCCAAGTCTATAATACGGATTTCTTCCTTAAGCAAACCTACAGCCAGAGAATTATTTGAAAATGATAAACCATAGCATGCTTTTTCTATTTGGATAACCGTAGTAACTGTTTCATTCTCCATATTGAAGATCTTAATGGCGTTCTCTCTACAAGTTATGGCAATAGTGTCCTCATTGATCTGTGTAACACCCCAGGCATCACCAGGTATAGGTAACTGTTTCTGAAGTTTGCCATCAGAACTAAGTAGGTTAACTTTACCCCTCCGTTCCACTGCTATAACTCTTCCATCAATCAGACAAATCATGTCACTATTATTCTTCTTTATGTTGATCTTTATCTTTGTCTCAATATTCATTGTCATGTTGTTTATGTTTGATTGTTCTTGTGATTTTACTTGTGCTTTCCTCCTCAAACTTGTTTCTCTATTCAAGTTAATTTCAGTCTTATCGACTATTATTTCGCCTAAAGATTCCAATGAAACTAATTTGCTTAGTATGTTTTCCATCTCACCATTTCGCTTCATTTTGATGTCAACTTCTTTGGTCCTCTCATCATCTTCTAGATCTTCAATATAGCGCTGACATTGATGTACCTGTTGTTCAATCTTATGTACACCTAGAAAGGATTGCAGTTTTGAAGTATTTGTTGTTACTGTTTGTAAATGTTCTTTTATCTCTTTCAAGTTTTCTCTTTTCCCTTCAATTTCTGAGATGAAGTCAGTTGCTTTTGATCTTTCTTGATTCCAGATAATATCAGTTTCTTGACATAACTTCTCCTCTAGGTGGTCCAAATGTTTGTTCATTTCCTTTCTAATCTCATTAATTGATTTCTTTATGCCTATGCAATGATTTTCTCCTGTTTTAATGTTTTTTGATTTACTGGTCACTAATTGGTCAAGAATAGATAAGAAATGATTTATGTCTGTCTCTACAATCACTTTAGATTTTTCAATTTTGGTTTTCTCCACTACGCTGGCTAAACTTGTTATTCCAGGACATTTGGAATGACTAGTGGAAATACATACATCACAGGATGGCATTAAATGATTGGGACAGTACAAGTGGAGCGGTTGCTTATGTTTGTCACACTCCATTTTGATCCCTCGGTAGGAAGGTTAATAATCACTTTTGATATCGATATCACATGATCATTTCGTTTTGTTCTAATATCTGAAAAACTGTAATAGAAGATAAGAAACTTCATCAGCAAGACAAGATCTGCAAATAAGGCAGCATAACTAAATTCCGTTTGATTTCTATAAATCTTCAAAAATTTTAGGCCATTTATAGATAAAATCTGAAACCCTCATAAATCACATGTATATGGCACCCTGCCTGGTTCTTACAAAGAGGTGTACTTTTAAAAATTCTTAAAAATTCATTTTTACTACTAAATATTTTTTTTTCTTTATTTGTGTTATTGTATGATGTATATGAACTCTGACTATGAATATCATAATTTTGAACCAATAATAAAAAAAGTTACTCATTGACTCTCTGTGTTACTTACTATTTTTTTTAATATAAAATACTCAATGGAGTAAGTATAAGTATAATGTAAAAATAGACACAAAAACACAGATCCGAACAGTTGAGGGGTAACTTAGTATTTTCTAATGTGAAGTGCCAAAAAGAAAGAAGTATTATGTTTTGATACTAATATCACAGCTATTTTCTATGTCAAATATTTAGTTTTTATGCTAATTAAAAAAAAAAACACAGAAATTTTAAGGTCAATTCTAACCCTTTTTTAACAAGTTTTGTGCTCAAACACTTTTTTGTACAGTTATGACTTTAATAATATAACCATAATGCAGGATTGAGGTTTACATTTTTATGAAGAAAGGCCAACCACAAAAATGCTTTGCCTTTAAAGAGTGATATGATATAAACGCTCTATTTGTCTTAAATATCTCTTGAGTCTCTTAAGAAATTCTCACACATCAATTAATTCAAAGAAGGGATAATTTGTTAGCTATAAGTTATCAATATTCCCAAAGAAATTATTTACTGCAGTATTAGGACATGGGGTATAATTGCAAAATGGGGCAATTTATAATTTAACAGGGACAAAATGACTTGGATAAAGCAGTTATATGTCACTTGAAACATAAATATATATAAACTGCTTTTTATGAATAAAATATTTTGTTGCATAGTCATACAGTATGATGCATTGTGGCATACATATATTTATATATTTGATGTAAACATATATATTAAAGTGAAGATATATCAATAAAAAAATACAATTAATTGATCAATTTAAACACTTAATGTTACCTTGATGATAATTTGACTTTCAATAATCAATAACTTTCTAATTTTTACCTCTTGTTTTGAGTCAATACCACTTCATCTGTTAACATTTGATTTTTACTTTCATTTTGTGTCTCTTTTTCGTCAATGTCGTCCTACCAGGAAGTTAATTGAGACATGTTTATACCTGATCTAGGTAACTAGCAAACATTTTAAAGGCTGATTTTATCTGCGTGAAAATGATATACTGATAATCTATGGACCTTTAAATTTTTATTTAAAGAACATTGTTCAAGTAAACTATTTTTTCCGATTTTAATTGAAAAAAAATTATTAGAAAGACAAGATCTACAAACAAGAATGTGGACAATCATCAATAGCAAAACCTTTTTACTGAGTTCACCCCTATAATACATAGCGAGAAACTGCATGAATACAAGATCAACAAAAAGAGATTTTAGTCATGATTTAAACTTGTGCATAATTTTTTGAACTATTTAGAAGAGTAATTATTTCACTAAGTGCTATTTAAAATCAGATGCTCCACAGGGCGCAGCTTTATACGACCGCAGAGTTCGAACCCTGAACATTGGGGCAAGTATGGACACCACATTCAATTTTGGACCCTTTAGACCTCAATGTGAACCAATTTGATAACCGGGCCCAAACATCAAAAATCTAAATACATGGTTAGATTAAGCATATATCAAAGAACCCCATATATACAATTTTTGTTGAAATCAAACAAAGTTAAATTTTGGACCCCAATTTGGACCAACTTGAAAACTGGGCCTATAATCAAAAATCTAAGTACATGTTTATATTCAGCATATCAAAGAACCCCAAGGATTCAATTTTTGTTGAAATCAAACAAAGTTTAATTTTGGACCCCAATTTGGACCAACTTGAAAATTGGGCCTATAATCAAAAATCTAAATACATGTTTACATTCAGCATATCAAAATACCCCAAGGATTCAATTTTTGTTGATATCAAACAAAGTTTAATTGTGGACCACAATTTGGACCAACTTGAAAACTGGGCCCATAATCAAAAATCTAAGTACATGTTTAGATTCAGCATACCATAGAACCCCAAAGATTCAATTTTTGTTGAAATCAAACTTAGTTTAATTTTGGACCCTTTGGCCCTTAACGAGACCAATTTGAAAACTGGACCAAAAATTAGAAATCTTCATACAAAGTTAGATTCGGCATATCAAAGAACCCCAATTATTCATTTTTTTATGAAATCAAACAAAGTTTAATTTTTGGGCCCCTTTTTCCTAAACTGTGGGGACCAAAACTCCCAAGATCAATCCCAACCTTCCTTTTATGGTCATAAACCTTGTGTTTAAATTTCTTAGATTTCTATTTACTAAAACTAAAGTTATGGTGCGAAAACCAAGAAAAATGCCTATTTGGGCCCCTTAACTGTTGGGACCTCAACTCCTAAAAGCAATGCCAACCTTCCTTTTGTGGTCATAAACCTTGTGTTTAATTTTCATTGATTTCTATTTACTTATACTTAAGTTATTGTGCGAAAACCAAAAATAATGCTTATTTGGGCCCTTTTTTCGGCCCCCTAATTCATAAACTGTTGGGACCAAAACTCCCAAAATCAATCCCAACCTTCCTGTTGTGGTCATAAACCTTGTGTCAAAATTTCATAGAATTCTATTTACTTAAAACTAAAGTTATAGTGTGAAAACCAAGAAAATGCTTATTTGGGCCCTTTTTGGCCCCTTATTCCTAAACCGTTGGGTCCAAAACTCCCAAAATCAATCCCAGCCTTCCTTTTGTGGTCATAAACCTTGTGTTTAAATTTCATAGATTTCTATTCACTAATACTAAGTTATAGTGCGAAAACCAAATGTCTTCGGACGACGAAACCAATGTGATACCAATATACGACCAAAAAGTTTTCAATTTTTGCGGTTGTATAAAAATTGACATTTGATTTGAAAAGCATGTCAATAATTTGACTGTTGATAAAATTTGCTGATAACATTTCTCAAGTTTTGTTATTACGAATATACTCTAGAGTTATTTTTAATTTTTTTTTTAAAATCTACAGAAACAGATGTCTTAATGGCCATATTTATCATTTGTTTGTCATATTAAATAAATGTTATACTTCCAAAAATAATTACTTACATTAATCATGTGATTAATGGGAGGTAACTCTAATTAATTTATCAGAATATTTTAGACAACTCTTGTGATTATTTACAAATATATTACTTTGTTTCACATAAAGGATAGATAGGGGTAACATAACCTTTTTCTGTCACAATGTTCTCAGATTACATTTCTTTTATTTTATGTAATCAGTTCTACTATGTGATGAGCAATTTGAAAATGCACACTAGAAATTATGAGACAATGAATATACATGAAAAACCATTAAGATCTGTAGTTTGTTTTACATGAAACATATCTGCTGTCCAGACGTTTAAAAGCCATATTCCCCTTTTGAGAAAGGTTAATCACATTTGATACAAGAAAAAACATTTGAGGTGTTTCCATGTGGAATAAGATGAATAATATGCATAGTTGATTTCCTATTGAAAAATCTAGCAGTATATTTTTTTTTATTACTGTGAACAAACATGAAGGTCTTATCTTTACCTTTGTATATTAACTTCCACACTATTGTTTGTTTTAAAATTTGTAACAAAATGTAATTTTGGAAATAATGCAACACTTAAGTATATAATTTGATGCTGAAATGTAATAGTACATGTCATTTAAAGTTCTTTAGGGGAACACCTAGCTATTGATAGGATGCTTCTTAGTTTCAATATTTAGTTTTTAACCAGATTTTTGTGACAAAAATGTCGGTTATTGATTTGGGGATGTACGGCAGGCGGTTGGGCGGGCGGGCGGACGGGCAGGCGGCGATCAAATGTTGTCCGTGCATTAACTCATGAACTGTTCAACCAAAGCTTTTAAAATTTTAATATGTTGTTACTGACAACTAAATGAAGGTCAAGATCAATAATGGCGATTTTGACTTTTACCGTTCAGGAGTTATCATGTTCTTGAAAGATTGAAAAAATGGAGTTTCCAGTCGTGTCTGTGCATTTACGCATGAACTGTTCTACCTAAGCTTCCCAAATTTTAATATGTTGTTACTGATGACAAAATGGAGGTCAAGTTCAATAATGACGATTTTGACTTTTACCGTTCAGGAGTTATGGTTCTTGAAAGATTGAAAAATGGTGTTTCCAGTCGTGTCTGTGCATTTTCGCATGAACTGTTTTACCAAAGCTTCCCAAATTTTTAGCTCACATGGCCTGAAGGGCCAAGTGAGCTTATGCCATCAATTTTCGTCCGTCGTCTGTCGTCGTCCGTAGTCGTCTGTTGTCGTAAACTATTTCAAGAATCTTCTCCTCTGAAACTACTAGGCCAAATACTTCCAAACTTTAACTGAATATTCCTTAGGGTATCTAGTTTATAAATTGTATCCGAAGCAAACATGGTCGCCATTGCTAAAAATAGAACATAGGGGTCAAATGCAGTTTTTGGCTTATAACTCAAAAACCGAAGCATTTAGAGCAAATCTGGGTTGCTGCCCCTGAATTGGAAATTTTAAGGAAATTTTGCTGTTTTTGGTTATTATCATGAATATTATTATAGGTAGAGATAAACTGTAAACAGCAAAAATGTTCAGCAAAGTAAGACCTTAAAATAAGTCAACATGACTGAAATGGTCAGTTGACCCCTTTAGGAGTTATTGCCCTTTATAGTCAATTTTTAACCATTTTTCATAAATCTTAGTTATCTTTTACTAAAATCTTCTTCTCTGAAACTACTGGGCCAAATTGAACTAAAGTTGGCCACAACCACCATTGGGGTATCTAGTTTAAAAATTGTGTCCGGTGACCCGACCAACCAACCAAAATGGCCGCCGTTACTTAAAATAGAACATAGGGGTCAAATGCAGTTTTTGGTTTGTATCTCAAAAACTAATGAATTTAAAGCAAATCTGACATGGGGTAAAAATGTTCATTAGGTCAAGATCTATCTGCCCTGAAATTTTCAGATGAATCGGACAATTCGTTGTTGGGTTGCTGCCCCTGAATTATAAATTTTAAGGAAATTTTGCTGTTTTTGGTTATTATCATGAATATTATTATAGGTAGAGATAAACTGTAAACAGCAAAAATGTTCAGCAAAGTAAGACCTAAAAATAAGTCAACATGACTGAAATGGTCAGTTGACCCTTTTAGGAGTTATTGCCCTTTATAGTCAATTTTAACCATTTTTCATAAATCTTAGTTATCTTTTACAAAAATCTTCTCCTCTGAAACTACTTGATCTATCAGCCCTGAAATTTTAAGATGAATCAAACAACCCATTGTTGGGTTGCTGCCACTTAATTGGTAATTTTAAGGAAATTTTGCAGTTTTTGGTCATTATCTTGAATATTATTATAGATAAAGATAAACTGTAAACAACAAAAATGATCAGCAAAGTAAGATCTATAAATAAGTTAATATGACCAAAATTGTCAATTGACCCCTTAAGGGGTTATTGTCCTTTAATGAAAATTTTCACAATTTGTTCATCATATTTGCTAACTTTAAAAAATCTTCTCCTCTAAAACCACTCAACCAAATTCAACCAAACTTCATTTGAATGATCAGTAGGGTGTATAAAATAAAGTTTGTGTTTTATTTTCTATTTCGTCAAAAAACATGGCCGAAGGCATTGTTTACCAGGTGAGCGATTCAGGCTCTCGAGAGCCTCTTGTAATATGTTGTTACTGATGACAAAATAGAGGTCAAGTTCAATAATGACGATTTTGACTTTTACCGTTCAGGAGTTATGGTACTTGAAAGATTGTGAAATGGCCTTTCCATTCATGTTGTTGCATTTACTCATGAACCATTCAATCTAAGCTTTTCAAATTTTAAGATATTGATACTGATGACAAAATGGAGGTCAAATTTGATATTGATGATTTTCACTTTCACCATTCATCAGTAATGATTCTTGTGATATTGCCAGGACACAAATAAATATTAATAAATCCGATTTGCTGTCGTTGTGACAGCCTCTTGTTAACAAATTTCATTTAGAAAATAAATATGTTTCTTTTGTGTTTTTCTTGTTTTGTTTATTGAAAATTAAATATTTTTCAGGACTAGCTTGTAAAAAGTTAAAAGACTTATTTTCTGATGGATTTCTGATACCATTGGAGGGAACTGATACACACTTCCAGTTAGAAGTAAGTTTTAATATTGATGACATGGAGGAGAGAGTTTTCATGGTGCCTGCAATATGATGAATATTTAGGATTGCCCTTAATCTAATGTTTCCTATCATAAAACTTTACTCAGTACTTGGACAACAAAATATGTACTCTAAACAACAAATCCAGTATCTTGGTTGTATGTCTTTTTAGTCTGAGTACTCAAAAAGTCTTGACCCAAAGGACGTCCCTTTTCTTTGAGTCATTGTAGTAGCTTTAGAGATAAACTTGCAAATTAACAGATCTTACTTTCTACTGTTAAAACTGTTTATTAAAAGAAAAGTGAGTATCCTAAACAATCTATATTTTGTCCTTAATTGCATAGCATAATATGTTATCTTTTAAATATAGGTTAGATTATGATTTATCAGTGATGCAGACTAGCATAGGCCTAGTTGCCAAAACCTTTTAAATAAGTCTAGGATAATGACTTTTATATGTTGTATAAAGCCAAGAAGCTTCTTGAAATTTCTTCTTATTTCAATTGGTTCATAGTCCCAGGCTTCAAATAAGCTATAAATCTGCAACCAATAAGTTAACTCTACCCCAACCATGTGGCATAGGTTCTACCTGACTTTTTCCATACATGTAGTGGTTTTAATTTATACTTTATAAAAACTTCCTCTTTATAAAGCCAAACATTATTTTCTCTTATAAAACTCCATATTACAACTGCATAGATTTTAATTGCAGAGGCAACTGCAAAAAAACAAATTCTTGTTCTGTGTACAAATCTGTATATTTTTCAGGTACAGCATTTACACCTAGGAAGATATGTGGAAATGGTGAAAACTGGGGATTTCCATGATGACTTAGACATTGTTACTGAAGTCCATTCAACTTCAGGTAACACTTTTCACCATAGTCCTTATATTCAATTCATTACAATTTATAACAAGTAACAAGACAGTAATGCAGAAATTTTTGAATATTTATGGGACAGTTTCCTCAAAACTAAAACTTCTGTTTGAGAATAATAGTGAACTTTAAGATTATTCATAAAGCTAAAGATTTATATATTGAGCATGAAAAAAAAATTAAAAAAGTTTAAACCGTAGTAGGTTTTTAGTTGAACACTTCCCAGTCACCATATTTGCAGCAGATATATGTAATCAGTTATTTTCAGGATTAAATAATCTAAGATACCTTGGGAGTCAACAAGGGAGATCAAGATCTAGTCATTTGGGACAGAATAATTCACAATACTCCTTCACCCCAAAATATATAAATTACTTCTATTTGAACATTTGAAAGATATACTTTTTAGTTTAAACAAATTTATTTATAGTGGTTTGGGAAACAAGTTATTGAAACTAATATTAATCTCTATACTTTTTAGTTTAAACAAATTTATTTATAGTAGTTTGGGAAACAAGTTATTGAAACTTATATTAATCCCTCTCCACTTTGCGTGTGCAAGGGCTGCCTTGTAGCGGCATTAGCCTGCTCTCTTTCAAAATCGACAAGGGTGTCTTTTACGTGCAAGAGATATGGCTCTCTCTTAACACGGGTCAGCCATTCATCATTCCCTTCTGACGGACTATCATCGTATCCTCAAGACCATACTCTCAAATGATGTCAAGGGAGAGTAAAAATACAGTCCATGAAATTTTCATCCAGGAACGGGAAGGAATATACTTTTTGCCTCTATCTTGTCAAAAGTCTTACATACAACATAAAATTATTTTTCTGATTTAAGGGGATGTAGCTGTCAAAAGACCGTCTGCTGATTTAGATATCTTCAACCCAAGTCGTGTGATCCATGCTACAGCAGCATTTGCTACCAGGAGGTAAAATATCATCTTTATTGATATAAATGATTGGTTGGATGTGAGCGAAGGATCTGTGTTTGACTTATAATGTTTAAACTTTTACAAATTGTGATTTGGATGAAGTGTTGTCTCATTGTCACTCACACCATATGTTATTTAAACTAATAACAGAAAATCTGATTTATGATAAAAATCATTTTTAATGATAGAACTTTATCAGGTTATCTTGTTTTTGAAAGTAAATGAGTGAATTTTATACACCTAATCGCAAATTGAAAATATGCACTGCTTGACCCAAGAATGCCTATTGGGACTTTTTATAATATACAAAAATAATTTTTCCATTGTGGTGTCAGATATTTTCTATTGTGATGACAAAACTTATGGGAATCTTTTTGATTCCAGTAATGGGGGACAAATATCAAAGCAGTGTGTTGAATATGAATTGTTTAGAAATGATGTAAAGCAACTAATTTTCTCAACATTTGCAGGAAGAAAAAATAAAACATGATAATAAATTGTCTATGTACTATGTACAATTACATCAAGAAGAAAAAAAGAAAATCCTGAAGTCATCAAGTTGGCTATAAAAGGGCTGAACGTAAAATAATGTGACCATCAAAAATAAGTTGGCCTACAGTAAACAATGATCATTCAATTGAATTATGAGATTCAATGTGAAATAGGTTTAAATAGTTGACACCTATGTTATAAACAATATACATTTCTAATAATCAGAATTTCACTTTAGGCATCCATATTTTATAGTAAGCTAAAAGTTACAAATAAGTTTTCCAATAACAATGGGACGGCAAACTTTATGATATTAGTTAAGTAAGAGATATAATTTCCAATTACGAATGGACTTAGAGTGACCATGACTGGTTTCTACTTTCCAACAGGCATGTTTAAAATTTTGGATAACAGTAGGTCTGTGGTTTAGTGAGTGAGTATGGTAAGTTACAGTTAAAGAAGGTATTTTATATTCATCTTCCCTAGATTACATCACAGCTAATAAATAATCAGATTGAACCATTTAGTTTTATCTCTGCAAAGTAGGATTTGAGGTCATGTAAATTTAACCTTCCAACTCTTTACAGCGGTATACTACTGTTGCCTTTATTTACAAGTTTAAGTTGAAGATTTTTCTTTTTAAAGTTTAAAAACAGAATGCATTGCCGAATATTATACTTTAAAGAATGTCAAAAAATTTTATGTCTGAATTATCAATAAAAATCTTAAATTATTGTTTTATAACTGTTTTGTTTGTTTGTTTTTCTATAGGCCAAGGTCATGGCCATGGAAACAAGATAGGAAAGCAGCTACATTTGACAAGCTACAGATTCCACTTCCTATTCAACATCCTGCCAGCATAGCTATTTCTATATACAACAGGTTTGTGACTATTTAACGAGCTTCTAATTCTCCTTCCTATTCAACATCATGCCATCATAGCTATTTCAATATACAACAGAAATTTTGTTGTTTGTTGACCTTAAGCAACACGAAATATAACTCAAACTAAATATTTGTATCGATAAAAATAATGTAGTCTAAGAGTTAACCAGTTCTACCTCTTACACAGTGAGAAGTTAAAAGTAGTTTAATAATGTGCATAAGTAATAGTTTGTTCACTGCCTATTTACAAATATAACTAATGTTAGGAATATGATAAAAAATCTTTCCTTTCTTTTATTCCAGAGAACATGACCAGAATCCAATAAACTATGATGACTATTACTGTCAGAGGATTATCAGAGCTACAAAAGAGGTACCGTATATGGGTGATCCCATATCTAATGATTTTTATGAAGTAGAACTCACAGACAACACAATTGAAAATGAAACACCCGAAAAAAATATAGACAACTTAAGTAGTCCTTATTTACATATAGCACAACAAGAGCGGTCATTTTCAGATGAAAACATGGCTGCAAGTCCCATTTCAATAAATGAAGTAGACGTTGTTGTTCATAGTTCACCATTTTCAGCGGCACCAAATGAAACATTGACGGAAGGAGATGTTGTGGTGAACGCTCAATACAAGAGTGATGTTGCGGTGAAAACTTCCAACGAAAGTGACATTGTTGTGAATACTCAAGACGAAAGTGATGTTGTGGAAAGAGTTTGTTTCGAAGACAAAGAACGGGATACGAGTTGTGCAATAGATATACCAGACATACCAGATGCTGATGCATAATTCACTTGGTAGAAAATGATCAGAGGAATTCATCTTCTTGGTTATTAATCATGGGGAGATAACTTGCAATAGATTAACTCCTTTTCAATCTGAAATGGAAATAAAATCTTCCTAATATGTCCTCATTCGTGGTGGCCCAAACCAACATTTCATACATAACCTATTATGTCATTTTTTTCTGTCTTTACGAAAAAGACTCATACCATTTCAGTATTTTCACCTAAGTCTGTCTGTCTGTGTGTATGTGTTTATTGTCAATCATAGTGCTTTGAAGTCTTAAGCTTTCATGGTGCCACAGCTTCTGAAAACAGATCATGTAAAATTATTTGAATAGTGAAAATGCATTGAAGTTTTTTGGTTCATATAGAAGTTAGTGTTTTAGCCATGTTATACCCTGTATGAACATTGAACTTTGTACTTTGAATGTACATAACAATGAACTTTGTACTTTGAATGTACATAACAATGAACTTTGACTGAACAAACAATGCAATGAATCTCACATGGATCATAGTGGTGTCTGCAAATCATGATTTTTATATTTGTGTATCTTATTAAGGTGTCACTAGTAATTTATTCAAAGTCTAGTCCTGCCAATTACTATTTTTTAAGTGCTTAATTTTATTTTAGATTTTTTATTGACATATTCATTTTAATTATTTTGAATATCAGTGGTGGATCCAGAACTTTTCCGAAGGGGGGGGGGGGCGCTGACTGACCTATGGGGGTGCCCGCTCTAGTCATGCTTCAATGATTCCCTATATAATCAAACAAATTTTTCCCACGAAAGGGGGGCCCCGGCCCCACAGGCCCTCCCTGTATCTGCCTATGAATATAATCTATTTTAAGAACATCATACTGTCATAAGATTAATTTATTTTTAAAACAGCAACCAGTTTCATCGATTGTCTCCCTTGAAGAGATTATAACTGACTAGTCCCAAGGTACAATGACTTGATATATTGACTTTTTATTACCCATGTATACTGTTCAAGATTGCATGTTTGAATGAAAAGTTATGATATGTATTTGTTTGCTTTCAAAACATAACAAAACCGCTATGAATTCAGCATGGCCAGTAACTGCAATGAAATAGAATCATCAAAAACATGCACATGTGTGATTGGTCACTTCTGAAACTAAATAAATTTCATATACACTCAGTTCTTTTGAATTGACCTTGAACGTTTTTTTTTATATTCAGTATGTTTATGTGTCCACACTTTTATACATTTGTTACAGTAAGAATGAAAATACCATAGATTTTATATATGATTTTGATAAGCCCTGAGAACATTTTCAATTGAATGAAATTCTATAAGAAGGAAACTACTGTAGATTTCATATATGATTTAGAAAATCCTTTTGAAGATTTTTAGAAGAATAAAATTCGATAATGGATGGATCATTATCTTCATGTGGACATAATAATTTCAAAGGCTTACATGTGGGTCTGGTTAGTGTTTACAAAAAGAGAATAACAGGCAAATAAATCAGAATGAAAGGCAAATAAAATTAGAAAATAGACACAAAATAAAGAATAAAGAATAAATGGGAGCTGCTTTATAAAGCATAGAAAATAAGGGGGTCTTAAGGATGTACACCTCTGAGGAGCCAAAAATTTCTAGAATTAAACTTTTTTTCTTAACCTGATTTTTGGGTTTATAATACTGTAACAAAATAATTGGTGAAGAAAAAATCATATGGTGGTGTACTTCTTTTTTTGCTACGGCCATTTGAAAATGCCCAATTTTTATGATTTTCCCATTTTTCATCGATTTTTACCTATTTTTGGGCTATTATTATGAAAAAAATCACAGTTTCAAAATTACACTTTTTCTCATACTTTCTATAAAGATGAAGTGGACCAATCTGAATAAATTTTTCTTACAAAAACTATAGGTAGGTGTTAATATAAGAAAGTTTTATCATATTTTGACGCTTTTTTGTGTAAAATTTACCATGCTGTCAATTTTGTATTTTTGTGATTTTTCTCAGTTTTTAGAACAAAATGCATATTATTTCAACTTTTTTGTTATAAATGAATGAAAAAAGACATATCTAAGAAATTTGAAAAGACCAAAATGATATGGGATGTACATGATTCTTGTAAAATCATTTTTTGAATCCCTCTCCCATTTTCTCAAAATTTTGGCTAAAAATATTGACTTGATTGGTCATAAAATTTGAAAACTGGATTACGCGAAAACCATTCATTGTAAATACACATTTTTTTCACAGATTTATGTTTGCTTATAATATTTTTTAAATTCATTGATATTTTCCACTTCTATCACATGTTTTGGAAATAATTCAAGAACGAGATTTCAACGAGACTGAACGAGACTGAAAAGTCAGAAGAATACATCCTTAATACATAAAGAAAAGAGAATAATTGGCAAAATGAATAATGAATAGAGAAAAAATAGAAAATAAATAAAAAAAAAAACCCAGCCACCCAGACCCTCTAACATAATGGGAGAACCAAGACTAAAAAAAAAATCTCTTAATAAATTCACCTACCAATAAAAATGACATTTATCTTATATCAAAATAAGAATATTACATATATACCTTTATAAAAGAATGTTTTCAATGAAATTCTATTTCATTTTCATAGTATAAAATTATATTTTATTTTCTAAGTTTAAAATCTTGTCCATGGAAAGAGGTCACATGTTGTAAGAATATATCTACTGTTTCATTGAAAGCATCATGCCGTAATTCAGCTGTAGGGAATGTCATTTTATTTTAACTAAAAGCATGAATTTATAACTGAATTAAATTTGTCATGCAAAAATTGTTTAGTTTCCTGGACCATATCATTGTGCCAAACTTAAAATATATATTTTATAACCTTGCCACTTTTTATCATCACACATATTTTGTCTTCCTTTATATAGTATGTTTCATTCATTTTTAAATGTTTAAGTTCACCACCAAATTTTACCAGTGTTCTACTTTTATTTTTAATGGGACCCAAGTTTATTTTCCTATTTGATTATTTATAGATTGTTAGAAGGTTGATGATTTGTTTTTCATGGTAGTCATGTATTTTATATTCTTGTGTTTCATGGAAGTTGTGTATTTTATATTCTTGTGTTTCATGGAAGTTGTGTATTTTGTTGTTTCATATTCTGAACATATGTTATTTTGCCTAATGCTAAATCTATATGTGTATTATTTCTATTTTCCTTATAAGTATGTAACTTTAGTACTGTTGGACTTGTTTTGGTGCTATTCATTAAATATTCAACATTATTTGTATGACAATGCTATCCTCATTGAAATATTTGCATTTTATAAACTGATTAAATGTTAGGTAGTTATTCTAACATTTGTAATTTGTTTCTTTTCATTATTTAAATGCTTGGTATTTATTGGTTGATAATGGTTTGTGGGAAAATACAAGCATTTTAAGCAAGTATGCTGCTTATAATATCAGTTTTCTTATTTTGTTTTTTTAAATTTAGTACAGTGGATGTAGGAATAGCTGCTTATATCAATATTAATAATGCATTTGATTTAAAACAGGGTTAAGCCATTTTTGAGTTTTTTTTGGAAAATATATATATGTATATATATCTTGCGTGTTTTGATTATTATTTGAAATACAAGTCAGTAGTGATAGATTTACAATCTGAAAATGAGGACTGAGTTGCTTCTATATCGACTGATTGCTCTGCCAAACTGGCGTCAAAGTCATAGATGTTTTTTTTATAAAGGCTATTCATCCCCAGAGTGCTCAAAAATGGTGGTCTGAAGGATTTACAACAAAATTTTGTAAAAGACTGACACAATAGTTGTATTTTGTAATAGAAATAAATGTGAGGTTAATCAGATTTTCTTCAAGCACTGCCATGGAAAAGGGATTTCGAAAACTCTAATATCCCTATTGCTACCTTTTATGCTTATTTATAAGAAGCATGTTTAGTGAAGGAGTGCATTGTCTAGTGTGGCAGAGACATTGCCTGACTAGGGAGGACTTGTACCTATTTTGTAGGGATTGAGTGTTTTTGTTGATTTGTACTTATCATTCCATGATCTCATGTTATAAGAATATAAATATTTTGACAGCTTTTAGAAATAGTATATGCTTCTGTAGAAATGTAATGTCCATGCAAAGTTTTTTTCTTTAATCTTGTGAAAGAATGCCATTAAACCAGAATGGGAAAGTAGAATTTTTCAACTGTTGAGTGAAAGGTTTGAAAAGTATAATATTTATTTGATGTTTTAGATTACTAAAGAGTCAAACCAGGATAAGAAAAAAAAATAAAAGTATTTTGCATATTTCAAACCAACGCAAAATTCAAATTTAATATTTCCACTTTGGAATCATGGAGTACCTGAGTAAAAATTCAACAAAAAACTCCATTAAAATACAAAAAAAAACACCCTAAAAACAAGCATAACTTGAATATGTTATCTTATTTAAAATTTAGATGTTCAGTTGACAAATTACCTTATAAATTTCAGAAAAAGAAGAAATGAGGTCAGTATAAAAATTCTACTTATCCTAGAGTTTTGACAGTCTTTATCTTGATAGGGGTTTTCTGTAACTTTTTGCTGCTGCTAACAGCTTCACCAGTCTGGAGATATATAAATTGGAGCACATCCTTAGACCTTACTGCTTTAAATAATCTTTTCCTGTCTTTGCTAACATCTTATTACAATATAGATGGATTTAATATATGTACAGCATGCATGACACAATAGCAGAATTTGCAAAAGTTTTTGTTTGAAAAATACAACAGAATACTCTTTACAGATGAAGTAAAACCTAATTGCCGGAACTTATTTTGGTCTGGTTGCACTAAGTGCAAATTGACGTATAGTAGGATGAGGAAGGGGTTGTACCTATTTGTCTACATAAGTCATACCAGTCCACATTTTTGAAACTTCACAAAAAGATTGTGAACAAATTGATGTAACTGTCAATGGTGAATAGTTTTTAGCATGTTAAGCATCTGTTATTATGGAATTGTTTATTCATTTTCCCAGATAAAAAAAAATGTGCCAAGGTTAAGTGTTATTTTTGTGCCAATTAACAGTGTATGAGAATAAAAACACACCAACAAAGAAAAACTTGTTAAATACATCACTTTGAGGTTGGCTACAAAGGAGTGGACTTTAAAAAAATGTACATGATGTATCTACTAAAATAAGTTTTCTAACATTACTATGATGTTTTATTATCATAATGAGTCTTAGCACATACAAAAAAGTATTCCATGTGGTCCATTCTCTTCGTAATAAGGCAACAGTAGTATACTGCTGTTCAAAAGTCATAAATCAATTGAAGAAAAAACAAATCCAGGGTTACAAAGCAAAACCTAGGGAACACATCAACTATAAGTGGAAAACAAACGAATAACTGGAACACATGAGAGCAAGAAAAACAAAAACAAACACACACTATAGTGTTGTTGGATCAATTTCAATCATTGTTAGCCTCTGAATTAGTAATTACTGGAATGTAAAAAGAAAACATCTTTCAATTTCTATAAAAAGAATTATCTGTAGACTTGTGTAGAAATTGGTTCCTTTGAATTAAAATAAAATAGTTGGAGGAGAGTGGTATTTAGTCATAAGTAGTTGCTAGCTTTTTGTGCCTTTATTGTTCAAGCCAGGTTGTGAAATTTTAATTTACTTGTTTTCTTATTGCAGATAATATGAGAACACCATCTTATGAATTAAGTTTAAGATTGTATAGACATATAGTTTTACTTTCACTTTAGAATTATATATGATTGTATTGGACACCTTTTTGTACTTTCACTTCAGAATAATATTAAGTCACTGTTATTCACTATGTTTCTGTATATGGGTTGTTATTAAACGTAGATATATGAAAATCATGGTTATAATTGGATCTTTTTATTTTAGTGTATTTCTGTCCTTTTGAATTTTCAGACAATGTGGCCATTGGTTAACAAATTATTGTAAGAACATAAACAATATGAGTTACAAAATATAATTCCATTTTTATAGTCATTGGGAACTTTTTTAAATATTGCAAAATGCTTGTTAGGTGATTAAGTTTTTATGAAGGAGATCAATTGTTGAGGTTTTGTGCACTATATATTTATGATTGTGCTTCACACAGTTTGTATGCTCAAAGTTGTTTATTTTGTAACTACAGATGCAAGATTTTATTCATTTACATAAATCATATCATACTCAGTCTTATCAAAAGATAAATTAACAGATACATATTTCCTGTTTGATAATTTCAATCCAACTTTTTTCAAAACTGCAGTCAGCTCCTACATTTTTCGGTCAGCAATATATTTGTAAAGGCAGTCTGTTTTGGTACATTTTTTTTAACAAAGATCTGTGGTGATACTTGGGGGAAGATTTGAATTAATACCAAGGAGGTACTGTTGTTCATATCTTGGATTTGTAGATTTCAGCTTTACTTAAATGCAGATTTTTTTAATTTAAAAAGATGTAAATTTTTTGTTTCAAAAATAATTTACAATTTTACAGTTTTACAAGATGTAGCCTATTTGATTGATTGATTGATTGATTGCAGCTGTTTTAGTGTCCAGTATAAATTAATACATGTAAAATACATTTTTTGTTACACTATCTTCTTGATTATGAATATCAAAAAGGTTTCTTTAAAAAAAGCTTTGTAAAACATATTTTCGTTTGGTGATGTAGAGCTTTATACAACCCCAAACTAACTTACATATTGTCAATAATTTTAGTAGCATCAATTATTGATATTTATCTACTGAAAAAGGTAAAACTGTTTAAAGGAGTAGGTGTTGTAATGGCCGATTCTGGCCTCAAATTTCAGGTTCATCTAACGAAAGATTTTGGATATTTTTAAAAACTTAAGTGTCTATTTCAGTAAGTTTATTTGAAAGATTTTAACTGATCAAGGCATTAAAAACGCTCAGATTCAAGCTTAAATATGAAACATCTATCAAATATGTCAAAATTCGTCACTTTTCAGTGGTTTCTGTCAAAAATTAAAGTTGCCACATCCGTGTTCAACCTCAACCTTTATATACGGTATGTATTATTATCAAATACAACTTACATTTCAATATTATGAATGAACACGAATGCGGCCACTTTCATTTAAGAAGAAAACGTCTACAATTTAACTAAAATACTAAAATTGTGAAGATTTCAGTAATTTCGCATGACTTAATGATGCTAGTACCTGATGTATGTTAATTGTATTGTCAAAAATAGCCCATATTTATGTAGCAGAAGCATTCTACTTTCCAGTAAATAGATAAAAGATTACATTTTCACAATTTTGTAAAACTGATATATTGTAGGGCCAAAACCTACTCCTTTGAAATTGAGAGAGCAATTGTTTTCAAATTAAAAAATTTAAATGTCAAAAGTCATGATAGCCAAATAGAAAAGAATAATTATAATTTATTTACTATTCAAACCCTGTTTTAGACAAGGAGGCATTTCTAGTTTGTCTAAGCATTGTTTAAATCTGGTTTTTTTTAAGAAACCTTCACTTTATGAAGTCCAACTAATTCAATGGATGCTAAGAGATTTATTGACAATATGTTAGTCAGTTTGGAGTCGTATTACGCTCTACATAACAACTTAATAACAAAAATCTGTTTCACACAGCTTTGAAAGTTTTACTGGACAAAAAATGGGTTATTTCATAAATATTGGTGAAAATTATCTTTTGTTGAAAAAAATAATTGTACTCACAAACTCCTGCAATGTCAAAATCTTCTCTTGACAATATTCACCCATATTGAATATTCGACATGCATTTTCTTCTTTTAATCTTAGTATTCCACTTTTCTTCTTGATTATGATTTAAATATTGTTTGTTTTATGCAAATACTTAGGTTAATGATTTATTTGTTATTTTTTCTTACATTTTGTGCAATACATTGTTTGTACTAACTATTTTAATGCATATAATCTGCAATAAATTATTTTTCATGTGTACTTTGTTGTTGTATATGCTGTGAAGTACAACTATGGAAAAAAGAAAATCATAGAATCTAGCTTAGAGTTACAGAAATAAAAGAGAACACACACAATTGTAAAAGATATTTAAACAATTTCGTTTTGGTTTTTTGTTTATCAAAGTTATATTCCCATTAATTACACCAGAAAATGAGAGTGTCAGATACATTACAATAACACTACAAGAAGCAGACAACCCTATTATGAGATACAGTTGCATTTTGCACATTACTAAAAAAAGTTTTATCTCAATCTTTGAGGTACATGTCTTATACAAGAAAAAAAATAGCTCATAAAGAAAATAAAGAGATTTGGTTTGATAGCCAATGAAACAACAATACACCAAAGACCAGTTGATGTGAATAGTAAATTAGTTATAGAACTCTTATCATGGCAATAACTATGAAGTCATGAGGTTTTACTACAAACTTTATTTTTCAACTTTCCCATCTGAACCATGACATTTATATGATGACTTAGGTTTCCATAATCCAACATATTGTTTGTACGAATATACAGATTTATTTGAATTTTAATAATAAATAACTTCATACAATAGTTTTGTTATTGCAATTTTCACTGAGATGAAGGACAAAAGAGGGACGAAAGATACCAAAGGGACAGTCAAACTCATTAATCTAAAACAAACTGACAACGCCATGGCTAAAAATGAAAAGACAAACAAACAACAGCACACATGACACAACATAGAAAACTAAAGAATAAACAACACGAACCCCACCAAAAAACTAGGGGTGATATCAGGTGCTCCGGAAGGGTTAGCAGATCCTGCTCCACATGTGGCACCCGTTGTTTATGTGATAACAAATCCGGTAAATAGTCTAATTCGGTAGGTCACATTCATGAAAAGAAGGGGATTGTAGTTACGACGAAAGGAACATATCCGATATCATTTGTGAAACGGTTATTCCATAACGGTCAACCAACTCGTGATGGCGTCCGTAAAATTTACGAAGGAATGATTTCAACTTCACCATTTGGAACTCTTGGTTTAATAGCTTCCTTGTGAGCAGCAACCCTCTATCAAGAAAATCATGATAGGAAATGCAAGCACGGGAATATCGTATCAATTGGGAGATATATACCTCGTATGCAGGTACTGCTGGAATGTTGCTACTTACAAATGGAAAGTTCACAATTGAAAAGATGAAATCATCTCTTTTGCCGTAAAGTTTTGTTTTCAATCGACCCTCATTGTCAATTTCTAGATGTAAGTCAAGATATGAGACCGACTTAACTGTATCTGTAGTATCCTTTATCTCTAGCTCGATGGGATAGATGCGTTTCACATAGTCACCCAATTTTGAATCATTTAGTGAAAGAACATCATCTATATAGCGGAAAGTAGAGTTAAAGGATATTGCTAACTACTTATCGTTCTTCCCAAGAGGTTCCTGCATGAAGTCAGCCTCATAATAATAAAGAAACAAGTCGGCAAGCAGAGGGGCACAGTTTGTTTAAATTGGAATGCCGACAGTCTGTTGAAAAACACGTCCTCCGAACGTAACAAATATGTTGTCAATCAAGAAATCAAGCATCTTGATAATATCAGTTTCAGAGAATTTTTGGTTTGAATCAGAGTGATCCTTTACAAAGTAGGATTTATCCCTCCCTAAGACAAGATACTTGTGTCTACGTTGGCCATTCTTTTTTATGAAGCAAAGCAATACCAAATCTTTCAATTTGTCTCGTAGTTTGGAATGTGGAGTGGACAACAAAGGACCTATCTATATATATATAGATAGACCATACAAATGAAGTATTAGGAACATATACTAGAGGAGTTCATTGCTAGCAACGGAAACCTAATGTTTGTGACTTATAAGCTCTATACACTCTGTTGTACAATCTTATATGTTGCAAGTTACTAAGAGTGCTTTTAACAATACATGGGAGTTACTTTATCAATGACCATTGGCTAAAATCAATTTTTGGTATGTGTCTTATTAAAATGTTTGCCTGTCATACAAACGTCAAATCATGTTGACATCGTTTTCATAATTCAGTAGTTAGAAAGAGTTTTGGAATTATAAAAGTGAGGAAAGAAACGAGGAGAGTCATAAGTGTATCAAAGAGATAATAAGCGGAACATAGAGCTACTAATTGAACACAGCAAGAGAGTTCTCCATCTGGGGGCGGGCTTCAGCTGGTCCCTATACAATGATGCATGTTTAGATTTACTAAGTAACATTTATTACTAAGGGAACCTTTCTGAAATTTTATCAACTGTGATTTTTCATGATCAGAAACTGAGAAAATTTAAAGTTTTTTTCTTGATTAAATATTTTTTTTATTTTCGGCGTATAGATTTTTCTTTCTAACAAGAGAGTAAATGTTTTCTTGGTGAACTTTAACAAGTTTGTTATCATTTAAAGGGGTTTTTAGTTCATCAAATAATCTTATTACATGGGTGTAACAAGATTTTGAATAATATGAAAATTTGTTAAGAAAGACAGGAGGTCCCTCGAAATCATGATACACAGAATGAAGTTGGAGAAGGCACCATGTATTACATATACAGTTAAACCTTTGTTAAGCTTTCTTAGTTTCAGTTGTACTTAAGAATCTTACAACATTTAATTGCTATAAAATTGTCCAAACTAAGCTTTCATATAGTTTTTCTTTCTAAAAGTATTCTATATTTATAAGAATCGGATATCATTTTAAATAAAACATCATATATTCAGTAAAATATGTGTGAAATAACAATATGCTGTTGTTAAGTTTTCAGGGGAGATAACCTAAAATATTATTCTTTTGAATAAAGACTTTTTGAAAGAAAAGTTATTATCTCCCACATGGAAACTTCCTACAAATATATATTGCAATTTTACACATATTTTACTGAATATGAAATGTTTCAATTCACATAATGTCTGATTCTTATAAATATAGAATACTTTTAGAAAGAAAAACTATATGAAAGCTTAGTTTGGACAATTTAATAGCAATTCAAAATAAACAGTTCCCCTTCAGCATGGAAATGAATATAATATAACTATACAAACTGATACACTAATTTTGTCACAAAATCATTAAAGTGGAGCTAAAGTCTTATAGGATTGTAAGTATGTTTTATTTTATCACCTTGCACTTTCATGACTTGGCTGTGGTTTTCTACAGCAATTGGTTCAAATTTCTGACCAGTTGAACAATTTCATTTTATAAAACAAATTGCAATTTGGTCAAAATTTTGAATGAGTTGTAATTGGTGGAGAGCAACATTAACAGTCAAGTCACTGTAATATAAATGAGAATCTTACAGCTTCACCATAATTAGGTCACATGGACTTATAATTCACTGACCTGCATCTAGATGGCATACAATGTTTGTTACATCAGATAAATATGAGAATGGAAATGGGGAATATGTCAAAGAGACAACAATCCGACCAAAAAGCAGACAACAGAGAAAGCTACCAATGGGTCTTCAACACAGCAGGAAAATCCCACACCCAACGGGGTCCTCAGCTGGCCCCTAAATAAAATTGTGTTATAGTTCATGGAGAACACACTAAACTCCAAAACCTATATATATGAATTAACTAAAATTAAAAACCATACAAGAACATAGATATATTCTTGTGTTTCAATAAGGGTTTTTGATCAGGCATTACAATATGATTCATAAAACACATTTTCACAATGAAATAATGAAAACTGTTTATATATTTGTATATATCTTATATATATCACGTAAGCTGTATTCAAGTCAGGACCATAATCATAAAACGAGTTACCATTACTATTGTAGCTGTATACTAATTAACGTTTCGTCTAACATCAAGACATTTATTGATATAATTACCTAGTATATATTTCAGAGAAAAAAAAATTTCATTCTCGACTAATCATATAAATTTTGTCTCATTTGTGAGGTCTGAAAAATGATGACATATATTGTTTACCTCTTTGAATAATATCTACATATAATCAATCTAAATATGACTAAATAATTATAGGATGCGTCAGCTTCGTACTTGAAGTTCAGATAGACTTAAACAATTGAGGATCTACTTAGATGAAATTAGAAAAAAATCAAGAATTTGAAATTGATACAATAAGTCGAAAGAGCATTAATAAAGGAACAAAATAAGGTAAAAATATTGAGAGTTCATGAAGCTCCTTTTCGAGATATTTGATTTTATAAAATATGGCGGGAAAAGGCTGACTCTGACTTTTACCTTATATTTATATTTTGGTCTCAAATCAAAAGAAAAGAAATCAAGAACCTGATAAAATTTTGGTAAAATACCTTTTATGAACTAATTAAGTTTAATATGAAAAGACAAATTGGCATTATGGGGCAAACATTTTACTGTGTATGGTATTGGAAACGGCCAAGGATTCCGAACATCTGACATAAATTCCAAAACCACACCCAAGTACAATGTTAATTTATTTTAGTTACCCTTATTGAACAAATTGCAGACAGATGATACTATTAGCACTGTTAGTCCTTGGAGTGTGTGTGTGTGTGAAAAAGGGGGGGGGGGGGGTTAGTCAGTGGATTGTTCATGTGTAATTTAAGAAATCTAGGACAATACCTTGTTAATGCATTGCATTTAAGAACATTTATGGAACCCAATCAAACTTGGTGTACATAATACATTTCAAGATTTAGTTAGTAGGGTGCAGCTGAGGTCCAGGGTATTACAGACTTAACTGGTTGAGCAAGTTAATGAGACTTGGTTTATATAAATCAAATTAAAGAGAGTTCTGTGGTACTTTTATTATCTATGTCAGATGTAAAAGATCAAGCTCATATAGTACTCTGGATCAAAGCAGTGTTAAAAAATTGCAGACTGCACTGCTTAGGCAAATTTGTATAAAGAGAGAATTTCACAAATTGTTTATCAAGGTCAATTATATCTCTGATGACAACGGTTTAAGGTCAAATCTTGATAACTTGATACAGACTTACATTAATCTTGTATGAAAAGAGGATAGACCCAATTATTTTTCAAGGTGAAAGATATCTTTCTGATGTCAAGGTTTACTTCTTATTATGGGTGGAATAGAAACTAATCCTGGCCCTCATCCGCTATCTGATGACAATGACGATCATAATATTAGCTTCGAAAGTGTATCAGAGAGTAACAGTATACGTGAAATGTTTTCAACTTCAATTTCCTTTTTACATTTAAATGTGCAAAGCTTACTGTTATGTTACCATCGTGAGAGGCCAATTGAATTAATCCATATAATTAATACATGTTTATTATAAGACTACATGATATAGAACTGCATGTTATAAAACCCCAGTGTCAACCCATCCTCTCTAAGTAAACGTTCTTTTACTCTGGAAGAGTTCGTACCACAAACTATTCTATCACGAATGAGTCCATCTTTTAAGTGTTCAAATTCGCAGTTTTTGTCTTTTAAATACAACGAACATTTTCCTATAACTTTGAGTTTATCTCCTGAATAGCTAGTAAGAGAAGTGGAAGTTTTGCTTAATTTGACGTTTGACAATTTCTTGTAAATTGAAAGCGGTAAGATGTTGACTTGAGCACCAGTATCGATTTTAAATTGTACTGTCTTACCTTGCAATTTGAATGATGTAAAGCAAGCATTTTCTTTGATTTCCGTTTTTCTATTTACTGCTCCTACGAAGTAATTTTCACCGTCCGATTCGCATGAAGAATATTCATCTAATCCGTGAACACTTTTCGAAAACTTTGATTTACAGAACTTCTGATAGTGATTCGGTTTTTTGCATTTATGGCACTTTTTACCGTATGCAGGACAGTTTCTTTTCTCGTGAGTTGTTCCGCACTTTCCACAACTGAAACTCGACCCTCGCTTCTCGTGATCTCGTCTGCTCGGACCTATCTTTGAGTAGCCTTCATTGCGGTTATTTCTTTGGTTTTGAGTTTTCCTCCTCAAAGCGTGTACTTGTTCTTCGTCATTTAACGTCTTCATCTGTTTTCGAGATTCTTCGTCGGCGCGACAAATACCAACAGCTTTGTCCACGATGGTAACATAACACTTACTTCCAAAACTTGATCTGATTCTTGCTGAGTACGAAGATTTTGATATACTGTCATTTACTGAAACTTGGTTGAACGGTAATAACTCGTTAGACTCAGTTGAACTTTTAAACTACCAGAAACCATTCAGGAAAGATAGGGGTCCCATGAAAAGTGGGGGAGGGGTAATAGTATATGTTAAAGAAAATATTCATTCGAAGAGACGTGATGATTTGGAAGTGCCCGGTGTTGAGGTTATATGGATTCAGCTAAAAATAAATAACAAAAATGTATTGTACGGAACCTTCTACGTGCCACCTAAAAGTAATAATGAAATATGGACAAAAATTGAAATTTCAATTGAGTCTGCCGTAAATGATGTAAAATGTGACCGAATTATTGTAACGGAAGACGATAACTTGCTAAATGGGGCTAATTCCAAAATACATAATATTTGTACAAATTACAGTCTAGAACAACTTATTGAAGATCCAACTCATTTTACGGAACAATCGTCTTCGCTAATTGACTTAATTATAACTGATAATTCCGATTTTGTACCGTATTGTGGAGTCGGGCCACCACTTTTAGACCAAATAAGATATCACTGTCCAGTTATGGGGTTTATTAATGCACAAAAACCTGCTTGTTTGTCTTTTAAAAGAAAAATATGGTTATATAAGCAAGGTGATTTTGATGAATATAGACACATATTGACCAAAACCAACTGGGATAGAATATTTGCTCTAAATGATGTTGATAAAATTAATTCAGAAATTTCAAATCGTATCCTTGATGCAGCTGAAATTTCCATACCCAATAGAATCGTAACTATTCGTAAATCTGACCCTGCTTGGTTAAATAACGATTTAAGAAAACTCATAAGAAAGAAAAACCGTTTACACTCGAAAGCTAAGCGGTTTAACCGACCCGCCGATTGGAATAAATTTAGACAAAATAGAAATAAAGTGACCACTTCAATAAGACAAGCTCGCGAACAATATCAAAATAATCTTATACAAAAATTGTAAAATAGTAACCTATCGGCAAGAACTTGGTGGAAAACTTGTAACCAAATTTCTGGTATCAAACCTACTCACTCGGGTATTCCTCCCCTGCTTAAGAATGATAACTTGATTTTTAATGATATCGATAAAGCGAATGAATTTAATAACTTTTTTGCCATGCAGACAAACATAGATGATACCGAAGCTGTTATTCCTGACTTAACCGTTCCAGACTATACACTAAGTGACATTACACTTAAAGATAGTGAGGTCGAAGATGTTTTAAAGATTTTAAATCCAAATAAGGCCTCAGGTCCAGACTTGATAAGTCCAATTTTATTAAAAGAGGCTGTATCACAGCTAAAATTTCCACTTTGTAAACTATTTAATTTATCTTTATCTAAAGCTATATTTCCGGCAGATTGGAAAAAAGCAAATGTAACTCCTGTTTTTAAGAGTAATAATTGTAATGAAGTAAAAAATTACAGACCAATCTCGCTGTTAAGTATATTATCAAAGTACATGGAGCGATGTGTCTATAAACATGTACACAACTTTCTTATTGAAAATAGGATAATCACCCCTAATCAATCGGGTTTTACAAAAGGCGATTCTGCCATAAATCAACTTATAGATATTTCTAACTACTTTGGTAGAGCTTTAGATAACGGAAAAGAGATTAGGGTGGTTTTTTGTGACATCAGCAAAGCTTTTGATCGGGTTTGGCATAAAGGGCTATTATCAAAACTTAAACAATATGGAATTTCTGGAAATTTATTACTTAATTGGTTTTGTGATTATCTATCTGAGAGGAGTCAACGGGTGGTCTTAAATGGAAGCAATTCAACATGGAGACAGATAAATGCAGGTGTCCCACAGGTCTCAATTTTAGGTCCGCTACTTTTTCTTATCTTTATTAATGATATAGTATCTGATATTAAAGCTACTATCAAATTATTTGCAGACGACACTAGTATTTATTTGACAATAGACACCCCTGAAAATACTGCTGAAATTCTTAATGGAGATCTGAATAAAATTCATATGTGGTCCTCTAAGTGGCTTGTAAACTTTAACTCACAAAAAACAGAAACCATGATTATTTCAAGAAAATCAATAAAACCTAGTCATCCGATCTTAAAAATGAATGACACTGATCTTCAAGAAGTGTCTTCTCATAAACATTTAGGTATTATTTTTTCAAATAATGGATTATGGAATATTCACATTGAATATATAGTTAAACGTGCATACAATAGAATAAATATCCTTAGGAAGTTGCGTTTTGTACTGAATAGGTTCACTTTAGAAAAAATGTATTTTTCATACATTCGACCAATATTAGAGTACGGTGATGTCATTTGGGATAATCAAACACAATACTTGATAAATAAAGTGGAAAATGTTCAAATTGAAGCTATGAGAATTGTAACAGGTGGGAATAAATTAACTTCGATACAGATGCTTTATAAGGAAACGGGTTGGGAAACACTTTCAGAAAGAAGGGAAAAACACAAGCTCACTATGTTTTATAAAATGGTGAATAAGGAAACTCCATATTATTTACAAAACTTGGTACCAAATCAAATAGTTAATTTACATAACCATTTCACTCGTCAGACTCAAAATACTTCGGAAATTCGTACAAGAACCAATCTATACTCCGATTATTTCCTTCCTTCGTCTATTAAATTGTGGAATAAGTTACCAGACCAAACGAGAAATTTTACGTCTTTAAGCATTTTTAAAAGTCGTATAAAAAACCCAAATGATAAATGCACAAATGTTTACTACACTGGAACAAGAATGGGTCAAGTATTACATGCCAGATTAAGGATGAATAGTAGTTCTCTAAATGAACATTTGTTCAAGCGAAATCTAGTAGATTCTTCAAACTGCTCGTGTGGTTTGATCGAGTCTACAGCTCATTTCTTATTGCATTGTAAAAAATATGACGAATTGCGTAATGACATTATTTTCTCAATTAATTATCCAGTCACACTAAACACGAATTTACTTTTATTTGGACCACAAGCTCTAAATTTAGACCAAAATAAAGATATTTTTGGAAAAGTACAAAAATTCCTACTAAAGTGCAAGAGATTTACAAGTTAAATTGTTATTCACTATTTTCACTAAGTTGCATTTCATCTAAACATGTGTGTAGTATTTCGGTGTAGTTTTCTTTTTTCTTTTTTTTACTTTTTTTTTCTTCTTTTGTTGTATTTATTTTCATTATTTTAAAATGATTTTTTTTTCTCCTTTCTTTTTTGTTATATAGTTACTTAGTTTATACTTGTTCCATATTATAGTAACATTGCATGCTATATTTATGTAATAGTTAACTTGAGTTGGTATTTCAAGGAAACGGATTAATATAAGCTATATATAGCTTGTTTCCGAATCCTATTATTATTGTGTATTTTGTATGATGATATATTTGTATTGATGATGAATAAATATGTTTAAACTAAGGTTTAAGGTCAAATCTTGACAACTTTGTACATACTTAAATTGAACTTGTATTGATTTTCATTGTCAAAAAAGTCAACCCAA
Organism: Mytilus edulis; assembly: GCF_963676685.1. Classification (NCBI taxonomy): domain Eukaryota; kingdom Metazoa; phylum Mollusca; class Bivalvia; order Mytilida; family Mytilidae; genus Mytilus; species Mytilus edulis. Next base: position 58,154,774 of record NC_092352.1, read on the forward strand.
TATGACTATATAGCTTGTCAAACCAATCTGATATTCTAGAACGCATGCATTTAGATGATATAGACTGAACATGGAAGAACCATGATCGTATGACAATATTAAAACTTATTCCATAATTTACAACTAAGCTCAGTCCAATCCTTTTAAATGGAATGATGTAGACATATTTGTTCAATAATACTCCTTTCTGCTTTAAACTTAATTAAATTCTGTCTGAACTGTAGGAATGCTGGAATTTAATTTTCTGCGTGGTTTCCCCGTGGGTAAACAGCATCAAACTCAATTATTCTTTCGCTTGTATATGAGAGATATTCCCAATAAAGGGACTTAGTTTTCCGTGAAGTTGCTCTAAATGGTAAATTAAAAGTTTTTTCTTGGTCCTCTATAGACATTTATTTAATTGAAATATGTATTCGTAAATTCGACATGTTTTATTGTCAATTTAATGCATTTTATATGGGGAGACTTAGCGCTCTGTGGATTGTGCAATGTATTAATCATTGATGTATATTATTAGAAATTTAGACATTATATATAAAAACCAGAAGGATGTATGATTTGGTCAACAAAAGAAAAGTTTTTTTTTTACCATTGTCCATTTAAATTTATTCATCTTTTCTTTTTCTACATTTCCTAGAAAATTAACGTAGCAATTTTTTCAACATATAGCTCCATTTATATTTTACAACACAAAGAGCCTCTAGTTTTAATTCTTACCATAATTTCAATTGATTTTGACATTATTAACCTTGGCTGCCATCCACGATCCAAATAATGTTTATATTTATGAATACTGTATCAAAATTGCATGGGGGGATTGCGGGTTAAAGCATGAAGCATGACTGTCGCAGATTCCTTAATTCAGTTAGTGTGCCCAGCCCCCAACCCCCTTGTGAAAAGTTCTAGATCCACCACTGAATTTGAATTGTCTCATTGGCAATCATTTATTTCTGGATCCACCACTGCATTGGAATCTTTTGTTTACAAAAAATTTCGGATTGTAGGTGGCAGCAAAAATTTACAAAATGGGCTACTACTTTGGAGTTTATAATGTACTTTAATGAAAATAACTGATCATTTGGCATTAAGGCTTTTGAAATAGATCCATTTACCAACAAAATTGTGACCTTTTTGAAGTTTTATGATAAATTTGATATTTTAGTGCCATAAGTGAACCTTGTCCTTTGAGATATACACAAAACACCTTTAACTTAGTTCAGGGACTTAATCTTTACTAAATATCAGTATGGAAAGTCCTTTCTTAGTTTGATTATTTTGAAATTTTGATTGGATGCACTATTCCTGAATAACTATGATAATTAAGCTGGTACTCAACACTTTCACTAAAATTAATTTGACTCGTTTAATTTTCATAAAATTTTGACAAAGTATTTACTTTGACCCTTTCACAAGTATATAAAAATTTCAAAAATTTTGAACCAACCGTATTGTCAGAAAAATTACACTGGTTATATAGCACTTTGACAAACAACAATTTTGATCACTGAGAAGCTTAATATTCCCTTTAAAACACCATGTAATTAAAACGTTTAGCGGAGTTTACAGAGTTATCTCCCTGTAGTGTTAGGTACCACCTTAATATCTATCTTAACTTCATATAGTTTACTAGGAGTTTTATTGAAAACAAAATGTGCAATGTATAGATTAATGATGCATCTGATACAGAAATATGCAAGTCTCTTCTGTTGGTATTAACAACGCAGACTCTGAGATGAGGGATGAAGTAATGCAAATGTCCCTTGGATTGTCTGTCAATCCCAAGTATGGATGGTTTTGACATATTATAATTGTTATAGAGTTGTTTCCCTTAGTTTCATTGAAATAGGTTTTTCTTCAGATGACATTATGTATGATTGTTCGAAACCCTCATGATATTTCTTACAATGTAATGTAACAAAAACAGGTTGCATTCATTAGGAATTTCGGTTTTTGGCATGATCTTTTAAAAAAGTTATTCTATTTGTGATCACCTTAATTTAGTTGGGGGTTGTTTTTTTTTTGGGGGGAGGGAGATTTTCTCTGATTTATACCATAACTATACTTAAACTTGTTCAATGAAAACAACAGCATCTGTAAATTAACCCCAAAATAATTGTTTATTATGATCTACATGTTTCATCCAACAAACAAAGTGTCATCAGGACAAGTACTATTATGAAATTATCAGAACAATAAGATACAAAATATGTAATTGCATGGTTTGCTGGACAACTGTGAACCTTTAGGTATCCACTTGCATTTTATCCTACCACAGGATCTCCACTTCAGGTGTAGGTTCACCATTTAGAACCTGTTTAATAAACAAAATAGAAATGTGGTCTTCATGAAGAGCCTCAACAAAAGGGGAATACAAATGATAACAGAAATATGACTTATGCTCATAAAACTGATGTACATATTTCTGTTTTTTTATGGCCTAATGAAAATGCTAATTATTTCTCCATATTCTTTGTGCATTTTATTGAAGATTTTTACACAAAAATCTCTTACTCAAATGAAAATAAGATTTAGTATTTTTCCAGTATCAGAAAAAACATCAGAGAGAATATTTTTCCTGATAAGATTAAGTAATTTTGTAGAACAGAAGTGATACTAGTGTGTTAGTGATTTTATCTGTAGTTTCCACTGATCCTCTTAAAAAAGGACATATTATCTAAAAGATTTTTATTCTCAGGGCTATTTGGCCACTAGGGAGGGGTTTAATTGGGGACATAAACACATATGAGTAGGAATTAGGTTCTAGAATGAAGTTAATATTTAGTTATAAGGGGATTATACATTTTCCCCCAGATATAAGGGGATAAATTGAATTGAAGATTGTACATTGTAGAATATGTTTTTCAATAAGTGAAATGTATATATTTACCATCAATATTTCTGGATTAAATTGTACTGTTTAAATTAAGATATATTTTTATATGTACATATTCAAATTTTCTAAAACACCTTGATACCTTCTGTTGTTGTCTACTCTATGGTCAGGTTGTTGTCTCTTTGACACATTCCCATTTCCATTCTCAATTTTATCAAACATGTTGACAAATAAAAAGGAAATTTTGAATCCACATATACAAAGGAAACTGGAGCTTCTTAAACTATCTCCAATTTTCGTATATCTTTGTTAATCACCACATTTCACAAATTGTTCAGATGGTTGACTCAGAAATTTACTTATTGATGAGGACAATTTCTTCGTGACCCTTTTCTCAATAGCCCCTTGCAACAACCTCTAAATTTTATGAGACCATCTCCTCTTTATCCTCTCATTTGAATATGTCAGTGTTGTAATCATAAGAAAATATGTATACATATAAATGTATATCTTATGTTTTATCTATATTGTTATGTCAAATGACAGAATATAGCATTTCCTTTTGATGTTCAATGACATAAAACATGAAGGCATTGTGAGGGATTTTCACTTTTATCTCTCAACAGTATAACTTTACAAGAATACGTATTTTTGTTTTAATACTCTTTGCTGAATCTTGTTAAATTGAAGAAAATTAGATTTTTAGCTCACCTAACCCAAAAGATTTCTTGATGTCTGTAATGGTTTTCATGGCCTTCTTATGGTCTTGTGGTACTCTGCTTGCATCTAGCAATATTTATAGTGCAAAGGTTGTCAAGGTGATCGCCTACTCAGTCAAGCTTAATAGGATTAAAACATCAGCATTTGGTGCATCCATACTAAGCATGCTGCATTTAGGAGTAAGAACAATAACTGCATGATCAGTCTGGAGTGAAAAAAAATGTTTCTTGGTAGGGGGCGACATATCTCCCTGTTGACTGTTAAAATCTGTCTTTGTATGCTGGTCTAGTACACATGAGAGTTCAAATTCATATCACATAAACATGTTCCTGTTTCGAATATGCATCAAACTTCATACTGGACACCTAACATCCAATCATTAGGTATTTCCACTTTTCGTAGAAAGACCTTTTGCTTTTCTTCTGATTTTTTGTTGTTGTGTTTTTTGTGTTTTTTGTGTTTTTTTGTGTTTTTTCTTTTCTTCTGCCGTTCGAGATGCTTTTTAGCTCACCTGGCCCGAAGGGCCAAGTGAGCTTGTCTCATCACTAGGCGCCCGGCGTCCGTCGTCGTCCGTCGTCCGTCGTCGTTAACTTTTACAAAAATCTTCTCCTCTGAAACTACTTTTAAAAATTTAACCAAACTTGGTTACAATCATCAGTGGGGTATCTAGTTTAAAAAATGTGTTCGGTTACCCGGCCAACCAACCAAGATGGCCGCCATGACTAAAAATAGAACATAGGGGTCAAATGTAGTTTTTGGCTTATAACTCTGAAACCGAAGCATTTAGAGCAAATCTGACTTGGGTCAAATTGTTTATTAAGTCAAGATCTATCTGCCCTGAAGTTTTCAGACGAATCGGACAACCGGTTGTAGGGTTGCTGCCCCTGAATTGGCAATTTTAAGGAAATTTTGCCGTTATATGGTTATTATCTTGAATATTATTATAGATAGAGATAAACTGTTTACAGCAATAATGTTCAGCAAAATTAGGTTGACAAATAAGTCAACATGACCGAAATGGTCAGTTGACCCCTTTAGGAGTTATTGCCCTTCATAATCAATTTTTAACCATATTTTGTAAATCTTAGTAATCTTTTACAAAAATCTTCTTCTCTGAAACTACTGGGCCAAATTTAACCAAACTTGGCCACAATCATATTTTGGGTATATAGTTTAAATAATGTGTCCGATGACCCGGCCATCAAACCAAGATGGCCGCCATGGCTAAAAATAGAAAATAGGGGTAAAATGCATTTTTTGGCTTATAACTCCAAAACCAAAGCATTTAGAGCAAATCTTTCATTTGGTAAAATTGTTCATCAGGTCAAAATGTATCTGCCCTGAAATTTTCAGATGAATCGGACAACCTGTTGTTGGGTTGCTGCCCCTAAATTGGTAATTTTAAGGAAATTTTACTGTTTTGGGTTGTTTTCTTGAATATTATTATAGATAGAGATAAACTTTAATCAGCAATAATGTACAGCAAAGTAAGATTTACAAATAAGTCAACATGTCCGAAATGGTCAATTGACCCCCTTAGGATTTATTGTCATTTATAGTCAATTTTTAACAATTTTTATAAAATTTGTAAACTTTTACTAACATTTTCCACTGAAACTACGTATATATACTGGGCCAAGTTCATTATAGATAGAGATAACTAAGCAGCAAGAATGTTCAGTAAAGTAAGACGTACAAACACATAACCATCACCAAAACACAATTTTGTCATGAATCCATCTGCTTCCTTTGTTTAGTATTCACATAGACCAAGGTGAGCGACACAGGCTCTTTAGAGCCTCTAGTTTGTCTTACAACATATCGAATGGATTTTTGGCCAATGATGTTGTACAGTAATGAGGGTTTTAAAACTAACCCTGTGTGACCGAACACTTATTCATGAAGCAGTTATCTCCCTGTGTCCCCTTTTGAGCTCACCTGGCCCGAAGGGCCAAGTGAGCTTTTCTCATCACTTGTCGTCCGTCGTCTGTCGTCCGTCGTCGTCGTCCGTTGTCGTCGTTAACTTTTTACATTTTGAACTACTTCTAGAGAACCACTGAATCGAATGAAACCAAACATGACATGAATGTTCCTTATGAGGTTCTGACCAAGTGTTGTTACTTTGTAGCCGATCCATCATCCAAGATGGCCGCCAGCGGGGGACTTATCTTGACATAGGACCCTATGGGAAATTCATACAAATGACTTCTTCTAAAGAACCACTGAATGGAATGAAACCAATCTTGGCATGAATGTTCCTTATGAGGTGCTGACCAAGTGTTGTTACTTTGTAGCCGATCAATCATCCAAGATGGCCGCCAGCTGGGGACTTAGTTTAACATAGGACCCTATGGGAAATGCATAAAAATGACTTCTTCTAGAGAACATTTGAATGGAATGAAACCAAACATGGCATGAATGTTCCTTATTAGGTTCTGACCAAGTGTAATTACTTTGTAGCCGATCCATGATCCAAGATGGCCACCATCGGGGGACTTAGTTTAACATAGGACCCTATGGGAAATGCATACAAATGACTTCTTTTAGAGAATCACTGAATGGAATGAAACTAAATATGGCATGAATGTTCCTTATGAGGTGCTGACCAAGTGTTGTTATTTTGTAGCCGATCCATCATTCAAGATGGCCGCCAGCGGGGGACTTAGTTTAACATAGGACACAATGGGAAATGCATACAAATGACTTCTTCTAGAGAACCACTAAATGGAATGAAACCAAACATGGCATGAATGTTCCTTATGAGGTGCTGACCAAGTGTTGTTACTTTGTAGCCGATCCATGATCCAAGATGGCCGCCAGTGGGGGACTTAGTTTAACATAGGACCCTATGGGAAATTCATACAAATGACTTCTAGAGAACCATTGAATGGAAAGAAACCAAACATGGCATAAATGTTCCTTATGAGGTGCGGACCAAGTGTTGTTACTTTGTAACCGAACCATCATCCAAGATTGCCGCCAGCGGGGGGACTTAGTTTAAGATAGGACCCTGATTTTATGGGAAATGCATACAAATGACATCTTTTAAAGAACCACTGAATGGAATGAAACCAAACATGGCATGAATGTTCCTTATGAGATGCTGACCAAGTGTTGTTACTTTGTCTTCGATCCATCATCCAAAATGGCTGCCAGCGGGGGGCTTAGTTTAACATAAGACCCTAAAGGGAATGCACACAAAAGTCTTCTTCTAGAGAACCAAGGAATTGAATGAAATGAAACATAGCATGAATAGTCCGTTCCTTATGAGGTGCTGGCCAAGTGTTGTTACTTTGTAGTCAAATTTTATCTGTTTTCATATGATTTCAAAAACCCAAGTAGAGTTAGGTGAGCGATACAGGCTCTTGAGAACCTCTAGTTCTTGTTATCGCTATATCTCTAAAACCGTAAAAGATTTAAGCAAACTGTTTTCACCAAATTGTTCGTCTACTCTTAAGAATGATTTGGTTAATTTGATTTGAGTGATCGGGAGACGTCTTATGGGAGTTATTTCCCTTTGAAAATTCAAGGTTTGCGATTTGTTGGATAAATTCATACGTTATAATTCGTAGAGGCCTACAGTCTTTTGATATGAAGTCCTTGGTCCGTTTGAATGAAATTGAGGTCAAGGTCAAAGGTCAAGGTCATGTAATAAATTTAGAATTTTGCTTGTTATCGTTATTCGGAAGAAACTGTGACAGTAAATGATATGGTGTGTTTGCCAAATAACTGTTTACAAAAAGGCGCAACTTCAACTTATTTACGTCGAAGAGTTTTGGTTAACCGTTATAGGAGTTTTCTCCCCTTTTTTATTTGAAATCGGTATTTCTTCACAACCATACAAGTGAATGACCTCGGGCCTTCCGATTTGAAATCACTGACCTATGACCTTGAAATTGAGGTCAAAGGTCATGGTCATGTTAGAAATTCAAAATTTTGCTTGCTATCGTTATTCACAAGAAACTGTTACAGTTAATGATATGATGTGTTTGCCAAATAACTGTTTACAATAAGGCACAACTTCAACCTATTTCAGTCGAAGTGTTTTGGTTAACCCTTATAGGAGTTTTCTCCCCTTATGTATTTGAAATCAGTACTTCTCCACAACCATACAAGTGATTGACCTGGGGTCTTTTGATTTGAGATCACTGACCTATAAACAGAAAATTGAGGTCAAGGTCAAAGGTCTATTTGATGTTCTAGATTTTGACCTTTGCTAAAAATTCTTTCTGGTTCATTATAAAACAATTAAGTCTTCTGCATCAACCTATTAATCTTATTATTAATCTTACTTTTTTATATCAGTTTGATTTACCACATTACATCAACACGGAGTAACATTTTCTCACATCGTTTTTTAAATTTCATTCTTATTATCGAGGTGGAAAGACCTTCAATTGTTCGATGAAGAATTGGTTTTTAATAATCTCATTGTTTTCTTTATTGTTAGGTTGCTGTCTCGTTGATGTTTACCCACATCTTCTTCTATTTATTTTGATATATGATGTATTTTTAACTATTTTTTACATTACCAATATGCTTATGATCTGTGTTGGGAGTAAATATTGCACTTGATAAACTGAGGATGTAATAAAATGAATTTAAAACCATTTTTATTGTACATATTCTAAAATTTATGTAAAAAGTCCCATAGGGAACTGTATTTTTCATTTTTGCAAATTGTAAATATTTAATCACTAATTATGAATTAGAAAAAAATAATCTGAATTTTATGGTTTATGAGGAAATAAATGACAAAAGAAGAGATGTACGTCTTCCCCCATGTAAACTATTTACATAAAAAATCCTTTTTCAAGTTTTTAAACTGACACAGTGAATAAAGTTGCACTATTTATTCTTTTAGAATTTATGAATCATGACTCTATTATTAAGTAAATGTTTTGTAACTCTACCTTTTTCTCCTCCCTCTCCTAAAAAACCACAAATTCAAAATAACCCATGAGGTATATAAAGTTATTTTTTTAATTGTTGAAAGGGAGACAATTCAATTACAAAATTTTGATTATTACATGTACCAACAATTGTTTATTTATTTCAGTTCTTTCATTATAAAGTGCTTTAAGCCTTTCTCAGCCCAGATAGATACAATTGGAGTTTATAGCAAGTTGTATGTAGAAACCAGCAAATATCATAAAGATTTAGCTGCCCAGGTTCAAAAGTATGTATACATTCAGAAGTCTGTATGATCAGTTTAAAATATGAAGATGTGGTATGATTCACAATGAGACAATAATGATTACTCTTCTCAAGATACCAAAATGACACAGAAATTAACAACTGTAGGTCCCAGTATGGCCTTCAACAATGAGCAAAGCCCATACTACATAGTTATCTATAAAAAGCCCCCAAAATGTCAAATAAAAAACAATTGAAAATAGAAAACTAACAGCCCAATTAATCTACAAAAAAAATAATTATCAACAAATATGTAACACAGCAACATACCACAACCACTGAATAACAGGCTCCTGACTTGGGACAGACACATACATACAGAATGTGTCAGGTTCAACATGTTAGCGGGATCCCAACCATCCCCTTAACCTGGGACAGTGGGGGTAACAGTGTAGCATAAGAGCCAACCATAAATATAATGAGGTCATTATTAAGTTCCTAGTTTGGATTTTATCTTTATCTTATACATTTGAAAGAACAACTGTAAATGTTAATATGTCAAAAACTTTATAAAGTAAGTTTTACTAAATCCCATTCAAAATTGGTGTGCTTTGAACATTTTTATGCTCCACCTACCTCCTAACATAGGAGTAAAATGCAACTTTTGGCTTATAACTCAAAAACCAAAGCATTTAGAGCAAATCTGACAGGGTAAAATTGTTTATCAGGTCAAGATCTATCTGCCCTGAAATTTTCAGATGAATTGGACAACCCGTTGATAGGTTGCTGCCCCTGAATTGGTAATTTTAAGGAAATTTTGCTGTTTTTGGTTATTATCATGATTATTATTATAGATAGAGATAAACTGTAAACAGCAAAAATGTTCAGCAAAGTAACATCTACAAATAAGTCAACAGGACCAAAATGGTTTGTTGACCCCTTTAGGAGTTATTGCCCTTAATAGTCAATTTTTAACCATTTTTCGTAAATCTTAGTTATCTTTTACAAAAATCTTCTCCTCTGAAACTACTGGGCCAAATTAAACCAACCTTAGCCACAATCATCATTGGGGTATCTAAATTAAAATGTGTCCGGTGGCTTGGCCAACCATCCAAGATGGCCGCCATGGCTAAAAATAAAACATAGGGTAAATGCAGTTTTGGGCTTATCACTCAAAAACCAAAGCATTTAGAGCAAATCTGACTGGAATAAAATTGTTTATCAGGTTAAGATCTATCTGTCCTGAAATTTTGAGATGAATTGGACAACCCGTTGATAGGTTGCTGCCCCTGAATTGGTAATTTTAAGGACATTTTGCTGTTTTTGGTTATTATCTTGAATATTATTATAGATAGAGATAAAATATAAAACAGCAAAAATGTTCAGTAAAGTAAGATCTACAAATAAGTCAATAGGACCAAAATGGTCTGTTGATCCCTTTAGGAGTAATTGCCCTTTATAGTCAATTTTTAACCATTTTTCGTAAATCTTAGTTATCTTTTACAAAAATCTTCTCCTCTGAAACTACTGGGCCAAATTAAAGTAAACTTGGCCACAATCATCATTGGGGTATCTAGTTTAAAAATTGTGTCCGGTGACCCGGCCAACCAACCAAGATGGCTGCCATGGCTAAAAATAGAACATAGGGGTAACATGCAGTTTTTGGCTTATCACTCAAAAACCAAAGCATTTAGAGCAAATCTGACATGGGGGTAAAATTGTTTATCAGGTCAAGATCTACCTGCCCTGAAATTTTCAGATGAATCTGACAACCCGTTGTTGGGTTGTTGTCCCTGAATTGGTAACTTTAAGGAAATTTTGCTGTTTCTGGTTATTATCTTGATTATTATTATAGATAGAGATAAACTGTAAACAGCAATAATGTTCATCAAAGTAAGATTTACAAATAAGTCAACATGACGAAAATGGACAATTGACCCCTAAGGAGTTATTGTCCTTTATTGTCAATTTTTTTACAATTTTCATAAAATTTGTAAATTGTTACTAACATTTTCCACTGAAACTACTGGGCCAAGTTCATTATAGATAGAAATAATTGTAAGCAGCAAGAATGTTCAGTAAAGTAAGATGTACAAACACATCACCATCACCAAAACACAATTTTGTCATGAATCCATCTGCTTCCTTTGTTTAATATTCACATAGACCAAGGTGAGCGACACAGGCTCTTTAGAGCCTCTAGTTTTTATGTTAAACTTAGTGATGTCATTTATGTATAAAAATACTTATATGAAGATGCTGAAATGCAAAGTACTGTACACAAAAAAAAAAGAAAGTAAATGTACACATTGGATAAGTTATGTGTGTTTTATAGCATTCATTCCATTTACAGACAAGTGTCAATCGGTTTCAATGACAAATTCAATTTCAGAAGAATGGATTTTTCTAAAATAAAAAAAAAATTAATGAAACAAAAACATTTTAGATTGACAGTTAACAAGTTTTGCTGTTTCTTCAAATTTTACTTCCTCAATAAAAGTCCCACATTTAAGTATTTAATGCTATATTTGTCATTTCATTTTATTTTTATAGCCGAGAGAAGAAATTGACTCAGAGGAAGATTAAACTTCAGGAAAGACAGCTTAAGGTAAAATGAATGTTAAAAGAATGAAAAAAAAACCAGTTTATAAATTTCTTCAGACTGAGAGCTTTTCTGGATTTACCTATGTAATGAAAGTTCAGAGACAATATTTGGAAGCCAAAGATATGTATAAATCGAAATTATTGAAGAGTTTAAGACCAAAAGGACACAAAAAGAAATCTGTGTCGAATGTCTTTTATGCTTTTATATATCTGGCCGTCCATTTAGAGCTTATGTCATTACTTGGAGTCTGTCTGTTGTCTGTTTTCCTTCTGTTAGCTGTCACATTTTAATTTTCTCTTCCGAATTACTGAGAAATCGTTTGGATAATTTTTGTAAGCACATTAAGGTTTTTATAAAATCCCTCAGTTGGTTCCACGAAAAGCCTGAAAAACCTGACCACATGACACATTTCTTTGTTCTGATTGGTGAATTTTCAAGTTTCTTCTTTCCTGAACTGTTAAGCCTAATCTTTTGAAGTTTTATGAGATATATGAGGTATTTCTGCAAAACCTATCTCAGAATTTTTGACTCTCAGCAATCTTTCTCTGAAATCATATGACAATTCTGAAAGATACTTCCAGTCATAGTTTATGGATGCTTTCCATGAAAAATGTTTTATTAAATTCCAATCAAGCAAAAAAAACCATTGTCACCAGATGCAACTATTCATTTTGCTTGATGAATTTGAATTTCTATTTTGATGTAACTATTGGCAAAAGTTAGTGGCGGATCCAGAAATTTTCATAAGTGCGGGCCCACTGATTACCTTAAAGGGAGCTGCTCCGGTCATGCTTCAGTGATTCCTTATATAAACAACAAAATTTTCACCAGAAAAGGGGGGGGGACGGGTCCCCGCGCCAGTGATGCTGCATGCTAAGTCTCCTCTGAGCTTTGTTGTGTTAGGTGACACTTTTCAAAGATTTTTACTAGTACATGTACAAGATGATTCATTTAGTTGCATTGTTAGCAACAGTGATGCTGCTTGTTAAGTCTCCCAAGAGCCTTTGTTGTGTTAGGTGACACTTCTCAAACATTTTTACTAGAAAATATGCAAGATTATTCATTAGGTTGCATAGTTAGCAACAGTGATGCTGCTTGCTAAGTCTCCCAAGAGCCTTTGTTGTGTTAGATTTTCTGCCAGTACATGTACAAGATGATTCATCAGGTTACATACTTAAGCTTAGCAACAGTAATGCTGCATGCTAAGTCTCCCCTGAGCCTTAGTGAGAATAATAGAAATTTTGCTAATGTTAACTAGGTTTGCCTGTCATGATTTACTGTATTTTGGAATTAAACATGAGAGTGAGACTCTATGTATATAAAGGTATATACAACTCGTCTAAACATCAACCCAACAATGTTAGATCTGTTAATTTGCTTTCGCAAATTTTGTGTTCTTCCCTCGCCAGGATTCGAACCCATGCTACTGAGATATCGTGACACCAAATCGCCTGCACTGTAGCCGTCCCGTTAGACCACACGATATATATATTTAGCTGGTTTGGATCAAATTTTTTTAATGTCAAATATATCAGTGGTGTAAAATTTTCCTTTAAAGTACATGTATATGGACTTTTATAGCTGACTATATATGTGGTATGGGCTTTGCTCATTGTTGAAGGCCGTACAGTGACCTATAGTTGTTAATATTTGTGTCATTTGGTCTCTTGTGGAGAGTTGTCTCATTGGCAATCATACCACATCTTCTTTTTTATATTGTATTGATTTTCCCAAACAACAATATATGAATGGGGTTGGTTTTTAAATCCCATCCAAATGTTTGTAATCTAGTTTGCATATTGAGATTATAAACCAGTAATGTTTAAAAAAAATACAATTATCAATGATCAAATTTATTTAATAAAATAAAAAAATAAATCACCAAAAATATTGAATATAACAGATCACACATAACACCAACTCTCCACTCTCCAAATAATTGATGTACAACCATAGACTACACACCTTGTCTAAAAAACTTGACTAAGAAATTACACAAACCATTAGTAGGTTCTTTGTGAAGTCAAATTTCTATATTTGCTAATTTAAGGGGAGACAAATGTAATTCAACAAATAGTTCAAAAGGAAGGAAACATAAGTTGTCTCCCTTTGATTACTTTAACATTGTTTTGCATAGATTTGTAAGAATCTTCTGAAATCATTGAATTATAAAAGTTCTATCAATGGATATTTAATTTTATACAGGGCATTTTATTTAGATTTAAACAGTCATACGTGGAGTTATATTTTCATTATTATATTTTCAGTTGACTATTCTCCATGCAGCTAAGATGCTACAAGATTTTTATCCAAAGAAGATTTTCCCAAGAAAGGCATTGTTTTCTGAAGAAGACTTCTGGGAAGATGAACAACTTAAGTTCAGAGACTGGAGAGGTATTAGTAATTTTAATTTCAAGCTTTTTTCATCACTCAATGTATTCTATCATTTTCCATCCCTTATAAACTTGATAGCAAAAAATATCAGCAGAACAAGATGGACACTATTTTGGTCATTTTGAGATGTCTTAAAATTTGTGCCCTTTTAAGCTCTTCTGGCCGAATAAGGGACACAGGCTCCTTGGAGCCTCTTGTTTCAAATTGTTGATATTCCACTAGATTCGTAGCATCAACTAACTTGTATTGACTGTTTCATGGCATTTACTTCTTGAATTATCTTTGAATTTTCTAGAAACGTGAAAGAAAAGTTTAGGGAAGGCACCAGTTTAATACTGAAATGATTTTAATGACTCAAATGGTTAATTTCTTCGACATTGCTAATGTTTCTTTCAATTTTTGAAGAAAAAAAAATAAAACTGGATAATTCATAATTACGAGTAATTCCAGATTCATTTCCAGGATTTGTTTTGTTTATCAAATTGAAAAAAAAAAATCACAGGCTTTTAATTTTACGACATTTTAGGTGTAATACTACCAAATCATGGTATGTCACATACGGTTGCATACGAAAATAGGTCGAAAAATAAATTTCTCTTGAATTTGACAGTTGTAGGTAATTAATCCTTCATTTTATTGCAGTAAAACATTTCTTGGTCATAAACATATATCTTAGGTATTTCAGAGCACCATTATTTTTTTATTTGGGGTTTCTATAGAATATTTTGGAAACATGAGGTTACATGGTTACTAAAGCTTGTACACAGGTTCTGAACTTCTGAAGTTATTGCCATGGTGCTCAGGATTATCAAACTATAATGGGAAGGCAGTTTAATTACAGGAAAAGGATTATGAATCAAAAACAAGTGCAAAATGGCAATAAAGAAACTCAATCTCAATGAAATGATCAAAATTATTTCTGTAAATAAATTAAAAAAATTAACCAATTATGGGATTTTTTTTTGCGAAAACTTTGAAAAAGTGCAAACAGCAAAATGATCAGCAACCAAAACAAGCATCTAGACACATGTCAACATTATCTCTCACATTCAAACTTCACACCAAATATAACCATTAAGTAATATAAAAACTTGATGTTGAAATTACAGTAACCTAACCACACAATAAAAACAAACATCAAGTATAGGGGGAGGGTTGAGATCTCATAAACATGTTTAACCCCGCCACATTTTTGCCCCTGTCCCAAGTCAGGAGTCTCTGGCCTTTGTTAGTCTTGTATTATTTTTAATTTAATTTTTTTTTGTGTACAATTTGGAGTTTAGTATTGCGTTCATTATCACTGAACGAGTATATATATTTGTTTAGGGGCCAGCTGAAGGACGCCTCCGGGTGCGGGAATTTCTCGCTACATTGAAGACCTGTTGGTGACCTTCTGCTGTTGTTTGTTCTATGGTCGGGTTGTTGTCTCTTTGACACATTCCCCATTTCCATTCTCAATTTTATCAACACACTTGTCTTCTTTATCTCTCACATACAAACTTCACACCAAATATCAGCTCTAAGGAATATAAGGATATTTTGATGTTGACTTTAATTAGAACATAACTCAACAACTAAACAAAAACATACATCTTCACACATGCCTTCATTTCCTCTGACATTCAAACTTCACACCAAATACCATAACAAAAGAATATAAGGATATGTGTTGTTGACATTAATTAGACAGTAACCCGACATAAGAATAAAAACATGCATCTTCACACTTGCCTATATTTCCTTTCACATTCAAACTCCACACCAAATACCATACCAAAGGAATATAGGGATATATGTGTTCACATTACAGCTTTTACATTAATGCTAGCAAGACAAATCTTTGTTTGGCTTGCTTGCTTTGTTTGTATCAATGTTTGCTCAAGCATGGTAATTAAGATAGGCGGGGCTTCAGCTTGTATACATCATTCTTAAATTTTATTGGACGTTATGTTGGAGGTTAAGGACACTAAATTTTAAATATCACATGACACGTATTCTCTCATGTTTCCTTAACTGTAAATATACAATACAGACAGGATTCTACTTCGTCGAAATTATCTTCCTATTTCGCCAGTTCATTTTCACAATCGTAGAAACGGAAGACAATTTTTTTTTCAGAGATCCAACTTAAAGACTGTCATCAAGCACTTTTAGTAAAATAGCTATTCGAACACACCTACTCTGATTTTGTGATCCATTGGATAGGTATTTCACTTGACCCCTATATTTCTTCTTTTAGTACTGTGGTTTTTTTATGTTATAAAGTCAAACTGTAGCTTTGCTATATAAAATGATAGAGTCTGAAGCAAGATGATGTATCAAATACTCTTGTTTTGTACATTTTCAAGACAAAATATTCATCTCAAACACACCCTAACATAAAAAGGTGCACTCGATTTTCTCTTCGATACAATTGTTTCCCATTTTTTGGAATATTTTCTCGAGTTGCATAATCGAAGGACAGACATGGAAATAACTGACTGAACTAATAGATTGATATGTTATAAAAACAATATTAGGTCAATTAATGTTAAAGGCCAGTTTCTCAGCCTCATACAAGAAAAAAGTTTATATTTTTCTTTCATTGACAAATTATTGTATTTTTACAGGTGAGAAAACATGTGAGAATATTTGTCATGTGATGTTTTAAAATTTAGTGTCCTTAACCTCAGACTTATGTACGTCCAATAAAATCTAAGTATGATGTATACAAGCCGAAGCCCCGCCTATCTTAATTACCATGCTTGAGCAAACACTGATACAAACAAAGCAAGTAAGCGAAACAAAGATTTGTCTTGCTAGCATTAATGTAAAAGCTGTAATTAGACAGTAACACAACAACTCACCAATAACAAACATCTACACACATGTCTACATTATCTCTCATATTCAAACTTCACTCAAAATATCACTGCTAAGGAATATAAGGATATTTATTCGATGTTGACATTAATTAGACCATAACTCAACAACACAACAACACAACAAAAACATACATCTTCACACTTGCCTATATTTCCTGTCACATTTAAACTTCACACTGAATATCCCCACTTAGAAATATAAGGATATTTAATGTTGGCATTGATTAGACAGTAACCCAACATCACAACAAAAACAAACATCTACACACTTTGTCTACAATACCTTTTACATTCAAACTTTGCACTATTCAATATTACCACTGTTTTTAGATTGATCACTTTCATAGAAAAGCAATATTCATATGATCACTCTGTGTATATCATATATGTTATCCACATGACAAATTAAATTTTGTCAAGTTTCTGCCCATGTTATCACAAATAAAACCTGAAGACTCATTATGTTTATAAAAGATATACTTAGGATACTTCAGTCCCTCCTCCTTATTAATCAGTACTCTACTATCTTCTCCATCTTTTGCTATTACTTTTATTCTTTGAGAGTCTATTACAATAATGTTACCATAATTATCTATACAAAGACCTTTTGGTCCTGTTAAATCCTGTTTATATTCCCAGATCTGTTTACCTGATTCATCATAACAGTATACTGCCTTACTTAAAAAGTCAGTATAGATTACTCTTTTATCCCAATAACTAAGATAAAACAGATATGATTGATTCTGAACTTGTATTGACATCAGGGTATTTCCTTCCAAGTCTATAATACAAATTTCATCTCTATTTAAACCTACAGCCAGAGAATTATCTGAAAATGATAAACCATAGCATAGTTTTCCTAATTTCAAAACTTTGGTAACTGTTTCATTCTCCATATTGAAGATCTTAATGGCTAACTCTCTAGGATAAGTTATGGCAATATTGTGCTGATTGATCTGTGTAACACTGTGGGCATCACCAGGTATAGATAACTGTTTCTGAAGTTTGCCATCAGAACTAAGTAGGTTAACTTTACCATAGGATTCAACTACTATAACTCTACCATCACTCAGACAAATCATGTCACTAATACGCTTCTCTATGTTGATCTCTATCTTTGTCTCAGTATTCATTGTCATGTTGTTTATGTTGGATTGTTCTTGTGATTTCACTTGTGCTTTCCTCCTCAAACTTTTTTTTTTATTTAAGTTTATTTCTGTCTTAACAATCATTACTTCTCCTAAAGATTCTAAGGAAACTAATTTGCTTAGTATGTTTTCTATCTCATCATTTTGCTTCATTTTGATGTCAACTTCTTTTGTCCTCTCATCATCTTCTAGATCTTCAATATAACGTTGACATTGATGTACTTGTTGTTCAATCTGATGTACACCTAGAAATGATTGCAGTTTGGAAGTATTTGTTGTAACTATTTGTAAATGTTCTTTCATTTTATTTAAGTTTTCCCTTTTCCCTTCAATTTCTGAGATGAAATCAGTTGCTTTTGATTTTTCTAGATTCCACAAGATATCTGTTTCTTGACATAACTTCTCCTCAAGGCGGTCTAAATGCTTATTTATTTCTTTTCTAATCGCATTAATTGATTTCTGTATGCCAACGCAATGATTTCCTCCTGTTTTAATGTTTTTTAATTTGCTGGTCACTAATTGGTCAAGAATAGATAAGGAATAATTGATGTCTTTTTCTACAGTTTCTTTGGAATGTTCAATTTTAGTTTTCTCCACTACGCTAGCTAAACTTGTTATTCCGGTACATTTTGAATGACTAGTGGAAATACATTTATCACAGGATGGCATTAAATGACTGGGACAGTACAAGTGGAGCGGTTGATTATGTTTGTCACACTCCATTTTGATCCCTCGGTTGGAAGGTTAATAATCACTTTTGATATCGATATCACATGATGTTTCCGTTTTGTTCTTTTATCTTAAAAACTGTAATAGAAGATAGAAACTTCATCAGCAAGACAAGATCTGCAAATAAGGCAGCATAACTGAAATGAATTGTTGACCTCTTTATGAAGTTTGTGCCTTTTAATGATGGTTTTCCCCATTTTCCCCAATTATCTTGAAAACTGTATAGATAGAAACTTCCAATAGCAAATGATTAGCAAGGAAACAAGTGAAACTGCGAGCTACTGCTCACTGATGATACCCCCGCTGCAAGTGGATAATATTAATAGTGTAAAAATATGCAAGTGTTCGGTAAACAGGAAGTTGTCGAGTGATGAATCTGAAAAACGCATCACACGGTATAGCTGACTTATATAAATCCTGAAACCAAATTTCAGAATTCCTTGTATTGTAGTTCCTGAGAAAAATGTGACGAAAATTTTCAACTTGGCTATCATGTGTAAAATCATACAAGTGTTCGGTAAACAGGAAATTGTGAAGTGATCAATCTGAAAACGCATCACACGGTATAGCTGACTTAGATAAACCCTGAAACCAAATTTCAGAAATCCTTGTATTGTAGTTCCTGAGAAAAATGCGACGAAAAATATTCATGGGACGGACTGACGGACTGACGGAAGGACAGACAGAGGTAAAACAGTATACCCCCCCCTTTTTTAAAGCGGGGATACCCCCTTTTTTTAAAGCGGGGGTATAATAATGGCTGAAATCACCAGTAGACTCTTTATTTGAGTTATTGCCCATAAATGATAGTTTTTAACATTTTTATGCATTTGTTGCCTTTTATTATCTTGAAAACTTAAATATATAGAAAGAAATATTTTTGAAAAGGAAAAAATATCAGCAGGATAAGATCAACAACATGACAAATATTTTTGCATGACTGAAATAGTCAGTTAACTCTTAACTCAGTGAGTTAACTCTTTAGTCAATAAGTTAACTCTTAACTCAGTTTACTCTTTAGTCAATAGTGTTATTTATATTTTTACTAAAAAGTGGTCATTGTTAAATATACAGCTGAGGGGAAAAGGCTCTTTAGAGCCTCTACTTTAGACCTAAAATCTGTTGGAAAACCCTATCACAACCTATGATCAAAATGTGCCAGGTTTGGACTTGATACACTGGAAACAAAATATTCTGAGATGGTAGTCGAAATAAATTATGCTAAAAACTGATTTAAGTATATTGAAAAAATTGGTCAAAAATAGACACAAATACACAGATCGAACACAGTTGAGGGGTAACTTAGTATTTTCTAATGTGAAGGGCCAAAAAAAAGTAGTATTATGTATTGATACTAATATCACAACTATTTCTATGTCAAATATATAGCTTTTTAGGCGTATTAAAAAAAACCAATAAAATTTTAAGGTCAATTTTAACTCTTTTTTTAACAAGTTTTGTGCTCAAACACTTTTTTGTACAGTATATGACTTTAATAATATAACCAAAATGCAGGATTGAGGTGTACATTTTTATGAAGAAAGGCCAACCAAGGCCAACCACAAAAATGCTTTACCTTTAAAGATTGATATGATATAAACACTCTATTTGTCTTAAAAATCTCTTGAGTCTCTCAAGAAGTTCTCACACATCAATTAATTCAAAGAAGGGATAATTTGTTAGCTATAATTTATCAATATTCCCAAAGAAATTATTTACTGCAGTATTAGGACATGGGGTATAATTGCAAAACGGGACAATTCATAATTCAACAGGAACAAAATGACTTGGATAAAACAGTTATATGTCACTTGAAACATAAATATATAAACTGCTTTTTATGAGTAAAATATTTTGTTTCATAGTCATACAGTATGATGCATGGTGGCATACATATATTTATATATTTAGGGTAAACATATGATATATCAATAAAAATACAATTAATTGATCAATTTAAAACACTTAATGTTACCTTGATGCTAATTTGACTTTCAAAAATTAATAATTTTCCTCATTTTTACCTCTTGATTTGAGTCTATACCACTTCATCTGTTAACATTTAATTTTGACTTTCTTTTTGCGTCTCTTTTTTGTCAATGTCATCCTACCAGGAAGTTAATTGAGACATATTTATACCTGATCTAGGTAACCAGTACATATTTAAATGACTGATTATATCTGTGAATATGATACATAATTATGAATTAAACGTGTGCATGATTTTTGGAACTGTTCAGAAGAGTATTTATTTCACTTGGTGGTATTTAAAAAATTGACATTTGATTTAAAATGCTGGCCAATAATTTAACCTTTGATAAAATTTGCTGATATCATTTCCCAAGTTTAGGCATTAGATTTATATTCTGAAGTTTAAAGTCATAAGAAACGAGTGACCGGTGAAAAATAATGTTCTTCCAATTCTTGAACCAATGCATACAAACATCATAAACTTAAGTCTTCTGTGCACGAATTTATCATTTTTTTGGCATAAATTTCGTATAATCGTAAATTTTTTTTTCAATCAGTCAGTGTTGTTGTGAAAATATGGCAGGTAATTAAAGTTCGTGTTTTGAAGCCGAAGTTTAACGATTGTCACCTGTTTGTCAACAATCAACAAAAAAGCATGGAAATTGAGCACGTGATTAACATGTAAATTCAGATAATAGTTTATTTTAAGGACATCCATGCGTATTGCGATCACCGGATTTTTACGGGATGGGTCACACTGAGGTCACTTTGCATACGGAAAATATGTCGGGGAATTGCTTCCTGGAAGCAAGCAATTAAAATAAAGTAAACTTCTTCTAAATATGAATATATTAAAGAATTTTCTTCAGAAAAAAGTATATGTACATAAGTTTTATAATGAAAACTATCCATTGAGTTATAAAAAAACATATGCATTATTTTTTTTATTTGAGGTTTCTTATGACTTTAAAGAGCAAAAAAAAAAAACCAAGTACAGAAAAGTATGTCTTAATGGCTGTATTTATCATATGTCACTTCTTTCCATTTGTTTGTCATATTAAATAAATTTTATACTTTCAAAAATAATTCCTTACATTATATATACATGTGTTTAATGGGAGGTAACTCTTATTCATTTATCATAATATTTAAGATAACTCTTGTGGTTATTTACATTTATATTTCTTTGTTTCAAATAAAGGATAGATAGAGCAACATTTTTCTGTCATAATGTTCTCAGATTACATTTCTTTTAATTTTCTTAATCAATTCTACTACATGATGAGTAATTTGAAAATGCACACTAAAAAATTATAAAACAATAAATATACATGAAAAACCATTAAGATCTGTATTTTTTTTCTTGAAACATATCTGCTGCCTGTTGACTTGTAAAAGCCCCTTTTGTGTAAGGTTAATCACATTTGATACAAGAAAAAACACATGAAGTGCTACCATGTGGAATAAGATGAACAATCTGCATGGTTGATTTCCTATTAGAAAATCTGGCAGAACAATTTTGTTTCATCTATTATTACTGTGGACAAACATTAAGGTCTTACCTTAAGCTTCCTTTATTAACTTCCACACCAGGATTTCCCCTGGGTCAATTATTTTTTTCGCCACCTCCTTCGCCAAAACAATGTATTTTTTGCCACTCTATTATTATTTTTCGCCAAGTAACACAAATGTATTTTTCTTTTAAAATTTTCCTTTTTTTCCTGTCCCCCCTAAATAACACGAATTTGCCCCATTGCTGTCTATGATTAATAGTGGTTTTTACATCACTTGAAATAGATCCCTCATGTAAGGTGTAGTCAATATAGGGTTACTCTCATTCGAGGGGTTGTTCCCAACCTTTTGAATGAATTTCTTCATAACAACAGTTTTCTTTTCTAGACCATTGAAAAATGTAAAACTATGCTTGAAACACTTGTGTCCCTGAAACCACTTTAAAGTACCTACTGAAATCAATTATCGATATCAAAGTTAAATGATAGTTTTAAATCAGAGACCTTTCTTGCTTTTGTACATTTTTCGTCATAACAACAGTTTTCTTTTATGGACTATCATTAAAAGAAGGAGAGGAGTCGTCAAAATTTTGTTTCAAACACGTGTGTCGCAAAGTGGTTAATAAATCCTGTATGTGATATGTGACGGGCGCAATTTAACCATATTATTTTGTGATTATTAATTAGTCCTTTGATGTGGATAGCTATAAAATGCATTCAGCTGAATATTGATTTTCTGTCAAAATCTTAACCAGTTCAAGGTGAATTCCGAGTATTGTCGGATCAGGTAGTCCAAGAAACTAAAAAAAGTTGATAAACAAGATGGTTAAAAATAAATCATTATATATATTTCTTTCGCCAAATTCTCTGCCAATGACGAATTTTTAATTGTCACAATTATAATTTTTTCGTAAATTGCGAAAATGGTGACCGCCAGCAGAAACCCTGTTCCACACTATTGTTTGTTTTAAAATTGGTAACAAAATGTAGTTTTGAAAATAATGCAATACAATTAAGCATAGAATTTGATGCTAAAATGTAATAGTACATGGCATTAAGTTCTTTAGGGGGACACCTAGCTATTGATGGATTCTTAGTTTAAATATTTAGTTTTTAACAAATTTCATTTAAAAACAAATATGGTTTTTTTTGTGTCTTTCTTGTTTTGTTTACTGAACAATAAATATTTTTCAGGGCTAGCTTGTAAAAAGTTAAAAGACGTATTTTCTGAAGGATTTCTGATACCATTGGAGGGAACTGACACACACTTCCAGTTGGAGGTATGTTTTAATATTGATGACATGGTGGAAAGAGGATTTAAGGTTCCTGCAATGTGATGAATATTTAGGATTGCCCTTAATCTAATGTTTCCTATCATAAAACTTTACTCAGTACTTGGACAACAAAATTTGTACTCTAAACAACGAATCCAGTTTTTTGATTGTATGTTTTCTTAGACCAAGTACTCAAAAAGTTTTGACCAAAAAGATGTCCCTTTTCTTTGAGTCATTGTAGTAGCTTAACTAATAAACTTGCAAATTAACAGATCTTATTTTTTACTGTTAAAACTGTTTATTCAAAGAAAAGTGATTATTCTAAACAATCTATATTTTGTCCTTAATTGCATAGCATAATATGTTATCTTTTAAAATAGGTTAAATTATGATTTATCAGTGATGCAGACTAGCAAGGAACTAGTTGCTAAAACCCTTAAAATAAGTCTAGGATAATGAATTTTATATGTTGTACAAAACCAAGTAGCTTCTAGAAATTTCTTCTTATTTCCATTGGTTCATAATCCCAGGCGTCAAAGAAGCTATAAATTGGCAACCAATAAGATTAATTCTACCCCAACCATGTGGCATACGTTCCACCTGACTTTTACCCTACATGTAGTGGTTTTAATTTATATTCTATTTATATATTGTGTATATAAACCTAAGACTAATTTCCGTTATATTATAAAATGTTATTCTGATGCTGTATAGTTAGTAATTGCAGATGTAACTTCAAAGAGCACTTAATTGTTTCTGTGTACCAATCCGTAATAATTTTTGTTTAGGTACAACATTTACACCTGGGAAGATATGTGGAAATGGTGAAGACTGGAGACTTCCATGATGACTTAGACATTGTTACTGAAGTCCATTCGACTTCAGGTAAGTCAAACATGTTTAAAGTCATCAATGAAAAACACCCATATAAAAGAAGATGTGGTGTAATTGTCAATGAGATAACTTTTCACCATAGTCCTTATTTCCAATTTTATAACAAGTAACAAGACAGTAATGCAGAAATAGTCATAAATGTTTAGATATTTAGGGAACAGTTTCCTCAGCACTAATACTTCTGTTTGAGGATAATAATGAACTTTAAGATTATTCATAAATCCATAAGATTTATATATTGAGCATAATATAAAAAAAAAAATAGTAGTAGATATTAAGTTGAATTTTTCGAAAAACTAAGGATTTTCTTATCCCAGGCATAGATTACCTTATCCGTATTTGGCACAACTTTTTGGAATTTTGGATCCTTATTGTCTTCAACTTTGTACTTGTTTGGCTTTATAAATATTTTATATGAGCGTCACTGATGAGTCTTATGTAGACTAAACGCGCGTCTGGCGTACTTAATTATAATCCTGGTACCTTTGATAATTATTGAAACTTCCTAGTCATTATATTTGCAGCAGATAAATGTTATCAGTTATTTTCAGGATTACATAATCTAAGATACATACCTGCCAACTTTTCAAAATGCCCATGGGGGTTTTGTGTGCAAGATGGCTCTCATAGTCCTACAAAACCTTTAAGGAGGTCTTCAGGTATGAAGGTATCTTGCGAGTCAACAAGGGAGACCAAGATCTTGTCATTTGGGATAGAATAATTCACAATACTCATTCACCCCAAAATATTTAAATTACTTCTATTTGAACATTTAAAAAATATACTTTTTTTCTATCTTGTCAAAAGTCTTCCAAACCACATAAAATCATTCTGTTTTGATTTAAGGTGATGTAGCAGTCAAAAGACCGTCTGCTGATTTAGATATCTTCAACCCAAGTCGTGTGATCCATGCTACTGCAGCATTTGCTACAAGGAGGTAAAATATCATCTGTATTGGTATAAATGATCTGTTTTGTTTGAGCGAATGATCCATGTTTAAAACTATAATTTGACCTATAATGGTTTACTTTTACAAATTATGATTTGGATGAAGAGTTGTCTCATTGTCACTCATACCATATGTTATTATATCTAATAACAGAAAATCTGATTTATGATAATAATCATTTTTAATGATAGAACTTTGTCAGGTTTTCTTGTTACTGAAAGTAAATGGGTGAATTTTATACACCTTATATGAAAATATGTGCTGTTTGATCCTATTGAACTTTTGATGTCATACAATTATCATTTTTAACCGGATTTTTGTGACAAAAATGTCGGTTATTGATTTGGGGATGTACGGCGGGCAGGCGGTCGGTCGGGCGGGCGGGCGGCAATCAAATGTTGTCCGTGCATTAACTCATGAACCGTTCAACCAAAGCTTTTAAAATTTTAATATGTTGTTACTGACAACTAAATGAAGGTCAAGTTCAATAATGGCGATTTTGACTTTTACCGTTCAGGAGCTATGGTTCTTGAAAGATTGAAAAATGGAGTTTCCAGTTGTGTCCGTGCATTTACGCATGAACTATTCTACCTAAGCTTCCCAAATTTTAATATGTTGTTACTGATGACAAAATGGAGGTCAAGTTCAATAATGACGATTTTGACTTTTACCGTTCAGGAGTTATGGTTCTTGAAAGATTGAAAAATGGTGTTTCCAGTCGTGTCCATGCATTTACGCATGAACTTTTCTACCAAAGCTTCCCAAATTTTAATATGTTGTTACTGATGACAAAATAAAGGTCAAGTTCAATAATGACGATTTTGACTTTTACCGTTCAGGAGTTATGGTTCTTGAAAGATTGAAAAATGGTGTTTCCAGTCGTGTCCGTGCATTTTCTCATGAACCATTCAACCAAAGCTTTTGAAATTTTTATATGTTGTTACTGATGGCAAATTAGAGGTCAAGTTCAATAATGACGATTTTGACTTTTACCGTTCAGGAGTTATGGTTCTTGAAAGATTGTGAAATGGCGTTTCCATTCACGTTGTTGCATTTACTCATGAACCATTCAATCTAAGCTTTTCAAATTTTAAGATGTTGATACTGATGACAAAATGGAGGTCAAATTTGATATTGACGATTTTCATTTTCACCATTCATCAGTAATGGTTCTTGTGATGTTGCCAGGACAAAAAAAAATATTAATAAATCCGGTTTGCTGTCGTTGTGACAGCCTCTTGTTCCAATATGGTATCAGATATTTTCTATTGTGATGTCCAAATTTATGTGATTCCAGTAATGGTGGACAAATAGCAATACGGTGTATTGAATATGGATTGTGTAGAAATGCTGTAAAGCAAATAATTTTCTCAACATTTTCAGGAAGAAAAAATAAATCATGAAAATAAATTGTCTATGTACTATGCACAAATACATCAAGAAAAAAAAGAAATCCTGAAGTCATGAAGTTGGCTATAAAAGGGCTGAAGTAAAATTCAGTGTCCATCAAAAATAATGTTAAAATAGGGTCTACAACATATTTTTTTTATCAGGTTTAATTAGTTGACACCTATGTAATTAACAGTATACAGAATTTCACTTTAGGCATCCACATTTTATAGTTAGCTAAAAGTTATAAATAAGTTTTCCAATAACAATGGGACGACAAACTTGATGATATTAGTTAAATAAGAGAAAGAAGTCCAATTGCAAATGGACTTAGAGTGACCATGAACTGGTTTCTACTTTCCAACAGGCATGTTTAAATTTTTGGATTACAGTAGGTCTGTGGTTAAATGAGAGAGTATGGTAAGTTACAGGTAGTTAAAGAAGGTATTTTATATTCATCTATCCTACATTACATCACAGATAATAAATAATCAGACTGAACCATTTACTTTGACCTCTGCAAAGTAGGATTGGAGGTCATGTAAATTTAACCTTCCAACTCTTTACAGCGATACACTACTGTTGCCTTTATTTAGAAGTTTAAGTTTAAGATTTCTCTTTTTAAAGTTTAAAAAAAGAATGCATTACAGAATATTATACTTTAAAGAATGTGATTAATGTTATATCTGAATTATCAATAAAAATCTTAAATTTGTTTTTATTACTGTTTTGTTTGTTTGTTTTTCTATAGACCAAGGTCATGGCCATGGAAACAAGATAGGAAAGCAGCTACATTTGACAAGCTACAGATTCCACTTCCTATTCAACATCCTGCCAGCATAGCTATTTCTATATACAACAGGTATGTTACTATTTAACAAGCTACTAATTCTACTTCCTATTCAACATCATGCCAGCATAGCTATTTCAATATACAACAGGAATGTTGTTGTTTGTTGACTGAAAATATCACAAAATATAACTCAAACTAAATATTTGTATTGATAAAAATAATTTAGTCTCACAATTAACTGATTCTACCTCTTACAAAGTGCAAATTTAAAGGTAGATTAATCAGTTGCCTAAGTAAAATTTTGTTCGCTGCCTATTTACAAATATAACTAATGTTAGGAATATTTTACAAAATATTTACTTTCTTTTATTCCAGAGAACATGACCAGAATCCAATAAACTATGATGACTATTACTGTCAGAGGATTATCAGAGCTACAAAAGAGGTACCGTATATGGGTGATCCCATATCTAATGATTTTTATGAAGTAGAACTCACAGACAACACAATTGAAAATGAAACACCTGAAAAAAATATAGACAACTTAAGTAGTCCTTATTTACATATAGCACAACAAGAGCGGTCATTTTCAGATGAAAACATGGCTGCAAGTCCCATTTCAATAAATGAAGTAGACGTTGTTGTTCATAGTTCACCAATGTCAGCCGCACCAAATGAAACATTGACGGAAGGAGATGTTGTGGTGAACGCTCAATACAAGAGTGATGTTGCAGTGAAAACTTCCAACGAAGATGACATTGTTGTGAATACTCCAGACAAAAGTGATGGTGTGGAAAGAGTTTGTTTCGAAGACAAAGAACGGGACACGAGTTGTGCAATAGATATACCAGACATACCAGATGCTGATGCATAATTCACTCGGTAGAAAATATTCAGAGGAATTCATCTTCTTGGTTAATAATCAAGGGGAGATAACTTGCAATAGATTAACTCCCTTACGATCTGAAATGGAAATAAAATCTTCCTAATATGTCCTCATTCGTGATGGCCCAAGCCAACATTTCATGCATTACTATTATGTCAAAAATTTCTGTCTTTATGAAAAAGACTCATACCATTTCAGTATTTTCACCCAAGTCTGTGTCTGTATGTGTGTATTGTCATTCAAAGTGCTTTGAAGTCTGAAGCTTTTAGGTTGCCACAGCTTCTAAAACAAATCATGTTAAATATTTTGAATAGTGCAAAATTAATTGAAGTTCTGGGGTTTATATAGAACTAAGTGTTGTAGCGATGTTATAAACTGTATGAACATTTAACTTTGAACTTAGGATGTACATCAGGGCTTCCAAAACGGTCATATATTCCAGTCATTTATATAATGTCCGGTAAAAGTCCGGCTGGGCAAAGCATGAAACGGTCATATACTTTTTAGTTTTCAAGGCTTTTTCGGTCATTTTTACATAATTCACGATCTTTTTGACCCAACCTTTTGCCTTTAACATCAACACATTTCCGGTCATAAATGTGACATGATGATTAATTACTATCAAAACAACACTTACTTAATACTTTCTAATTTTAATCAAGCCTATTAGTAGTTGGACAGCTGAAATCTACCTGTTCAAGTGACAGGTGAACCATGTTCAGTACCGGACATCGTATAAATTGATCGGTTTATTCACAATTATTTTCTTACATTTCAGCGGTTTGTATCTAAATGATTTAGTCCAAAAGATTAAAATTATTAGAAATTAGTTTATCAACATGATTTGATGAAAAATTTAAAAAGGTATTAAAAAAAAAATCGTCAGAACTACGTCGTATGAACTAGAACACGTGTGCGCATGTGCACAGGTGGGAAATTTAATAATGCATCCTACATTTCTTTAAAAATGCTAAAATTATCATTGATACCTGTATCTAACGTCCAATGCAAGAAGTTTGTTGAAGAAATAACGTTGAAAGAGCTTCTTCTCTCAGTCGTGCTTTGTAAACTTACACGGATTTTAGGTATCCGTTTATGGTCCATGTTTTACCATTGTCAAGTCAACATCCGGTTGAAAACGAAAGTAAAGTTTTTGACAATGTCTTTTTGCACAAATAAAAAGTCTAAGGCAGATATGAGCACGCTGATGTGCACACTTTGAATGATGCACTGCCAATTTAACAGTAACATCCGAACATCAAATTCATATCATATCAAAGTAAAGTTTAAAATCTTTTTTTTTTAAATGTAATGTCAATCATTGGAATGGCCATCTGATTACCATAATTGCCTTTTGTGACTAAGTCTTAAGGGATTAAAATCGGGATCAGATATGAAATGTCCGGCTGGCTCAAATATTTTTTGGAAGCCCTGATGTACATGCCATGAACTTTGACTGAACAATCAATGCAATGAATCTTATATGGATCATAGTGGTGTCTGGACAAATCATCATATATATATTTGTGCATATTTATTAAGGTGTAACTAGTAACTTATTCAAACTTTAGTCCTGCCATATACTATTCTAAAGTGCTTAATATAATTTTAATTTTTTTATAGACATATTCACTTTAATTATTTTGAATATAATCTATTTTAAGAACATCATACTGTTATAAGATTAATTTATTTTAAACAGCAACCAGTTTCATCAATTGTCTCCCTTGAAGAGATTATAACTGACTAGTCCAAAGGTACAATGACTTGATGCATTGACTTTTATTACCCATATATACTGTTCAAGATTGCATGTTTGAATGAAAAGTTGTGATATGTATTTGACTGCTTTCAAAACATTACAAAACCGCTATGAATTTAGTTTGGCCAGTAACTGCAATGAAATAGAATGGTACACATGTTTTTTTATCAAAAACATGCACATTTGTGTTCAGTCACTTCTGAAACTAAATAAATTTACTTTACAGGTTCTTTTAAATTAACCTTGAACGTTTTTATATATTCAGCATGTTTATGTGTCCACACTTTAATACATTTGTTACAGTAAGAATGAAAATACTGTAGATTTTATATAGGAATTTGAAAAAACCCTGAGAACATTTTCAATGAAATGAAATTCTATATGAAGGAAACTACTGTATATTTCATATATGATTTTGAAAATCCTTGAGAAAATTTTTAGAAGAATGAAATTCGATAATGGATGCATCAGTATCTTCATGTGGACACCATAATTTCATAGGCTTACATGTGGGTCTGGTTACTGTTTACATAATAGAGAATGACAGGCAAATAAAGGAGAGTGAAAGGCAAACAATATTAGAAAAAAGACACAAATAGACACAAAATTAAGAATACAGAATAATTGGGAGCTGCTTTACAAAGCATAGAAAATAAGGGGGTGTTAATGTTATAGAAAAGAGAATTATGGGCAAAATGAATAATAAATAGAGAAAAAAAAACACAAATAAAAACCCGCCCAGACCCTCTAACATAATGGAAGAACCAAGACTAAAAAACTCACTTAATATATTCACCAACCAATAAAAATGCCATTTATCTTATACCAAAATAAGTATGTTACATATATACATGATATACTTATATAAAAGAATGTTTTCAACGAAATTCTACAAGAGCATTTCATTTTCATAGTATGAAATGATGTTTTCTTTTCTTAGTAGAAAATCATGTCCATGGAAATAGGTCACATGTTATAAGAATATATCTACTGTTTAAATGAAAGTCTCATGCCGTAATTAATTCAGCTGTAGGGAATGTCATTTTATTTTTACTAAAAGCATGAATTTTAAAACTGAATTAAATTTGTCATGTTAAATTATTTAGTTTCCTGGACCATATCATTGTGCCAAACTTATAATATATATTTTATAACCTTGCCACTTTTTATCATCACACATAATTTGTCTTCCTTTATATAGTATGTTTCATTCATTTTTACATGTTTAAGTTCACCACCAAATTTTACCAGTATTCTACTTTTATTTTTAATGGGACCCAAGTGTTTTTTCCTATTTGATTATTTATAGATTGTTAGAAGGTTGATGCTTTGTTTTTCATGTTAGTCATGTATTTTGTATTCTTGTTTTTCATGGAAGTTGTGTATTTTGTTGTTTCATATTCTGAACAAATGTTATTTTGCCTAATGCTAAATCTTTGTGTGTATTTTATCTATTTTCCTTATAAATATCTTACTTTAGTACTGTTGGACTTGTTTTGGTGCTATTCATTAAATATTTAACATTATTTGTATGACAATGCTATCCTCATTGAAATATTTGCATTTTATAAACTGATTAAATGTTAGGTAGTTATTCTCACATTTAAAATTTGTTTCTTTTTCATTTTTTTATGCAGATTTTAGAAGTTTTGGAAAAATTTTATACCAATCTGACTGAAATTTTAGTGTTTTGTTTAATACTTTTAGAAAGTCAACCTTTGGAATCTTTTCATAATTTAAATGTTTGATATTTATTGGTTGACAATGGTTTGTGGTAAAATACAAGCAGTTTAAGCTAGTATGTTGCTTATAATATCAGTTTTCTTATTATTTTTTTTTAAAATTTAGTACAGTGGATGTGGGAATGGCTGCTTATATCAATATTAATAATGCATTTGATTTAAAACAGGGTTAAGCCATTTTTGATTTTTTTTTGGAAAAGATATTTATGTATATATATCTTGCATGTTTTGATTATTATTGTAAATACAAGTCAGTAGTGATAGATTTACAATCTGAAATTGAGGAATGAGTAGCTTCTTTATCGACTGATTGCTCTGCCAAACTGGAGTCGAAGTCATAGATGTTTTTTTATTAAGACTATACATCCCCAGAGTGCTAAAAAATGGTGGTCTGAAGGATTTACATCCAAAATTTTGCAAAAGACGAACACAATAGTTGTATTTTGTAATAGAAATAAATGTGAGGTTAATCAGATTTTCTTCAAGCACCGCCATGTTTAGTGAAGGAGTGCATTGTCTTGTGTGTCAGAGACATTGCCTGACTAAGGAGGACTTGTACCTATTTTGTAGGGATTGAGGGTTTTTGTTGATTTGTACTTATCATTCCATGATCTCATGTTATAAGAATGTAAATATTTTGACAGCTTTTAGAAATAGTATATGCTTCTGTAGAAATTTAATTTCCATGCAAAGTTTTTTTCATTAATCTTGTGAAAGAATGCCATTAAACTAGAATGGGAAAGTAGAATTTTTCAGCTGCTCAATGAAAGGTTTGAAAAGTATAATATCTGTTTGATGTTTTAGATTACTAAAGAGTCAAACCAGGATAAGAAAAAAAAATAAAAGTATTTTGCATATTTCAAATCAACACAAAACTCAAATTTAATATTTCCACTTAGGAATCAGAGAGTATCTGAGTAAAAATTCAGCAACAAAAAACTCCATTAAAAATACAAAAAAAACACTTAAAAACAAGAATAACTTAAATATGTTATCTAATTCAAAATTTAGATGCTCAGTTGACAAATTACCTTATAAATTTCAGAAAAAGAAGAAATGAGGTCAGTATGAAAATTCTACTTATCCTAGAGTTTTGACAGTCTTGATCTTAATAGGGGTTTTCTGTAACTTTTTGCTGCTGCTAACAGCTTCACCAGTTTGGAGATATATAAATTGGAGCACACCCTTAGACCTTACTGCTTTAAATAATCTTTTCCTTTCTTTGCTAACATCTTATTACAATATAGATGGATTTAATATATGTACAGCATGCATGACACAATAGCAGAATTTGCAAGAGTTTTGGGTTGTTTAAAAATGCAACAGAATAATCTTTACACATTAAATAAAACCTAATTGCCAGAATTTATTTTGGTCTGGTTTCAATTGACTTATAGTGGAAGGGGTTGTACCTTGAAACTTTACAAAAAGATTTTGAACACATTGATGTTATGTAACTGTCAATGGGGAATAGTTTTTATCATGTTGAGCATCTATTATTATGGAATTGTTTCTTCAATTTCCCAGATAAAAAAAACTGTGCCAAGGTTAAGTGTTCATTGTTTCTCAGTAAGTTTATATGAAAGCTAAATATTTTTGTATAGGTTTATTCTTAGAGTATAATTAATACCTATTTAATGTTTATTTACTTTTGTGGTCATGAAAATGCAAACCATGTTTTTCAACTTAATATAATTCTTCAATGGTCAGGTTTATGTATCAGCATAATGAATTCTTTGATAATTGTTGTCATGTTAAGTCACTCAAAGATATATATGGATTTTGTAAGTCTTGTATAACTAGGTCAATTTAAAAGTAAGTTGACATGGAACTCTGACCGAAATCAACTACTTTATTGTGCAATGCATATCGTGTGTGTTATTTCCTGTTATCAGATATTTAAATGTTAATTTTTGTGTTAATTAACAGTGTATGAGAATAAAAACACACCAACAAAGAAAAACTTGTTAAATATATCACTTTGAGGTTGGCTACAAAAGAGTGGACTTTAAAAATGTACATGATATATCTACAAAAATAAGTTTTCCTACAGTACTATGATGTTTTATTATCATAATGAGTCTTAGCACCTACAAAAAAGTATTTAATGTGATCCATTCACTTGGTATTAAGGCAACAATAGTATACTGCTGTTCAAAAGTCATAAATCAATTGAAGAAAAAGAAATCTGGGGTTACAAAGCAAATGCTTAGGAACACATCAACTATAAGAGGAAAACAAACGATTAACTGGATCACATTAGAGCAAGAAAAACAAACGAATAACTGGAACACCTGAGAGCAAGAAAAACAAACACAAACACACACTATTTTGATGTAGGATCAATTTTAATCATTATCAACCTCTGAATTACTTATTAGTGGAATGTAAAAAAAAATATCTTTCAATTTCTATAAAAAGAATTATCTGCTGATTTTAGTAAAAACTGGTTCCTTTGAATTAAAATAAAATACTTGGAGGAGAGTTGTATTTAGTGCAAGAAGTTGCTAGCTTTTTGTGCCTTTATTGTTCAAGCCAGGTTGTGAAATTTTAATTTACTTGTTTTCTTATTGCAGATAATATGAGAACACCATCTTATGAATTTAGCTTAAGATTGTATAGACTTGTATTTTTACTTTCACTTTAGAATTATATATGATTGTAATGGACACCTTTTTGTACTTTCACTTCAGAATAATAATAAGTCACTGTTATTCACTATGTTACTGTATATTAGTTGTTATTAAACGTAGATATATGAAAATCATGGTTATAATTGGATCTTTTTTGGTATATTTCTGTCCATTTTAATTTTAAGACAACATGGCCATTGGCTAACAAATTATTGTAAGAACATAAAGAATATGAGTTACAAAATATAATTCCATTTTTATAGTCATTGGGAACTTTTTTAAATATTGCAAAATGCTTGTTAGGTGATTAATTTTTTATTAAGGAGATCCATTATTGAGGTTTTGTGCACTATATATTTATAATTGTGCTTCACACAGTTTGTATGCTCAAAGTTGTTTATTTTGTAACTACAGATGCAAGATTTTATTCATTTACATAAATCATATCATACTCAGTCTTATTAAAAGATAAATTTAAAGATACTTATTTTCTGTTTGACAATTTCAATCTGTGGAGTAGTCTATACTTTCCAAGTTTTCTTCGAGTATTGTTAAAATTTCAATTCAAAACTGCAGTCAGCTCCTACATTAGCGGTCAGCATTTTTAAAAATATATTTGTAAGGCAGTCTGTTTTGGTACACATTTTCAACAAAGATCTGTGGTTATGTTTGGTGGAACATTTCAATTAATACGAAGGATGAACTGTTGTTCATATCTTAGATTTGAAGATTTCAGCTATACTTATATGCCGATTTTTATTTATTTAAAAAATGTAATATTTACTTTTTTCAAAAATAATTTACGATTTTTCAGGTTTACAAGATGTAGCCAATATGATGGATTGATTGGAGCTGGTTTAGTGTCCAGTATAAATTAATACATGTAAAATACATTTTTTGTTACACTATCTTGTTGATTATGAATATCAAAAAGTTTTCTTTAAAAAAAAGCTGCGAAAAAATATTTTCTTTTGGTGATGTAGAGCGTTATACAACCCCAAACTATCTAACATATTGTCAATAATTTTAGTAGCATATATTATTGATATTTATCTAATGAAATAGGTTAGACTGTTTTAATTTGAAATTGAGAGACCAATTGTTTGCTACTTAAAAATTTAAATGTCAAATGTCATGATAGCCAAACAGAAAAGAACAATTAAAATTTATCTATTATTCAAACCTTGTTTTAGACAAGGAGGCATTCCTAGTTTATTTGAATCTATTTTGTTTGTTAAGAAATCCTCACTTTATGAAGTCCAACTAATTCAATGGATGCTAAGAGATTTATTGACAATATGTTAGTCAGTTTGGGGTGGTATTACGCTCTACATAACAACTTAATAACAAAAATCTGTTTTACACAGCTTTTAAAGTTTTGCTGGACAAAAAATGGGTTATTTCATACATATTGGTGAAAATTATCTCTTGTTGAAAAAAATAATTGTACTGACAAACTCCTGCAATGGCAAAAAATTCTCTCGACAATATTCACCCATACTGATTATTTGACATGCATTTACTTCTTTTAATCTAAGTATTCCACTTTTCTTGTTGATTATGATTTAAATATTGTTTGTTTTATGCAAATACTTAGGTTATTGATTTATTTGTTAATTTTTTCTTACATTTTGTGCAATACATTGTTTGTACTAACTATTTTAATGCATATAATCTGCAATAAATTATTTTTCATGTGTACTTTGTTGTTGTATATGCTGTGAAGTACAACTATGGAAAAAAGAAAATCATAGAATCTAGCTTAGAGTTACAGAAATAAAAGAGAACACACACAATTGTAAAAGATATTTAAACAATTTCGTTTTGGTTTTTAGCTCACGTGGCCCGAAGGGCCAAAGTGAGCTTATGCCATCACTTGGCGTCCGTCGTCGTCTGTCGTCGTAAACTATTTCAAGAACCTTCTCCTCTGAAACTACTTGGCCAAATACTTCCAAACTTTAACTGAATGTTCCTTAGGGTATCTAGTTTATAAATTGTATCCGAAGTTTTGGCCTATCAACAAACATGGTCGCCATTGCTAAAAATAGAACATAGGGGTCAAATGCAGTTTTTGGCTTATATCTCAAAAACGAAAGCATTTAGAGCAAATCGGACATGGGTATAAATGTTCATTAGGTCAAGATCTATCAGCCCTGAAATTTTCAGATGAATCAAACAACCCATTGTTGGGTTGCTGCCACTTAATTGGTAATTTTAAGGAATTTTGCAGTTTTTGGTCATTATAGATAAAGATAAACTGTAAACAGCAAAAATGATCAGCAAAGTAAGATCTACAAATAAGTTAATATGACCAAAATTGTCAATTGACCCCTTAAGGGGTTATTGTCCTTTAATGACAATTTTTCACAATTTGTTCATCATATTTGCTGACTTTAAAAAATCTTCTCCTCTAAAACTACTCAACCAAATTCAACCAAACTTCAACTGAATGATCAGTAGGGTGTATTAAATAAAGTTTGTGTTTTATTTTCTATTTCGTCAAAAAACATGGCCGTCAAGGCTAAAAATAGAACACAGGGTAAAATGCAGTTTTTGGCTTATATCTCAAAAACTCCAGCATTTAGAGCAAATAAGACAGAAGTTAAAGTATTTATTAGGCCAAGGTCTACCTGCCCTGAAATTTTCAGCCGAATTAGGTAACTGGTTTTTCAGGTATAATACCCCTGAATTGATGATTTTAAAGACATTTTGCAGTGTTTGGTTATTATCTTGAATATTATTATAGATACAGATAAACTGTTAATAGCAATTGTATTGTGAATCATCAGATTGACCTAGACTGTACCTTAATCAAGTGTAGGGCGAACTCATGCCGATTTCTTTCCAGAGGTTCCTAGGAGGCTTTAAAAGGTATTTCCATGATAGTACATGGCCTTTGTTACTCTGTTTAATTTACAACAAACATTAATTTATTAATTTAGTTAATAAGGCATTGTTTACCAGGTGAGCGATTCAGGCTCTTGAGATCCTCTTGTTTGTTTATCAAATTTATATTCCCATTAATTACACTAGAAAATCAGAATGTCAGGTACATTACAATAACACTACAAGAAGCAGACAACCCTATTATGAGATACAGTTGCATTTTGCACATTTCTGAAAAAAGTTTTATCTCAATCTTTGAGGTACATATTTTATACAAATACAAAAATATCTCATAAAGAAAGTAAAGAGATTAGGTTTGATAGCCAATGAAACAACAATACACCAAAGACCAGTTGATGTGAATAGTAAATTAGTTATAGAACTCTTATCATGGCAATAACTATGAAGTCATGAGGTTTTACTACAAACTTAATTTTTCAACTTTCCCAATTGAACCATGACATTTGTATAATGACTTAGGTTTCCCTAATCCAACATATTGTTTGTACGAATATACAGATTTATTTGAATTTCAATAATAAATAACTTCATTCAATAGTTTTGTCATTGCAATTTTCACTGAATGGAAGGACAACAAAGGACCTATGTATATATAGATAGACCATACAAATGAAGTATTAAGAATGTATACTAAAGGAGTTCATTGCTAGCAACGGAAACCTAATATTTGTGACTTATAAGCTCAATACACTCTGTTGTACAATATTATATGTTGCAAGTTACCAAAAGTGCTTTTAATAATACGTGGGAATTACTCTACCAATGGCAATAGGCTAAAATCAATTTTTTGGTATGTGTCTTATTAAAATGTTTGCCTGTCATACAAACGTCAAATCATGTTGACATCGTTTTCATAATTCAGCAGTAAGAAAGAGTTTTGGAATTATAAAAGTGAGAAAAGAAACGAGGAGAGTCATGAGTGTATCAAAGAGATAATAAGCGGAACATAGAACTAAAACCAGCTACTAATTGAACACAGCAAGATACTTCTCTCCGGAGGCGGACTTCAGCTGGCCCCTATACAATGATGCATGTTTAGATTGACTAAGTAACATTTATTACTAAGGGAACATTTCTGAAATTTTATCGACTGTGATTTTTCATGATCAGAAACTGAGAACATTAAAGTTTTTTTCTTGATTAAATAATTTTTTTTATTTTCGGCTTATAGATTTATCTTACTAACAAGAGAATAAATGTTTTCTTGGTGAATTTTAACAAGTTTGTTATCATTTAAAGGGTTCTTAGTTCATCAAATAATCTTATTACATGGGTGTAACAAGATTTTGAATAATATGAAACTTTGTTGAGAAACACAGGAGGTCCCTCGACATTATGATAAACAGAATGAAGTTGGAGAAGGCACCATGTATTACATATACAGTTAAACCTTTGTTAAGCTTTCTTAGTTTCACTTGTACTTAAGAATCTTACATCAATTAACATAGTGTAGCAAAGCAATGTAGAAGAGGGTGGTAAAGGGTTATTTTCATGCAATATGTTTTGCCATTTTTATTTCACGTGCAGCCGTGAAAAAGGTTTGTTATTCACTGTGTTTCGTGAAATCGGTAAAAAGATCAGCATGCAAGACATTTTTAATTTTTTGATCATCGTGAAATGGCAATTTTAATTCGCGTTCTTCCGTGCAGATACCCCCCTTTACGTTCTCGTAGAAGAGTCAGACAGCTAGTTTCATAGTAAAGTTGGTAAAAACCAAGTGGCAGATCCATAAATTTTCATAAGGGTGGCACACTGACTGCTTAAGAGGGACCTGCTCAAATCATGCTTCAGTGATTCCCTATACATGTATAAGCAACCAATTTTTTTTCAACAAAAAGGAGAGGGCACCATAGGCACTCCTGTTAATTTGCCTCTGAAAACACTTCATACATTTTATGAGTCGGTAGTGCTTTTCTGGATTTACTATCATCAGGAACTCTCACAACCAAATACTTGAAATCCAAGGATGTATAATTATAAAAAAGAAGATGTGGTATAATTGCTAATGAGACAACTCTCCACAAGAGACCAAATGACACAGAAATTAACAACTATAAGTCACTATACGGCATTCAACAATGAGCATTGCCTATACCACATAGTCAGCTATAAAAGACCCCAAAATGACAATGTAAAACAATTCAAAGAAGAAAACTAACAGCCTTATTTATGTACAAAAAATTAAGACCTGAAACAGTTGAATAGCTTTATTGACTATAAAAAATGTTTATTGACATTTGCAGGTAACCCAGTTATAGAATATAATATTACAGACTGACAAAGAGTCTGACAGCTTCTACTTAAAGAAACTAATATCACATTATATAAAAAAGAAGATGTGGTATGATTGCCAATGAGACTACTATCCACAAAAGACCAAAATGAAACAGACATTAACAACTATAGGTCACCGTACGGCCTTCAACAATAAGCAAAGCCCATACCGCATGGTCAGCTATAAAAGGCCCAAATAAGACAATGTAAAACAATTCAAACGAGAAAACTAACAGCCTTATTTATGTAAAAAAAATGAACGAAAAACAAATATGTGACACATTAACAAACGACAACCACTGAATTACAGGCTGCTGACTTGGGACAGGCACATATATAAATAATATGGCGGGGTTAAACATGTAAGCGGGATCACAACCCTCCCCTAACCTGGGACAGTGGTATAACAGTACAACATAAGAACGAACTATAAAAATCAGTTGAAAAAGGCTTAACTCATCAGATGGACAAAAATACAAGTGGACGTACGTGGCCGGGTACTTATACATCCCGACACAAAAAGACACAATGAACAGATTTGAGAGTACTCGTAGTTATCTGACAGCTAGTTCAAAGCCACTAACAACTAATAAAAAAAATCATGCATCTAAGACTAAACAATGAATCCGTACACATCTAACATCTAATGGATTTAGTGTAAAGACGTCATAAACAGCCAGAGAAAAACATGACCTTAACCAATAAAAAAAATATTGACAATCTCATGTAACATACCGTAGTGTTAAAATACAGAGGAGTTTAATAGTCTCTCCTTAAAGTAGGTCACATTGACTTAAAATAACAGGTTAACTGATTACTCATGTAATGTAGTATAATAAAGTAGGTCATGTTGACTTATGATAAAGGATTCATTGACATTCTTATGTAACATATTGTTAGCATACAATACAGGATAATCTGACAGCTTCTCATTAAAGTAGGTCACATTGACTTATGATACAAGATTTATTTACAATCTTCTATAAAATGGTGTTAGCATACAATACAGGAGAATTACACCTTCTCCTTGAAGTAGGTCACATTGACTTATGATAAAAGATTTATTAACAATCTTATATAAGATGGTGTTAGCATACAATACAGGAGAATTACAGCTTCTCCTTGAAGTAGGTCATATTGACTTATGATACAAGATTTATTAACAATCTTATATAAGATGGTGTTAGCATACAATACAGGAGAATTACAGCTTCTCCTTGAAGTAGGTCACATTGACTTATGATACAAGATTTATTAACAATCTTATATAAGATGGTGTTAGCATACAATACAGAAGAATTACAGCTTCTCCTTGAAGTAGGTCACATTGATTTATGATACAAGATTTATTAACAATCTTATATAAGATGGTGTTAGCATACAATACAGGAGAATTACAGCTTCTCCTTGAAGTAGGTCACATTGACTTATGATACAAGATTTATTAACAATCTTATATAAGATGGTGTTAGCATACAATACAGGAGAATTACAGCTTCTCCTTGAAGTAGGTCACATTTACTTATGATAAAAGGTCAACATTCTCATGTAACATGGTGTTAGAATGCAATACAGGAGAATCTGACAGCTTCACCTTAAAGTAGGTCATACTGACTTATGATAAGAGGTTAACATTCTCATGTACCATGGTGATTGATTTTTAAAAAGACTGACTCTGACTTTTACCTTATATTTCTATTTTGGTCTCAAATCAAAAGAAAAGAAATCAAGAACCTGCTTAAATTTTGATGAAATACCTTTTATGAACTAATTAGTCTAATATGAAAAGATAAATAGGTGTTATGGGGCAAACATTTTACTGTGCATCGTATGGGAAAAGGCCAAGGATTCTGAACATCTGACACAAATTTAAAAACCACACCCAAGTACAATGTTAATTTAGTTTTGTTGACCTTATTGAACAAATTGCCGAAAGGTGATACTATTGGCACTGTTTGTCTTTGGAGTGTGTGTGTGTGTGTGTGTGAAAAAGGGGGGTTAGTCAGTGGATTGTTCATGTGTAATTGAAGAAATCTAGGACAATACCTTGTTAATGCATTGCATTTAAAAAAAATTATGGAACCCAATCAAACTTGGTATACATAATACATTTCAAGATTTAGTGAGCAGGGTGCAGCTGAGGTCCAGGGTATTGCTCCAAATATTGTCAGTGTGGTACAGACTTAACTGGTTGAGCAAGTTAATAAGACTTGATTTATATAAATCAAATTCAAGAGAGTTCTGTGGTACTTTTATTATCCATGTCAGATGTAAAAGGTCAAGGTCCTATGACTCTGGATAAAAACAGTGTTAAAAAATTGCAGACTGCACTGCTTAGACAAATTTGTATGAACAGAGGGTTTCACCAATTGTTTATCAAGGTCAAATATATCTCTGATGACAAGGGTTAAGGTCAAATCTTGATGACTTGATATAGACTTACATTAAACTTGTATGAAAAGAGGATAGGCCCAATTATTTTTCAAGGTGAAAAATATCTCTCTGATGTCAAGGTTTAAGGTAAAATCTTGACAACTTGGTACATACTTAAATTGAACTTGTATTGATTTTCATGGTCAAAAAGTTAAAATCAACTCAATATGACTATATAGCTTGTGGAATCTTCTTACAGTTAGACATCTATTATTTCCCTCCAAGAGAGGTTGATGACATCACAAGTTGAATGAGAGGTTATATTTTGTAACTTGCCATTCTAGACACCAAATTATGTCCTGCAATTTCATAAGGCTTTGTGGTAGAATTGCTTATGCTGGTTTTCAGAATGTCTGAGTGGGCTATGAGACTTCAAACCAGTCTGATATACTAACACACCTGCATTTAGAAGATAAAGACTGGAGTCAGTCTGATGTATACTAGTACACATGCATTTAAATGATACAGACTGGAGTCAGTTTGATGTATACTAGTACACACGCATTTAGATGATACAGACTGGAGTCAGTTGTATGTATTATAATACACATGCATTTAGATGATATAGACTGGAGTCAGTCTGATATATACTAGTACACATGCATTTAGATGATACAGACTGGAGTCAGTCTGATATATACTAATACACATGCATTTAGATGATAAAGACTGGACATGGAAGAACCATGATCGTATGACAGTATTAAAACTTATCATAATTTACA
Source organism: Mytilus edulis (assembly GCF_963676685.1). NCBI lineage: Eukaryota > Metazoa > Mollusca > Bivalvia > Mytilida > Mytilidae > Mytilus > Mytilus edulis. Next base: position 58,197,346 of record NC_092352.1, read on the forward strand.
ACTAAGCTCAGTCCAATCCTTTTAAATGGAATGATGTATACATATTTGTTCAATAATACTCCTTTCTGCTTTAAACTTAATTAAATTCTGTCTGAACTGTAGGAATGCTGGAATTTAATTTTCTGTGTGGTTTCCCCGTGGTAAACAGCATCAAACTCAATTATTCTTTAGCTTGTATATGAGAGATATTCCCAATAAAGGGACTTAGTTTTCCGGGAAGTTGCTCTAAATGGTAAATTAAAAGTTTTTTCCTGGTCCTCTATAGACATTTAGACATTAATTGAAATATGTTTTCGTACCATTCAACATGTTTTTATGATCAATTTAATGCATTTTATATAGAGAGACTTAGTGCTTTGTGGATTGCGCAATGTGTTTATCATTGATGTATATTATTAGAAATTTAGACATTATACATAAAAACCAGAGGGATGTATGATCTGGTCAACAAAAGAAAAGTTGTTTTTTTTACCATTGTCCATTTAAATTTATTCATCTTTTCTTTTTCTACGTTTCTTAGAAAATTAACGTAGCAATTTTTTCAACATTTAGCTCCATTTATATTTTACAACACAAAGAGCCTCTAGTTTTAATTTTTACCATAATTTCAATTGACGTTGGCATAATTAACCTTGGCTGCCATCCATGATCCAAATAATGTTTATATTAATGAATACTGTATCAAAATTGCATGGGGGGATAGCGGGTTAAAGCATGAAGCATGACTGTCGCAGGCCCCTTAATTCAGTTAGTGTGCCCAACCCCCTTGTGAAAAGTTCTAGATCCACCACTGAATTGGAATTGTCTCATTGGCAATCATTTATTTCTGGATCCACCACTGCATTTGAATCTTTTGTTTACAAAAGATTTTGGATTGTTGGTGGCAGCAAAAATTTACAAAATGGGCTATAATTTTTTTGGAGTTTATAAAGTACTTTAATGAAAATAACTGATTCATTTGGCATTAAGGCTTCTGAAATAGACCCATTTACCAACAAAATTGTGACCTTTTTGAAGTTTTATGATAAAGTTGATATTTTAGTGCCATAAGTGAACCTTGTCCTTTGATACACAAACACCTTTAACTTAGTTTAGGGACTTAATCTTTACTAAATATCAGTATGGAAAGTCCTTTCTTAGTTTGATTAGTTTGAAATTTTGATTGGATGCACTATCCAAGAATAACTATGATAATTAAGCTGGTAGCCAACACTTTCACTAAAATTAATTTGACTCGTTTAATTTTTATAAAATTTTGACAAAGTATTTACTTTGACCCTTTCACAAGTATATAAAAATTTCAAAAATTTTGAACCAACCTTTTTGTCAGTAAAATTACACTGGTTATATAGCACTTTGACAAACAACAATTTTGATCACTGAGAAGCTTAATATTCCCTTTAAAACACCATGTAATTAAAAATGTCTAGCGGATTTTACAGAGTTATCTCCCTGTATTGTTATGTACCACCTTAATATCTATCTTAACTTCATAAAGTTTACTAGGAGTTTTATTGAAAACAAAATGTGCAATGTATAGTTTAATAATGCATCTGATACAGAAATATGCAAGTCTCTTCTGTTGATATTAACAACGCAGCCTCTGAGATTAGGGATGTAGTAATGTAAATGTCCCTTGGATTGTCTGTCAATCCCAAGTATGGATGGTTTTGACATATTATAATTGTTATACAGTTATTTCCCTTAGTTTCATTGAAATATGTTTTTTTCAGATGACAATGTATGATTGTTCGAAACCCTCATGATATTTCTTACAATGTAATGTAACCATAACAGGTTGCATTCATTAGGAATTTTGGTTTTTGGCATGATCTTTTAAAAAAGTTATTCTATTTGTGATCACCTTAATTTAGTTGGAGGTTGGGTCTTTTTTTTGGGGGGGAGGGGGAGGGAGAATTTCTCTGTTTTATACCATAACTATACTTAAACTTGTTCAATGAAGACAACAGCATCTATAAATTAACCCCAAAATAATTGTTTATTATGATCTACATGTTTCACCCAACAAGCAAAGTGTCATCAGGACAAGTACTATTATGAAATTATAAGAACAATGTGATACAAGATCTGCCATTGCATGGTTTGCTGGACAACTGTGAACCTTAAGGTATCCACGTGCATTTTATCCTACCACAGGATTTCCACTCCAGGTGTAGGTTCACCACACAAAACTTGTTTAATAAACAAAATAGAAATGGGGTCTTCATTAAGAGCCTCAACAAAAGGGGATACAAATGATAACATAAATATGACTTATCCTCATACAACTGATGTACATATTTCTGTTTTTTTATGGCCTAATGAAAATGCTAATTATTTCTCCATATTCTTTGTGCATTTTCTTGAAGATTTTTACACAAAAATCTCTTTCTCAAATGAAAATAAGATTAAGTATTTTTCCAGTATCAGAAAAAACATCAGAGGGAATATCTTGCCTGATAAGATTAAGTAATTTTGTAGAACAGAAGTGATACAAGTGTGTTAGTGATTTAATCTGTAGTTCCACTGATCCTCTTAAAAATGTACATATTATCTAAAAGATTTTTATTCTCAGGGCTATTTGGCCACTAGGGAGGGGTTTAATTGGGGACATTAACACATATGAGTAGGAATTAGGTTCTTGAATGAAGTTAATGTTTAGTTATCAGGGGATTATACAATTTTACCCAGATATTAGGGGATATAAATTGAAGATTTTACATTGTAGAATGTTTTTCAATAAGAGAAATGTATATATTTACCATCAATATTTCTGGATTAAATTGTACTGTTTAAATTTAAAAAGATATTTTTTTATATGTACATATTCAAATTTTCTAAAATTGTTACCTCCTGCTGTTGTTTGTTCTATGGTCGGGTTGCTGTCTCTTTGACACATTCCCCATTTCCATTCTCAATTTTATCAAACTGTTGACAAATAAAAAGGAAATTTTGAATCGACATATACAAAGGAAACTGGAGCTTCCTAAAACTATCTTCAATTTTCGTATACTTTTGTTATCACCACATTTCACAAATTGTTCAGATGGTTGACTAAGAAATTTTCTTGATATTGATGAGGACAATTTCTTCATGACCCTTTTCTCAGTAGCCTCTTGCAACAACCTCTAAATTTTATGAGACCATCTCCTCTTTATCCTCTTTTTTGAATATGTCAGTGTTGTAATCATAAGAAAATATGTATACATATAAATGTATATCTTATGTTTTATCTATATTGTTATGTCAAATGACAGAATATAGCATTTCCTTTTGATGTTGAATGACATAAAATATGAAGGCATTGTGAGGGATTTTTACTTTCATCTTTAAACATGACTTTTCAAGAATTATAATGTATGTAAAAGTACATTTGTTTCAATACTCTTTGCTGGATCTTGTTAAATTAAAGAAAATTAGATTTTTAGAATTTAATATTGTAAATTCAGGCATTCATGGCAGGGTTTTACTTATACTTTTGGGTAACAAAATGGTATCTAGTACATATATATCTGTATGAAGATTTTCCTGAAATTGCTAAAATTAATCTCACATTTTTGTTCAAATATACTGAAATCAAAGTTGCAATAATTAATTGATGCAGTAATTTCTAAATTTACAGTAATTAAAAGTTAAAATCATATGAATTGAAACAAATAGTTTTATGTGCCTGTCCCAACCCAGAAATATTGTCAGTAGTTTTATCTTAATGTTTTTGTCATTTAGGGAATTTTGTGATGATGGTAGATCTTTGATTGTCTCAGTGTTCACAATTTTTCTAGACTTAATAGGATTTCAGAGTTTCTGTTCATTGCTGAAGATTTCTTGATGTCTATAATGGTTTTAATGGCCTTCTCATGATCTTGTGGTACCCTGCTTGCAGCTAGCAAAATATATAGTGCAAGAGGTTGTCACATATCTCCCTGTGGACTGTAGTTTAGTTTAGTTTAAACATATTTTATTGTCCAAAAACATTGACAATAGGATTAGACACAAGTTTTGTAACTTAGAACGTTGCAAAACTTGTGTCTAATCTGTAACATTGTGAACTAGCATATTAGGTTGAGATCTCACAATTTATGTTTGACCCCACCATATGTTTTTTGGCCTGTCCAAGGCAGCAGCCTCTGGCCTTTGTTTATCTTGTAAGTTTTTGTTCATTTATATATTTTGGAGTTTAGTATGATGTCCATTTCCACTGAAGTAGTACACATTTTTATTTAGTGGTTAGCTGAGGTATGCTCTAGGTGCAGGATTTTCACGCTGCATGTAATACCGATTGGTGTCCTTTGGCTGTTTTCTACTCTGTGGTCGGTTGTTTTTTCTTTGACATATTCCCCATTACCATTCTTAATTTTATTAAACTTAATTGATACTGGACATCAAACAGACAATCAAAATCTTGTAATTCTTTATTGTTTGGTTGCTGTCTTTTTGAGGTATACCCCAAATCTCCTTCTATTTTTTTGGGTATATATGGTGTACTTTTAACTATTTGTTTACATTACCAATATGTTTATGATCTGTGTTGGGAGTAAAAATTTCATCTGATAAACTAGTATATGAAATGTATTTACAAAACATTTTTATTGTACACAAAACATTAATCAAATCAGAAATAGTATGCAATGTGGCGTCTGAATTAAGTTACTTTTCCTGATACTAGATAATACTTTTCTACAGTTTATATAAAAAGTTCCATAGATAACTGTATTTCCCATGATCCCTAAAAAAGTTTTTTTTTCTTCCATAGAAATGTCTAGAAACATTCATTTAAACCTACCCACTTAATTTTAAAGTTGCACAATTTGTGTTTAATTTCCATTCAGAATTTGCATCATATAGAATATAAAAAAGAAAATGTGGTATAATTGTGAATATGACAACACTCCACAAGAGACCAAAATGGCACAAAAAATAACAACTATAGGTCGCCGTACGGCCTTCAACAATGTCAATGAGCAAAGCTCATACCGCATAGTCAGCTTATAAGTTAGTACTTTTCCAGTTATCAATCCTTTGGAATCTATGAATCATGACTCTATTATTAAGTAAATCTCTTGTAACCCTACCTTTTCTCCTCACTCTCCTAAAAAAGCACAAATTAAAAATAAACCATGAGGTATAAAAGTTTATTTTTTTAATTGTAGAAAGGGAGACAAGTTAGTTATAATATTTTGAAATTGATAATTAACAACAATTGTTTATTTCTTTCAGTTCCTTCATTATAACGTGCTTCAAGCCTTTCTCAGCCCAGATAGATACAGTTGGAGTTTACAGCAAGTTATATGTAGAAACAAGCAACTATCATAAAGATTTAGCTGTCCAGGTTCAAAAGTATGTATACATTTAGAAGTCAGTATGGTGAGGTCAATATTACCGTATTTATTCTATTTAAAGCCCCCCCTTCTAATTAACGCCCCCCTACCGAAAATCGTGCGTTCAGAACTTTTGACTTCTAATAAACGCCCCCATTTTGTAGTTTAAAAAAAATTGAAACTAACCCATTACAATATTGCAAAGACATCGACCCGGTCACTCAGAAACATGAAACGAAAAATCAATAATGCGCATATTTTAATCCAGTCTGATAATCCAACACAGTGTGTACAAGTTCCAAAAATAGATCTGTCAGTTACACAGTACGCTGTTGAAATTATGTTCCATTGATGTGCACGCTTGTTCATTCGAGAATTTTAACAAATTATTTGATGAGGTCACATTACCGATAAACGCTATTTATAGATTATGGAGACAATAAGAAACACCTGTATGTTACTATAGTCTGTTTCAACAAAATTCAGGTAAAGGTCAATGAAGTAAGGTACGAAATTCGTTTCTCTAATTGACGCCCCCCTTTCGGAAATTGTCTTCGCCCCCGGGGCGTTTATTAGAATAAATACGGTATGTTCCTAATTCTCGATTTTATCTTTATCATATAGAAACAAATATAAAAGATATAACCTTTCAAAAGCTTAATTTCCATTAGATGTCTTAATGCAAAGTAGTATACACCAAAACAGAACGTAAATGTACACATTGGATAAGTTATGTGTGGTATGATACTAAATCCCGAACGGGAAGGATTGTGCCTGATGTTCATATGATGAAATCATAATCTTTCAGTCAGTTTAATTGAAGTCTGGAGCTGGTATGTCAGTTAACTGCTAGTAGTCTGTTGTTATTTATGTATTATTGTCATTTTGTTTATTTTCTTTGGTTATACATCTTCTGACATCAGACTCGGACTTCTCTTGAACTGAATTTTAATGTGCGTATTGTTATGCGTTTACTTTTCTACATTGGTTAGAGGTATAGGGGGAGGGTTGAGATCTCACAAACATGTTTAACCCCGCCGCATTTTTGCGCCTGTCCCAAGTCAGGAGCCTCTGACCTTTGTTAGTTTTGTATTATTTGATTTTTAGTTTCTTGTGTACAATTTGGAAATTATTATGGCGTTCATTATCACTGGACTAGTATATATTTGCTTAGGGGCCAGCTGAAGGACGCCTCCGGGTGCGGGAATTTCTCGCTACATTGAAGACCTGTTGGTGACCTTCTGCTGTTGTTTTTTATTTGGTCGGGTTGTTGTCTCTTTGACACATTCCCCATTTCCATTCTCAATTTTAAAGTACTATACACCAAAACAGAACGTAAATGTACACATTGGATAAGTTATGTGTGTTTTATGGCATTTATTCCTTTTACAAGGAAGTGTCAAAAGATTTCAATAACAAATTCAATTTCAGAAGAATTGATTTTTCTGAAATAAAACAAAACTTAATGAAACAAAAACATTTTTAAATTGACAATCGACAGTTAACTAGTTTTGCTGTTTCTTCTAATTTTACTTCCTCAATAAAAATCCAACATTTAAGTATTTATTGCTATATTTGTCATTTCATTTTATTTTTATAGCCGAGAGAAGAAATTGAACACAGGAATTAATCCTATGACTCAGAGAAAGATTAAACTTCAGGAAAGACAGCTAAAGGTAAAATGAATGTTAAAAGAATGAAAAAAAAACAACAGTTTATAAATTTCTCCAGACTGAGAGCTTTTCTGGATTTACCTACATCATGAAAGTTCAGAGACAATAATTGGAAGCCAAAGATGTGTATGAATTGAAATGATTGAAGAGTTTAAGACCAAAAGCACACAAACAGAAATCTGTGTCAAATGTCTTTTCTGCTTGTATATATCTGGCTGTCCATTTAGAGCTTATGTCATTCTTGGAGTCTGTCTGTTGTCTGTTTTCCTTCTGTTAGCTGTCAAATTTTAATTTTCTCTTCAAAATTACTGAGAAATTGTTTGGATAATTTTGTAAGCACATTAAGGTTTTAACAAAAATCTCTCAGTTGGTTCCACGAAAAGCCTGAAAAATCTGACTCTCAGCAATCTTTCTCTGAAATCATATTACAATTCTGAAATATACTTCCAGTTATAGTTTATGGATGCTTTCCATGAAAAATGTTTTATTAAATTGGAATCAATAAAAAAAAAAAAAACAATATTGTCACCAGGGGCAACTATTCATTTTGCTTGATGAAATTTAATTTCTATTCTGATGGAACTATTGGTAAAAGTCAGTGATTGAGCCATAATTTCATAAGTGGGGGCCCGCTGACTATCTTAAATGGTAATGTTTCAGTGAATCCCTATATAATCAACCAAATTTATCCCACAAAATGGGGGGGGGGAGGGATGGGCACGGGTCCCCTCCCTCTTAATCCACATCTGAAATCTCCAATCTTTTCCACTTTACATGAGTTGTGTTAGATGATGCTTTTCAAAGAATATTTGCTAGTACATGTACAAGATGATTCATTAGGTCGCATACTTAGCAACAGTGATGCTGCATGCTAAGTCTCTCCTGAGCCTTTAGTGTGTTAGGTGACACTTTTCAAAGATTTTTTTCTAATACATGTAGAAGATTATTCATTAGGTCACATACTTAGCAACAGTGATGCTGCATGCTAAGTCTCACCTGAGCCTTTGTTGTGTTAGGTGACACTTTTCAAAGATTTTTTTCTAATACATGTAGAAGATTATTCATTAGGTCACATACTTAGCAACCGTGATGCTGCATGCTAAGTCTCTCCTGAGCCTTTATTGTGTTAGGTGACACTTTTCAAAGATTTTTTTCTAATACATGTACAAGATTATTCATTAGGTCGCATACTTAGCAACAGTGATGCTGCATGCTAAGTCTCTCCTGAGCCTTTATTGTGTTAGGTGACACTTTTCAAAGATTTTTTTCTAATACATGTACAAGATTATTCATTAGGTTGCATAGTTAGCAACAGTGATGCTGCATGCTAAGTCTCTCCTGAGCCTTTATTGTGTTAGGTGACACTTTTCAAAGATTTTTTTCTAATACATGTACAAGATTATTCATTAGGTCACATACTTAGCAACAGTGATGCTGTATGCTAAGTATCTCCTGAGCCTTTGTTGTGTTAGGTGACACTTTTCAGAGTTAATACTAGAAAATGTACAAGGTTATTCATTAGGTTGCATAGTTAGCAACAGTGATGCTGCATGCTAAGTCTCTCCTGAGCCTTTGTTGTGTTAGGTGACACTTTTCAAAGATTTTTTGCTTATACATGTACAAGATGATTCATTAGGTCGCATACTTAGCAACAGTGATGCTGCATGCTAAGTATCTCCTGAGCCTTTGATGTGTTAGGTGACACTTTTTAAAGATTCAATACTAGAAAATGTACAAGGTTATTCATTAGGTTGCATAGTTAGCAACAGTGATGCTGCATGCTAAGTCTCTCCTGAGCCTTAGTGAAAATAATAGAAATTTTGCTTGTGTTTACTAGGTTTGCCTGTCATAATTTACTATATGTTGGAATTTAACATGAGAGTGAGACTCTACGTATCTAAAGGTTTATATATATATATATATGCTGCTGGTTTGGATCAAATTTTTGTAATGTCAAATATCAATGGTGTAAAAATTTTCCTATAAAGTATATGAACTTTTATAGCTGACTCTGTGGTATGGGCTTTGCTCATTGTTGAAGGCCGTACAGTGATCTATAGTTGTTAATATCTGTGTCATTTGGTCTCTTGTGGAGAGTTGTCTCATTGGCAATCATACCATATCTTCTTTTTTATATTGTATTGATTTTCCTAAACAACAATATATGAATGGGGTTGTTTTTTTAAATCCCATCAAATTGTTTGTAATCTAGTTTGCATGTTGAGATTATAAACCATTAATGTTTTAAAAACAAAATACAATTATCAATGATTAAATTTATCTAATATAATAAAAAACTAAATCACCAAAAATATTGAATATAACAGATCACACATAACACCAACTCTCAACTCTCCAAATAATAGATGTACAACCATAGACAACACACATTGTCTAAAAAACTTGAATAAGAAATGACACAAACCATTATTGGGATTTTGTGAAGATTTGCCTATTTAAGGGGAGACAAATGTAATTCACCAAATAGTAAAGTTCAAAAGGAAGGAAACATAAATTGTCTCCCTTTGATTACTCTAACATTGTTTTGCATAGATTTGTAAGAATCTTCTGAAATCATTGAATTATAAAAATTCTATCAATGAATATTTAATTTTATACAGGGCATTTTATTTAGATTTACACAGTCATACATGGAGTTATTTTAAGTTATTATGTTTTCAGTTGACTATTCTCCATGCAGCTAAGATGCTACAAGATTTTTATCCAAAGAAGATTTTCCCAAGAAAGGCATTGTTTTCTGAAGAAGATTTCTGGGAAGATGAACAACTTAAGTTCAGAGACTGGAGAGGTATAAGTAATTTTGATTTCAAGCTATTCACATCACTCAATGTCTTATGTCATTTGCCATCCCTTATAAACTTGATAGTAAACAAATTTCAGCAGAACAAGATGGTCACAATTTTAAAAAATCATGGGTCAGCTGGATCCAGAATTTTTTGTACACAATTTTGGTCATTTTGAGATGTCTAAACAGTTTGTGCCCTTTAAGCTCTTCTGGCCGAATGAGGGACACAGCCTTGGAGCCTCTAGTTTTAAATTGTTGATATTCCACTAGATTCGTAGCATTAACTAACTTGTATTAACTGTTTCATGGCATTTACTTCTTGAATTATCTTTGAATTATAGAAACGTGAAAGAAAAGTTTAGGAAGGCACCAGTTTAATACTGGAATGATTTTAATGACTCAAAATTGTTAATTTCTCAGTCATTGATAAAGTTTCTTTCAATTATGAAGAAAAAAAATAAAACTGGAAGTTTTGTGATAATTCATAATTACGAGTAATTCCAAATTCATTTCCAGAATTTGTTTTGTTTATCAAATTGATAAAAAAAAATCACAGGCTTTTAATTTTATGACTTTTTAGGTGTAATACTACCAAATCATGGTATGTCACATACGGTTGCATACGAAAGTAGGTCGGAAAAGAAATTTCCCATGAATTTGACAGTTGTATTTAAACCTACATTTTATTGCAGTAAAACAATTCTGGGTCATAAACATATCTTGGGTATTCCCGAGCATCATTATTTTTTTATTTGGGGTTTATTTAGAATATTTTGGAAACTTGAGGTTACATGGTTACTAAAACTTGTACACAGGTTCTGGCAGATATCAATTGAAAACACTGGTGAAGAGTGATTAGTGATCATAAGCTTATCATTAATTAAGTTATTGCGATGGTGCTCAGGATTATCAAACTATAATGGGAAGGCACTTTAATTACAGGAACAGGATTATGATACAAAAACAAGTGCAAAATGGCAATAAAGAAACCCAATCTCAATGAAATGATCAAAATTATTTCTATTAATAAATAAAAAAAATTAACCAATTATGGGATTTGTTTTAGCCAAAACTTTGACAAACTGCAAACAGAAAAATGACCAACAAACAAAACAAGCATCTACACACATGTCAACATTTATCTCTCACATTCAAACTTCATACCAAATATAACCACTAAGTAATATAAGGACATTTAATATTGAAATAACTGAATAGACAGTAACCTAATCACACAATAAAAACAAACATCAACACATTTGTCTTCTTTACCTCTCACATTCAAACTTCACACCAAATATTAGCTCTTAGGAATATAAGGATATTTGATGTTGACATTTTAATTTAGACCATAACCCACACCACAACAAAAACATACGTCTTAACATTATCTTTAACATTCAAATTTCACACCAAAATTCTCTGATAAGGTATATAAGAATAATTGATGCTGACATTAAACACATCAATAACCCAAGAACAGAACAAAAACATACAGCTTCACACTTGCCTATATTTTCTCTCACACTCAAACTTCACACCAAATACCATAACAAAGGAATACAAGGATATGTATTGTTGACATTCATAAGACAGTAACTCAACTGTTAATTAAAAACAAAGATCTTCACACTTGCCTATATTTTCTCTCACATTCAAACTTCACACCAAATATCATAACAAAGGAATACAAGGATATGTATTGTTGACATTCATAAGACAGTAATCCAACTGTTGAATAAAAACATACATCTTCACACTTGCATATTTTTCCTATCACTATCAAACTTAACACCATATATCATATCAATGGTCTAGAAGGATATTGGTGTTGACATTAATAATAAAATAGTAACCCAACTGTAAAATAAAAACATAAATTTTCACACTTATTTCCTCTCATATTTATACTTCACATCAAATATCACAACTTAGGACAGTAGCCCAGCTACACACCAAAAATACATTTACACGCTTGTCTACATTTTATCTGATATTCGAACACTAAATAATTCTACTAACAAATACCAGGATATTTGATGTTTACATTAGTTAGACAGAAGCCCATCAACACAACAAAAAACATACATCTACAGCTTTCTACACATAATGTCTTCGTTTACACTGACATTAAAACTTTACATCAAATAACACAACTATGGAATATAAGGAGATGTTATGCAAACGGTGATTAGAGATAAATCCAACAACTAAAAAAACACACATCTACACACACATGTCTGCATTACTTCTCTAATTTGAACTTCACACCAAATAATATTGATATAAAGGAATATAAGGATATTTAATGTCAACGTTAATTTGACAGAAAACCATCTCCAAAACAAAAACATGCATCTTCACACTTGCTTACATTTCCTCTCACATGCAATTTTCACACCAAATATCACCAGTTAGGAATATAAGGATATTTGATGTTGACATTTTAAAATTAGAGTGTAACCCAGCAACAAAATAAAAACAAGTATCTACACACATTACCTAATACTAATTCAAACTTCACACCAAGTATCACTGATAAGGAGTATAAGGATATGTGATGCTGATATCAATAAGACTGTAACCCAACAAGACAACAATAACAAAGATCTTCCCACATGTCTACATGATAACTATCAAAGTCCTGCTTCACAATAATAATATTACCACTGTTTTTAGATGTGTTACTTACATAGAAAAACAATATTCATGTGATATCTCAGTAAATATGTTATTCACATGACAAATTAAATTTGGCCAAGTATGTGCCATAGCAATCACAAATAAAACCTGAAGACTCATTATGTTTAAAGCAGATAAACTTTAGATTCTCCAGTCCATCCTCCTTACTAATCAGTACTTTACTATCTTGGCCATCTTTTGATATTACTATTATTCTATGAGACCTAAAGTCTATTACAATAATGTTACCATAATTATCTATACAAAGTCCTTCTGGTCCCATTAAATCCTGTTTATACTCCCAGATCTGTTTACCTGATTCATCAACACAGTATACTGCTTTACCTTTATAGTCACTATAGATAACTCTTCTATCACAGTAAACAAGATTATACAGGAATGATTCACTCTGAACTTGTATTGACTTCAGAGTATCTCCTTCTAAGTCTATAATACGGATTTTATCATAATACAAACCTACAGTCAGAGAATTATTTGAAAATGATAAACCATTGCATGGTTTTCCTAATTTGAAAACTTTAGTAACTGTTTCATTCTCCATATTGAAGATCTTAATGGCAAACTCTCCAGGATAAGTTATGGCAATAGTGTTCTCATTGATCTGTGTAACACCCCAGGCATCACCAGGTATAGGTAATTGTTTCTGAAGTTTGCCATCAGAACTAAGTAGGTTAACTTTACCATACTTTTCCACTACTATAACTCTTCCATCAATCAGACAAATCATGTCACTAATATACTTCCCTATGTTGATCTCTATCTTTGTCTCAATATTCATTGTCATGTTGTTTATGTTGGATTGTTCTTGTGATTTTACTTGTGCTTTCCTCCTCAAACTTGTTTCTCTATTTAAGTTTATTTCTGTCTTATCAACTATTACTTCGCCTAAAGATTCCAATGAAACTAATTTGCTTAGTATGTTATCTATCTCATCATTTTGCTTCATTTTGATGTCAAATTCTTTGGTCCTCTCATCATCTTCTAGATCTTCAATATATCGCTGACATTGATGTACTTGTTGTTCAATCTTATGTACACCTAGAAAAGATTGCAGTTTGGAAGTGTTTGTTGTAAATGTTTGTAAATGTTCTTTCATTTCCTTCAAGTTTTGCCTTTTCCCTTCAATTTCTGAGATGAAATCAGTTGCTTTTGATCTTTCTTTATTCCACATGATATCAGCTTCTTGACATAACTTTTCCTCTAGGTGGTCTAAATGTTTGTTTATTTCCTTTCTAATCTCATTAATTGATTTCTTTACGCCTATGCAATGATTTTCTATTGTTTTAATGTTTTTTGATTTGCTGGTCACTAATTGGTCAAGAATAGATAAGAAATGATTTATGTCTTTCTCTACAGTCACTTTAGATTTTTCAATTTTGGTTTTCTCCACTACACTGGCTAAACTTGTTATTCCAGGACATTTGGAATGACTAGTGGAAATACATACATCACAGGATGGCATTAAATGATTGGGACAGTACAAATGGAGCGGTTGCTTATGTTTGTCACACTCCATTTTGATCCCTCAGTAGGAAGGTTAATATTCACTTTTGATATCAATATCACATGATGTTTCCGTTTTGTTCTAATATCTTAAAAACTGTAATAGAAGATAAGAAACTTCATCAGGAAAACAAGATCTGCAAATAAGGCAGCATAACTAAATTCCGTTTGATTTCTATAAATCTTCAAAAATTTTAAGCCATTTATAGATAAAATCTGAAACCCTCATAAATCACATGTATATGGCACCCTGCCTGGTTCTTGCAAAGAGCTGTACTTTTAAAAATTCTTAAAAATTCATTTTTACTAATAAATATTTTTTTTTCTTTATTTGTGTTATTGTATGATGTATACGAACTCTGACTATGAATTTTGAACCAATAATCAAAAAAGTTACTCATTGACTCTCTGTGTTACTTACTATTTTTTTAATATAAAATACTCAATGGAGTAAGTATAAGTATAATGTAAAAATAGACACAAAAACACAGATCCGAACAGTTGAGGGGTAACTTAGTATTTTCTAATGTGAAGTGCCAAAAAGAAAGAAGTAATATCACAGCTATTTCTATGTCAAATATTTAGTTTTTTATGCTAATTAAAAAAAACAAAGAAATTTTAAGGTCAATTCTAACCCTTTTTTAACAAGTTTTGTGCTCAAACACTTTTTTGTACAGTATGTGACTTTAATAATATAACCATAATGCAGGATTGAGGTTTACATTTTTATGAAGAAAGGCCAACCACAAAAATGCTTTGCCTTTAAAGAGTGATATGATATAAACACTCTATTTGTCTTAAAAATCTCTTGAGTCTCTTTAGAAATTCTCACACATCAATTAATTCAAAGAAGGGATAATTTGTTAGCTATAAGTTATAAATATTCCCAAAGAAATTATTTACTGCAGTATTAGGACATGGGGTATAATTGCAAAATGGGGCAATTTATAATTCAACAGGGACAAAATGACTTGGATAAAGCAGTTATATGTCACTTGAAACATAAATATATAAACTGCTTTTTATGAATAGAATATTTTGTTGCATAGTCATACAGTATGATGCATTGTGGTATACATATATTTATACATTTGATGTAAACATATATATTAAAGTGAAGATATATCAATAAAAATACAATTAATTGATCTTAATGTTACCTTGATGATAATTTGATTTTTAGTAATCAATAATTTTCTAATGTTTAACTCTTGTTTTGAGTTAATTCCACTTCATCTGTTAACATTTTATTTTTGCTTTCTTTTTGTGTCTCTTTTTCGTCAATGTCGCCCTACCAGGATGTTAACATGGGTAATTGTGACATGTTTACACCTGATCTAGGTAACTAGCAAACATTTAAATGACTGATGATACCTGCGTGTATATGATATACTGATAATCTATGGACCTTTAAATTTTGAGTTAAAAAACATTGTTCAAGTAAACTATTTTTTCCAATTTAAATTGAAATTTTACTGAGTTCACCCCTATAATACATAGAGAGAAACTGCATGAATACTAGATCAACAAAATGAGATTTTAGTCATGAATTAAACTTGTGCATAATTTTTTAAACTATTTAGAAGAGTAATTATTTCACTTAGTGTGTTTCAAAAATTGACATTTGATTTAAAATGCTGGACAATTACTTAACCTTTGATCAAATTTGTTGATATAATTTCCCAAGTTTAGGCATTAGATATATATTCTGAAGTTTAAAGAGCAAAAAACAAGAAAAAGATGTTTTATTGCCCATATTTATCATATGTCACTCCTTTTCATTTGTTTGTCATATGAAATAAATTTTATACATCCAAAAATAATTCTTTACATTAATCATGTGTTCAATGGGAGGTGACTCTTAATTCATTTTTCAGAATATTTTATATAACTCTTGTGATTATTTACAATTATATTACTTTGTTTCACATAAAGGAAAGATAGGGCAACATAAGCTTTTTCTGTCACAATGTTCTCAGATTACATTTCTTTTATTTTACTTAATCAATTCTATGTGATTAGCAATTTGAAAGTGCACCCTTAAAATTATAAGACAAGAATTTACATGAAAAACCATTAAGATCTGTATTTTGTTTTACATGAAACTTATCTGCTGTCTTTGACATTTAAAAGCCACATTCCCCTTTTGAGTAAGGTTAATCACATTTGATACAAAAAAAAACCACATGAAGTGTTTCCATGTGGAATTAATTGAAAGATCTGCATTGTTGATTTCCTATTGAAAAATCTAGCAGAACAATTTATTACTGTGGACAAAAATTAAAGTCTTATCTTTAGCTTTCTATATTAACTTCCACATTATTGTTTGTTTTAAAATTCTTAACAAAATGTAATTTTGAAAATCATGCAATACTTGAGGGGGATAGGACCTTTATCGGGACTCCGGGATCGGGTGTTTTTAAGCTCAGGATTTCGGGATTTACCCCTTCGGGATCCGGGAATTCTTTTTTTCGAATTTTAGGATCCAGGATTTTTATTTATTTAAATTCGGGACCTAGGATTTCGTGTTTTTAAGCCAAGGATTTCGGGATCATGACCCCTCCTATCCCCCCTCATACTTAAGCATAGAAATTAATGCTGAAATGTAATAGCACATGGCATAAAGTTCTTTAGTGGGACACCTAGCTATTGATGGGATGGTTCTTAGTTTCAATATTTAGTTTTTAACAAATTTCATTTCAAAACAAATATGTTTCTTTAGTGTCTTTCTTGTTTTGTTAACTGAACATTATATATTTTTCAGGGCTTGCTTGTAAAAAGTTAAAAGACGTATTTTCTGAAGGATTTCTGATACCATTGGAGGGAACTGACACACACTTTCAGTTGGAGGTATGTTTTAATATTGATGACATGGTGGAAAGCGGATTTAAGGTGCTTGCAATATTTTGGATTGCCCTTAATCTAATGTTTTTATACGACCGCAAAAAATTTTAATTTTTCGTCGTATATTGCTATTACGTTGGCGTCGTCGTCCTGCGTCGTCGTCCTGCTTCGTCGTCGTCGTCATCGCCCGAATACTTTTAGTTTTCGCACTCTAACTTTAGTAAAAGTGAATAGAAATCTATGAAATTTTAACACAAGGTTTATAACCACAAAAGGAAGGTTGGTATTGATTTTGGGAGTTTTGGTCCCAAAATTTTAGGAATTAGGGGCCAAAAAGGGCCCAAATAAGCATTTTCTTGGTTTTCGCACTATAACTTTAGTTTAAGTAAATAGAAATCTATGAAATTTCGACACAAGGTTTATGACCACAAAAGGAAGGTTGGGATTGATTTTGGGAGTTTTAGTTCAAACAGTTTAGGAATTAGGGGCCAAAAAAGGGCCCAAATAAGCATTATTCTTGGTTTTCGCACAATAACTTTAGTATAAGTGAATAAAAATCAATAAAATTTTTACACAAGGTTTATGACCATAAAAGGAAGGTTGGGATTGATTTGGGAGTGAAGGTCTGAACAGTTTAGGAATTAGGGGCCAAAAAAGGGGCCCAAGTAAGCATTAATCTTGGTTTTCGCACCATAACTTTAGTATAAGTAAATAGAAATCTTTGATATTTAAACACAAGGTTTATGACCATAAAAAGAAGGTTGGGTTTGATTTTGGGAGTTTTGGTCCCAACAGGTTTTTAGGAATAAAGGGTCCAAAGGGTCCAAAAATAAACTTAGTTTGATTTTAACAAAAATTGAATCCTTGGAGTTCTTTGATATGCTGAATCTAAAAATGTACTTAGATTTTTGATTATTGGCCCAGTTTTCAAGTTGGTCCAAATCGGGGTCCAAAATTTTACTTTGTTTGATTTCATCAAAAATTAAATAATTGGGGTTCTTTGATATGCCAAATCTAACTGTGTATGTAGATTCTTAATTTTTAGTCCCGTTTTCAAATTGGTCTACATTACATACCAAAGGGTCCAAAATTAAACTAAGTTTGATTTTAATAAAAATTGAATTCTTTGGCTTTTTTGATATGCTGAATTTAATCATGTACTTAGATTTTTG
Organism: Mytilus edulis; assembly: GCF_963676685.1. Taxonomy (NCBI): domain Eukaryota; kingdom Metazoa; phylum Mollusca; class Bivalvia; order Mytilida; family Mytilidae; genus Mytilus; species Mytilus edulis. Next base: position 58,215,365 of record NC_092352.1, read on the forward strand.
ATTATGGGCCCAGTTTTCAAGTTGGTCCAAATCAGGATCGGAAATTATTATATTAAGTATTGTGCAATAGCAAGACATTTTCAATTGCACAGTATTCAGCAATAGCAAGAAATCTTCAATTGCACAGTATTGTGCAATAGCAAGAAATTTTCAATTGCACAGTATTACGCAATAGCAAGGAATCTTCATTTGCACAGTATTGTGCAATAGCAAATATTTTCAATTGCATAGTATTGCGCAATAGCAAGAAATATCTAATTGCACAATATTGTGCAATAGCAAGAAATTTTTAATTGATTGGAGTTATCTTTCTTTGTCCAGAATAGTAGTTGAATCAACTTAAATCATTGTTTTATACAATATACAATGTATATTCACTTTTACTACCAACTGATAAATTAAAACAATCTTTACTATTCAGTGATAACAAAGTGAAAGGGGGATGTGAGAAAAATAAATGGGGGTGGGGGGGGGGGGGGTGGGGGTTAAATTTTTCTCATTTCAGATTTCATAAATAAAAAGAAAATTTCTTCAAACATTTTTTTGAGAGGATTGATATTCAACAGCATAGTGAATTGCTCAAAGGAAAAAAAGTATTTTAAGTTCATTAGACCACATTCATTCTGTGTCAGAAACCTATGCTGTGTCAACTATTTAATCACAATCCAAATTTAGAGCTGAATCCAGCTTGAATGTTGTGTCCATACTTGCCCCAACCGTTCAGGGTTCAACCTCTGTGGTCGTATAAAGCTGCGCCCTGCGGAGCATTTGGTTTTATCATACAATTTTACTCAGTATTTGGTCAATAAAATGTGTGATCTAAACAACAAATTCAGTTTTTTTATTGTATGTCTTTTCAGTCCGAGTTCTCAAAAATTTTTGACCCAAAGGCCGTCCCTTTCCTTTAAGTCACTGTAGCAGCTTAACTAACAAAACTTTTAACTGTTAAAACTGTTTTTAAAAAGAAAATTGATTATTCTAAACAATCTATAGTTTATCCTTAATTGAATACCATAATATTTTATCTTTCAAATATAGGTTGAATTATGATTTATCAGGGATGCAAACTGGCATGGGCCTAGTTGCCAAAACCCTTTAAATAAGTCTAGGATAATGAATAGTTTCTGTTTTATAAAGCCAAGGTGGCTTCAAGATATTTCTTCTCATTTCCCTTGGTTCATAGCCACAGGCTTTAAAGAAGCTATAAATTGACAACCAATAAGATTAACTCTACCCCAACTATGTGGCGTACATTCCACCTGACTCTTACCCAACATGTAGTGGTTTTAATTAATATTCTATTTATATATTGTGTATATAAACCTAAGACTAATTTCTGTTATATTATAAAAGGTTATTCTGATTCTGTATAGTTTGTAATTGCAGATGTAACTTCAAAGAACACTTAACTGTTCTGTGTACCAATCTGTAATAATTTTTGTTCAGGTACAACATTTACACCTAGGACGATATGTGGAAATGGTGAAGACTGGGGACTTCCATGATGACTTAGACATTGTTACTGAAGTCCATTCAACTTCAGGTAAGTCAAACATGTTTAAAGTCATCAATGAAAAATACCCATATAAAAGAAGATGTGATGTACTTGTCAATGAGATAACTTTTCACCATAGTCCTTATTTCCAATTTATAACAAGTAACAAGACAGTAATGCAGAAATAGTCATAATTGTTTAAATATTTATGGGACAGTTTCCTCAACACTAAAACATCTGTTTCATGATAATAATGAACTTTAAGATTATTCATAAATCCAGAAGATTTATATATTGAGCATGATATACAAAAATTAAAACAATGTAAACTCTAGTAGATATTAAGTTGAAACTTCACAGTTACCAAAATAGCATCAGATATAGAACAGAACATATTTTATTTCCAATTAAGGGCCCACAAGGGGCATACAGAGCATACATGAATAAGGAAAAAGAATATTGATTTGCATAGATACATAGATACAAACAATTTTTTACATACAGTTACAATACAATTACTAACTCATATTCACTTTAATAAATTTACCAACAGCATTAAGGACCTGATCTTCTTCACAGTTTAATAAATAAATAAATTTATGCTGATTATTAAGTATAGAAAAATTTGGAATTCTTTGGCAAACAAAGTCAAAGAGAGCATCTCTATCTGATTTAAAATTTTCACAGTTAGTTAAAAAATGGATTTCATCTTCAACACAGCCAGAGGATATATATGTTATCAGTTATTTTCAGGATTAAATGATCTAAGATATCTTGCGAGTCAACAAAGGAGACCAAGATCTTGTCATTTAGGAAAGAATAATTCACAATACTCATTCACCCCAAAATATGTAAATGACTTTTTTTTGAACATTTGAGAAATATTCTTTTTGTTTCTATCTTGTCAAAAGTCTTCCATACAGCATGAAATCATTCTGAAACTCCTGTTATGATTTAAGGTGATGTTGCAGTCAAAAGACCGTCTGCTGATTTAGATATCTTTAATCCGAGTCGGGTGATCCATGCTACAGCAGCATTTGCTATAAGGAGGTAAAATATCATCTGAATTGATATAAATGATTTGTTTGGTGCGATTGAAGGATCCATTTTGAAGAATATGATTTGTAGGCGAGTGACTTATTTCAAAAAGACGCTTAGTTAACGACTTTAATGCACCCACCTAACACACGGCTGTATTATATATCATTCGAAAGCTGTTAATCTGTACTTTCTATTTTGCCCGGTTGTAAAAAAATCGTACGGTGCAATTTTTGTTAAATCAAGGTCAAAGGTCATGAAAAAACATTCTAATTTTTGCGATTACTAAATAAAACGCCATTTTCTAATTCTTGTACCATAAAATTTTCCAAAAGATCATATGAACTTTATGGAACATGATACATAATTTCCAAATCAAACAAAAAATAAGAGATTCGATGCGCAAAATTTCCCGAAAATTGAAATTTATCACAAATCCTAAAAAAATTAAAAATTATCCAAAAAAGCAAAATAAATCTTGGGGAATCGATATTTGTATGCTAAAAAAATAGATAAATGTATATGTTTTAGGTCAAGGAATATTTGTTTTGTAATTTTAAGATTCAATTATAAATTAATGTTCATGGAACAGCCTTCTATTGAAGTGTTTGCAGTTGCCCAAAAATCTGCCTTCTGCAAATAGCGATCATTTTGTTAATCTATGTTAAAATAGCACATCGCTAATTGTGAATATCAGGGAGGAGAATGATTTTCCATAATAAAAGAAGGGGTATTTAAAGTAAGAAAAGAATATATGTGAGGTAATTGAGGTTAAAATATGTTTTTTACGAAGTCAAACTTTTTTTACTTTTTGTAATCATGTTTAAATGCAAACATTACTTTGCGACTAAATCATAGGCAACATTTAAATAAGTAACCTTGTTTAGAAACACTTGGTTATCTAAAGCGGGATGTAAACGAACTAAATAAAATGCGGCTGCTTCTTGTTTAGTTTAAAATCGTGTTATAGTAAGTCATATTAAATGTGTTTAGAAGTTTAATCGCTTTAATTATTTGAATAAAAGATGCTTTGAGCATTTTCTACATAAGCTTTAAAAATACAAATGCATGTCATTGTGTATGTAAAACACTATAAGCAGTTGTGAAATAACAAAATGAAAAAGTTAAATACCCTTCCTGACCTCATAAGAAAATTCGCTGTTTTAGGAGTGTTCGTTTTCATGGTATGCTGTGTTTTTTGGACTGTTGTTCGTCTCTTGGACTTTAATTTTATTTTGTTCATGGTTTTAATTAACTTTATTTGATTCATGGTTTGAGATGTTGATTGTCCCTTTGGTATTATTTTACTTTAAAGACATTAACTTGCAGTAATGAAAATCGGCCAAAAAATCACCTCAAAGTAAAGTGAAGAAGATTAACGCAATAAGACAAATATCCGCGAAAATAACTAAATTTGCTCACGGTGATATATATATAGAACAAAATCGTTATCATGATACATTTAGCTACACTGATCTATAATTTTGAAACCTTTTACTACTTGAATAGTGACGACATATATCAAAGGGACATCAAACTCATAATTAAAAACAAACTGACAAAGCCGGGCAAAAAACGAACAAGACAAGCAACAGTATACAAAACACAACATATAAAACTACAGATTGAGTTACACAAACCCCTAAAAAAAATTTGAGTGAACTCAGGGGCTCCCAAAGTGTAGGCAGATCATGTTCCACATGTGACACCTGTCTTAGTTTAAACATATCTATTTATAGTGGATTGGGAAACAAGTTTTGCAACTTAAATTAATCGCTTTCCACTTTGCGGGTGCGAGTGCTGCCTTGTAGCGGCATTAGCCTGCTCGTTTTCGAAATCTACAAAAGGTGTGTTTAACGTGCAAGAGATATGGCTCTCTTTTAACGCGGGTCAGCCATTTATCGTCCCCTTCCGATGGACTTTCATCGTTTCCTCAAGACCATACTCACAAATGGTGTCAAGGAAGAGCCGAAAATTCAGTCCCTGAAATTTTCATCATGGAACGAGAATCGAACCAGGAACCTTTGTGTTAGTAGTCCGATGCACTTACCACTACACCACGGCTCTCTTTTACCCGTCTTGTGGCTCATGTATTGCCTAACTCGGTGCCAAGCCTTATTCGGTTGGTGACATTCACGGCAGAAATGACGGCAATTTGGTTACGTCGATGGAACTTATCAGTCGTCATCTGGCGAAACAGATATCTCATAATTGTCAACCAACTCGTAGTGGCGTCCATGAAATTTTCAAAGGGATGATTTCAACTTTGCATTTGAACTCTGGTTTAAAACATGTTTAAACCACCATTTTTCTTCAAATGTCCTGTACCAAGTCAGGCATATGGCAGTTGGTATCGAATAATCTGTTTCTTTGTATGTTGGCGTTTGTTTTTGTAGCAGTTCTGTGCTTCTGTTATATCGTTGTGTTCCTCTTATAGTTGATGCGTTTTCCTAGTTTTTGCTTTGTGACCCGGATTTATTTCAGTTACTAGTAAATCGATTGATGACTATTGAATGGCGGTATACTGTAGTTGCCTTTATGCCTTTATTTCAGAGGAGTTGAGGCTCAATGAAATCGGTCTCCTCCTTTAGTAGTATAGATATATAGATATGAAGGCGTTGCTATAATGTTGTTACATAGAAATGAAAAGTTTATAATTTGGTAGTAAGGGGTGTTTTTATGGGTTGTTTTATGCTCATCTCTTTGGTCGAAAAACTTGTTCTCAACCAACCCTCATCATCGATTTCAAGTTACGTGATAGAGTAAACTATATCTGTTGAGTCTTTTAATTTCAATTTCAATGGAAAATACGAGTCCAACATTGTCACAAATTTTGCACTTTTCAGTGAGATGACATCATTTATATAATGGAAAGTGAAGTTTCAAGATAATGATAGCTTCTTTTCAGTCGTCATCAGAAACTCTTGCATGAAGTCATCCTCGTATGAAAAATGAACTAGTCATTCAAACTATTCAGAAATTCTAGCTGTAACTAGAATCGTTGCGTATTAATGGATATTTTTTCTTCAAAATTATTCTTATTTGATGAATTAATGCATGTAAACAATGAACAACGCAATTTAAGCAATCAAGTAGTCAAGTTTTATAATGTGTTTACTGGTTTTTTTAAATTCTTTTAAATTTCAATTTTCATCAATTTATTTTCTATTTATTTTGGTCTAAAGTTTCAATTCACATTAAATAAATAAAATGTCTTTTCAGTACATCAATATTTATAATGAAGCTTCGCAACAAACAATTAGAAAAGTCGAAATATGTTTATTTCAGTCTGGTAGTTACAATGCAGATTGCAATCTTTTAGATTACCCCCTTTATTTCAAGCAATAAGATGATTCACGCACATATTTTTTTACTCAAAATTTTTCAGATTCTTAAGAATTTGTTTATTAAATCTTATATTGACCACATACAATGTTAAAATAGGAAGAAATGCTTAAAAGCTGTTTTTTCGCAGATGGCGGTATTTTGGGCAACTGTATGCGTTGTTATGATTTGCTGTTTGATTAGAAGTAAGCATAATTTAAGGGAATTTTATGATGTCAAAAACTTCTTTGATAGTCATTACAGGGTTTTACTTAGTTTTAATTGATTAGCATTTGCACCAGAAAGAAAAATTTGGGTTTTCACACATTTTGTTAACTTTTACTCGAATTTCAGGAAACATGTGCTCTCTGTCAAAAACACGCTTTAAATATTAAAAAATGCATTTGAATAATGACTGTTAATCTCTCTGCTAAAAGTTTAAATTGTTTGCATATGTGAATTTAGTATATAAAAGTCATATTATGCAATCAGGCTGAAATCTTAGAAAATATGCACTTATTCGTCCTTGGCCTTTGATCTTGATTTGACGGAAATTGCACCGTACGATTTTTTTACGACTGGGCAAAACAGATAGTACAGATGAGTAGCTTTCAAATGATATAAAATTTAGCCGTGTATTAGTTAGGTGCATTAAAAATTTAATTTAATGGTTAAAGTCACTCGCCTATTGATAATGGTTTACTTTTACAAATTGTGATTTGGATGAAGAGTTGTCTCAATGTCACTCATACCATATGTTATTATATCTAATAACAGAAAATCTGATTTATGATAATAATCATTTTTAATGATAGAACTTCGTCAGGTTATCTTGTTACTGAGAGTAAACGAATAAATTTTATACAACTTAACGCGAATTGGGTGAATTTTATACACTTTATATGAAAATATGCTTTGTTTGACCCTATTGAACTTTTGAGATATTTTCTATTGTGATGTCAAAATTTATGGGATTCCAGTAATGGTGGACAAATAGCAATACGATGTATTAAATATGGAGTGTGTAGAAATGCTGTTAAGCAAATCATTTTCTCCACATTTTCTGGAAGAAAAAAAAAATCATGAAAATAAATTGTCTATGTACTACGTATAAATACATCTAGAAATTTAAAAAAAAATCCTGAAGTCATGAAGTTGACTATAAAAGGGCTAAAGTAAAATAAAGTGTCCATCAAAATTAAATAGGCCTACAGTAAACAATCATCATTCAATTAAATTATGAGATCCAATGTGAAATAGGTTCTACAACATATTTTTTTTATCAGGTTTAAATAATTGACACCTATGTTATAAACAGTAAACATTTCTTATAATCAGAATCTCACTGTAGTCATCCACATTGTAAAGAAAGCTAAAAGTAATAAATAGCTTTTGCAATAACAATGGGACGACAAACTTTATGATATTAGTTAAGTAAGAGGTAGATGTCCAATTACAAGTGGACTTAAAGTGACCATGAACTTGTTTCTACTTTCCAACAGGCATGTTTAAATTTTTGGATTACAGTAGGTCTGTGATTTCATGAGTAAGTATGGTAAGTTACAGGTAGTTAAAGAAGGTATTTCATATTCGTCTTTCCTACATTGCATCACAGATAATAAATAATCAGATTGAACTATTTACTTTGACCTCTGCAAAGTAGGATATGAGTTCATGTAAATTTAACCTTCCAACTCTTAACAGCGGTATACTATTGTTGCTTTTATTTAAAAGTTTAAGATTAAGATTTCTCTTTTTGAAGTTTAAAAAAAAAAATGCATTGCCAAATATTATACATTAAAGAATGTTATAAATGTTATGTCTGAATTATCAATAAAAATCTTAAATTTGTTTTTACGTTGGTTTGTTTGTTTTTTATAGGCCAAGGTCATGGCCATGGAAACAAGATAGGAAATCAGCTACATTTGACAAGCTACAGATTCCACTTCCTATTCAACATCCTGCCAGCATAGCTATTTCTATATACAACAGGTATGTGACTATTAAACAAGCTACTAATTCTACTTCCTATTCAACATCATGCCAGCATAGCTATTTCAATATACAACAGAAATGTTGTTGTTTGTTTTCCTAAAACAACACAAAATATAACTCAAACCAAATATTTTTATTGATAAAAATAATGTAGTCTAACAGTTAACCAATTCTACCTTTTACACAGTGCAAATTTAAAGGTAGTTTAATAATGTGCATAAGTGATAGTTTGTTCACTGCCTATTTACAAATATAACTAATGTTAGGAATATGATAGAAATTTTTCTTTTCTTTTATTACAGAGAACATGACCAGAATCCAATAAACTATGATGACTATTACTGTCAGAGGATTATCAGAGCTACAAAAGAGGTACCGTATATGGGTGATCCCATATTTAATGATTTTTATGAAGTAGAACTCACAGACAACACAATTGAAAATGAAACACCTGAAAAAAATATAGACAACCTAAGTAGCCCCTATTTACATATAGCACAACAAGAGCGGTCATTTTCAGATGAAAACATGGCTGCTTGTCCCATTTCAATAAATGAAGTAGACGTCACTAGCAACCCGAATTTAACTTGAACGGACAAAAACGTGTTAACGCTATTTAAATGAGATTGATCGTTATTTGATAAAGATTGACAAAAATTAAAAATTATATTTAATTCATATCAATTCATATCAATTCATTTTAACGCCAGTCAAATAGATTTCTCTGCGGTGAATCAATTGAAATCAAGTTGCTGGTTAGTTGCGTTAAACTAATAGGCCACGCCCCCGTTAAACTATTTCAAACATGCATTAATTCGTTTTAAACATGGATGAGACCCGAGCTTTTTACAGGTAATCACCCAAGCAAAACGACCTCGATGTATCTATCGTTTTTTGTTTCAAACTTTAAATGCGTATAGTCTTATTAAAGTCACATGCTTCACAATTTAAAACGTTGAAACGAATGAATAATACACGTATCATGTTCATATGTAAGGAATTAAAATAAAAACATTAAAATATATATGCACACGCGGTTTAAAAATGCAAAACTTGTGAATCTGTTGAAAAAAAAAATAGTTAAATATATAACATGATGGTTTTCTATATTGTACTCGTATTCAAATGTAGACACGGAAAACTATGTACACAAAAATTATTTATTGTGTACATAATTTAAATCGATGTATTTCATATTTTCGGCATTGACTGTAAAAAGTGCTTAAGTCCTTTATGAGTAAAATACAGAATTAAAAATAACTCTACCTTTTTTGATATTTCTTTATTTTAGAGGTAAGCTTCTGGCCAAGTGTCACTGATTCTGTCGCAAATCATTTACTTCAATAACCAATCAATTGTATTCTGAAAGAAGTTGATTTGTTTTCTGTACGAATACATGAAATATTTCTCACTGAACGTTATGTTTGCAATCGATGTTCAAATACAAATCTACAGTATCTATATGAAAGAGACTTAATAATATATTTTTTTTATTATTATTCTACACATGCATATTTGAAGGATCGAAATAATCAGTTCTACAAATGGGTGTTATTTTTAAAGACTTGAAACTTTACAATTATCAAGTGAATCCATGAAATTTTTATCGACGCACCAAACTTTCATCGTGCATAGCTCATTTTCCGATTTAACGATCTTCTTACTTGTTCATTACATTCTAAAATTAAAATCCTTCACAAATTGCAAAAACTTGTATTCTCCGGCTAGACTGCGCAAAAGATAAATCTTGCTTTGTTTGTGTATACACAATGTTTTGAAGGCCGATATCCAGTTTGGCTAAAAAAGAATTAATTTGCACCACAAGTTAATTACGCGAATTCTTTTTTTGCACAACTTTATCATAAAAACTGCAACATTCATTAGCGCCAATAAAACAATCATTTAATTGCGCAAATATTATAGACTTCTTTTCAAATGTTTCTTCTTAGTGCACTGAGGAGGTCCTTTTAGGTATTTTCATGTAGGTACAGAAATCGCAAACTGAAAGGGCCTCCTTAGTGCACTTAGACTGACAAAAAAAGTGCACTATGGACCTGATGGAAAGATAGAATTGACACAAAAAAACATAGCATACGGAAGGAGAAGTACATAATTTTGAATTTTAGTAATTATAAAGTTATTCAACAGTTGAAGTAGGTATTCTAATGTTACATGTACGTGTAAATAGGTTAATAGTTTCGAGATAAATATGACACAATTAATAAAATTGAGAATGGAAATGGGGAATGTGTCAAGTTTCATTTATTGGCGCAATACATATAATAAAAAAAAGAGATGAGCGCGATTCAAAACTTTACAATATGACAAGTTACACCGAACCGTTTTGAAAAATCAGTAAATTCTTCGCCCGGGGATATACACCTGCCAGTAATCTACCTTCAGTAACTTTACAATACCCAGCCGTGTCATTTCCGTATATTGTACATGTAGATAGCAAGTGTGATACATGTATATACACCAGAAATACCCATTTAAGTGATTTTTAATTTCAGAAGAACTCCATATCGGGTACATAAACATAAAATTACAATAATATGAAAAAATGTATTGATAAGTTCAAATGTTGTTTTGGTAAATGCACCTAGGTATGTATTTGTAAACTTATGTTAATTCGTTATTTCATGTCTCTTTCTTTTTTTTTTGCTTCAATTAATTTTTTGTATCTTATAGACTTATTCGTAAATCGAAAAAACTCACAAATCTGAATAGAATCATATGGCAATGAACATGTTGAATGATTTCTCTAACTCAAAACCAGTTATAGATGTACATGTAGATGCCTCTGAAATTATATTTTTCTCGTTGGGTTGCTTGTTCATTAATTGACGTTTACGATATATTCTAATGTTCAGTATTTGTGAAAACCGCTTATTTATCAATTTTACAAGAAATATTATAATACTTGTAAGTCATGAACATTGAAGTTTAACTTTCTATCATTTTTTCGTATACGCACAAACATACAATAAAATGAAACACTTTAAATCGGTTTAAATTATGCAATGCATTTTGAAAATATAGTTTTGAAAAACCGGATATTTTTGATTCATACTTTTTCTATCCCTTTTCTTAAAAATTAGGACACGTGTCACTGGTTAATATAGAATACAATTAACGGTACCAATTGTCTTGTACTAGATGCGCATTTCGAAAATACATGTCTCTTATGCTCGAGGCCAAAATATATGAAATCAAAAGCAAATTTAATATAAAAGACGAAGAGCTATAATCCAAAAGGTCCAAAAGTATAGCCAAATTCGTGAAAGGAATACTAGTGAACCATGAATAATCCCAAACAACAAATTTGTGATTCAATTTGGTTTGTCACACTTGCTTATATTATCAATATTATGTATTGTTTTCGGCTGAGACGACTACATGTATAAAATTTATAGTAGCCTCAGTTTTCGGCAATATTGAAACAAATTGGATATCCTTTGCATTGCTTCTTAAGTTATTTTAATATATAAACTGAGCCAAAAAAGTTTAGCAACAAAATTGTGAAATTTTGTTTTATTACAAAATCATAAAATTTAAACATATAATTTTAATAACACAAAAATGGAATTATGATATGTCAGAAGCAACATGAATGTTTATCACTCACATTAATTAGGATTTTCTTTGTATGGAGCGCGGGAGGGTCAAAATGCTTAAATGAGTATAGTGTTTCTCAAATCAATTTCTCAGCCATGCCCTTAGTGCACCAATGAAGGATTGACAGGAACATCAGCAACTTCCCTTAGTCAATGCAGTACTTTTTTAACCGAAAAAAACTTGTCACGTGTTGACGTAAAGCGAAGGAAGCGCTCCTCCCTTGACGATAGTTTTTTCTTGTCTACGAGATATCGACCTATCCTATGCAGTTGTAATTTGTCGATATCTGTTTGTTAGTCTCTGAACTATTACCTAGTGCACATTAAATCGAGCCATGATGTCAACAACCCTCATTCCGGCATCAACCGTTTCAAGACCTTTCTGACTGTCATTTTCGGGGTGGCCTGGTTGACGTCCCAAGCAAATTTTTCAACGGTGTTTGTGTTTTTCTTAAGGAAAAAAGTACGACTGTTACAGGTAAAACTAAGGATTATATCAATGATGTTTAAATATTTTTTTCCAAAAACAACAAAAAAAAAAAATTAAAAAAAAAAGTGTTGCTAAACCTTTTTGGCTCAGTATATATACGGAAAAACAAGGTGGATATTTAATCATCGGCTCTCGTGAAGTTTTCTTGTAGGTTAAAAGAAGGGGACAGTATACCTCTAAGTAATAAAACTTTAAGATTTGTATTCTTTAAATTGTATAACGTCTTAGTCTGGCTTTCTCTTCAATTTTTAGATTATATTCAGAATCACGTTTTTATGCCAGATCTTTTATCATTTGTTAAATCAAAGACATGTAGTAGATGTATTTTTTTTTAGACCAAAAAAACTATCATACGGTATTCCACATGTACGGTGAATTAAATTATTGACAAGCATACCACATCTTCTTATATTCATTCGTTATTTGATGAAGATCTTCAACAAGCCTTAAAGGGATAATTCGCGATTTTTCACTTTAAATAAATGATTTTGAAAATGAACTTATTGATAACTATACACTTTTTAATTCTAAATAATTATGTTTATCCAGAGACATAGAACAAGCATGTGCATACAATAATGCATGTATGTATACGCATGAGTTTCTCGCTACATTAAAGACCCGTAATTTAGGCCTTCCTCTTTTGTCTGCTCTATAGTCGGGTTTTTGTCTCTTTTACACATTCCTCATTTTCATTCTCAATTTTTGTAATATACGACGGTATATTGTTCCTGTATCAAATACCATGTACATGTACATATACACTGGGGTAAAGCTGATGACCGTAACTGCATTCACGGTCATCCCAAGATGTCGGTTGAAAAATTAGGTCAGTTTCTGTATTGTCTGTTAAAGTGTTTCTATATCATTTTCTCTACAAATCATACATTGAAACGATGTAAATTTATAAAAGAATCACTCGAAAATCACTAATTACTTCCGAGAAATGTGCATGAAACGGGAAATTCGATTTGAAAAAATCGTTAAGATGACCGTAAATCATAATCAAAATATTTTCAAGATGACCGTAACATATAACAAGGATGACCGTGATTGGTTAAAAGATGACCGTAACTTGTAAAGGATGACCGTAATTTGTAAAGACTGACTGTAATTTATATAGGACGACCGTAACTTTTATAGGATGACCATCAATTCTAAGAAATATCCGTATTGTATTCAAAGCTTTTTTGTTGATTGTCGATCTCAATAGGGGCTCGGTTAGCGGATATAAATATGTTTCATAAATTTCTTTTTTTAAACTATAATATTATTGACCATATTTAGGATTTATAACAATGATAGTAAATTGGATATTTCTCGTAAACAATGAAATATTTATTGATATCGACGTTAAAATTTTAACACAAATTTACAGCGATACGACGAAAATTTGAAGAAACATGAATGTGTCCCTAGTACACGGATGCTTCATCTACACTATCATTTTCTATGTTTAGTGGACTATGAAAATGGGATAAAACTGTAATTTGGCATTAGAATTAAAAAGATCATTCCATAGGGAAAATGTGTACTAAGTTTCAATTTTATTTAACTTGAAGCTGGACAAACGGACAAACAAACAGACGAACGGACGAACGTACGCACAGACCAGAAAAAAAACATAATGCCTATAAATGGAGCATTAAAAACATTAATAATACATACGAATATTTGGTAATCGAGCCCATGTGTATGGGTCCAGAGGAAGCAGATTAAAATTGCTCATTGTTGAAGGCCTTACGGTTACCTATAGTTGTTAATGTTTGTGTCATTTTGGTCTTTTCTGGATAGCTGTCTCATTGGCAATAATACCACATCTTCTTTTTTATATATAGTATCTATATTAAGTTGGATGTAGAAAATGCATAACCTCCGATTTTTTTTATCACGGACGGAGAACATATCAATCTTTTAGTTCAGAAATTTTCGTGTCTGCCCTTCCATTATGTGAATCAAGAAAAAATTCCCCAAAACAGGTAACGATTGTATCGAAAAGAGAAAAATCGAGTGCACCTTTTTATGTTAGGGCATGTTTGGGGTGTATATTTTGTCTTTAAAACGTACAAAGCAAGAGTATTTTATATAGCATCTCGCTTCAGATTCTATCATTATTTTATATCAAAGCTACAGGTTGACTTTATAACGTAAAAAAATGACAGTACGAAAAGATGAAATATATGGGTCAATTGAGATACCTATCTAATGAATCACAAAAACAGAGTAGGTGTGTAAAAATAGATATTTTTCTAAAAGTACTTGACGACAGTCTTAATTTGGATGATGAAAATGTGTGTGTGATAACTAGGATTTATAATCTTCAACCACTGAAACTGTTTAGTCTGCCCTTCCACGAAATATTTAATTAGAATTTTTTTTAAATGCTTAAGAATTTTCAAAACTTCCATCTGACATCCAAACAGACAATATTTTTAAGTTGAATCAATGCAGACAAGATCATTAACTACTGCTCATTAGCTAGTACTGTAGATACATTTGTATTTTAAAATATAACTGACATATAACGATCGATCGTAATGGTGCTATGTGGATAAATTTATCAGTTTTCAAGAGCAAAATTGGCAGAGCGTCATCCCTACAATGGCTTCCATTTCTACGACTGTGAGCATGAACTGGCGTAATGGGGAGATCATTTTGAAGAAGTAGAATCCTGACTGTATGAATAACATTTCTGTATATATACAAATTGACAACGTTCCGCTTGTGATACGCTTTTCGTACAATACTATTTTAAGGATCTACTTTGCTGGAGCTCACCTTCACTAGTTTATTCGGATGATATTTTCAAAATATTTCTGTTATTTTATTTGCACGAGTCGACAAAATGAAAGACGATATAATATCAATGGGTGTACATGCAATTTTTTGGCATTTTTAAAAATGTGTATTTATTATATGTCATTAAAAGGAATCCCAGAAACAAAAAAAAATCTTTTGTCGAGCAGTTGAAGGCTGTGCACCGCATGTCTTGGCAAATTCATTTTAAAAATTGAACCCTCTACTGTTAAAAAGATACATATGGTAATCTTTGCATTTGAAGCACGTATTATTTTCTTTTACCTATAGGATAAAACTTTCATATTAATCATACCAACACGATTAATCATTTGATACAAAAAGATAGTTATATAAATACGGATATTTCTTAGAATTGAGGGTCATCCTTTAAAAGTTACGGTCATCATTTACAAATTACGGTCATCTTAAAAGCAGTTACGGTCAGCCTTGTTATGAATCGCTGATTCTGTTACGGTCATCTCGATTGTGATTTACGGTCATCTTGGCGATTTTTTCAAATCGAATTTCCCGTTTCATGCACATTTCTCAGAAGTAATTAGTGATTTCCGAGTGAATCTTTTATAAATTTACGTCGTTTCAATGTATGATTTGTAAAGAAAATGATATAGAAACACTTTAACAGACAATACAGAAACTGACCTAATTTTTCATCCGACATCTTGGGATGACCGTGAATGCAGTTACGGTCATCAGCTTTACCCCAGTGATATATGAGGCTATGAAAGTAAGTTTACAGAAATAAAGATGATAGTGGAATAAGCACTTTAAATTACAGAATAAAGAGATGAAAATATAAAGAATAGATTAAATGATTCATGATTGCTTAACGCCCAGTTACAAATATTACACTCTACCCCTCCATCTTTTTGTCCATCCTATTTAAAATGATTCTTATAGGAGGGTCTGAATTGGGGGGGGGGGCTGTTTTTCTGTCAACATTTAATTTTCACCCCTTTTTTTTTCTTAAAAAAATAAGTCTATTCTTTAAAAGTAATTTTTTACGCATTATTCTCTAATTTTTCCCCAGTTTTCTTTAATTTAAAAAAAAAAAGTAAAAATCATTCTTTTAAATGAATGAGAACGGTGATTTCCAAACAACAGCAAGGCTTTCATTTGTTACTCAACAATGACGTGTTGGTGTGTATTGTTCTGCATGATTTAAGTGCTAGTTCTATGAAGTAACAAGTCCAAGTTTTCATCAGTTCTTTCCAGTGATTTTGACTACACATAAGAAGATGCCAATGAGACAATTCTTCGAAGAGACCAAATGACACAGAAATTAACAACTATAGGTCACTGTACGGCATGCAACAATGAGCTAAAGCCAACCGCATAGTCAGATATAAACAGGGGCGGATTCAGGCTTTTTGAAAGAGGGGCTGTAGTTTTGTATTGAGGGGAACGAGGCGAAATTTTTTTTTGCCCCTTTTTAGGACTTAAAACATGAAATAAGTGAAATATGCACTTTTTAAACGGTTCCTGGCGTGGGGCATGCATATTTTGTAGTTGCTGGTAAGGTGTAAGGGTTGGACATTTTAGATGCTGCATCTCCCTATTAATTCACGAAGTCTAGTCTGATTAATCATTTAAAAAAAAAGTCCAAGCAAAAGGGGAGGTGTACGCCCTCTACGCCCCCCTCTGGATCCGCCACTGAATTTAAAGCCCGAGTAGAAGTATCGGAAACCAGTTCATATTGACTGAATCCTATAGTCTGTTACCACGAAACCAAAAAAGGTTTACCAAGTTTGTTTTCACTTTTATCATATTTTTACAATGATAACTTTGATAATTTTCTTTAAATTTTAAGAAGAGAAAATTCTGTTACCAGATAATGTTTAGCATTTTCTTTTATTAATCATTCAATAAAATTCAGGTATCTTTTAGCATTTTCTTTTATTAATCATTCAATAAAATTCAGGTATCTTTTAGCGTTTTCTTTTATTGATCATTCAATGTTCATTATATTTGTAGACCACGCATTTCTCTAATCTTTATTTTTTATGCCCATTATTCTCTAATCTTCATTTTTCAAGGGCATTATTCTCTAATCATTGAACCCCATCCAAACCCTCTTTTTTTATTATGTTGTACATGTACTGTTATACCACTGATCGAGACTAGGGTGAGGATAGGGAGCCCGCTAACAATTTTAACCTCGCCACATTATTTATGTATGCGCCTGTCCCAAGTCAGGAGCCTGCAATTCAGTAGTTGTCGTTTGTTTATGTTTTACATATTTATTTTTCATTCATTTTTTTTGTTGTTATATAAATAAGGCGGTTCGTTTTCTTGTTTGAATTGTTTTTACATTGTCATATCAGGGCCTTTTATAGCTGACCATGCGGTATGGGCATTACTCATTGTTGAAGGCCGTACGGTGATCTATATTTGTTAATGTCTCTGTCATTTTGGTCTCTTGTGGACTGTTGTCTAATTGGAAATCATACCACATCTTCTTTTTTATATTCCTGTCCTTTTAAAATGCCCATTATAGACATATAATAATACATTAGGCTTAACATTTCAATTTATTAATATCAAATAGCAAAATCAACCTTAAATTGTTTATTGAATTTTATCAATCAAATATCCTCACACAGGAAACTAGACAAAATAAGTTATTTGTAATGGTATATAATTGTATCGTTTACACATGCATGTACTAATTTTACCTTATAGTTATGTGTATGTATGTTCTTGATAACTAGTAATTGAAGTTTTATGAGAAATAAAGTATTCGTATTCCTTTAAACATGTAAACCATAAATTGCAGTACACGAAGACAGCCTACGGGTAAAGTACAAGTGAATATATCACAAAAAGATTATATTTAATCCTCATCCGTACGCGTCCTTGTAAATGCCGAAAACTCTGGATTTTCTTTGAAAATTACCTGAGAGGTTATAAAAGATCTAGAAAAGACCAAAAATGAATTGAAATAAAAGATTTTTGTGTAGACGAGTTACAACATTGCATAAGCATGATTAGGAAATTTGAACAAAAAAAGTTCGTGCTCATCTTTGTAGTGGCGACAAACACGCATATCGAGTTACGTAGACGAAAAAGAATAATTACATTCATAATAATTATGATGTAAATTCACGAAATTAAAAGGTTATAATTAGAAAACAATCTAAAACACGATTCGTCATTCCCCATGTATAATTATAGATTAAAACAAAATTATAATTTTAATTCTGAAATTCAAAAGGCATGTTTCTGATACGTGACAGTTCAGCGAACACTATTACATGAAATGCACGATGATATTGACCGAAAACAAAGGTGAAAGATTCAAATTGTAAAATCATTCGCTGAACGGTAGAATTTCTATCAATCATTCAACGATATAAAAAGCCTTTTGAGTGTAAAAGTATGATAGAAATACTTTTAATTTATTGAAATGCCTCTTATATTGTTCCAGTCATTGGTTACTAGTGCATGATTGTCAGTCCATTTCGATATTTCATAGCACTTTTACAAATTCTGAAAAAAAGAAAAGAAAAAACTAATATTCTCATGGGAAAAATATATCTTCCCATGAGAAGAAAATTGTCCCGCAAAGTGTTCAACTCCCACAAAAGGGAATCTAACCAACTAAGAAATGCATAATCATCTGTAGATTGATTTTTATATATGAAACGATGTGTATTGATTTTACTTGGTTCAATGTTCAGTGGCAAGTATTTTATATATGCGCAGGTCCTGAGACAGATAATCAAATTATCAGATTGCGGGATGACGGACAGGAAGACTCCAAACGTAACAGTGTGAACTAGCTGTCAGAAACTTAAGAACTCTCAGATTCTTTCATCGTTGAAGACCCTCTAGCGACTATAAAGATGAACAGGAATAAAAACGCTGACCATTGATAATTTGTATTTTTGTTAAGCTCTGACTTTTTGTTCGATTAGGTCCCGTGTATGTTTACCCCATATTCCTTTATTTTCTATAAAGGCGTCTGTCTTGACAGTAAGTTGACACGACTTAATCATGTTAATACTAGTTAAACCCTTAAATGTAAGACACCAGATGGAAATACTCAAAAAGGAGAGCCAGTTTGGTTCTCTTTAATGTTAGAGTTCAAATCTTCATGAAGAAACGACTATATGTTTTCTGTATTCAGCATAGAATAATATCTTCTAAACTATATTTTTTCGCACAATGTCTGGATATTGGTGGACATGCATTATTGCGAAACCAGACATTTACAAATGAAAATCAACACTTAGACTATAGACATTTAGTAGGGAAGTAAATGAACAAAAGACAAGTAATTCAGAAACATAAAATTGAGAATGGAAATAGGGAATGCATGGATCACGCAAAATTAAGCAGGGGCGACATCGGAGTAATGGGAGTTTGCTTCTTGCAAGACATTCGCCGTGAAAACAATTTGATATGAAGACAAGCCTTTGTACTGTGACTTTGTTTTAAAATTTCAAACATGAGGCTGTTACGGCCCTGGTCAATGTTTTTAAGCAATACATAGTTTCCTTTCATTTTGTTGTTGGCTTTCTGAAATAAATGTTTACATATTATAGACTATCATGATCCTTTTTTTTTCAATTTCAGTTAAACACTATGTCTGATTTGCTTTTTCAGAAACTTTAGCATGTTTAAATGTCTTTTTCTTTTTCTTCATCTTTTTGAAACCCTAGTTTTGTATTACCACTGACCAGTTCAGTAAAAAAAACAGTTGCTTCATGTTTGTATAAATGTGTTTGTAACCTTTCAAACATGCTATTATTTTCCGTTATTTTTTATTCCGTGTCTATAGATAGTCTTGATCGGAGAGTCAAGATTTATTTTGTCTGTTGGTTGCTTGGCTAGCGTAAGCTAATCGATTTACCTCACATTTTGAAGTTGGATGGAAATTGTTTTTAAATAAATGCCGTACCTTTGTACTTTGGTTTCCTGTCGGTTTTTTCTCAATTTTAAATTGGGGAGTTTTATCATTTGTTTTGCATGATTATTAATTTTGACTTGCAAATGAACAATTAATAAATCTAGTCCCATGTGTGCTAGCGAAATGTCTTTAGTGTAATCTCGGAGTGTAATTTTTATTTCAACTTTTACGTTTGCTTCAGCACAACCTAAAACACGAAAACTTTCATTTTCTTGTAAGAATGAGATTCGTTACTTCAAACAAAAATCGCTTTTATCTTTTTTTTTTTTTTTTTTTGCAGTAAAAGACCGGTTTCTTAAAAAAAACTTTCATACAATCGACTAAACGAAGTATAAGCTTCGGGAAGGTCAAGGATTATAACATATTTTTCGTAATTTTGCAAAAATCGAAAATTTACGGTAATTAATGGTCGAATTGAAGCTTAATACCTACCAAAAAATCTCAAAGAGCGAAAAGACTTTCATTTTAGTCATCTCTGGTGTATTTATGATGGCTTGGTTTGAAGCGAGAACAGACGAACTATGCTTACTAGTGTTGCATAAAAAACATGAGGATATGGTTTGTCCTTTATGAATCTATATTGCAAATTTGACTCATATAAGGATAATGTTTGTCTCATAGAAAAATCGGCAGTTTTAACCGATAATTTATTTTTCGATTTTTATCGGATATAGTAGTTATTTGGAAAAATACAAACCGTATAATTAATTATTAAAGTTTCGTATGCATCATAAATCAACCGGCTCCGGCAACTTTAGACTTGTTCTAATATCAATAGTAATGATTTTCAGCGGAGAAAAAGATAGATATTTTGGTCGTGGTTGAAAGAATCGTAAAAGTGTTATTTTTCTAAATTCTGTTTGTTTAATCGGGCAAAGTAGAGTCTTAATTTGATTTTTTTTTGCCGAACTGGACTCTATATTGTGTATTGAATTGAAAGTTTGCAAACGTTCCGACCAATGAAATTCATTTTAATATGTAACGCGAACTTCAACGAGAGCACCTAGATGAAATATTTTATCTATACTACAATCAGTTTTAACTTAGAAATTTCCGCTCAAATATATAGGAAATAAAATTATATGAAAACAACAATGCAGAATGTTTCTTTTCCATTTTTTTTTTAACAATGTTTATGTTCATTTCAATTTGGTAAGTAGACTTATATTTAATGCCCAAAACGTAAATATATGTTTTCTTTTAAAACATTAAAAAACGTGAGAGTATGCCGATAAATAGCCAGTCTAGGTCGTTAAACTTAAATCAACTTACCCATCGTTATCGCAGACTAAACTTTATCTCATATATATATGTTCATTTATGACAAGTACGTCAGGATGCATGACAGCACAATAATCTTTTTACAGAATCGTAAGAACAATATTTTTGTTTGATATTTGCTTCTCTTCCACAATTAACGCCCGATTTGGCCAGTGACCGGTATTACAATTTAACACAGTTTTACAAGTTCAGTGGGCTGCTACTTCATTTATAATTTTGGGTATGACTTTCTGTTTATCATATTCAACATACGTCAACATTGTCTTCATCAATTTTATTATTCAATTCATCAAAACCTTGTTTTTCATTACAAGCTTTTCCGTATATCAATATACGGCAAGAGAATGAATATTTGTTGCTTACCGGAAATATAAGATACATCGATTTAAATTATGTACACAATAAATAATTGCTGTGTAGTTTCCATGTCTACATTTGATTTACGAGTACAATATAGTAAACATAAAAAGAGAAAAGAGAAACGGTAAATATACAGGAATACATAAAGTTTCGTAAATAGTTGCAAAGAACCACATGTTACTTACATGCCATGAGGTTTCATAGCATTCAGTAATTTTTGAAACGCACATATATATGTGCGATAAAGATCTAGTGCATTTGAGCAAATTAAATTTATGTTATCCATCTAACTATTTTATTTTCAACAGATTCCCTAGTTTGACATTTTTAAACCACGCGTGCATATATATTTTAATGTTTTTATTTAAATGCCTTATATATGAAAATGTCACGTGTATTATACGTTCGTTTAATTAAATTGTGGAGCATGTGACTTAATAAGACTACGCATTTAAAGTTTGAAACAAAAAACGATAGATACATCGAGGTCGTTTTGCTTGGGTGATTTACCTATAAAAAGCTCGGGTCTCATCCATGTTTAAAACGAATTAATGGATGTTTGAAATAGTTTAACGGGGGCGTGGCCTATTAGTTTAACGCAACTTACCAGCAACTTGATTTCAATTGATTCACCGCAGAGAAATCTATTTGACTGGCGTTAAAATGAATTGATATGAATTGATATGAATTGAATATAATTTTTAATTTTTGTCAATCTTTATCAATAAACGATCAATCTCATTTAAATAGCGTTAACACGTTTTTGTCCGTTCAAGTTAAATTCGGGTTACTAGTGCGTTGTTGTTCATAGTTCACCAATGTCAGCGGCACCAAATGAAACATTGACGGAAGGAGATGTTGTGGGGAACGCTCAATACAAGAGTGATGTTGCGGTGAAAACTTCTAACGAAGGTGACATTGTTGTGAATACTCCAGACGAAAGTGATGTTGTGGAAAGAGTTTGTTTCGAAGACAAAGAACGGGATACGAGTTGTGCAATAGATATACCAGACATACCAGATGCTGATGCATAATTCACTTGGTAGAAAATGATAAGAGGAATTCATCTTCTTGGTTATTAATCATTGGGAGATAACTTGCAATAGATTAACTCCTTTTCGATCTGAAATGGAAATAAAATCTTCTTAATATGTCCTCATTCGTGGTGGCCCAAACCAACATTTCATACATAACCTATTAATAAAATTTTTCTGTCTTTACGAAAAAGACTCATACCATTTCAGTATTTTGACCTAAGTCTGTCTGTCTGTGTGTATGTGTTTATTGTCAATCATAGTGCTTTGAAGTCTTAAGCTTTCATGGTGCCACAGCTTCTGAAAACAGATCATGTAAAACTATTTGAATAGTGAAAATGCATTGAAGTTTTTTGGTTCATATAGAAGTTAGTGTTGTAGCGATGTTATACCCTGTGTGAACATTGAACTTTGTACTTTGAATGTACATAACAATGAACTTTGTACTTTGAATGTACATAACAATGAACTTTGACTGAACAAACAATGCAATGAATCTCACATGAATCATAGTGGTGTCTGTGCAAATCATGATTTTTATATTTGTGTAACTTATTAAGGTGTCACTAGTAATTTATTCAAAGTCTAGTCCTGCCAATTACTATTTTTAAGTGCTTAATTTTATTTTAGATTTTTTATTGACAAATTTATTTTAATTATTTTGAACATAATTTATTTTAAGAACATCATACTGTTATAAGATTAATTTATTTTTAAAACAGCAACCAGTTTCATCAATTGTCTCCCTTGAAGAGATTATAACGGACTAGTTCCAAGGTACAATGACTTGTATTGACTTTTTATTACCCATGTATACTGTTCAAGATTGCATGTTTGAATGAAAAGTTATGATATGTATGTGTCTGCTTTCAAAACAACAAAACCGCTATGAATTCAGCATGGCCAGTAACTGCAATGAAATAGAATCATCAAAAACATGCACATGTGTGATTGATCACTTCTGAAACTAAATAAATTTCATATACACTCAGTTCTTTTAAATTGACCTTGAACGTTTTTTTATATTCAGTATGTTTATGTGTCCACACTTTTATCCATTTGTTACAGTAAGAATTAAAATACCATAGATTGTATATATGATTTTGATAAGCCCTGAGAACATTTTCAATTAAATGAAATTCTATAAAAAGGAAACTACTGTAGATTTCATATTTGATTTTGAAAATTCTTGTGAAGATTCGATAATGGATGGATCATTATCTTCATGTGGACATAATAATTTCATAGGCTTACATGTGGGTCTGGTTAGTGTTTACAAAAAGAGAATAACAGGCAAATAAATCAGAATGAAAGGCAAACAAAATTAGAAAATAGACACAAAATAAAGAATATAGAATAATTGGGAGCTGCTATATAAAGCATAGAAAATAAGGGGGTGTTAATATATAAAGAAAAGAGAATAATTGGCAAAATGAATAAAGAAAAAAGAATAATAGGCAAAATGAATAATGAATAAAAAAAAAAAAAAAAACAACCACTGAGACCCTCTAACATAATTGGAGAACAATGAATAAAAAAACTCTCTTAATAAATTCACCTACCAATAAAAATGACATTTGTCTTATACCAAAATAAGTTTATTACATATATACTTACATAAAAGAATGTTTTTAATGAAATTCTAAAAGAGCATTTCATTTTCATAGTATGAAATTATGTTTTATTTTCTTAGTATAAAATCTTGTCCATGGAAAGAGGTCACATGTTGTAAGAATACATCTACTGTTTCATTGAAAGTATCATAGCATAATTCAGCTGTAGGGAATGTCATTTCGTTTTTAGTAAAAGCATGAATTTTAAAACTGAATGATATTTTTCATGCAAAAATTGTTTAGTTTCCTGGACCATATCATTGTGCCAAACTTAAAATATATATTTTATAACCTTGCCACTTTTTATCATCACACATATTTTGTCTTCCTTTATATAGTATGTTTCATTCATTTTTAAATGTTTAAGTTCACCACCAAATTTTACCAGTGTTCTACTTTTATTTTTAATGGGACCCAAGTTTATTTTCCTATTTGATTATTTATAGATTGTTAGAAGGTTGATGATTTATTTTTCATGGTAGTCATGTATTTTATATTCTTGTGTTTCATGGAAGTTTTGTATTTTGTTGTTTCATATTCTGAACATATGTTATTTTGCCTAATGCTAAATCTAAATGTGTATTTTATCTATTTTCCTTATAAGTATGTTACTTTAGTACTGTTGGACTTGTTTTGGTGCTATTCATTAAATATTCAACATTATTATATGACCATGCTATCCTCATTGAAACATTTGCATTTTATAAACTGATTAAATGATAGGTAGTTATTCTCACATTTGAAATGTGTTTCTTTTTCATTTTTTGATGCAGATTTTAGAAGTTTTAGAAAACTTTTATACCAATCTGGATGAAATTTTAGTGTTTTGTTTAATATTTTGAGAAAGTAAACCTTTAGAATCTTTTCATTATTTAAATGTTTGGTATTTATTGGTTTAGAATGGTTTGTGGGAAAATACAAGCATTTTAAGCAAGTATGTTGCTTATAATATCAGTTTTCTTATCTTGTTTTTTAAATTTAGTACAGTGGATGTTGGAATAGCTGCTTATATCAATATTAATAATGCATTTGATTTAAAACAGGGTTAAGCCATTTTTTTGATTTTTTTTGAAAATATATGTATGTATATATATCTTGCATATTTTGATTATTATTGAAAATACAAGTCAGTAGTGATAGATTTACCAGCTGAAATTGAGGACTGAGTTGCTTCTTTTAATATGACTGATTGCTCTGTCATACTGGTGTTGAAGTCATAGATGTTTTTTTATTAAGGCTATACATCCCCAGAGTGCTCAAAAATGGTGGTCTGAAGGATTTACAACTAAAATTTTGTAAACGACCGACACAATATTTGTATTTCGCAATAGAAATAATTGTGAGGTTAATCAGATTTTCTTAAAGCACCGCCATGGGAAATGGATTTCGAAAACTCCAATATCCCTATAGCTACCTTTTATGCTTATTAATAAGAAGCATGTTTAGGGAAGGAGTGCATTGTCTAGTGTGGCAGAGACATTGCCTGACTAAGGAGGACTTGTACCTATTTTGTAGGGATTGAGGGTTTTTGTTGATTTATACTTATCATTCCATGATCTCATGTTATAAGAATGTAAATATTTTGACAGCTTTTAGAAATAGTATATGCTTCTGTAGAAATTTAATTTCCATGCAAAGTTTTCTCATTAATCTTGTGAAAGAATGCCATTAAACTAGAATGGGAAAGTAGAATTTTTCAACTGTTGAGTGAAAGGTTTGAAAAGTAAAATATTTATTTGATGTTTTAGATTACTAAAGAGTCAAACCAGGATAAGAAAAAAAAAAAAATAAAAGTATTTTGCATATTTCAAATCAACACAAAATTCAAATTTAATATTTCCACTTTGGAATCATGGAGTATCTGAGTAAAAATTCAACAAAAAACTCCATTAAAATACAAAAAAAAACCCTAAAAACAAGCATAACTTGAATATGTTATCTAATTCAAAATTTAGATGTTCAGTTGACAAATTACCTTATAAATTTCAGAAAAAGAAGAAATGAGGTCAGTATAAAAATTCTACTTATCCTAGAGTTTTGACAGTCTTGATCTTAATAGGGGTTTTCTGTAACTTTTTGCTGCTGCTAACAGCTTCACCAGTTGGAGATATATAAATTGGAGCACATCCTTAGACCTTACTGCTTAAAATAATCTTTTCCTTTCTTTGCTAACATTTTATTACAATATAGATGGATTTAATATATGTACAGCATGCATGACACAATAGCAGAATTTGCAAGAGTTTTGGGTTGTTTAAAAATGCAACAGAATAATCTTTACACATTAAATAAAACCTAATTGCCAGAATTTATTTTGGTCTGGTTTCAATTGACTTATAGTGGAAGGGGTTGTACCTATTTGTCCACATAAGTCATACCAGTCCACGTTTTTTAAACTTCACAAACAGATTGTGAACAAATTGATGTAACTGTCAATGGTGAATAGTTTTTAGCATGTTAAGCATCTGTTATTATGGAATTGTTTATCAATTGTTTCAGATAAAAAAAAACTGTGCCAAGGTTAAGTGTTCATAGTTTCTCAGTAAGTTAATATGAAAGCTAAATATTTTTGTATAGGTTGATTCTTTGAGTATAATGAATACCTATTTAATGTTTATTTACTTTTGCTGTCATGAAAATGCAAACCATGTTTTTCAACTTAATATAATTCTTCAATGGTCAGGTTTATGTATCAGCATAATGAATTCTTTGATAATTGTTGTCATGTAAAGTCACTCAAAGATATAAGGATTTTTTAAGTCTTGTATAACTAGGTCAATTTAAAGTAAGTTGACATTGAACTCTGACCGAAATAAACTACTTTATCGTGCAATGCATATCGTGTGTGTTATTTCCTGTTATCAGATATTTAAGTGTTAATTTTTGTGTTAACTAACAGTGTATGAGAATAAAAACACACCAACAAAGAAAAACTTGTTAAATATATCACTTTGAGGTTGGCTACAAAGGAGTGGACTTTAAAAATGTACATGATATATCTACAAAAATAAGTTTACCTACAGCACTATGAAGTTTTATTATCATAATGAGTCTTAGCACATACAAAAAAGTATTTAATGTGATCCATTCTCTTGGTGTTAAGGCAACAGTAGTATACTACTGTTCAAAAGTCATAAATCAATTGAAGAAAAAGAAATCTGTGGTTACAAAGCAAGTGCTTGGGAACATATCAACTATAAGAGGAAAACAAACGATTAACTGGATCACATTAGAGCAAGAAAAACAAACACAAACACAAACACATACTATTTTGATGTAGGATCAATTTTAATCATTATTAACCTCTGAATTACTTATTAGTGGAATGTAAAAAAAATATCTTTCAATTTCTATAAAAAAGAATTATCTGCTGATTTTAGTAGAAACTGGTTCCTTTGAATTAAAATAAAATAGTTGGAGGAGAGTGGTATTTAGTGATAAGTAGTTGCTAGCTTTTTGTGCCTTTATTGTTCAAGCCAGGTTGTGAAATTTTAATTTACTTGTTTTCTTATTGCAGATAATATGGTAACACCATCTTATGAATTTAGCTTAAGATTGTATAGACTTGTATTTTTACTTTCACTTTAGAATTATATATGATTGTATTGGACACCTTTTTGTACTTTCACTTCAGAATAATAATAAGTCACTGTTATTCACTATGTTACTGTATATGGGTTGTTATTAAACGAAAAATATATGAAAATCATGGTTATAATTGGATCTTTTTAGTTTGGTGTATTTCTGTCCTTTTTAATTTTCAGACAATATGGCCATTGGTTAACAAATTATTGTAAGAACATAAAGAATATGAGTTACAAAATATAATTCCATTTTTATAGCCATTGGGAACTTTTTTAAATATTGCAAAATGCTTGTTAGGTGATTAATTTTTTATTAAGGAGATCAATTCTTGAGGTTTTGTGCACTATATATTTATAATTGTGCATCACACAGTTTGTATGCTCAAAGTTGTTTATTTTGTAACTACAGATGCAAGATTTTATTCATTTACATAAATCATATCATACTCAGTCTTATCAAAAGATAAATTTACAGATACATATTTTCTGTTTGATAATTTTAATCCAACTTTTTTAAAAACTGCAGTCAGCTCCTACATTTTTCGGTCAGCAATTTTTTAAATATATTTGTATAGGCATTCTGTTTTGGTACATTTTTTTAACAAAGATCTTTGGTGATGCTTGGTGGAAGATTTGAATTAATACCAAGGAGGTACTGTTGTTCATATCTTGGATTTGAAGATTTCAGCTTTACTTAAATGCAGATTTTTGTAATTTAAAAAGATGTAAATTTTTTGTTTCAAAAATAATTTACAATTTTACAGGTTTACAAGATGTAGCCTATTTGATTGATTGAAGCTGTTTTGGTGTCCAGTATAGATTAATACTTGTAAAATACATTTTTTGTTACACTATTTTGTTGAAAATGAATATCAAAAAGGTTTCTAAAAAAAAAGCTTTGTAAAACATATTGTCGTTTGGTGATGTAGAGCGTTATACAACCCCAAACTATCTAACATATTGTCAATAATTTTAATAGCATAAATTATTGATATTTATCTACTGAAAAAGGTAAAACTGTTTAAAGATGTAGGTGTTGTAATGGCCGATTCTGGCCTCAAATTTTAAGTTACATACAACTTACTTTTCAATATTATGAATGAACACGAATACGGCCACTTTCATTTAAGAAGAAAACGTCTACAATTTAACTAAAATGCTAAAATTGTGAAGATTTCAGTAATTTCGCATGACTTAATGATGCTAGTACCCGATATATGTGAATTGTATTGTCAAAAACAGCCCGTATTTATGTAGCAGAAGCATTCTACTTTCCAGTAAATAGATAAGGATTAATTTTTTACAATTTTGTGAAACTGCTATATTTTAGGGCCAAAAAGGGGTCTTACTGAACCTACTCCTTTGAAATTGAGAGAGCAATTGTTTTCAAATTAAAAATTAAAATGTCAAAAGTCATGATAGCCAAATAGAAAAGAATAATTATAATTTATTTACTATTCAAACCCTGTTTTAGACAAGGAGGCATTACTAGTTTGTCTAAGCATTGTTTGAATATGTTTTGTTTATTAAGAAACCTTCACATTATGAAGCCCAACTAATTCAATGGATGCTAAGAGATTTATTGACAATATGTTAGTCAGTTTGGAGTCGTATTACTCTCTACATAACAACTTAATAACAAACATCTGTTTTACACAGCTTTTAAAGTTTTGCTGGACAAAAAATGGGTTATTTCATACATATTGGTGAAAATTATCTCTTGTTAAAAAAACAATTGTACTCAAAAACTCCTGTAATGTCGAAAACTTCTCTTGACAATATTCAACCATATTGATTTTTCGACATGCATTTTCTTCTTTTAATTCAGATTCCACTTATATTCTTGATTATGATTTAAATATTATTTGTTTAATGCAAATACTTACTAGGTTATTGATTTATTTGTTATTTTTTTCCTACATTTTGTGCAATTCATTATGTGTACTAACTATTCTAATGCATATAATCTGCAATAAATTATTTTTCATGTGTATTCTGTTGTTGTATATGCTGTGAAGTACAACTTTGGAAAAAAGAAAAATCATAGAATCTAGCTTAAGAGTTACAGATATTAAAAGAGAACACACACAATTGTAAAAGATGTTTAAACAATTTCGTTTAGGTTTTTTGTTTATCAAAGTTATATTTCCATTAATTACACCAGAAAATCAGAGTGTCAGGTACATTACAATAACACTACAAGAAGCAGACAACCCTATTATGAGATACAGTTGCATTTTACACATTACTGAAAAAAGTTTTTTCTCAATTTTTGAGGTACATGTTTTATACAAGTACAAAAATATCTCATTAAGAAAATAAAGAGATTTGGTTTGATAGCCAATGAAACAACAATACACCAAAGACCAGTTGATGTGAATAGTAAATTAGTTATAGAACTCTTATCATGGGAATAACTATGAAGTCATGAGGTTTTACTACAAACTTAATTTTTCAACTTTCCCATTTGAAGCATAACATTTGTATAATGACTTAGGTTTCCCTAATCCAACATATTGTTTGTACGAATATACAGATTTATTTGAACTTTAATAATAAATAACTTCATACAATAGTTTTGTCATTGCAATTTTCACTGAGATGAAGGACAAAAGAGGGACGAAAGATACCAAAGGGACAGTCAAACTCATAAATCTAAAACAAACTGACAACGCCATGGCTAAAAATGAAAAAGACAAACAAACAACAGCACACATGACACAACATAGAAAACTATAGAATAAATAACACGAACCCCACCAAAAAACTAGGGGTGATCTCAGGTGCTCCGGAAGGGTAAGCAGATCCTGCTCCACATGTGGCACCCGTCGTGTTGCTTATGTGATAACAAATCCGGTAAATAGTCTAATTCGGTAGGTCATATTCATGAAAGGGAAGGGGATTGTAGTTACGACGAAAGGAACATATCCGATATCATTTGTGAAACGGTTTTTCAATAACGGTCAACCAACTCGTGATGGCGTCCGGAAAATTTACAAAGGGATGATTTCAACTTCACCATTTGGAACTCTTGGTTTAATAGCTTCCTTGTGAGCAGCAACCCTCTATCAAGAAAATCATGATAGGAAATCCAAGCACGGGAATATTGTATCAATTGGGAGATATATACCCCGTATGCAGGTGCTGCTAGAATGTTGCTACTTAGAAATGGAAAGTTCACAATTGGAAAGCTGAAATCATCTCTTTTGTCGTAAAGTTTTGTTTTCAACCGACCCTCAGTGTCAATTTCTAGATGTAAGTCAAGATATGAGCTAGCAACGGAAACCTAATATTTGTGACTTATAAGCTCTATACACTCTGTTGTACAATCTCATATGTTGCAAGTTACCAAAAGTGCTTTTAACAATACGTGGGAGTTACTTTACCAATGACAATAGGCTAAAATAATTCTTTTGGTATATGTTATTAAAATGTTTGCCTGTCATACAAACGTCAAATCATGTTGACATCGTTTTCATAATTCAGTAGTTAGAAAGAGTTTTGGAATTATAAAAGAGAGAAAAGAAACGAGGAGAGTCATGAGTGTATCAAAGAGATAATAAGCGGAACATAGAATTTAACTAAAACCAGCTACTAATTGAACACAGCAAGAGAGTTCTCCATCCGGAGGCGGGCTTCAGCTGGCCCCTATACAATGATGCATGTTTAGATTGACTAAGTAACATGTATTAATAAGGGAATATTTCTGAAATTTTATCAGCTGTGAGTTTTTCATGGTCAGAAACTGAGAAAATTAAAGTTTTTTTCTTGATTAAATATTTTTTTCTTTTCGGCTTATATATTTATCTTTCTAACAAGAGAATAAATGTTTTCTTGATGAATTTTAACAAGTTTGTTATCATTTACAAGGGTTTTTAGTTCATCAAATAATCTTATTACATGGGTGTAACAAGATTTTGAATAATATGAAAGACAGGAGGTCCCTCGACATCATGATAAACGGAATGAAGTTGGAGAAGGCACCATGTATTACATATACAGTTGAACCTTTGTTAAGCTTTCTTAGTTTCACTTGTACTTAAGAATCTTACAACATTTAACATAGTGTAGCAAAGGTTCGTTATTCAGTGTGTTTCGTGAAATGGGTAAAAAGATCAGCATGCAAGACATTTTTAATTTTTTGTTCATCGTGAAATGGCAATTTTAATTCGCGTTCTTCCGTGCAGATATTACCCCTTTACACCCCTCATAAAAGAGTCAGACAGCTAGCTGCATCTTTAAGTTGGTAAAAAAAACCAGTGGCAGATCCATCTTAAGGGGGCACACTGACTGCCTAAGAGGGACCTGCTCAAGTCATGCTTCAGTGATTCCCTATATAACAAACCATTTTTTTCCAACAAAAGTAGAGGGCACCCTAGGCACTGCTGTTAGTTTGCCTCTGAAAACACTTCATACATTTTATGAGTCGGTAGTGCTTTTCTGGATTTACTATTATCAGGAACTCTCACAACCAAATACTTGAAATCCAAGGATGTATAATTATAAGAAAGAAGATGTGGTATAATTGTAAATGAGACAACTATCTACAAGAGACCAAATGACACAGAAATTAACAACTATAGGTCACCATACGGCCTTCAACAGTTAGCAAAGCCTTTACCACATAGTCAGCTATAAAAGACCCCAAAAAGACAATGGAAAACAATTCAAACAAGAAAACTAACAGCCTTATTTATGTACAAAAAATAAAGACCTAAAACAGCTGAATAACTTTATCGACTATACTAACATGTTTATTGACATTTTCAGGTAATGGACGACATCGAAAGTTCAATGAAGGATAACAAACTTAATTCACATAGTTTTTTCACTGACCCCCCCCCCTCCCCTCTTAACTTAATTTGGGAAAAATTGATTGACCAATATAGATATATGCAAAAATCAATGTCGGATAACCACATCTTGCAGCAGTTCAACATTAACCCCCCACCCCCAAACTATTTGAATTAAGTTTTTTTTTATCTTACATTGATCTTTTGATGTCGTCCCTAACCCAGTGATAGAATACAATATCACAGACTGACACAGAGTCTGACAGCTTCTACTCAAAGAAGATCACATTGACTTATTGAAAAATATAATCTTATTGGCAATCTCACATAACATACAGTAGTGTTAAAATACAGAGGAGTTCAACAGTCTCTCCTTGAAGTAGGTCACGTTGACTTAGAATAAAGGGTTCACTGATGTCCTCATGTAAAGTAGTATAATAAAGTAGGTCATGTTGACTTATAACAGAAGGTTCATTGAAATTCTCATGTAACATAGTGTTAGCATACAATACAGGAGAATAACAGCTTTTCCTTGAAATAGGTCACATTGACTTAAGTTAAATTTAAAAAGGTCAACATTCTCATGTAACATGGTGTTAGCATACAATACAGGAGAATGACAGCTTGCTTCTTTTTGAAGTTGGTCACATTGACTTATTATAAAAGGTCAACATTCTCACATAACACGGTGTTAGCATACAATACTGGAGAATCTGACAGCTTCATCTTAAAGTAGGTAATATTGAATTATGATAAAAGGTTAACATTCTCATGTCACATGGTGTTAGCATACAATACAGGAGAATCTAACAGCTTCTCCTTCAAGTAGGTCACATTGACTTATGATAAAAGGTCGCCATTCCCATGTTACATGGTGTTAGCACACAATACAGGAGAATCTGACAGCTTCACCTAAAGTAGGTCTCATTGACTTATGATAAAAGGTCAACATTCTCATGTAACAAAGTGTTAGCATATAATACATGAGATTGACAGCTTCTTAAAATAGGTCACATTAACTTATGATAAAAGGTCGACATTCTCATGTAACATGGTGTTAGCATACATATGTTCACTATAGGATAGCCCAAATTAGCATTTTCTTGGTTTTCGCACTATAACTTCAGTTTGAGTAAATAGAAATCTATGAAATCTATGAAATTTTGACACAAGGTTTATGACCACAAAAGGTTAAGATTGATTTTGGGAGTTTTGGTTCCTGTTTTCCTGTTTAGGAATTAGGGGCCAAAAAAGGGCAAAAATAAGCATTATTCTTGGTTTTCGTACAATAACTTTAGTATAAGTAAATAGACATCAATGAAATTTAAACACAAGGTTTATGAACACAAAAGGAAGGTTGGGATTGATTGTGGGAGTTTTGGTCCAACAGTTGAGGAATTAGGGGCCAATAATGGGCCTAAATGAGCATTTTTCTTGGATTTTGCACCATAACTTTAGTATAAGTCAATAGAAATCTATGAAATTTAAACACAAGGTGTATGACCATAAAAGGAAGGTTGGGATTGATTTTTGGAGTTGAGATCCCAACAGTTTAGGAATAAGGGGCCCAAAGGGTCAAAAATTGAATAATTGGGGTTCTTTGATATGCTGAATCTAACTGTGTATGTAGATTCTTAATTTTTGATCCCGTTTTCAAATTGGTCTACATTAAGGTCCAAAGGTTCCAAAATTAAACTTAGTTTGATTTTAACAAACATTGAATCCTTGGGGTTCTTTGATATGCTGATTCTAAACATGTACTTAGATTTTTGATGTTGGGCCCAGTTTTCAAGTTGGTCCAAATCAGGATCCAAAATTAAACTTTGTTTGATTTCATCAAAAATTGAATAATTGGGGTTCTTTGATATGCCAAATCTGACTGTGTATGTAGATTTTTAATTTTTGGTCCCGTTTTTAAATAAGTCTACATTAAATTCCAAAGGGTCCAAAATTAAACTAAGTTTGATTTTAACAAAAATTGAATTCTTGGGCTTCTTTGAGATGCTGATTCTAAACATGTACTTAGATTTTTGATTATGGGCCCAGTTTTCAAGTTGGTCCAAATCAGGATCCAAAATTATTATATCAAGTATTGTGCAATAGCAAGAAATTTTCAATTGTACAGTATTCAGCAATAGCAAGGAATCTTTAATTGCACAGTATTGTGCAATAGCAAGAAATTTTCAATTGCACAGTATTGCGCAATAGCAAGAAATCTTCAATTGCACATTATTGTGCAATAGCAAGTATTTTCAATTTCACAGTATTGGGCAATAGCAAGAAAATATCTAATTGCACAATATTGCGCAATAGCAAGAAATTTTCAATAAGAGTTATCTTTCTTTGTCCACAATAGTAGTTGAATCAACTTAAATCATTGTTTTATACAATATACAATGTATATTCACTTTTACTACCAACTGATAAATTAAAACAATCTTCAACATTCAGTGACAACAAGCACTTTTTTACATTTTAATATTTTAAGATGTATTTAAATGAGTCGTTATTGTTGCAAACTCCATTAGTAATTTGAATTGAGATCAGTTTTGGAATAAGGGAAAGGGGGATGTGAAGAAAAAAAGTTTGGGGGGGGGGGGGGGGGGTGGGATCAATTTTTTCATTTCAGATTTCATAAATAAAAAGAAAATTTCTTCAAACATTTTTTTGAGAGGATTAATACTCAACAGCATAGTGAATTGCTCAAAGGCAAAAAACAAATTTTAAATTTATTAGACCACATTCATTCATAGTCAGAAACCATGCTGTGTCAACTATTTAATCACAATCCAGATTTAGAGCTGAATCCAGCTTGAATGTTATGTCCATACTTGCCCCAACTGTTCAGGGTTCAACCCCTGCGGTCGTACAAAGCTGCGCTCTGTGGAGCATATGGTTTAATGTAGCACAGAGTTAAAATACACTATTGGAGAGGCCTGACAGCATCCCTCTTGAAGTAGGCCAGATTGACCTATAAAAAAAAGTTTCAAATTTCATGTAGCATAGTGTTAAAGAACAGTTGTGGACTCAGAGTCTGGCAGCTTCCCTCTTTAAATATGCCACGTTGACCTATAAAAAAAATAGGTTCATATTTCATGAAGCATCGTATTAAAATATACTATTGGAGAGTATGATAGCTTCCCTCTTTAAGTAGGCCACATTGACCTATAAAAAGGGTTCACGTTGACATTCTCATATAACAAAGTTTTAGAATTTAATGTAAATGAGAATCTTACAGCTTCACCATAATTCACCATAATTAGGTCACATGGACTTATAATTCACTGACCTGAATCTAGATGTCATACAATGTTTGTTACATCAGATAAATATGAGAATGGAAATGGGGAATGTGTCAAAGAGAAAACAATCTGACAAAAAAGCAGAGAACAGAGAGGACTACCAATGTGTCTTCAGCGCAGCAGGAAAATCCCACACCCAAAGGGGTCCTCAGCTGGCCCCTAGATAAAATTGTGTACTAGTTTAGTGAACATGGACAGCACACTAAACTCCAATATATATATATATAAGTACGTCTGAGTCAGTGACAACTCTACAACAGATGTATCCATCGGATCGCCATTAATGATGGTGATACATGGCTGTGTACATAATGTATATACAACTCGTCTAAACATCAACCCAACAATGTTAGATCTCTAAAAGCAAATTTACAGATCTAACATTGTTGGGTTGATATTTAGACGAGTTGTATATATATATAAGTCTGAAAATTACACCAAACAGTGTTAGAGTTAGATTTTATACTGACAAATTTTTGTCCGTCCCTCAGCGGGATTCGAACTCACACCTTTGATACACTACAGCACCAATCGCTTAGCCTCAGTCCAGCGCTCTAGACCACTCGACCACATCCGCTATATAAAAATATAACTTCAATAGTCGTAGTGTTACCTTGTCACGGAAGGTGAATCTAGAGATAGACATGAGACACATGAGACATATATATATATATGACTTAACTAAAATTAAAAACCATACAAGAACATAGATATCTTCTTGTGTTACAATAAGGGTGTTTTGATGGGCTTGTTATCAGGCATTACAATATGATTCATAAACACATTTTCACAATGAAAAAATGAAAACTGTTTTATATATTTGTATATATCTTAAATATAGCTTATATATTACGTAAGCTGTATTCAAGTCAGGACCATACTCATTAAACGAGTTATCATTACAATTGTAGCTGTATACTAATTAACATTTCGTCTAACATCTAGACATTTATTGATATAATTACCTATACATTTCAGAGAAAAAAGAGTTTCATTCCCGACTTATCATATAAATTTTGTCTCATTTGTGAGGTCTGAAAAATGATGACATATATTGTTTACCTCTTTGAATAATATCTACATATAATCAATCTAAATATGACTAACTAGGTATAGGATGCGTCAGCTTCGTACTTGAAGTTCAGATAGACTTAAGCAGTTAAGGATGTACTGAGATGAAATTAAAAAAATAATCAAGAATTTGAAATTGATACAATAAGTCGAAAGAGCATTAATAAAGGAACAAAATAAGGTAAAAATATTGAGAGTTCATTGAGCTCCTTTTCGAGATATTTGATTTTTATAAAATATGGCCGGAATAGGCTGACTCTGACTTTTACCTTATATTGACATTTTGGTCTCAAATCAAAAGAAAAGAAATCAAGAACCTGCTTAAATTTTGGTAAAATACCTTTTATTAACTAATTAAGTCTAATATGAAAAGATAAATGGGTGTGATTGTCAAACATTTTACTGTGTATCGTATGGGAAAAGGCCAAGGATTCTGAACATCTGACACAAATTCCCAAACCACACCCAAGTACAATGTTAATTTATTTTTGTTGACCTTATTGAACAAATTGCAGAAAGGTGATACTATTGTCACTGTTTGTCCTTGGAGTATGTGTGTGTGTGTGTGAAAAGGAAGGGGGTTAGTCAGTGGATTGTTCATGTGTAATTTAAGAAATCTAGGATAGTACCTTGTTTAAATGCATTGCATTTAAGAACATTTATGGAACCCAATCAAACTTGGTATACATAATACATTTCAAGATTTAGTGAGCAGGGTGCAGCTGAGGTCCAGGGTATTACAGACTTAACTGGTTAAGCAAGTTAATGAGACTTCATTTATATAAATCAAATTAAAGAGAGTTCTGTGGTACTTTTATTATCCATGTCAGATGTAAAAGGTCAAGGTCAAGGACTCTGAATCAAAGCATTGTTAAAAAATTGCAGACTACACTGCTTTGGCAAATGTGAATGAACAGAGGGAGTTTCACCTATTGTTTATCAAGGTCAAATATATCTCTGATGACAAGGGTTAAGGTCAAACCTTGATAACTTGATACAGACTTACATTAAACTTGTATGAAAAGAGTATTAGACACAACTATTTTTCAAGGTTAAAGATATCTCTGTTGTCTAGGGTGAAGGTTAAATCTTGACAACTTGGTACATACTTAAATTAAACTTGTATTGATTTTCAAGGTCAAAAGGTTAAAGTCAACTCAATATGACTATATAGCTTGTGGAATCTTCTTACAACTACACATACATTATTTCCTTCCAAGAGAGGTTGATGACATCACAAGTTGAATTAGAGGTTGAAGATCAAAATAGTTATATTTTGTAATTTGCCATTCTAGGCACCAAATTATGTCCTGCAATTTCATAAGACTTTGTGGTAGAATTGCTTATGCTGGTTTTCAGAATGTCTGAGTAGGCTATGAGGCATCAAACGAATCTGATATACTAATACACATGCATTTAGATGATATAGACTGGACATGGAAGAACCATGATCGTATGACAATATTAAAATTGATTCCATAATTTACAACTAAGCTCAGTCCAATCCTTTTAAATGGAATGATGTATACATATTTGTTCAATAATACTCCTTTCTGCTTCAAACTTAATTAAATTCTGTCTGAACTGTAGGAATGCTGGAAATGAATTTTTCTGCGTGGTTTCCCCGTGGGTAAACAGCATCAAACTCAATTATTCTTTAGCTTGTATATGAGAGATATTCCCAATAAAGGGACTTAGTTTTCCGTGAAGTTGCTCTAAACGGTAAATTAAAAGTTTTTCCCTGGTCCTCTTTAGACATTTATTTAATTGAAATATGTTTTCGTACCATTCGACATGATTTCATGGTCAATTTAATGCATTTTATATGGAGAGACTTAGTGCTTTGTGGATTGCGCAATGTATTTATCATTGATGTATATTATTAGAAATTTAGACATTATATAAAAAGACCAGAGGGATGTATGATCTGGTCAAAAAAAGAAAAGTTGTGTTTTACCATTGTCCATTTAAATTTATTCATATTTTCTTTTTCTA
The DNA here is from genome assembly GCF_963676685.1 of Mytilus edulis. Classification (NCBI taxonomy): domain Eukaryota; kingdom Metazoa; phylum Mollusca; class Bivalvia; order Mytilida; family Mytilidae; genus Mytilus; species Mytilus edulis. The sequence continues at coordinate 58,254,086 of NC_092352.1, forward strand.
CATTTCCTACAAAATTAACATAACATTTTTTTCAACATTTAGCTCCATTTATATTTTACAACACAAAGAGCCTCTAGTTTTAATTTTTACCATAATTTCAATTGATTTTGGCATAATTAACCTTGGCTGCCATCCATGATCCAAATAATGTTTATATTAATGAATACTGTATCAAAATTGCATGGGAGGGATTGCGGGTTGAAGCATGAAGCATGACTGTCGCAGGCCCCTTAGTTCAGTTAGTGTGTCCAGCCCTCAACCCCCTTGTGAAAAGTTCTGGATCCACCACTGAATTTGAATTGTCTCATTGGCAATCATTTATTTATGGATCCACCACTGCATTGGAATCTTTTGTTAACAAAATATTTTGGATTGTAGGTGGCAGCAAAAATTTACAAAATGGAGTTTATAATGTACTTTAATGAAAATAACTGATTCATTTGGCATTAAGGTTTTTGAAATAGACCCATTTACCAACAAAACTGTGACCTCTTTGAAGTTTTATGAAAAAGTTGATATTTTAGTGCCATAAGTGAACCTTGTCCTTTGAGATATACACAAAACACATTTCACTTAGTTCAGGGACTTTATCTCTACTAAATATTAGTATGGAAAGTCCTTTCTTAGTTTAATTATTTTGAAATTTTGATTGGATGCACTATTCCAGAATAACTATGATAATTAAGGTGGTATCTAATACTACAGGGAGATAACTCTGTAAAGTCAGCTAAACGTTTTAATTACGTTGTGTTGTGAAGGGAATATTAAGCATCTCAGTGATCAAAATTAGTGTTTGTCAAACTGCTATATAACCTGTATTATTTTTCTGATAAAACGGTTGGTTCAAGTTTGTTCAAATTATTATATTTTTGTCAAAGGGTCAAAGTAAATACTTTGTCAAAATTTCAAGAAAATTAAACAAGCCACATTAATTTTAGTGCAAGTGTTGGGTACCACCTTAATATTTATCTTAACTTCATATAGTTTACTAAGAGTTTTATTGAAAACAAAATGTGCAATGTATAGATTAATGATGCATCTGATACAGAAATATGCAAGTCTCTTCTGTTGGTATTAAAAACACAGCCTCTGAAATGAGGGATGTAGTAATGCAAATGTCCCTTGGATTGTCTGTCAATCCCAAGTATGGATGGTTTTGACAAATTATAATTGTTATAGAGTTATTTCCCTTCGTTTCATTGAAATAGGTTTTTCTTCAGATGACATTATGTATGATTGTTCGAAACCATCATGATATTTCTTACAATGTAATGTAACAAAAACAGGTTGCATTCATTAGGAATTTTGGTTTTGGGCATGATCTTTTAAAAAAGGTTATTCTTTTTGTGATCACCTTAATTTAGTTGGGGTCGGGGTTTTTTTTGGGGGGGGGAGGGAGATTTTCTCTGTTTTATACCATAACTATACTTAAACTTGTTCAATGAAGACAACAGCATCTGTAAATTAACCCCAAAATAATTGTTTATTATGATCTACATGTTTCACCCAACAAGCAAAGTGTCATCAGGACAAGTACTATTATGAAATTGTAAGAACAATGAGATACAAAATCTGCCATTGCATGGTTTGCTGGACAACTGTGAACCTTTAGGTATCCACTTGCATTTTATCCTACCACAGGATCTCCACTTCAGGTGTAGGTTCACCATTTAGAACCTGTTAGATAAACTAAATAGAAATGTGGTCTCTATGAAGAGCCTCAACAAAAGGAGGATACAAATGATAACAGAAATATGACTTATCCTCATAAAACTGATGTACATATTTCTGTTTTTTTTATGGCCTAATGAAAATGCTAATTATTTCTCCATATTCTTTGTGCATTTTATTGAAGATTTTTACACAAAAATCTCTTACTCAAATGAAAATAAGATTTAGTATTTTTCCAGTATCAGAACAAACATCAGAGAGAATATTTTGCCTGATAAGATTAAGTAATATTATAGAACAGAAGTTATACTAGTGTGTTAGTGATTTTATCTGTAGCTTCCACTGATCCTCTTAAAAAAGTACATATTATCTAAAAGATTTTTTTCTCAGAGCTATTTGGCCACTAGGGAGGGGTTTAATTGGGGACATTAACACATATGAGTAGGAATTAGGTTCTAGAATGAAGTTAATATTTATAGTTATAAGGGGATTATCCATTTTCCCCCAGATATAAGGGGATAAATTGAATTGAAGATTTTACATTGTAGCATATTTTTCAATAAGAGAAATGTATATATTTACCATCAATATTTCTGGATTAAATTGTACTGTTTAAATTAAGTTATTTTTTATATGTACATATTCAAATTTTCTAAAACACCTTGTTACCTTCTGTTGTTGTTTGTTCTATGGTCAGGTTGTTGTCTCTTTGACACATTCCCCATTTCCATTCTCAATTTTATCAAACTGTTGACAAATCCAAAAAGGAAATTTGAATCGACATATACAAAGGAAACTGGAGCTTACTAAAACTATCTTTTATTTTCGTATACTTTTGTTAATCACCACATTTCACAAAACATTCAGATGGTTGACTCAGAAATTTTCTTATTGATGAGGACAATTTCTTCATGACCCTTTTCTCAGTAGCCCCTTGCAACAACCCCTGAATTTTATGAGACCATCTCCTCTTTATCCTCTCTTTCGAATATGTCAGTGTTGTAATCTTAAGAAAATATGTATACATATAAATGTATATCTTATGTTTTATCTAAATTGTTATGTCAAATGACAGAATATAGCATTTCCTTTTGATGTTGAATGACATAAAACATGAAGGCATTGTGAGGGACTTTACTTTCATCTTTCAGTATAACTTTACAAGAATTTCGTGTGTAAAAAATAAAAAAGATGTGGTATGATTGCCAATGAAAAGTACATTTGTTTTGTTGCTCATAGCCCTATTTTGTTAAATTAAAGAAAATTAAATTTTAAAATTTAATACTGTAAATTCAGAAATTCATGGCAGGGTTTTACTTATACTTTTGAGTATCAAAATAATAAGAACTCACATTCTGATATCTAGTACATATATCTGTATGAGGATTTTCCTGAAATTGCTAAAATTAATCTCACATTTTTGTTCAAATAAACTTAAATAAAAAATTGCAATAATAATTGATGCAGTAATTTCTGAATTTACAGTAATTAAAAGTTAAAAGCATATGAATTGAAACAAATAGTTCTATGTGCCTGTCCCAAGCCAGGAACATTGTCAGTAATTTTATCTTAATGTTTTTGTCATTTAGGGAATTTTGTGATGATGACAGATCTTTGATTGTCTCATTGTTCACAATATTTCTAGACTTGATAGGATTCAGTTTCAGTCCATTGTTGAAGATTTCTTGATGTTTGGAATGGTTTTTATGATCTTGTGGTACCCTGCTTGAGGCTTAGTGTTAGAGATTGTGGAGGTTGATCACCTGCTCAGTCAAGCATGAGATTTAAAAATTAGCATTTGATGCATCTCTACTAAGCATGCTCAGTATTCAGGCAACGCAGAGATCATATCCGTTCCTTTCAATACTTCATAACACTACACTCAATATCAATTAATTCATATTAAGTGCAGTATTTCGGAGCATGTATAGAACAGATATAAACCCTACGTCAGGAGTAAGAACAATAACCAGTCAGCTTGGTGTGAAAACAAAATGTGCCTGGGTAGGGGGACAAAATATCTTCCTATATAAAAAAGAAGATGTGGTATGATTGCCAATGAGACAACTATCCACAAAAGACCAAAAGGACACAGACATTAACAACTATAGGTCACCGTACGGCCTTCAACAATGAGCAAAGCCCATACCGCATAGTCAGCTATAAAAGGCCCCGATAAGACAATGTAAAACAATTCAAACGAGAAAACTTACGGCCTTATTTTTGTAAAAAAATATACTGTATGAATAAGCACATTAAAAATCTGTCTTTGTGTGTTGGTCTAGTACAAATCAGAGTTCAAGTTCATATCACATAAACATGTTCCTGTTTTGAATATGCATTATATTCCTACTGGACATTTTACACCCAATCAAAATCTCATTGTTTTCTTTACCGTTGGGTTGCTGTCTGATTGAGGGACACCTCATGTCTTTTTCTATTCTTATTGATATATGATGTACTTTTAACTATTTTTTTACATAACCAATACGTTTATGATCTGTGTTGGGAGTAAATATTGCACCTGATAAACTAGGATATGAAATGTATTCACAAACATTTTCACTGTACACAAAATATTAATTAAATCAAAAATAGCATGAAATGTAGCGTTCCATAGATAACTGTATGTCCCATGATCTGTTAAATAATTGTTTTTTTTTCCATAGATTGAAATTTCTGCATAAAAACAAACATTTAAACCTTCCAAGTAAATATTTAAGTTGCACAATTTGTGTTTAATTCCATTCAGAATTTGCATCATATAGAATATAATATAGTAGATGTGGTATGATTGCCAATGAGACAACTCTCCACAAGAGACCAAAATGACACAAAAAAATAACAACTATAGGTCGCCATACGGCCTTCAACAATGTCAATGAGCAAAGCTCATACAGCATAGTAAGCTTATAAGCTAGTACTTTTCCAGTTATCAATCCTTTGGAATCTATGAATCATGACTCTATTATAAAGTAAATCTCTTGTAACCCTATCTTTTTCTCCTCAATCTCCCAAAAAAAAAAAAACCCCAACAAATTAGAAATAACCCATTAGGTATATATAAGGTTAATCTTTTAATTGTAGAAAGTGAGACAAATCAGTTATAATATTTTGATAATTCACAACAATTGTTTATTTATTTCAGTTCCTTTATTATAAAGTGCTTCAAGCCTTTCTCAGCCCAGATAGATACAGTTGGAGTTTACAGCAAGTTATATGTAGAAACCAGCAACTATCATAAAGATTTAGCTGTCCAGGTTCAAAAGTAGGTATACATTCAGAAGTCAGTATGGTGAGGTAATTATTATGTTCCTAGTTCTCGATTTTATCTTTATCATATAGAAGCAAATGTAAAAAATAATCTTTCAAAAACGCCATTCAGTAAGTTTTATTAGATCACATTAAACATTGATGTGCTTTGAACATTTTTATGTCCCCTGGTAGCGGAGGGGGCTTTAAGATTTACCCCTAACTGTCTGTTGTCTGTTTGTCTCGGTTCTCTTACTTTCAATTGCCTCAATCAAATGTTATAAAAATTATATACAATGCTTATTACCACAAAAATACAGATTCAGTTTAAACTTTGGTGGTGTCCCCTTTATTGTTCTAAAGTTATGTTCCTTAACAAATGGAAAACTGCTGAATTCATTGTTTTGGTTCTGTAAATTAAGTTTGCCTAAACCAAATGTTATGAAACTTATACGCAATACTTATTACCACAAGTACAAATTTGGGTACCATAGTTTTTACCAATCTTTAGTTATGTCCCTTTAAAACTTTATATGATATGCAAGTGGGGGAATCATCTGTGACCCATGGTTACATTCCCCATTTATTTTCTATAGGTCATTGTGAAGTTATTGTTAAACAAATTTTTGGTCTATTGACAAAATAGAAAAAACTTATCTTGCTAACTTTGTTCAAGGTTGCATGCAATTTAATCAGAATTTGAATATTTCCGTAAGTGTATAGGAAATATGCTGGAAAATTCTATTCGTTAAACATTCTTTGATTTAATTTTATGCCCCATTTATGGGTATTATGTTTTCTGCTCTGTGTGTCCGTCCATCCATTCATTCATTCGTCTGTCTGTCCTGCTTTAGGTTAAAGTTTTTGGTCAGTGTAGTTTTTAATGAAGTTGAAGTCCAATCATCTTGAAACTTAATAAACATGTTCCCTATGATATGATCTTTCTAATTTTAATGTTTAATTAGAAATTTTATCCCATTTTCACGGTCCACTGAACATAGAAAATGATAGTGTGGATGGGGCATCCGTGTACTTGGAACACATTTTTGTTAATAATGTAAAAATTTAGAATCTCACTTTTCCTTATCTTAAACTTAGGGTTATCATTTAAAGTATTGAAATCGAAATACTTATATGAAGATGTCTTAATGCAAAGTACTATACAGCAAAACCGAACGTAAATGTACACATTGGATAAGTTATGTGTGTTTTATGGCATTTATTCCTTTTACAAGGAAGTGTCAAAAGATTTCAATAACAAATCCAATTTCAGAAGAATTGATTTTTCTAAAATAAAACAAAACTTAATGAAACAAAATTGACAATTGACAGTTAACAATGGTTAACTAGTTTTGCTGTTTCTTCGAATTTTACTTCCTCAATAAAAATCCAACATTTAAGTATTTATTGCTATATTTGTCATTTCATTTTATTTTTATAGCCGAGAGAAGAAATTGAACACAGGAATTAATCCTATGACTCAGAGAAAGATTAAACTTCAGGAAAGACAGCTTAAGGTAAAATGAATGTTAAAAGAATGTAAAAAAACAACAGTTTATAAATTTCTTGAGACAGAGCTTTTTTGAATTTACCTTCATCACGAAAGCTCAGAGACAATATTTGGAAGCCAAAGATGTGTATGAATTGAAAAGATTGAAGAGTTTAAGACCAAAAGGACACAAAAAGAAATCTGTGTCGAATGTCTTTTATGCTTGTATATATCTGGCCGTCCATTTAGAGCTTATGTCATTACTTGGAGTCTGTCTGTTGTCTGTTTTATCTCTGTTAGCTGTCACATTTTTAATTTTCTCTTCCAAATTACTGAGAAATTGTTTGGATAATTTTTGTAAGCACATTAAGGTTTTTATAAAATCCCTCAGTTGGTTCCATGAAAAGCCTGAAAACCTGACCACATGACACATTTATTTGTTCTGAATAGTGAATTTTCAACTTTCTTCTTTCCTGAACTGTAAAGCCTAATCTTTTGAAGTTTTATGAGATATATGAGGTATTTCTGCAAAACCTATCTCAGAATTTTTTACTCTCAGCAATCTTTCTCTGAAATCATATGACAATTCTGAAATATACTTCCAGTTATAGTTTATGGATGCTTTCCATGAAAAATGTTTAATTAAATTCCAATAAAGGAAAAAAAACATTGTCACCAGGGGCAACTATTCATTTTTCTTGATGAAATTTAATTTCTATTCTGATGGAACTATTGGTAAAAATCAGTGATGGATCAAGAATTTTTCTTAGGTGGGGGCGCACTGACTACCTCAAAGGGAGCTGCTCTGGTCAATCGTCTGTGAATCCCTATATAATCAACCAAATATATCCCAGAAAAGGGAGGGCACAGGTCCCCTGGCTTCCCTCTAAATCCACCTCTAATATATCAAATCTTTTCCACTTTACATGAGTTGTGTTAGGTGATATTTTTCAAATATTTTTTGCTAGTACATGTACAAGATGATTCATTAGGTCGCATACTTAGCAACAGTGATGCTGCATGCTAAGTCTCTCCTGAACCTTTGTTGTGTTAGGTGATACTTTTCAAAGATTTAATACTAGAAAATGTACAAGATTATTCATTAGGTCGCATAGTTAGCAACAGTCATGCTGCATGTGAAGTCTCCCCTGAGCCTTAGTGAAAATAAAAGAAATTTTGCTAGTGTTAACTAGATTTGCCTTTCATAATTTACTGTATGTTGGAATTAAACATGAGAGTGAGACTCTACGTTGTAAAGGTATATATATATATATATATGCTGCTGGTTTGGATTAAATTTTTGTGATGTCAAATATATCAATGGTGTAAAATTTTCCTATAAAGTTTATGGACTTTTATAGCTGACTATGTGGTATAGGCTTTGCTCATTGTTGAAGGCTGTGAAGTGACCTATAGTTGTTAATATCTGTGTTATTTGGTTTCTTATGGAGAGTTGTCTCATTGGCAATCATACCACATCTTCTTTTTTTATATTGTATTAATATTCCCAAACAACAATATATGAATGGGGTTGGTTTTTAAATCCCATCCAAATGTTTGTAATCTATTTTGTATGTTGAGATTATAAACCAGTAATGTTAAAAAAAAATACAATTATCAATGATTAAATATATCTAATACTTGTAATAAAATAATAAATCACCAAAAATATTGAATATAACAGATCACACATAACACCAACTCTAAACTCTCCAAATAATAGATGTACAACCATAGACGACACACCTTGTCTAAAAAACTTGACCAAGAAATGACACAAACCATTAGTAGGTTTTTTGTGAAGTCAAATTTCCATATTTGCTTATTTAAGGGAAGACAAATGTAATTCACCAAATAGTTAAGTTCAAAATGAAGGAAACATATATTGTCCCCCTTTGATTACTTTAACATTGTTTTGCATAGATTTGTAAGAATCTTCTAAAATCATTGCATTTAAAAATTCTATCAATGAATATTTAAATTTTATACAGGGCATTTTATTTAGATTTATAAAATCATACATGGTGTTATTTTAAGTTATTATATTTTCAGTTGACTATTCTCCATGCAGCCAAGATGCTGCAAGATTTTTATCCAAAGAAGATTTTCCCAAGAAGGCATTGTTTTCTGAAGAAGACTTCTGGGAAGATGAACAACTTAAGTTCAGAGACAGGAGAGGTATAAGTAATTTTAATTTCAAGCTTTTTTCATCACTCAATGTCTTCTGTCATTTGCCATCCCTTATAAACTTGATAGCAAACAATTTCAGCAGAACAAGATGGACACTATTTTGGTCATTTTGAGATGTCTTAAAAGTTTGTGCCCTTTTAAGCTCTTCTGGCCAAATGAGGGACACAGGTTCCTTGGAGCCTCTAGTTTCAAATTGTTCATATTCCACTAGATTCGTAGCATCAACTAACTTGTATTGACTGTTTCATGGCATTTACTTTGAATTATCTTTGAATTTTCTAGAAACGTGAAAGAAAAGTTTAGGGAAGGCACCAGTTTAATACTGGAATGATTTTAATGACTCAAATGATTAATTTCTTCATTACATAGTTACTCAAGCTTGTACACAGTTTCTGAACTTGTGATCAATGGTAGGTATGAATTAAACACACTGGTGAAGAGGGATTAGTTATCAAAAGCAAGCTAATCATTAATTAAGTTATTGCGATGGTGCTCAGGATTATCAAGCTATAATGGGAAGGCACTTTATTTACAGGAAAAGGATTATGAATCAAAAGCAAGTGGAAAATGGCAATCAATAAAGAAACCCAATCTCAATGAAAGGATCAAAATTATTTCTGTAAATAAATAAAAAAAAATAACCAATTATGGGATTTTTTGTTGCCAAAACTTTGAAAAACTGCAAACAGAAAAATGATCAGCAACCAAAACAAGCATATACACACATGTCAACATTTCCTCTCACATTCAAACTTCATACACAATATTAACAACACTTTTGATGTTGGAAATACTAAATAGACAGTAACCTAACCACACAATAAAAACAAACATCAACACACTTGTCTTCTTTATCTCTCACATACAGACTTAACACCAAATATCAACGCTTAAGAATATAAGGATATTTTGATGTTGACTTTAATTAGAACATATCTCAACAACGCAACAAAAACATACATCTTCACACTTGCCTACATTTCCTCTAACATTCAAACTGCACACCAAATACCATAATAAAAGAATATAAGGATATGTTTTGTTGACATTAATTAGACAGTAACCAAACATAAGAATTAAAACATACATTTTCACACTTGCCTACATTTCCTCTCACATTCAAACTTCATACAAAATACCATAACAACAGAATATAAGGATATGTGTTGTTGACATTAATTAGACAGTTACCCAACATAAGAATAAAAACATACATTTTCACACTTGCCTATATTTCCTCTCACATTCAAACTTCACACCAAATACCATAACAAATGTGTTGTTGACATTAATTAGACAGTAACCCAACATAAGAACAAAAACATACATCTTCACACTTGCCTACATTTCCTCTTACATTCAAACTTCACACCAAATACGTACCATAACAAAAGAATATAAGAATATGTGTTGTTGACATTGATTAGACAGTAACCCAACATAAGAACAAAAACATACATCTTCACACTTGCCTACATTTCCTCTTACATTCAAACTTCACACCAAATACCATAACAAAAGAATATAAGGATATGTGTTGTTGACATTAATTAGACAGTAACCCAACATAAGAACAAAAACATACATCTTCACACTTGCCTACATATCCTCTTACATTCAAACTTCACACCAAATACCATAACAAATGTGTTGTTGACATTGATTAGACAGTAACCCAACATAAGAAGAAAAACATACATCTTCACACTTGCCTACATTTCCTCTCACATTCAAACTTCACACCAAATACCAAAACAAATGTGTTGTTGACATTAATTAGACAGTAACCCAACATAAGAACAAAAACATACATCTTCACACTTGCCTACATTTCCTCTTACATTCAAACTTCACACCAAATATCATAACAAAAGAATATAAGGATATGTGTTGTTGACATTGATTAGACAGTAACCTAACATAAGAACAAAAACATACATATTCACACTTGCCTACATTTCCTCTTACATTCAAACTTCACACCAAATACCATAACAAAAGAATATAAGGATATGTGTTGTTGACATTAATTAGACAGTAACCCAACATAAGAACAAAAACATACATCTTCACACTTGCCTACATTTCCTCTTACATTCAAACTTCACACCAAATACCATAACAAAAGAATATAAGGATATGTGTTGTTGACATTGATTAGACAGTAACCCAACATAAGAACAAAAACATACATTTTCACACTTGCCTACATTTCCTCTTACATTCAAACTTCACACCAAATACCATAACAAAAGAATATAAGGATATGTGTTGTTGACATTAATAAGACAGTAACCCAACATAAGAATAAAAACTTACATCTTCACACTTGCCTACATTTCCTCTTACATTCAAACTTCACACCAAATACCATAACAAAAGAATATAAGGATATGTGTTGTTGACATTAATAAGACAGTAACCCAACATAAGAACAAAAACATACATTTTCACACTTGCCTACATTTCCTCTAACATTCAAACTGCACACCAAATACCATAACAAAAGAATATAAGGATATGTGTTGTTGACATTAATTAGACAGTAACCCAACATAAGAATTAAAACATACATTTTCACACTTGCCTACATTTCCTCTCACATTCAAACTTCATACAAAATACCATAACAACAGAATATAACGATATGTGTTGTTGACATTAATTAGACAGTTACCCAACATAAGAATAAAAACATACATTTTCACACTTGCCTATATTTCCTCTCACATTCAAACTTCACACCAAATACCATAACAAATGTGTTGTTGACATTAATTAGACAGTAACCCAACATAAGAACAAAAACATACATCTTCACACTTGCCTACATTTCCTCTTACATTCAAACTTCACACCAAATACCATAACAAAAGAATATAAGGATATGTGTTGTTGACATTAATTAGACAGTAACCCAACATAAGAACAAAACCATACATTTTCACACTTGCCTATATTTCCTCTCACATTCAAACTTCACACCAAATACCATAACAAAAGAATATAAGGATATGTGTTGTTGACATTAATTAGACAGTAACCCAACATAAGAACAAAAACATACATCTTCACACTTGCCTACATTTCCTCTTACATTCAAACTTCACACCAAATACCATAACAAAAGAATATAAGGATATGTGTTGTTGACATTGATTAGACAGTAACCCAACATAAGAACAAAAACATACATCTTCACACTTGCCTACATTTCCTCTTACATTCAAACTTCACACCAAATACCATAACAAAAGAATATAAGGATATGTGTTGTTGACATTAATTAGACAGTAACCCAACATAAGAACAAAAACATACATCTTCACACTTGCCTACATATCCTCTTACATTCAAACTTCACACCAAATACCATAACAAATGTGTTGTTGACATTGATTAGACAGTAACCCAACATAAGAAGAAAAACATACATCTTCACACTTGCCTACATTTCCTCTCACATTCAAACTTCACACCAAATACCATAACAAATGTGTTGTTGACATTAATTAGACAGTAACCCAACATAAGAACAAAAACATACATCTTCACACTTGCCTACATTTCCTCTTACATTCAAACTTCACACAAAATACCATAACAAAAGAATATAAGGATATGTGTTGTTGACATTGATTAGACAGTAACCCAACATAAGAACAAAAACATACATCTTCACACTTGCCTACATTTCCTCTTACATTCAAACTTCACACCAAATACCATAACAAAAGAATATAAGGATATGTGTTGTTGACATTAATTAGACAGTAACCCAACATAAGAACAAAAACATACATCTTCACACTTGCCTACATTTCCTCTTACATTCAAACTTCACACCAAATACCATAACAAAAGAATATAAGGATATGTGTTGTTGACATTGATTAGACAGTAACCCAACATAAGAACAAAAACATACATTTTCACACTTGCCTACATTTCCTCTTACATTCAAACTTCACACCAAATACCATAACAAAAGAATATAAGGATATGTGTTGTTGACATTAATAAGACAGTAACCCAACATAAGAATAAAAACTTACATCTTCACACATGCCTACATTTCCTCTTACATTCAAACTTCACACCAAATACCATAACAAAAGAATATAAGGATATGTGTTGTTGACATTAATAAGACAGTAACCCAACATAAGAACAAAAACATACATTTTCACACTTGCCTACATTTCCTCTAACATTCAAACTTCACACCAAATACTATAACAAAAGAATATAAGGATATGTGTTGTTGACATTAATTAGACAGTAACCCAACATAGGAATAAAAACTTACATTTTCGCACTTGCCTATATTTCCTCTCACATTCAAACTTCACACCAAATACCATTACAAAGAAATATAAGTTGCAATTTGTAAATACAGCTGTTTCTCCAACCATGCTTTTTTGGGAGATATATAATATTCATAGATTATTTGATTTGTTGAAATACTGGTTCCCAGATATAATCTTTATGTTTCATCTCATAGAGACACAATTTGGGACTGTTACCAGTATGAAAACATACTATTTCAATGACAAATGAATTCTGAAATAGGCAAAAAGTAAAGGTAAGGGTAGTACACAATTTTAGTATAAGTTTAAACTCAATCAAGTTCAGGGCATTTAAATATTGAAAATATGCCGAACAGCCCTATGTTTTGACCTTTGAATAAAATAGTAGAATAGCATATCAACATTCTATTCCATATGGGAAATTGCTTGGCTTTATTACAAAAATGCAACCAATTATAAGGATGATATGTGTTGTTGACATCAATTAAACGGTAAACCAACAGTAAAATAAAACATGCATCTTCACACTTGCTTTTATTTCCTCTCACATCTAAACTTCACACTGAATACCATTAATAAGGAATATAAGGATATTTGTGTTCACATTAATTAGACAGTAACCCAACAACTCAAGAAAAACAAACATCTACACACATGTGAACATGTTCTCTCACATTTATCACTGCTAAAGAATATAAAGATATTTGATGTTGACATTAATTAGACCATAATGTTAACCCAACAATACAACAAAAACTAACATCTACATTACTTATTACTCATTCAAATTTCACACTCAATATCACCACTTAGGAATATCAGGATATGTGTTGCGAACATTAATTAGACTGTAACCCAACAACACAACAAAAACAAATGTCTACCCATATGTCTACATGATAACTCTCACATTCATACTTCACACTATAAATATTACCACTATTTTTAGATGTGTTACTTACATAGAAAACAATGTTCATGTGATATCTCAGTAAATATGTTATTCACATGACAAATTAAATTTGGCCAAGTATTTGCCCCTGTAATCACAAATAAAACCTGAAGACTCATTATGTTTAAAACAGGTACACTTTGGATATTCCAGTCCATCCTCCTTACTAATCAGTACTTTACTATCTTGGCCATCTTTTGATATTACTATTATTCTATGAGACTTATAGTCTATTACAATAATGTTACCATAAGTATCTATACAAAGTCCAAGTGGTCCTGTTAAATCATGTTTATACTGCCAGATCTGTTTACCTGATTCGTCAACACAGTATAATGCTTTACCTGTTAAGTCACTATAAATAATTCTTTTATCACAGTAAACAAGATGATCCAGAGTTGTTTCACTATAAACTGTTATCGACTTTAGTGTATTTCCTTCCAAGTCTATAATACGTATGTTGATATTACTCAAACCTACAGCCAGGGAATTGTTTGAAAATGATAAACCATAGCATGATTTTTCTAATTTGAAAACTTTAGTAACTGTTTCATTCTCCATATTGAAGATCTTAATGGCTCCCTCAAAAGGATAAGTTATAGCTATAGTGTCCTGATTAATCTGTGTACCACTGTGGGCATCACCAGGTATAGATAACTGTTTCTGAAGTTTGCCATCAGAACTAAGTAGGTTAACTTTACCAAAGTTTTCAACTACTATAACTCTTCCATCAATCAGACAAATCATGTCACTAATCATTTTCTTCATATTGATCTTTATCTTTGTCTCAATATTCATTGTCATGTTGTTTATGTTGGATTGTTCTTGTGATTTTACTTGTGCTTTCCTCCTCAAACTTGTTCCTTTATTTAAGTCTATTTCTGTCTTAACAACTATTACTTCTCCTAAAGATTGAAATGAAACTAATTTGCTTAGTATGTTTTCCATCTCATCATTTCGCTTCATTTTGATGTCAACTTCTTTGGTCCTCTCATCATCTTCTAGATCTTCAATATAACGTTGACATTGATGTACTTGTTGTTCAATCTTATGTACACCTAGAAATGATTGCAGTTTGGAAGTACTTGCTGCAATTGTTTGTAAATGTTCTTTCATCTCCCTCAAGTTTTCCCTTTTCCCTTCAATTTCTGAGATGAAATCAGTTGCTTTTGATCTTTCTTGATTCCAGATGATATCAGTTTCTTGACATAACTTCTCCTCTAGGTGGTCCAAATGTTTATTTATTTCCTTTCTTATTTCATTAATTGATTTCTTTACGCCTATGCAATGATTTTCTCCTGTTTTAATGTTTTTTGATTTACTGGTCACCAATTGGTCAAGAATAGATAAGAAATGAATTATGTCTTTCTCTACAGTCACTTTAGATTTTTCAATTTTGGTTTTCTCCACTACACTGGCTAAACTTGTTATTCCAGGACATTTGTAATGACTAGTGGAAATACATACATCACAGGATGGCACTAAATGACTGGGACAGTACAAATTGAGCGGTTGATTATGTTTGTCACACTCCATTTCGATCCCTCGGTTGGTAAGTTAATAATCGCTTTTGATATTGATATCACATGATGATTCTGTTTTGTTCTGATACCTTAAAAACTGTAATAGAAGATAGAAACTTCATCAGCAAGAAAAGATCAGCAAATAAGGCAGCATAACTGAAATCAATTAACGACTCCTTTATAAATAAACTCATCATAGATACCAGGACTAAATTTAGTATATACGACAGACGCGCGTTTCGTCTACAATAGACTCATCGGTGACGCTCGATCCAAAAAAGTTAAAAAGGCACAAATGACTAGCAAGACAATGCCATAATGGCTGAAATCAACAGAGGACTCTTTATATGAGCAATTGCCCTTAAATGATAATTTGTAACATTTTTGATAATTTTGTGACTATTATCTTGAAAACCTAAGTGGATAGAAAGAAAGGTTTTCTCAAAAGGAAAAAATTATCATCAGGATTAAGATATATAAAAATGGTTACATTACTTTAAATGTCAGTTATTTCTTAATAGAGTTAGTTCCCTTTGGTGATTGCTTTAAGTAAAAAGTGATCAAGTTAAAAATGCAGACGAGCAACACAGGGTCTTAAGAGCTGCTACTTTAGACTTAAAAGCTTTTGGAAAACCTTGACCTCAATCTACGAACAAAATGTTTCAAGTTTGGTATTGAATCTCTGGACACAAAACATTCTGATAAAGTGGCCACAAACTTAAACATGTTAAAGAGCACAATTGAGGAGTCACAACTTAGTAAATTTTTATGTGAAATACCAAAACGAAAATATTTTGTTTTGATACTAATATTACAACTATATATATTTCTATGTGCAATACATAGTATCTTTGTCTAAATGAAAAGAAAATGCATTAAAGTCTTATGGTCGATTCTTACCCTTTGTGAAACTTCTCTTTAAACAAGTTTTTTTTCACTCATACACTTTTTCTGTACAGTACATGTATATGACTTTTATAATCATAATGCAGGATTGAAATGTACTTATGACATAAAAAAAAATCATATGATATAACAGTTCTGTTTGACGTAACTCATGTTAACTGTCTCTCAAGTCTCTGAGAAATTCTCAAACATCAAGAAATTCAAAGAAGGATTAATTTGTCAACTGTTAGTAACCAATATTCCCTTAGAATTTATTAATTGCAGTATTAGGAGATGTTTTTTTTTTCATAAATGCAAAATGAGCTTACTATTTATCAGAGACACAATAACTTAGTTGCAAGCAGCTATGTGTCACTTGACACCTTGCACATTTATATAAACCGCCTCCATTTTAAAGCTTTTTATATGTAAAATATATTTGAAAAGTAATACAGAATTTTGGCATACATAAATTTATGTATTTGATGAAAACATATAAGTGAAGATTTATCAATAAAAATACAATAAATTTAAAACACTTAATGTTATCTTGATGATGATTTGACTTTCAATAATCAATAATTTTCTAATTAATACCTCTTGTTTTGAGTCAATACCACTTCATCTGTTACCATTTGATTTTTGCTTTCTTTTTGTGTCTCTTTTTTGTCAATGTCGTACTACCAGGAAGTTATTTGAGACATGTTTATACCTGATCTAAGTAACCAGTACACATTTAAATGACTGATTATACCTGTGAATATAATACATAATTATGAGTTAGGACTGTTAAGGAGAGTATTTACTTTACTTAGTTGTATTTAAAAAATTGACATTTGATATAAAATGCTGTCCAATAATTTAACTTCCGACCCAAGAAATTATTAAACATGTTGTTTTCAATATTTAACCTTTGATCAAATTTGCTGATATCATGTCCCAAGTTTAGGCATAAGATATATATTCTGAAGTTTAAAGACAAAAAAAAAAAAAAAAAAACTACAGAAAAAGATGTCTTAATGTCCATATTTATCATATGTCACTTCTTTTCATTTGTTTGTCATATTAAATATATTTTATATTTCCAAATATAATTCCTTACATTATACATGTGTTTAATGGGAGGTAACTCTAATTCATTTATCAGAATATTTTAGATAACTTTTGTGGTTATTTACAATTATATTACTTTGTTTCACACAAAGGATAGATAGGGCAACATAACCTTTTTCTGTCACAATGTTCTCAGATAACATTTCTCTTATTTTACATAATCAATTCTACTACATGATGAGCAATTTGAAAATGCACACTAAAAAGTATAAGACAATGAATATACATGAAAAACCATTAAGATCTGTAATTTTTCTTACATTAAACATATCTGCTGTCTTTTGACATTTAAAATCAATATTCCCCTTTTGGGTATGATTAATCACATTTGATACAAGAAAAAAACACATGAAGTGTTACTATGTGGAATAAGATGAACAATCAGTATGGTTGATTTCCTATTGAAAAATCTAGCAGAACAATTTGTTTCTTTTTTTATTATTCTGGACAAACATTAAGGGGTTATCTTTAGCTTTCTCTTCATGTAGTCCCTATTTACATATAGCACAAGAGCGGTTATTTTTCAGATGAAAACATTTAACTTCCACACTATTGTTTGTTTTAAAATTCGTAACAAAATGTAATTTTGAAATAATGCAATACTTAAGCATAGAATTTGATGTTGTAATGTTATTTTTCTTCTTTTGTGTCTTTCTTGTTTTGTTTACTGACCATTTAATATTTTTCAGGGCTAGCTTGTAAAAAGTTAAAAGACTTATTTTCTGAAGAATTTCTGATACCATTGGAGGGAACTGATACACACTTCCAGTTGGAAGTAAGTATTAATATTGATGACATGGAGGAGATAGGATTTAATGTTCCTGCAATATGATGAATATTTTGTTTTGCCCTTATATCTGATGTTTCCTATCATAAAACTTTACTCAGTACTTGGACAACAAAATTTGTACTCTTAACAACAAATCCAGTATTTTGATTTCTTAGTCCGAGTACTCAAAAAGTCTCGACCCAAAGGCAGTCCCGTTTTTAGCTCACCTGGCCTGAAGGGACGAGTGAGCTTTTCTCATCACTTGTAGTCCGGTGTCCGTCGTTGTCGTCCGTCGTCGTTAACTTTTTCAAAAATCTTCTCCTCTGAAACCACTGGGCCAAATTTAACCAAACTTGGCCACAATCATCATTGGGGTATCTTGTTTAAAAAATGTGTGGCGTGACCCGGCCAACCAACCAAGATGGCCACCAGGGCTAAAATAGTACATAGGGGTGAAATGTAGAGTTTGGCTTATATCTCTGAAACCAAAGCATTTAGAGCAAATCTGACGCGGGGTAAAATTTTCAGACAAATCGGACAACCAGTTGTTGGGTTGCTGCCCCCGAATTAGTAATTTTAAGGAAATTTTGCAGATTTTGGTTATTATCTTGAATGTTATTATAGATAGAGATAAAGTGTAAACAGCAATAATGTTCAGCAAAATAAGATCTACAAATAAGTCTCATGACCGAAATTTTCAATTGACCCCTTAAGGAGTTATTGCCCTTTATAGTCAATTTTTAATAATTTTCATCAATATTGTTAATTTTTGTAAATTTTAACAAACATAAATGTAAGAAGCAAGAATGTTCAGTAAAGTAAGATCTACAAACATATCAACATCACCAAAACACAATTTTGTCATTAATCCATCTGTGTCCTTTGTCTAATATGCATATAGACCAAGATGAGCGACACAGACTCTTAAGAGCCTCTAGTTTTTCGAGTCATTGTAGTAGATTAACTAATAAGCTTGCAAATTAACAGATCTTACTTTCTACTGTTAAAACTGTTTATTAAAAGAAAAGTGATTATCCTAAACAATCTATATGTTATCCTTAATTGCATAGCATAATATGTTTAAATATAGGTTGAATTATGATTTATCAGGGATGCAGACTAGCATGGGCATATTTGCCAAAACCCTTTAAATAAGTCTAGGATAATTAATTTGTATCTGTTGTATAAAGCCAAGGTTGTTTCTAGAAATTTCTTCTTATTTCCATTGGTTCATAGTCACAGGCTTCAAAGAAGCTATAAATCTGCAACCAATATGTTAACTCTACCCCAACCATGTGGCATAGGTTCCACCTGACTTTTTCTCTACAAGTAGTGGTTTTAATTAATACTTTATAAAAACTTTCTCTTTATAAAGCCAAACATTATTTTCTCTTATAAAACTTCATATTGCAACTGCATAGATTTTAATTGCAGAGGCAACTTAATTGTTCTGTGTACAAATCTTTATCTTTTTCAGGTACAGCATTTACACCTAGGAAGATATGTGGAAATGGTGAAGACTGGAGACTTCCATGATGACTTAGACATTGTAACTGAAGTCCATTCAACTTCAGGTAAGTCACACATGTTTTGAAAGTCATCAATGAAAAACACCCATATAAAAGAAGATGTGGTTTTGATTGTCAATAAGACTTCTTTTTACCATGTATAACTAAAAAGTAAAGCAATAATTGCTTTTTTTAACATATTTAAAAATCAAAATTCTCAGTACTGAAATATTTGTTTGAGAAAAGTTATAAACTCAAGATTGTTCATAAATTCCTAAGATTTATATATCTAGCAGAATATGAAAACAAATATCTGTAGACTATGGTATGTGTTTTCAGTTATGTTCAGTATACAATTATCTAAGATATGCTGCATATCGACATGTAGGACCAAGATATAGTTATTTGGGATATAATAATTCACAATAGTTATTGACAAATCATTTATATCTAAATACTTGAAAATCATACTTTTTGTTTCTATCTCGTTTATAGTCTTACATACAACATACAATTATTTTAAAACTCCTGTTATGATTTAAGGTGATGTAGCAGTCAAAAGACCGTCTGCTGATTTAGATATCTTTAATCCAAGTCGGGTGATCCATGCTACAGCAGCATTTGCTACAAGGAGGTAAAATATCATCTGTATGGATATAAATTATTTGTTTGGTGCGATATAAGGAACCATGTTGAAGAATATATAATTTAACCTATAATAGTTTACTTTTACAAATTGTGATTTGGATGAAGAGATGTCTCATTGTCACTCATACCATATACCATATGTTATTATATCCAAGAACAGAAAATCTGATTGATGATTATAATCATTTTTAATGATAGAACTGCATCAGTTTATCTTGTTACTGAAAGTAAATGGGTGAATTTTATACACCTTATATGAAAATATGGGCTGTTTGACCCTATTGAACTTTTGATGTATTGCATATGGGTTGTGTAGAAATGCTTGAAAGTAACTAATTTTCTCAACATTTTCAGGAAGAAAAAATAAATCATGAAAATAAATTGTCTATGTACTATGTACAAATACATCAAGAAAAAAAAAAGAAATCCTGAAGTCATGAAGTTGTCTATAAAAGGGCTGAAGTAAAACAAAGTGTCCATCAGAAATAAGTTGGCCTACAGTAAACAATGATCATTCAATTGAGTTATGAGATCTAATGTGAAATAGGTTCTACAACAAATGTCATACTTTTTATCAGGTTTAATTAGTTGACACCTATGTTATCAACAGTATACATTTCTAATAATCAGAATTTCACTTAAGTTATCCACATTTTATAGTAGAGCCTGTAATTCAGTGGTTGTCGTTTGTTTATGTGTTACATATTTGTTTTTCATTCAATTTTTTTTTACATAAATAAGGCCGTTAGTTTTCTCGTTTGAATTGTTTTACATTGTATTATCTGGACCTTTTATAGCTGACTATGCAGTATGGGCTTTGCTCATGGTTGAAGGCCGTACGGTGACCTATACCGGTAGTTGTTGATGTCTGTGTCATTTTGGTCTTTTGTGGATAGTTGTTTCATTGGCAATCATACCACATCTTCTTTTTTATATAAAAGAAATAAATGATTTTCCAATAACATCGGGACGACAAACTTTATAATATTAGTCAAGTAAGAGGTAGACATCCAATTACAAATGGACTTAGAGTGACCATGAACTGGTTTCTACTTTCCAAAAGGCATGTTTAAATTTTTGGATTACAGTAGGTCTGTGGTTTAGTGATTAAGTAAGTAAGTTACAGGTAGTTAAAGAATGTATTTCATATTCGCCTTCCCTTCTATACATCACAGCTAATAAATAATCAGATTTAACCATTTACTTTTACCTCTGCAAAGTAGGATTTGAGGTCATGTAAATTTAGCGTTCCAACTCTTTACAACAGTATACTATTGTTGCCTTTATTTACAAGTTTAAGATTAAGATTTCTCTTTTTAAAGTTTAAAAAAGAATGCATTGCCAAAGATGATACTTTTAAGAATGTTATAAATGTTATGTCTGAATTATCAATAAAAACTTAAATTTGTTTTTATTACTGTTTTGTTTGTTTGTTTTTCTATAGGCCAAGGTCATGGCCATGGAAACAAGATAGGAAAGCAGCTACATTTGACAAGCTGCAGATTCCACTTCCTATTCAACATCCTGCCAGCATAGCTATTTCTATATACAACAGGTATGTGACTATTTAACAAGCTACTAGTTCAACTTCCTATTCAACATCATGCCAGCATAGCTATTTCAATATACAACAGAAATGTTGTTGTTTGTTGACCTAAAACAACACAAAATATAACTCAAACTAAATATTTGTATTGATAAAAATTATGTAGTCTCACAAATAACCAATTCTACCTCTTACACAGCGCAAATTTAAAGGTAGTTTAATAATGTGCATAAGTAATATTTGTTCACTGCCTTTTTACAAATATAACTAATGTTAGGAATATGATAAAAAATCTTTCTTTCTTTTATTCCAGAGAACATGACCAGAATCCAATAAACTATGATGACTATTACTGTCAGAGGATTATGAGAGCTACAAAAGAGGTACCGTATATGGGTGATCCCATATCTTATGATTTTTATGAAGTAGAACTCACAGACAACACAATTGAAAATGAAACACCCGAAAAAAATATAGACAACTTAAGTAGTCCTTATTTACATATAGCACAACAAGAGCGGTCATTTTCAGATGAAAACATGGCTGCAAGTCCCATTTCAATAAATGAAGTAGACATTGTTGTTCATAGTTCACTAATGTCAGCGGCACCAAATGAAACATTGACGGAAGGAGATGTTGTGGTGAACGCTCAATACAAGAGTGATGTTGCGGTGAAAACTTCCAAAGAAGGTGACATTGTTGTGAATACTCCAGAGAAAAGTGATGTTGTGGAAAGAGTTTGTTTCGAAGACAAAGAACGGGACACGAGTTGTGCAATAGATATACCAGACATACCAGATGCTGATGCATAATTCACTTGGTAGAAAATAATCAGAGGAATTCATCTTCTTGGTTAATAATCAAGGGGGATACCTTGCAATAGATTTACTCTTTTCTGATCTGAATTGGAAATAAAATCTGCGTAATATGTCCTCGTGTGTGGTGGCCCAAGCCAACATTTCATGCATTACCAATTATGTCAATAATTTCTTTACGAAAAAGATTCATACCATTTCAGTATTTTCACCTTAGTCTGTGTCTGTGTGTGTGTATTGTCATGCATAGTGCTTTGAAGACTTAAGCTTTCAGGTTGCCACAGCTTCTAAAACAAATCATGTTTGATTTTTGGAATAGTGCAAAATGAGTTAAAGTTGTGGGGTTTATATAGAACTATGTGTTGTAGTGATGTTATTAACTGTATGAACATTTAACTTTGAACTTAGGATGTACATGCCATGAACTTTGACTGAACAAACAATGCAATGAATCTCATATAGATCATAGTGGTGTTTGGACAAATCATGATATTTATATTTGTGCATAATAATAAAGGTGTAACTAGTAATGTATTCAAACTCTAGTCCTGCCATATACTATTCTAAAGTGCTAAATAATTTTTTTTTATAGACATATTCATTTTAATTATTTTGAGTATAATCTATTTAAGAACATCATACTATTATAAGATTGATTTATTTTAAACAGCAACCAGTTTCAACAATTGTCTCCCTTGAAGAGATTATAACTGACTAGTTCAAAGGTACAATGACTTGATGTATGGACTTTTTGTTACCTATGTATACTGTTCAAGATTGCATGTTTGAATGAAAAGTTGTGATTTGTATTTGACTGCTTTCAAAGCATTACAAAACCTCTATGAATTCAGCATGGCCAGTAACTGCAATGAAATAAAATGGAACACATTTTTTTCATCAAAAAATGAAAAACATGCACATTTGTGATCGGTCACTTCTGAAACTAAATAAATTTCCTTTACACTTTTAAATTAACCTTGAACGTTTTTATATATTCAGCATGTTTATGTGTCCACACTTTTATATATTTGTTACAGTAAGAATGAAAATACTGTAGATTTCATATAGGAATTTGAAAAACCCTGAGAACATTTTCAATGGAATGAAAATCTATATGAAAAAAACTACTGTATATTTCATAAATGATTATGGATCAGTATCTTCATGTGGGCATAATAATATCATAGGCTTACATGTGGGTCTGGTTAGTGTTTACAAAATAGAGAATAACAGTCAAATAAAGGAGAATGAAAGGCAGACAAAAATAAAGAATAGACACCAAAAAAATTAGATAATAATTGTGAGCTGATATATAGAGCATAGACAATAAGTGGGTATTAAGATATTAAGAATAGAGAATAAATGGCAAACAACAAAGAAAAAGGAATAATAAACAAAATGAATTATAAATAGAGAAGAGAAAAAAATATATAAATAAAAAATAACAACCACCCACCCAAACCCTATAACATAAGGCAAGAACTAAGACTGAAATAGTCACTTAATAAATTCACCAACAAATAAAAATGCCATTTATTTTATACCAAAATAAGTATATTACATATATACTTATATAAAAGAATGTTTTCAATGAAATTCTACAAGAGCATTTCATTGTCATAGTATGAAATTATGTTTTATTTTCTTAGTGTAAAATCATGTCCATGGAAAGAGGTCACATGTTGTAAGGATATATCTACTGCTTCATTGAAAGTATCATGCCTTAATTCAGCTGTACAGTATGCCATTTTATTTTAACTAAGGCCACGGTTTTTTAATTTGTTGGTTTACGGATTTTTTTCGGTAGGTCGTGAAAAAAAAGAAAAAAAAGATCTTTCAAGACTAATAATTTTCCGTAAAAAAGGGGGGTGCACGGACAAAGACAAAATTAAATCGTCATTTCACAAACAAGAAAAACAGATTCGCGTAGCTCTTACTCAATTCCAGAAAACTTGGTGAATAATGATCTTCAAGCATGAAAACTGATAAAGAAAAAAATGTAAAAACGTCGTATGAAAATAAGTTTCAACACACATGTCAAAAAACGTAATATACTCGTCCACTGGAAAAACAAGAATATTGGGTTAATCTGCATTCCCATTTTTTATCCAAATACCTGATATTTTTTTTATCTATGAAATAAGAAAAATGCAAATGATTTGTTAATGTTCAGTATTTTAAATTGATATTCACATTTGGACAAGTCTATTGCTATGAGATGATGCATCTTACGGACTGATGACAAATTAGGGAAACACACTCACTGTGTAAGTGGTTTTAAACACAGGTTTCTTCCCGCAAAATTATTTGCGCAAACAACATTTCAAGGTCAGTTATAATTGATTTGTCTATTTTTGGAAACATAAACTGGAAGTTGTATTTATAACAGAAAGTGTTATCAATTTTGTTAGTGATTAATGCATTTCATTTCATAAAAAAGAACATTTTAATTATTTTTCAGGGATAATGCATTTGTTAGGGGCGGCGGGAATAAGAAAGCATGAAAAGTCCATTTTATTTTTATTCTGAAAATCAGCAAAATCGGGTCAGCGGATTCGTAAACTAACAAATTAAAAAATCATGGCCTAAAAGCATGAATTTTAAAACTGAATGAGATTTTTCATGCAAAAATTATTAAGTTTCCTGGACCATATCATTGTGCCAAACTTATAATATATATTTTATAACCTTGCCACTTTTTATCATCACACATATGTTGTCTTCCTTAATATAGTATGTTTCATTCATTTTTACATGTTTAAGTTCACCACCAAATTTTACCAGTGTTCTACTTTTATTTTAATGGGACCCAAGTTTTTTTTTCCTATTTGATTATTTATAGATTTTTAGAAGGTTAATGATTTGTTTTTAATGGTAGTCGTGCATTTTGTATTCTTGTTTTTCATGGAAGTTGTGTATTTTGTTGTTTCTTATTCTGAAAATATGTTATTTTGCCCAATGCTAAATCTATATGTGTATTTTATCTAATTTCCTTATAAATGTGTAACTTAAGTACTGTTGGACTTGTTTTGGTGCTATTCATTAAATATTCAACATTATTGTATGACCATGCTATCCTCATTGAAATATTTGCATTTTATAAACTGATTAAATGATAGGTAGTTATTCTCACATTTGAAATTTGTTTCTTTTTCATTTTTTTTATGCAGATTTTAGAAGTTTTAGAAAACTTTTATACCAATCTGACTGAAATTTTAGTGTTTTGTTTAATATTTTGAAAAAGTTAACCTTTAGAATCTTTTCATTATTTAAATGTTTGGTAGTTATGGTTAAGAATGGTTGGTGGGAAAATACAAGAATTTTAAGCAAGTATGTTGCTTATAATATCAGTTTTCTTATCTTGTTTTTTAAATTTAGTACAGTGGATGTTGGAATAGCTGCTTATATCAATATTAATAATGCATTTGATTTAAAACAGGGTTAAGCCATTTTTGATTTTTTTTTGAAAATATATGTATGTATATATATCTTGCATATTTTGATTATTATTGTAAATACAAGTCAGTAGTGATAGATTTACCAGCTGAAATTGAGGACTGAGTGGCTTCTTTATCGACTGATTGCTCTGTCATACTGGTGTCAAAGTCATAGATGTTTTTTTTATTAAGGCTATGCATCCCCAGAGTGCTCAAAAATGGCGGTTTGAAGGATTTACAACTAAAATTTTGTAAACAACCGACACAATATTTGTATTTCACAGTAGAAATAATTGTGAGGTTAAGCAGATTTTCTTCAAGAACCGCCATGGGAAAGGGATTTTGAAAACTCCAATATCCTTATGTCTACCTTTTATGCTTATTAATAAGAAGAATGTTTAGTGAAGGAGTGCATTGTCTAGTGTGGCAGAGACATTGCCTGACTAAGGAGGACTTGTATCTATTTTGTAGGGATTGAGGGGTTTTGTTGATTTGTACTTATCATTCCATGATCTCATGTTATAAGAATGCAAATATTTTGACAGCTTTTAGAAATAGTATTTGCTTTTGTAGAAATTTAATATCCATGCAAAGTTTTTTTCATTAATTTTGTGAAAGAATGTCAATAAGCTAGAATAGGAAAGTAGAATTTTTCAACTGCACAGTGAAAGGTTTGAAAAGTGTAATATTTGTTTGATGTTTTAGATTACTAAAAAGTCAAACCAGGATAAGAAAAAAAAAAGTATTTTGCATATTTTAAATCAACACAAAATTCAAATTTAATATTTCAACATGGGAATCAGGAAGTGTCTGAGTAATAATTCATAAACAAAAAACTCCATTAAAAATACAAGAAAAACCTTAAAAACAAGCATAACTTGAATTTGTTATTTAATTCAAAATTTAGATGTTGAGTTGACAAATTACCTTATAAATTTCAGAAAAAGAAGAAATGAGGTCAGTATAAAAATTCTACTTATCCTAGAGTTTTGACAGTCTTGATCTTAATAGGGGTTTTTCTGTAACTTCTTGCTGCTGCTAACAGCTTCACCAGTTTGGAGATATATAAATTGGAGCACATCCTTAGACCTTACTGCTTAAAATAATCTTCCTTTCTTCGCTAATATCTTATTACCATATAGATGGATTTATTATCTGTACAGCATGCATGACACAATAGCAGAATTTGCAAGAGTTTTGGGTTGTAAAAATGCAACAGAATACTCTTTACACATTAAATAAAACCTAATTGCCAGAATTTATTTTGGTCTGGTTTCAATTGACTTATAGTGGAAGGGGTTGTACCTATTTGTCTACATAAGTCATACCAGTCCACATTTTTTAAACTTCACAAAAAGATTGTGAACACATTGATGTTATGTAACTGTCAATTGGGAATAGTTTTTATCCTGTTGAGTATCTGTTATTAAGGAATTGTTTATTCATTTTCCCAGATAAAAAAAAACTGTGCCAAGGTTAAGTGTTCATTGTTTCTCAGTAAGTTTATATGAAAGCTAAATATTTTTGTATAGGTTGATTCTTAGAGTATAATTAATACCTATTTAATGTTTATTTACTTTTGTGGTCATGAAAATGCAAACCATGTTAATACTCTTAAATATAATTCTTCAATGGTCAGGTTTATGTATCAGCATAATGAATTCTTTAATAATTGTTGTCATGTTAAGTCACTCAAAGATATATATGGATTTTGTAAGTCTTGTATAACTAGGTCAATTTAGAAGTAAGTTGACATTGAACTCTGACCGAAATCAACTACTTTATTGTGCAATGCATATCGTGTGTGTTATTTCCTGTTATCAGATATTTAAATGTTAATTTTTGTGTTAATTAACAGTGTATGAGAATAAAAAACACACCAACAAAGAAAAACTTGTTAAATATATCACTTTGAGGTTGGCTACAAAGGAGTGGACTTTAAAAATGTACATGATATATCTACAAAAATAAGTTTTCCTACAGTACTATGATGTTTTATTATCATAATGAGTCTTAGTACATACAAAAAAGTATTTAATGTGATCCATTCTCTTGGTATTAAGGCAACAGTAGTATACTGCTGTTCAAAAGTCATAAATCAATTGAAGAAAAAGAAATCTGGGGTTACAAAGCAAATGCTTGGGAACACACCAACTATAAGAGGAAAACAAACGATTAACTGGATCACATTAGAGCAAGAAAAACAAACACAAACACAAACACACACTATTTTGATGTAGGATCAATTTTAATCATTATTAACCTCTGAATGACTTATTAGTGGAATGTAAAAAAAAAATATCTTTCAATTTCTATAAAAAGAATTATCTGCTGATTTTAGTAGAAACTGGTTCCTTTGAATTAAAATAAAATAGTTGGAGGAGAGTGGTATTTAGTGCAAGTAGTTGCTAGCTTTTTGTGCCTTTATTGTTCAAGCCAGGTTGTGAAATTTTAATTTACTTGTTTTCTTATTGCAGATAATATGAAAACACCATCTTATGAATTTAGCTTAAGATTGTATAGACTTGTATTTTTACTTTCACTTTAGAATTATATATGATTGTATTGGACACCTTTTTGTACTTTCACTTCAGAATAATAATAAGTCACTGTTATTCACTATGTTACTGTATATTGGTTGTTATTAAACGTAGATATATGAAAATCATGGTTATAATTGGATCTTTTTTGGTATATTTCTGTCCATTTTAATTTTAAGACAACATGGCCATTGGCTAACAAATTATTGTAAGAACATGAAGAATTTGAGTTACAAAATATAATTCAATTTTTATAGTCATTGGGAACTTTTTTAAATATTGCAAAATGCTTGTGATTATTTTTTTATTAAGGAGATCCATTGTTGAGGTTTCGTGCACTATATATTTATAATTGTGCTTCACACAGTTTGTATGCTCAAAGTTGTTTATTTTGTAACTACAGATGCAAGATTTTATTCATTTTCATAAATCATATCATACTCAGATAAATTTACAGATACATATTTTCTGTTTGATAATTTCAATCCAACTTTTTTCAAAACTGCAGTCAGCTCCTACACTTTTCACTCAGCAATTTTTTAAATATATTTGTAAAGGCAGTCTGTTTTGGTAAATTTTTTAATAAAGATCTGTGGTGATGCTTGGTGGAAGATTTGAATTAATACCAAGGAGGTACTGTTGTTCATATCTTGGATTTGTATATTTCAGCTTTACTTAAATGCAGATTTTTTTAATTTAAAAAGATGTAAATTTTTTGTTTCAAAAATAATTTACAATTTTACAGGTTTACAAGATGTAGCCTATTCGATTGATTGATTGATTGATTGATTGAAGCTATTTTAGTGTCCAGTATAAATTAATACATGTAAAATACATTTTTTGTTACACTATCTTGTTGATAATGAATATCAAAAAGGTTTCTTTAAAAAAAGCTTTGTAAAACATATTTTCGTTTGGTGATGTAGAGCGTTATACAACCCCAAACTAACTTTCATATTGTCAATAATTTTTGTAGCATAAATTATTGATATTTATCTACTGAAAAAGGTAAAACTGTTTAAAGGAGTAGGTGTTGTAATGGCCAATTCTGGCCTCAAATTTCAGGTTCATCTAACGAAAGATTTTGGACATTTTTAAAAACTTAAGTGTCTATTTCAATAAGTTTATTTGAAAGATTTTAACTGATTAAGGCATTAAAAACGCTGAGATTCAAGCTTAAATATGAGACATCTATCAAATATGTCAAAATACGTCACTTTTCAGATGGTTTCTGTCAAAATTTAAAGTTGCCGCATCCGTGTTCAACCTCAACCGTTATATATGTTATGTGTTATTATCAAATACAACTTACATTTAAATATTATGAATGAACACGAATGCGGCTACTTTCATGTAAGAAGAAAACGTCTACAATTTAACTAAAATGCTAAAATTATGAAGATTTCAGTAATTTCGAATGACTTAATGATGCTAGTACCTGATATATGTGAATTGTATTCTCAAAAACAGCCCATATTTATGTAGCAGAAGCATTCTACTTTCTAGTAAATAGATAAAGATTACATTTTCACAATTTTGTAAAACTGTTATATTGTAGGGCCAAAACCTACTCCTTTGAAATTGAGAGAGCAATTGTTTTCAAATTAAAAATTTAAATGTCAAAAGTCATGATAGCCAAATAAGAATAATTATAATTTATTTACCATTCCAACCCTGTTTTAGACAAGGAGGCATTTCTAGTTTGTCTAAGCATTATTTGAATATGTTTTGTTTATTAAGAAACCTTCACTTTATGAAGTCCAATTAATCCAATGGATGTTAAGAGACTTATTGACAATATGTTAGTCAGTTTGGAGTCGTATTACGCTCTACATAACAACTTAATAACAAACATCTGTTTTACACAGCTTTTAAAGTTTTGCTGGACAAAAAATGGATTATATCATACATATTGGTGAAAATTATCTCTTGTTGAAAAAAATAATTCTACTCACAAACTCCTGCAATGTCGAAAACTTCTCTTGACAATATTCACCCATATTGATTTTTCGACATGCATTTTCTTCTTTTATTTCAGATTCCACTTATATTCTTGATTATGATTTAAATATTATTTGTTTAATGCAAATACTTACTAGCTTATTGATTTATTTGTTAATTTTTTCCTACATTTTGTGCAATTCATTATGTGTACTAACTATTCTAATGCATATAATCTGTAATAAATTATTTTTCATGTGTATTCTGTTGTTGTATAAGCTGTGAAGTACAACTTTGGAAAAAAGAAAAATCATAGAATCCAGCTTAAGAGTTACAGAAATAAAAGAGAACACACACAAATGTAAAAGATGTTTAAACAATTTCGTTTTGGTTTTTTGTTTATCAAAGTTATATTCCCATTAATTACACCAGAAAATGAGAGTGTCAGGTACATTACAATAACACTACAAGAAGCAGACAACCCTATTATGAGATACAGTTGCATTTTGCACATTACTGAAAAAGTTTTATCTCAATCTTTGAGGTACATGTTTTATACAAGTACAAAAATATCTCATTAAGAAAATAAAGAGATTTGGTTTGATAGCCAATGAAACAACAATACACCAAAGACCAGTTGATGTGAATAGTAAATTAGTTATAGAACTCTTATCATGGCAATGACTATGAAGTCATGAGGTTTTACTACAAACTTAATTTTTCAACTTTCCCATTTGAACCATAACATTTGTATAATGACTAAGGTTTTCCTAATCCAACATATTGTTTGTACGAATATACAGATTTATTTGAACTTTAATAATAAATAACTTCATACAATAGTTTTGTCATTGCAATTTTCACTGAGACGAAGGACAAAAGAGGGACGAAAGATACCAAAGGGACAGTCAAACTCATAAATCTAAAACAAACTGACAACGCCATGGCTAAAAATGAAAAAGACAAACAAACAACAGCACACATGACACAAAATAGAAAACTAAAGAATAAACAACACGAACCCCACCAAAAAACTAGGGGTGATCTCAGGTGCTCCGGAAGGGTAAGCAGATCCTGCTCCACATGTGGCACCCGTCGTGTTGCTTATGTGATAACAAATCCGGTAAATAGTCTAATTCGGTAGGTCATATTCATGAAAGGGAAGGAAATTGTAGTTACGATGAAAGGAACATATCCGATATCATTTGTGAAACGGTTATTCAATAACGGTCAACCAACTCGTGATGGCGTCCGTAAAATTTACAAAGGGATGATTTCAACTTCACCATTTGGAACTCTTGGTTTAAAGTCATAAGAAACCTCAAATTAAAAAAAAAAATATGCGTATGTTTTTTATAACTAAATGGATAGTTTTCATTATACAACTTATGTACATTTACTTTTTTTCTGAGGAATATTATTTAATTTGTCCACATTTAGAAGAAGTTTACTTATTTTTAATTGCTTGCTTCCAGGAAGCAATTCGCCAACGTATTTTCCGTATGCATAGTGACCCGAGCGTTACCCTCGTAAAAATCCGGTGATCGCAATACGCATGGATCTGTTATTAGAATAAACAAATATATGATTATACATGTTAAACACGTGCTCAATACCCATGATTTTTGTGATTTGTTTACTATAAGGTGGCAATCGGTAAAACTCGGCTTCAAAACACGGCATTTAATGAGCAGCCATATTTGGTAAATCATAACAAACAGAGAGAAAAAAATTGAAGATTATATGATATATTTGATAATGATAAAATCGTGCACAGAGGACTAAGTTTATGAAATATACATGTATTGGTTCAAGAATTGGATAACCATTAGTTTTCACCACTTACTCGTTTCATATGACTTTAATAGCTTCCTTGTGAGCAGCAACCCTCTATCAAGAAAATCATGATAGGAAATCCAAGCACGGGAATATCGTATCAATTGGGAGATATGTACCCCGTATGCAGGTGCTGCTAGAATGTTGCTACTTAGAAATGGAAAGTTCACAATTGGAAAGCTGAAATCTTCTCTTTTGTCGTAAAGTTTTGTTTTCAACCGACCCTCATTGTCAATTTCTGGATGTAAGTCAAGATATGAGACCGACTTAACTGTATCTGGAGTATCCTTTATCTCTAGCTCGATGGGATAGATGCGTTCCACATAGTCACCAAATTTTGAATTATTTAGTGAAAGAACATCATCTATATAGCGGAAAGTAGAGTTAAAGGATATTGCTAACTTCTTTCTTCCTAAGAAGTTCCTGCATGAAGTCAGCCTCATAATAATAAAGAAACAAGTCGGCAAGTAGAGGGGCACAGTTTGTTTCCATTGGAATGCCGACAGTCTGTTGACAAACACGTCCTCCGAACGTAACAAATATGTTGTCAATCAAGAAATCAAGCATCTTGATAATATCAGTTTCAGAGAATTTTTTGTTTGAATCAGTTGTGATCCTTTACAAAGTAGGATTTATCCCTCCCTAAGACAAGATACTTGTATCTACGTTGACCATTCTTTTTTATGAAGCAAAGCAATACCAACTCTTTCAATTTGTCTCTTAGTTTGGAATGTGGTGTGGACAACAAAGGACCTATCTATATATAGATAGACCATACAAATGAAGTATTAAGAATATTTACTAGAGGAGTACATTGCTAGCAACGGAAACCTAATATTTGTGACTTATAAGCTCTATACACTCTGTTGTACAATCCTATATGTTGCAAGTTACCAAAAGTGCTTTTAACAATACGTGGGAGTTACTTTACCAATGACAATAGGCTAGAATCATATTTTTTGGTATGTGTCTTATTAAAATGTCAAATCATGATGACATCGTTTTCATAATTCAGTAGTTAGAAAGAGTTTTGGAATTATAAAAGTGAGAAAAGAAACGAGGAGAGTCATGAGTGTATCAAAGAGATAATAAGCGGAACATAAAACTAAAACCAGCTACTAATTGAACACAGCAAGAGAGTTCTCCATCTGGAGGCGGGCTTCAGCTGGCCCCTATACAATGATGCATGTTCAGATTTACTAAGTATCATTTATTACTAAGGGTACCTTTGTGAAATTTTATCAACTGTGATTTTTCATGATCAGAAACTGAGAAAATTAAGTTTTTTAGCTCACCTGGCCCGAAGGGCCAAGTGGGCTTTTCCCATCACTTTGCGTCCGTCGTCCGTCGTCCGTCGTCGTCGGTCGTCGATGTTTTACAAAAATATTCTCTGAAACTACTGGGCCAAATTAAACCAAACTTGACCACAATCATCATTGGGGTATCTAGTTTAAAAAATGTGTCCGGTGACCCGGCCATCCAACCAATATGGCCACCATGGCTAAAAATAGAACATAGGGGTAAAATGCAGTTTGTGGCTTATAACTCAAAAACCAAAGCATTTAGAGCAAATCTGACTTGGGGTAAAATTGGTAATCAGGTCAAGATCTATCTGCCCTGAAATTTCCAGATGAATCGGACATTCCGTTGTTGGGTTGCTGCCCCTGAATTGGTAATTTAAAGGAAATTTTGCTGTTTTTTGTTATTATCTTGAATATTATTATAGATAGAGATAAACTGTAAACAGCAATAATGTTCAGCAAAGTAAGATTTACAAATAAGTCAACATGATCGAAATGGTCAGATGACTCCTTTAGGAGTTATTGCCCTTTATAGACAATTTTTAATCATTTTTAGTAAACCTTAGTAACCTTTTACAAAATTATTCTCCCCTCAAACTACTGGGACAACTTAAACCAATTTTGGCCACAATCATCATTGGGGTATTTTGTTTAAAAATTTGTCCGGTGACCCGGCCATCCAACCGATATGGCTGCCATGGCTAAAAATAGAACATAGGGGTAAAATGCAGTTTTTGGCTTATAACTCAAAAACCAAAGCATTTAGAGCAAATCTGACATGAGGGTAAAATTGGTAATCAAGTTAAGATCTATCTGCCCTGAAATTTTCAGATGAATCGGACATTCCGTTGTTGGGTTGCTGCCCTTGAATTGGTAATTTAAAGGAAATTTTGCTGTTTTTTGTTATTATCTTGAATATTATTATAGATAGAGATAAACTGTAAACAGCAATAATGTTCAACAAGGTAAGATTTACAAATAAGTCAACATGACCGAAATGGTCAGATGACCCCTTTAGGAGTTATTGCCCTTTATAGACAATTTTTAATCATTTTTAGTAAATCTTAGTGATCTTTTACAAAAATCTTCTCCTCTGAAACTACTGGGCCAAATTAATCCAAACTTGGCTTCAATCATCCTTGCGGTATGTAGTTTAAAAAAATATGTCCGGTGACCCGGCCATTCAACCAATATGGGCGCCATGGCTTAAAATAGAACATAGGGGTAAAATGCAGTTTTTGGCTTATAACTCAAAAACCAAAGCATTTAGAGCAAATCTGACATGGATGTAATTGTTTATCAGGTCAAAATCTATCTGCCCTATAATTTTCAGATGAATCGGACAACCCGTTGTTGGGTTGCTGCCCCTAATTTTAAGGAAATTTTACTGTTTTGGGTTATTATCTTGAATATTATTATAGATAGAGATAAACTTTAAGCAGCAATAATGTACAGCAAAGTAAGATTTACAAATAAGTCAACATGACTGAAATGGTCAATTGACCCCCTAAGGAGTTATTGTCCTTTATAGTCAATTTTTAACAATTCTTATAAAATTTGTAAATTTTTACTAACATTTTCCACTGAAACTACTGGGCCAAGTTCACTATAGATAGAGATAACTGTAAGCAGCAAGAATGTATAGTAAAGTAAGACGTACAAACACATCACCGTCACCAAAACACAATTTTGTCATGAATCCATCTGCTTCCTTTGTTGAATATTCACATAGACCAAGGTGAGCGACACAGGCTCTTGAGAGCCTCTAGTTTTCTTGATTAAATATTTTTTTATTTTCGGCTTATAGATTTATCTTTCTAACAAGAGAATCAATGTTTTCTTGGTGAATTTTAACAAGTTTGTTATCATTGACAAAGGTTTTTAGTTCATAAAATTATCTTATTACATGGGTGTAACAAGATTTTGAATAATATGAAATTTTGTTAAGAAAGACAGGAGGTCCCTCGACATCATGATAAACAGAATGAAGTTGGAGAAGGCACCATGTATTTCATATACAGTTAAACCTTTGTTAAGCTTTCTTAGTTTCAGTTGTACTTAAGAATCTTACAACATTTAACATAGTGTAGCAAAGCAATGTAGAAGAGAATGGTAAAGGGTTATTTTCATGCAATATGTTTTGCCATTTTTATTTCACGTACAGCCGTGAAAAAGGTTCGTTATTCACTGTGTTTCGTGAAATGGGTAAAAAGATCAGCATGCAAGACATTTTTAAATTTTTGTTCATCGTGAAATGGCAATTTTAATTCGCATTCTTCCGTGCAGATACCCTTTTACGCCCCTCATAGAAGAGTCCGACAGCTAGCTTCATCTGAAAGTTGTTAAAAAAAAAACAGTGGCAGATCCATAAATTTTCTTAAGGGGGGCACACTGATTGCCTAAGAGGGACCTGCTCAAGTCATGCTTCAGTGATTCCCTATATAAGAAACCATTTTTTTCCAACAAAAGGAGAGGGCACCCTAGGCATTCCTGTTAATTTGCCTCTGAAAACACTTCATAAATTTTATGAGTCGGTAGTGCTTTTTCTGGATTTACCATCATCAGGAACTCTCACAACCAAATACTTGAGATCCAAGGATGTATAATTATAAAAAGAAAGATGTGGTATAATTGCCAATGAAACAACTATCTACAAGAGACTTAATGACACAGAAATTAACAATTATAGGTCACCATACGGCCTTCAACAATAAGCAAAGCCTATACCACATAGTCAGCTATAAAAGACCTCAAAAAGACAATGCAAAACAATTCAAACAAGAAAAATAACAGCCTTATTTATGTACAAAAAAATTAAGACTTGAAACAGTTGAATAGCTTTATTGACTATAATAACATGTTTTTTGATATTTTTAGGTAATGGACGACATCAAAAGTTCAATGAAGGATAAAAAACTTAATTCACATAGTTTTTCCACTGACCCCCCCCCCCCCCCCCCCCCACCCCCTCTTAACTTAATTTGGGAAACATTGATTGACCAATATAGATATATGCAAAAATCAATGTCGGATAACCACATCTTGCAGCAGTTCAACACCCACCCCCAAACTATTTGAATTAAGTTTTTTTTACCTTACATTGATCTTTTGATGTCGTCCCTAACCCAGTGATAGAATACAATATCACAGACTGACACAGAGTGTGACAGCTTCTACTCAAAGAAGATCACATTGACTTAATATTAAAAAATATAATTCTAATGACAATCTCACATAACATACAGTAGTGTTAAAATACAGAGAAGTTCAACAGTCTCTCCTTGAAGTAGGTCACGTTGACTTAGAATAAAGGGTTCACTGATGTTCTCATGTAAAGTAGTATAATAAAGTAGGTCATGTTGACTTATAACAGAAGGTTCATTGAAATTCCCATGTAACATAGTGTTAGCATACAATACAGGAGAATGACAGCTTCTACTTGGAGTAGGTCACATTGACTTATGTTAAATTTAAAAAGGTCAACATTCTCATGTAACATGGTGTTAGCATACAATACAGGAGAATGACAGCTTGCCTCTCCTTGAAGTTGGTCACATTGACTAATTATAAAAGGTCAACATTCTCACATAACATGGTGTTAGCATACAATACTGGAGAATCTGACAGCTTCATCTTAAAGTAGGTCATATTGATTTATGATATAAGGCTAACATTCTCATGTCACATGGTGTTAGCATACAATACAGGAAAATCTAACAGCTTCTCCTTAAAGTAGGTCACATTGACTTATGATAAAAGGTCGCCATTCGTTAGCACACAATACAGGAGAATCTGACAGCTTCACCTAAAGTAGGTCTCATTGACTTATGATAAAAGGTCAACATTCTCATGTAACATGGTGTTAAAATATAATACAGGAAATTGACAGCTTCTTAAAATAGGTCACTTTGACTTATAATAAAAGGTGTTAGCATACATATGTTCAATATAGGATAGCCCAAATTGGCATTTTTTTGGTTTTCGCACTATAACTTTAATATAAGTAAAAAGAAATCAATGAAATTTGAACACAAGGTTTATGAACACAAAAGGAAGGTTGGGATTGATTGTGGGAGTTTTGGTCCCAACAGTTTAAGAATTCGGGGCCAAAAAGGGGCCAAAATTAGCATTTTTCTTGGGGGTTGCACCATAACTTTAGTATAAGTAAAAAGAAATCTATAAAATTTGAACACAAGGTTTATGACCACAAAAGGAAGGGTGGGATTGATTTTGGGAGTTTTGGTTCCAACTGTTTAGGAATTAGGGGTCAAAAAAGGGCAAAAATAAGCATTATTCTTGGTTTTCGTACAATAACTTTAGTATAAGTAAATAGACATCAATGAAATTTAAACACAAGGTTTATGAACACAAAAGGAAGGTTGGGATCGATTGTGGGAGTTTTGGTCCAAACAGTTTAGGAATCAGGGGCCCAAAGGGTCAAAAATTGAATAATTGGGGTTCTGTGATATGCTGAATCTAACTGTGTATGTAGATTCTTAATTTTTGGTCCCGTTTTCAAATTGGTTTACATTTAGGTCCAAAGGTTCCAAAATTAAACTTAGTTTGATTTAAAAAAAAATTAAATCATTGGGGTTCTTTGATATGCTGAATCTAAAAATGTACTTACGTCTTTCCACCAACAATACAGTAAGGTCCACATTTAATGGTCGCACATTTTCTCTAAATTTTGAAACTGATATTACTTGAAAAACAAACAGTATTATTTATTTACTCACATGAAACAAACCGGGATGCGGTATTCAGTACGTAGGTGAAACTGGGCGATGTTTATCTAAACGCACGCAAGAACACCTGTATCGTTTTAAAAGACCCAATAAATTCAAAAGTATCATTTATCAACATCTTAAGAAGCACAGTCATCCTATTAAATATTTAACAGTCCAACCTTTAGAAGTAGTAAATAAGCAGCCTGGTGAATCTCATTCCAAGTTTGTACGATCACGAAAAATAAATGAATTAAATTGGATTAAAAAATTACAGACAGTCTACCCTCTCGGTCTTAATGATAATATCATGGGAATTGGCAATATATCAAGAACCGATTCTGTTAACATTTTGGATATAGTTTCTAAAACTGTTCGTAAAAATCGTTCTCATGGACGCAGAAAAAATCGCAATCAAAGAAAATTTCGGACCAACCATACAAA
Organism: Mytilus edulis; assembly: GCF_963676685.1. Classification (NCBI taxonomy): domain Eukaryota; kingdom Metazoa; phylum Mollusca; class Bivalvia; order Mytilida; family Mytilidae; genus Mytilus; species Mytilus edulis. The sequence continues at coordinate 58,292,980 of NC_092352.1, forward strand.
TATTTCGGACCTAATTTCCATTTCAAAAAACAACGGCAGACATTATCTGTTAACCAAGCTTTGTTCTTTACCTATAAATAAATTAAATAAAATTTTAGAGGATTGCAACACAATTTCATATTACAGTCCTAAGTATGAAATTGTCCAAATTATAATGGCATATTGTTATTCTAAACTGTTTCCAAAAATTGATCGCCCTGAAGATCATAAAAAACATTTTATTAAAATAAAGTATGTCAATAAAGGTTTTGATTTTGTAAATATTGCCGGTACTTTTAACGACCATTCTGTTAAAGACCAAATTCCTGGATATTTTGATAATACTGAACTCCCTCTCATTTGTTATATTTACAAGAAATCTACCCGAAAATATGTGTTTAATTATAACCAATTGTGTAAAGATGTAAATATCACTGAAAATACACCTATGTCTTGTAATTGCAGTAATTCAGAATACACCTATGGACCAATTTCCCATGTTATAACAGGAGACCTTAACATCGTTCGCGACCGAGAGTTAAAATCATTCCTCAGTAAAGGACCTAAATATCGTCCCCCGTCAACTGTTAACTGGAATGAGTGTCGTAATATCATCAACGACTCACTCCGCGCCTACTGTTTGAAATGGGTAAAACGGGAAAAAGCTGACAAAAAATCTTTGGACTCTTTTTTTAATTCAGTAATGAAGATAGTTGATATTCGAATACAACATTTTAAAGAACATTTTACCCTCAACAAAAACTATAAAAACCCTATTTCGCGTATCAAAAATAAACTAACAGAACTAGCCAAGGAATTTGTTTTTGTCCCGGCTGATAAAGCTGCTAATAATATCATTATTGTTTGACGTAAATTTTATATAGAGGTTCTGCAAAAGGAAATCACGAATTCACCAACATTCCAACTGACTTCATTTTCAGAAAACGACATCTGTAACAAACATAAACTTTTAGCTACTTCTTTACAAGCAGAACCAAACACAATGAAAGTCCCAACTATGTACTGGCTTCCGAAGCTGCACAAAAAACCTTACAAATATAGATTTATTTCATCTTCCAGCCATTGTTCAACTACTAAATTGTCTGTTTTACTTACTAGTACACTTGGTACAATAAAAAACCTGATAATAAATTGTTCAAATAAGGCCTTTGAAAATAGTGGAATTAATTACTTTTGGAGTGTCAAAAACTCGTTGGAAGTACTTGATAAATTGCATGCATATATTGGTGATTTTGAATCTGTTCAAAGTTTTGATTTTTCTACCCTATATACCACTTTGCCTCATATTCTTATTAAGAAAAAATTCACATCCCTAATTAACTGGGCATTTAAAAAGTCGGAATGCGAGTACATATGTTCAAACTCTTTTAGATCATTTTTTAGTAGCAATAAACAAAAGAACTATGTCAATTGGACATGCTTTGATACTATTTATGCACTTGAATTTTTACTTGATAACATTTTTGTTCGCTTTGGAGATTCCGTATATCGTCAAGTTATTGGAATTCCAATGGGGACTAACTGTGCACCACTTATTGCGGACCTGTTTTTGTATTGTTATGAGTTACAATTTATGACTAAAATTAGCAAAGACCCATCAAAACAACATTTGATACAAAAATTTAACAATACTTTTAGATATTTGGATGATATATTGGCTCTAAATAATGACGACTTCAGTATATATACTAAAGAAATTTATCCTGTAGAACTTACTTTAAATAAAGCTAATGACAACAATGACCACTGCCCTTTCCTCGATCTTGATATCTATATCATAAACGGGAAGCTTAATACAAAAATTTATGATAAAAGAGATGATTTTTCATTTCCTATTGTTAATTATCCATTTTTAGATGGTGACGTTCCCTTGTCACCATCTTATGGTGTTTATATATCTCAACTTGTACGATTCGCTCGTGTATGTAACAATGTATTAGATTTTAGCGAGAGAAATTTATGTATTACTGAAAAATTATTACACCAGGGTTTTCGATATCACAAACTGGTCAAAACATTTACTAAATTTTATCACCGGTATAAGGAAATAATTCGTAAATATAACTCAACATGCAGACATCTTATACGTTCAGGTATTTCACATCCAAAATTTTATGGAAATATTCTTTATAAAGCACAAAAATGTCAGTATTCTCCTCAGAAACTAACAAAACCTTTAAATAGACTTATTAAAAGGGGATATAGTTACGATACTGTTGTCAGGTCATTAAAGATTGCATATTTTGGCTTTAACATTGATTCACTGATAGGGTCTCTGCATCGGAACTAAACACATTTATTTCTAAAAAAACAGTTGTTGGCATGACACGGGTTATGTTCTTCTCATATATTTTATGATAGTATGATACTAAACCCCTAACGGGAGGGATTGTACCTGATATTCATATGATGAAGACATAATCTTTCAATCAGTTTAATTGAGGTCTGGAGCTGGCATGTCAGTTAACTGCTAGTAGTCTGTTGTTATTTATGTATTATTGTCATTTTATTTATTTTCTTTTGTTACATCTTTTGACATCAGACTCGGACTTCTCTTGAACTGAATTTTAATGTGCGTATTGTTATTGTTTTACTTTTCTACATTGGCTAGAGGTATAGGGGGAGGGTTGAGATCTCATAAACATGTTTAACCCCGCCGCAATTTTGCGCCTGTCCCAAGTCAGGAGCCTCTGGCCTTTGTTAGTCTTGTATGATTTTAAATTTTAGTTTCTTGTGTATAATTCGGAGTTTAGTATGACGTCCATTATCACTGTACTATTATGCATATTTTAGGGGCCAGCTGAAGGACACCTACGGGTGCGGGAATTCTCGCTACATTGAAGACCCATTGGTTGCCTTCGGCTGTTGTTTGCTCTATGGTCGGGTGGTTGTCGCTTTGACATATTCACCATTTCCTTTCTCAATTTTATTTTATTAGATTTTTTTTATGGGCCCAGCTTTCAAGTTGGTCCAAATCGGGGTTCAAAATTAAACTTTGTTTGATTTCATCAAAAATTGAATAATTGGGGTTCTTTGATATGCCAAATCTGACTGTGTATGTAGATTCTTAATTTTTGGTCCCGTTTTCAAATTAGTCTACATTAAAGTCCAATGGGTCCAAAATTAAACTAAGTTTGCTTTTAACAAAAATTGAATTCTTGGGCTTCTTTGATATGCTGAATCTAAACATGTACTTAGATTTTTGATTATTGGCCCAGTTTTTAAGTTGGTCCAAATCAGGATCCAAAATTATTATATTACGTATTGTGCAATAGCAAGAAATTTTCAATTGCACAGTATTCAGCAATAGCAAGAAATCTTCAATTGTGCAGTATTGTGCAATAGCAAGGAATATTCAATTGCACAGTATTGCGCAATAGCAAGAAATATTCAATTGCACAGTATTGTGCAATAGCAAGTATTTTCAATTTCACAGTATTGCGCAATAGCAAGAAAATATCTTATTGCACAATATTGCGCAATAGCAAGAAATTTTCAATTGGAGTTATCTTTCTTTGTCCACACTAGTAGTTGAATCAACTTAAATCATTGTTTTATACAATATACAATGTATATTCACTTTTACTACCAACTGATAAATTAAAACAATCTTTAACATTCAGTGATAACAAGCACTTTTTTACATTTTAATATTTTATGATGTATTTAAATGAGTAGTTATTGTTGCAAACTCCATTAGGAATTTGAATTGGGATCATTTTTGGAATAAGGGATCATTTTTTCTCATTTCAGATTTCATAAATAAAAATTTCTTAAAACATTTATTTTGGAGGATTAATACTCAACAGCATATTGAATTGCTCAAAGGCAAAAAACAAATTTTAAGTTTATTAGACCACATTCATTCTGAGTCAGAAACCATGCTGTGCCAACTATTTAATCACAATCCAAATTTAGAGCTGAATCCAGCTTGAATTTTATGTCAATACTTGCCCCAACTGTTCAGGGTTCAACCCTTGCGGTCGTATAAAGCTGCGCCCTATGGATCATCTGGTTTAATGTAGCATAGAGTTAGAATACACTATTGGAGAGGCCTGACAGCATCCCTCTTGAAGTAGGCCAGATTGACCTATAAAAAAAGTTTCAAATTTCATGTAGCATAGTGTTAAAGAACAGTTGAAGACTCAGAGTCTGACAGCTTCCCTCTTTAAATATGCCACGTTAACCTATAAAAAAGGTTCATATTTCATGTAGTATCATATTAAAATATACTATTGGAAGGTCTGACAGTTTCCCTCTTTAGGAGGGCACATTGACCTATAAAAAGGGTTCACGTTGACATTCTCATATAACAAAGTTTTAGAATTTAATATAAATGAGAATCTTACAGCTTCACCATAATTCACCATAATTAGGTCACATGGACTTATAATTCACTGACCTGCATCTAGATGTCATACAATGTTTGTTACATCAGATAAATATGAGAATGGAAATGGGGAATGTGTCAAAGAGAAAACAATCTGACCAAAAAGCAGAGAACAGAGAAGACTACCAATGTGTCTTCAGCGCAGCAGGAAAATCTCACACACAAAGGGGGTCCTCACCTGGCTCCTAGATAAAATTGTGTACTAGTTTAGTGAACATGGACAGCACAGAAAACTCCAAAAACATATATATATATGAATTAACTAAAATTAAAAACCATACAAGAACATAGACATATTCTTGTGTTCCAATAAGGGTGTTTGATGGGCTTATTATCAGGCATTACAATATGATTCATAAACACATTTTCACAATGAAAAAATGAAAACTGTTTATATATTTGTATATATCTTAGATATCACGTTTGCTGTATTCAAGTCAGGACCATAATCATAAAACGAGTTATCATTACTATTGTAGCTGTATACTAATTAACATTTCGTCTAACATCTATACATTTATTGATATAATTACCTATATATTTCAGAGAAAAAAGATTTTCCTTCCCGACTTATCATATAAATTTTGTCTCATTTGTGAGGTCTGGAAATATGACATATATTGTTTACCTCTTTGAATTATATCTACATATAATCAATCTAAATATGACTAACTAGTTATAGGATGCGTCAGCCTCGTTCTTGACGTTCAGATAGACTTAAGCATTTAAGGATGTACTTAGATGAAATTAAAAAAAATCAAGAATTTGAAATTGATACAATAAATTGAAAGAGCATAAGTTAAGGAACAAAATAAGGTAAAAATATTGATAGTTCATGGAGCTCCTTTTCAAGATGTTTAAAATATGGGGGAAAAGGCTGACTCTGACTTTTACCTTATATTTATATTTTGGTCTCAAATCAAAAGAAAAGAAATCAAGAACCTGATAAAATTTTGGTAAAATACCTTTTATGAACTAATTAAGTCTAATATGAAATGATAAATGGGTGTGATGGGGCAAACATTTTACTGTGTATCGTATGGGAAAAGGCCAAAATTCCAAAACCACACCCATGCAAGTACAATGTTAATTTATTTTTGTTGACCTTATTGAACAAATTGCAGAAAGATGATACTATTGGCATTGTTAGTCCTTGGAGTGTGTGTGTGTGAAAAGGAAGGGGGTTAGTCAGTGGATTATTCATGTGTAATTTAAGAAATCTAGGACAATACCTTGTTAATGCATTGCATTTAAGAACATTTATGGAACCCAATCAAACTTGGTATACATAATACATTTCAAGATTTAGTGAACAGGGTGCAGCTGAGGTCCAGGGTATTACAGACTTAACTGGTTGAGCAAGTTAATGAGACTTGATTTATATAAATCTAATTAAAGAGAGTTCTGTGGTACTTTTATTATCCATGTCAGAAGGTCAAGGTCAAGGATTCTGAATCAAAGCATTGTTAAAAAATTGCAGACTACACTGCTTTGGCAAATTTGTATGAACAGAGGGAGTTTCACCTATTGTTTATCAAGGTCAAATATATCTCTGATGACAAGGGTTAAGGTCAAACCTTGATAACTTGATACAGACTTACATTAAACTTGTATGAAAAGAGTATTAGACACAATTATTTTTCAAGGTTAAAGATATCTCTGTTGTCTAGGGTGAAGGTTAAATCTTGACAACTTGGTACATACTTGAATTAAACTTGTATTGATTTTCAAGGTCAAAAGGTTAAAGTCAACTCAATATGACTATATAGCTTGTGGAATCTTCTTACAACTAGACATACATTATTTCCTTCCAAGAGAGGTTGATGACATCACAAGTTGAATGAGAGGTTGAAGATCAAAATAGTTATATTTTGTAATTTGCCATTCTAGACACCAAATTATGTCCTGCAATTTCAAAAGGCTTTGTGGTAGAATTGCTTATGCTGGTTTTCAGAATTTCTGAGTAGGCTATGAGGCATCAAACCAATCAGATATTCTAATACACATGCATTTAGATGATAATAGACTGGAGTCAGTCTGATATATACTAATACACATGCATTTAGATGATATAGACTGGACATGGAAGAACCATGATCGTATCACAATAATAAAACTTATTCCATAATTTACAACTAAGCTCAGTCCAATCCTTTTAAATGGAATGATGTATACATATTTGTTCAATAATACTCCTTTCTGCTTTAAACTTAATTAAATTCTGTCTGAACTGTAGGAATGCTGGAATTGAATTTTCTGTGTGGTTTCCCCGTGGGTAAACAGCATCAAACTAAATTATTCTTTAGCTTGTATATGAGAGATATTCCCAATAAAGGGACTTAGTTTTCCGTGAAGTTGCTCTAAATGGTGAATTAAAAGTTTTTTCCTGTTCCTCTATAGACATTTATTTAATTGAAATATGTTTTCGTATCATTCAACATGTTTTTATGATCAATTTAATGCATTTTATATGGAGAGACTTAGCGCTTTGTGGATTTTGCAATGTATTTGTCATGGATGTATATTATTAGAAATTTAGACATTATATAAAAAAGACCAGAGGGATGTATGATCTGGTCAACAAAAGAAAAGTTGTGTTTTACCATTGTCCATTTAATAAAATTGAGAATGGAAATGGGGAATGTGTCAAAGAGACAACAACCCGACCAAATAAAAAACAACAGCAGAGGGTCACCAACAGGTCTTTAATGTAGCGAGAAATTCCCGCACCCGGAGGCGTCCTTCAGCTGGCCCCTAAACAAATATATACTAGTCCATCTTTTCTTTTTCTACATTTCATGAAAATTAACATAACAATTTTTTCAACATTTAGGCTAAATTTTAGCTCCATTTATATTTTAGAGACCCAAAGAGCCTCTAGTTTTAAGTTTTACCATAATTTCAATTGATTTTGGCATAATTAACCTTGGCTGCCATCCATGGTCCAAATAGTGTTTATATTAATGAATACTGTATCAAAATTACATTGGGGCGATTGCGGGTTGAAGCATGACAGGCTCAGGCTCTCTTAGTTCAGTCAGTGGGCCCGGCCGTGTGAATAAATCTGGATCCACCACTGAATTTGAATTGTCTCATTAGCAATCATTTATTTCTGGATCCGCAACTGCCTTGTTATCTTTTGGTTACAAAATATTTTGGATCGTAGGTGGCAGCCAAGGCTTCTAGGTCTGACACTTTTAGTTTTCGCACTCTAACTTTAGTAAAAGTGAATGGAAATCAATGAAATTTTAACACAAGGTTAATGACCACAAAAGGAAGGTTGGTATTGATTTTGGGAGTTTTGGTCCCAACATTTTAGGAATTAGGGGCCAAAAAGGGCCCAAATAAGCATTTTCTTGGTTTTCGCACTATAACTTTAGTTTAAGTTAATAGAAATCTATGAAATTTTGACACAAGGTTTATGACCACAAAAGAACGGTTGGGATTGATTTTGGGAGTTTTGGTTTCAACAGTTTAGGAATTAGGGGCCAAAAAAGGGCCCAAATAAGCATTATTCTTGGTTTTCGCACAATAACTTTAGTTTAAATAAATAGAAATCAATGAAATTTAAACACAATGTTAATGACTACAAAAGGAAGGTTGGTATTGTATTGATTTTGGGAGTTTAGGTCCCAACAGTTTAGGAATTAGGGGCCAAAAAGGGACCCAAAGAAGCATTTTTCTTGGTTTTCGCACCATAACGTTAGTTTAAGTAAATAGAAATCTATGAAATTTAAACACAAATTGCTCGTTACATCTTCAGGATTAGGATTTTAGTTTTGACCGAAGCTATCCGGAGACTCCATATGAGAGTTATTCCCCCTTATGTATTTGATATAGGTGATATGCGTTTAATTCTAACTGGTAAACCATAAGTGATAGAGACCTAGGGTCTCTTGATTTGAGATCCTTGGTCCAAAAAAATGAAAATAAGGTCAAGGTCAAAGGTCAAGGTCATATTCTAAAATTTGATTTTGGCTTATTTTCACTTATTTTCAAATACCATATGACATATCGATAAATATTTTTTCCTAAATTGTTAGTTGCGACATGTCCTTACTTGTATATTTTGGTTGAAAGGGTTCGCATACAATAAATGGGAGTTTTTTGTCCATCTTACATTAAGAATTACGCGTAAAGTGGTATTACTCATTAACCAAACATATTAAAGATCTAGGGTCTTGTGATTTAAGGTTTTTGGTTTGTGACCTTGAAAATGAGGTCAAGGTCATAGGTTAATAGGACGTTCTAGATTTTGACCTTTGCTTCAAATTCATATTAATACATCATAAAGCCATAGGAACTAACATTTTAAACTGATTTTTCATATTTTAATATCAAAATAGATCTTTACTAGTGGAAAGACCTTCAATTGTTCTCTGAACAATTGGTTTTTAATTGACATTATAATTGTTTCTCTCATTATACATTTCACTTATATAGTTAATAATTATGATCAGTAAAATATCACATTCTTCGCAGGAAAATATAAATTCAAATTTGTTTTCTTCACTCATTGAATTAAAACTGGGGACAATACAGAAGATGAGTGATGTACCAGGGGCGGATCCGGCAATTTTAAAAAGGGGGGTTCTCAACACAGTACAAAGGAGGGATTCCAACTATATGTCCCCATTCAAATGCATTGATCGTCCAAAAAGGGTTCCAACCCCAGGAACCCCCCCCCCTTTTGGATCCGCCACTGTGTACTCAGTAGTAATTCAAATTTCCCAAGGATTGTCTGTCAGTCCCAAGTATGGATGGTTTTGACATATTATAATTGTTATAGAGTTATTCCCCTTAGTTTAATTGAATTTTTTTTCTTCTTCAGATGACAATGTATGATTTGTTTGAAACTCTCATAATATTTAATACAATGTAATACAACAAAAAACAGATGCAAAGTAAGAAGGCCTTTGGAGGGGGAAAAGGGGTGTCTTCACTTGTATCCTTAATTTTTTAATGCCATTTTTCTCTATTCTTAAGTTATTTTGCCAATTGATAAGTATAAGAATCATTCAAATAAAAGAAATCAAGGCATGCAAGCTCATCATCAGTATACCAAAAGAATAAAGAAAAGATATGAAACTATTTCAAGAGTAAAAAATTGTGCAAAAATTGGAACCTCTAAAAATCTGGTCATACATTAAATCCCCCATGAAGATTTTAAAAAGTTGGCAGGTCTGGTATTATTTTGAAATGAAGCATTGAAGTACAAAACATGTTGTCATTGTGATTTAGTTGACAACTGTGAACCTTTAGGCTTCCACTTGCATTTTATCCTACCACAGGATCTCCACTTCAGGTGTAGGTTCACCACACAAAACTTGTTTAATAAACAAAATAGAAATGGGGTCTCCATTAAGAGCCTCAACAAAAGGGGATACAAATGATAACAGAAATATGACTTATCCTCATAAAACTAATGTACATATTTCTGTTTTTTTATGGCCTAATGAAAATGCTAATTATTTCTCCATATTCTTTGTGCTTTTTATTGAAGATTTTTACACAAAAATCTCTTTCTCAAATGAAAATAAGATTTAGTATTTTTCCAGTATCAGAAAAAACATCAGAGAAAATATTTTGCCTGATAAGATTAAGTAATTTTGTAGAACAGAAGTGATACAAGTGTTTTAGTGATTTTATCTGTAGTTTCCACTGATCCTCTTAAAAAAGTACATATTATCTAAAAGATTTTTATTCTCAGGGCTATTTGGCCACTAGGGAGGGGTTTAATTGGGGACATTAACACATATGAGTAGGAATTAGGTTCTTGAATGAAGTTAATGTTTAGTTATCAGGGGATTATACAATTTTACCCAGATATTAGGGGATATAAATTGAAGATTTTACATTGTAGAATGTTTTTCAATAAGAGAAATGTATATATTTACCATCAATATTTCTGGATTAAATTGTACTGTTTAAATTTATAAAGATATTTTTTTATATGTACATATTCAAATTTTCTAAAATTGTTACCTCCTGCTGTTGTTTGTTCTATGGTTGGGTTGTTGTCTCTTTGACACATTCCCCATTTCCATTCTCAATTTTATCAAACTGTTGACAAATAAAAAAGGAATTTTGAATCGACATATACAAAGGAAACTGGAGCTTCCTAAAACTATCTTCAATTTTCGTATACTTTTGTTAATCACCACATTTCACAAAACGTTCAGCTGGTTGACTCAGAATTTTTCTTATTGATGAGGACAACTTCTACATGACCCTTTTCTCAATAGCCCCTTGCAACAACCCCTAAATTTTATGAGACCATCTCCTCTTTATCCTCTCTTTTGAATATGTCAGTGTTGTAATCATAAGAAAATATGTACACATATAAATGTATATCTTTATATGTTTTATCTATATTGTTATGTCAAATGACAGAATATAGCATTTCCTTTTGATGTTGGATGACATAAAACATGAAGGAATTGTGAGGGATTTTCACTTTCATCTTTCAGTATAACTTTACAAGAATTTCATGTGTAAAAATAAAAAAGAAGATGTGGTATGATTGCCAATGAAAAGTACATTTGTTTTGTTACTCTAAGCCCTATTTTGTTAAATTAAAATTTTTTTTTTTTTTTAAATTTAATACTGTAAATTTAGAAATTCATGGCAGGGTTTTACTTATACTTTTGAGTATCAAAATAATAAGAACTCACATTCTGATATCTAGTACTTATATCTGTATGAAGATTTTCATGAAATTGCTAGAATTAATATCACTTTTTTGTTCAAATTTACTGAAATCAAAGTTGCAATAATTAATTGATGCAGTAATTTCTGAATTTACAGTAATTAAAGATTAAAAGCATATGAATTGAGACAAATAGTTTTATGTGCCTGTCCCAAGACAGGAGCATTGTCAGTAGTTTTATCTTAATGTTTTTGTCATTTAGGGAAATTTGTGATGATGGTAGATCTTTGATTGTCTCAGTGTTCACAATATTTCTAGACTTGATAGGATTCAGTTTCAGGCCATTGTTGAAGATTTCTTGATGTCTGGAATGGTTTTCATGGTCTTGTGGTACCCTGCTTGCAGTTTAGTTTTAGAGATTGTGGAGGTTGATCATCTGCTCAGTCAAGCATGAAATTTAAAAATTAGCATTTGATGCATCTCTACTAAGCATGCTCAGTATTCAGGCAATCTCCAACGCAGAGATCATATATGTTCCTTTCAATACTTCATAACACTACACTCAATATAAATTAATTCATATTAAGTGCAGTATTTCAGAGCATGTATAAAACAGATAATTTTATATACCCTACGTCAGGAGTAAGAACAATAACCAGTCAGCTTGGTGTGAAAAAAAATGTGCCTGGGTAGGGGGACGAAATATCTTCCTATATAAAAAAGAAGATGTGGTATGATTGCCAATGAGACAACTATCCACAAAAGACCAAAATGACACAGACATTAACAACTATAGGTCACTGTACGGCCTTTAACAATGAGCAAAGCCCATACCGCATAGTCAGCTATAAAAGGCCCCGATAAGACAATGTAAAACAATTCAAACGAGAAAACTAACGGCCTTATTTTTGTAAAAAGATATACTGTGTGAATAAGCACATTACAAATCTGTCTTTGTGTGTTGGTCTAGTACAAATCAGAGTTCAAGTTCATATCACATAAACATGTTCCTGTTTTGAATATGCATTATATTCATACTGGACATTTTACACCCAATCAAAATCTCATTGTTTTATTTACCGTTGGGTTGCTGTCTGATTGAGGTACACCCCATATCTCTTTCTATTCATATTGATATATGATGTACTTTTAACTATTTTTTTACATAACCAATACGTTTATGATCTGTGTTGGGAGTTAATATTGCACCTGATAAACTAGGATATGAAATGTATTCACAAACATTTTTATTGTACACAAAACATTAATTAAATCAGAAATAGCATGAAATGTAGCGTTCCATAGATAACTGTATGTCCCATGATCCCTAATAAAATTGTTTTTTTTCCCCATAGAAATGACTGCATATAAACATTCATTTAAACCTACCCACTAAATATTAAAGTTGCACAATTTGTGTTTAATTTCCATTCATAATTTGCATCATATAGAATATAAAAAAGAAGATGTGGTATGATTGTGAATGAGACAACTCTCCACAAGAGACCAAAATGGCACAAAAAATAACAACTATAGGTCGCCGTACGGCCTTCAACAATGTCAATGAGCAAAGCTTATACCGCATAGTCAGCTTATAAGTCAGTACTTTTCCAGTTATCAATCCTTTGGAATATATGAATCATGACGCTACTATTAAGTAAATCTCTTGTAACCCTACCTTTTTCTTCTCAATCTCCTAAAAAAAACACAAATTAGAAATAACCAATGAGGTATATAAGGTTAATTTTTTAATTGTAGAAAGGGAGACAATTCAGTTATAATACTTTGGTTTTTAACAAAAATTGTTACTTTATTTCAGTTCATTCGTTGTAAAGTGCTTCAAGCCTTTCTCAGCCCAGATAGATACAGTTGGAGTTTACAGCAAGTTATATGTAGAAACCAGCAACTATCATAAAGATTTAGCTGTCCAGGTTCAAAAGTACGTATACATTCAGAAGTCAGTATGGTGAGGTCAATATTATATTCCTAGATCTCGATTTTATCTTTATCATAAAGAAACAAATATGAAAGATAACCTTTCAAAAACTTAATTCCATAAGTTTTACTAGATCACATTAAAAATTGATGTGTTTTGAACTTTTTTTTGTCCCAACAGTAGTGGAGGGGGCATTAAGTTTTACCCTTATCTGTCTGTTGTCTGTTTGTCTGGGTTCTCTGACTTTAGTTTGCCTCAACCAAATGTTATAAAAATTATGTACAATGCTTATTACCACAAAGATACAGATCCAGTTTGAACTTTGGTGGTGTCCCTTTTATTGTTCTAAAGTTATGTCCCTTTACAAATGGAAAAATGCTGAATTCATTGTTTTGATTCTGTAAATTAAGTTTGCCTAAACCAAATGTTATGAAACTTAGACGCAATAATTATTACCACAAGTACAAATTTGGGTACCATAGTTTTTACCAATCTTCAGTTATGTCCCTTTAAAACTTTATATGATATGCAAGTGAGGGGATCATCTGTGACCCATGGACACATTCCCCATTTATTTTCTATAGGTCATTGTGAAGTTATTGTCAAACAAATTTTTGGTCACTATTGTTACAAAATAGAAAAACTGATCTTGCTAACTTTGTTCAAGGTTGCATGCAATTTAATCAGAATTTGAATATTTCCGTAAGTGTATAGGGAATATGCTGGAAAATTATATTCGTAAAACATTCTTTGATTTAATTTTATCCCTCAGTTATGGGTATTATGTTTTCTGGTCTGTGCATCCGTCCATCCATTCGTTCATTCGTCTGTCTGTCCTGCTTGAGGTTAAAGTTTTTGGTCAATGTAGTTTTTGATGAAGTTGAAGTCCAATCATCTTGAAACTTAATAAACGTGTTCCCTATGATATGATCTTTCTAATTTTAATGTCAAATTAGACATTTTATCACATTTTTATGGTCCATTGAACATATAAAATGATAGTGTGGATGGGGCATCCATGTACTTGGGACACATTCTTGTTAATAATGTAAAAATTTAGAATCTCACTTTTCCTTCTGTTTAGCTTAGGGATGTCATTTATGTATAAAATTGAAATACTTATATGAAGATTGCGTGAATGCAAAGTACTGTACACAAAAAAATAGAGTGTAAATGTACACATTGGATAAGCTATGTGTGTTTTATGGCATTTATTCCTTTTTCAAGGAAGTGTCAAAAGATTTCAATAACAAATCCAATTTCAGAAGAATTGATTTTTTTAAAATAAAGCAAAACTTAATGAAACAAAAACATTTTAAAATTGACAATTGACAGTTAACTAGTTTTGCTGTTTCTTTGAATTTTACTTCCTCAATAAAAATCCAACATTTAAGTATTTATTGCTATATTTGTCATTTCATTTTATTTTTATAGCCGAGAGAAGAAATTGAACACAGGAATTAATCCTATGACTCAGAGAAAGATTAAACTTCAGGAAAGACAGCTTAAGGTAAAATGAATGTTAAAAGAATGAAAAAAAAAAAATAGTTTATAAATTTCTTCAGACTGAGAGCTTTTCTGGATTTACCTACATCATGAAAGTTCAGAGACAATATTAGGAACCCAAATATGTGTATGAATCGAAATGATTGATGAGTTTAAGACCAAAAGGACACAAAAAAAAATCTGTGTCGAATGTCTTTTCTGCTTGTATATATCTGGCCGTCCATTTAGAGCTTATGTCATTACTTGGAGTCTGTCTGTTGTCTGTTTTCCTTTTGTTAGCTGCCACATTTTAATTTTCTCTTCAAAATAACTGAAAAATTGTTTGGATGATTTTTGAAATCACATTAAGGTTTTTATAAAATCCCTCAGATGGTTCCATGAAAAGCCTGAAAAACCTGACCACATGACACATTTCCTTGTTCTTATTGGTGAATTTTCAAGTTTCTTCTTTCCTGAACTGTAAAGCCTAATCTTTTGAAGTTTTATGAGATATATGAGGTATTTCTGCAAAACCTATCTCAGAATTAACACTCAGCAATCTTTCTCTGAAATCATATGACAATTCTGAAATATACTTCCAGATATAGTTTATGGATGCTTTCCATGAAAAATGTTTTATTAAATTCCAATCAAGGAAAAAAAACATTGTCACCAGGGGCAACTATTCATTTTGCTTGATGAAATTTAATTTCTATTCTGATGGAACTATTGGTAAAAGTCAGTGATGGATCCAGAATTGTTCATAAGTAGGGGCCCACTGACTACCTTAAAGGGAGCTGCTCCGGTCATGCTTCAGTGAATCCCTATATAATCAACCAAATTTATTCCAGAAAACAGGGGGGGGGTCACAGGTCCCCTGGCCTCCCTCTAAATCTGCCTCTGAAATCTCCAATCATTTCCACTTCACATGAGTGGTGTTAGCTCTATTTTTAGAGCCCAGGTGGTCGTGTGGTCTAGTGGGACGGCTGCAGTGCAGGCGATTTGGTGTCACGATATCACAGTAGCATGGGTTCGAAACCTCGGCGAGGGAAGAACCAAAAATTTACCACACGACCACCTGGGCTCTCAAAAAAAGAGCTTTCGCTGGCCGTGTGTTACCTTTCCTCGTCAGTTTTAATCTAGCGGCGTACTACAGTACATGATATATAAGGCATGAAGATGTTATTGTTACAGATCAGCTTAATTATCTATAGTAAAGGATCCTACAAATTAATGTAATATACAGTCACAGAAAATAATTATATTTATAAGTATGTCTGAGTCAGTGACAACTCTACAACAGATGTATCCATCGGATTGCCATCAATGATGGTGATACATGGCTGTGTACATAATGTATATACAACTCGTCTAAACATCAACCCAACGATGTTAGATCAGTAAATTTGCTTTCGCAAATTTTTGGTTCTTCTATATATATAGATATATATATATATATATATATATGCAATCATTGGTTTGATTGAAGTTTTCAATTTAGACTCGTTTATATTTTTTCGTTTGGGCTTGCATCATATTTTCCCTCCGGTTTATATGATCCGTTCATCCTATATTGACTCTTAAAATTCAAGAGTCTATTTAAAAATGAGGGTACTTTTTAAATGGCCTTCCAAATACCGTTTTGATCCCTAACATCACTGAAGAGACATTTATTGTCGAAATCCGGATCTGGTGTACTAAAAAAATATTGACACCGTATGATTGTGGCATAACATCGTGGCCACAATTTAATTTTTTCCGTTTAGTATTAAAGGAGTAGGTTCAGTAAGACCCCTTTTTGGCCTCAAAATATAGCAGTTTCACAAAATTACGAAATTGTTATCTTTTAGCTATTTATTGGAAAGTAGAATGCTTCTGCTTCATAAATATAGGCTGTTTTTGACAATACAATGTATATTTATTGGGTACTAGCATCAATAAGTCGAGCTAAATTACTGAAATCTTCACAATTTTAGCATTTTAGTTAAAAGTTTAGACGGTTTCCGTCTAAAATGAAAGTGGCTGCATTCGTGTTCTTTCATTATATTGAAATGCAAGTTGTATTTAATGATAATACATAACATGTATAAAGGTTGAGGATGAACACGGATGCGGCCACTTTCATTTTTGACAAAAACCATCTGAAAAGTGACGTTTTTTGGCATATTTGCTCAATTTTTCATATTTAAGCTTGAATCAGAGCGTTTTTAATGACTAAATCAGTTAAAAACTTTCACAAAAACTAATCAAATCAATTGAAATAGACACTTAAGAGTTTATAAAGTGTCTAAAATCTTTCGTCAGATGAACCTGAATTTTGAGGCCAAAATCGGCCCTTACCGGACCTAGTCCTTTATATTAAGATCTATTTTGTTACATCTTGTGATCAATTTTATTTGGCAATCGCCAATGGCAGTCAGCAGGGTTAAAGAACATCAGTTGTTTGACCTGTTAGTCAAATAGTTTTGTTTAAATATACTTTTTCACTTTTTTGGTCTTTTGGAAAATGTTGTTTGTGCTGTTTTTAGACCCTGCTACAACGAAATTTGTTTGACATGCACACGTATAAAAATTGCAGTTTTTATCCAACGCAATCATAGGTTTGAACGTAGTTTTCAATTTAGACTAGTTTATATATATATATATATATATATATACCCCCAATTGGGACATTAGCTGTACGGTGGTACATACCTAGATTAAGTGGACTTTTTAAAAACTCAATTTTTTGGGTGTGTGGACCAGATAGGCAATCCATATTTAGTATTTTTCGGTAAATTCATTGTAAGAATTGAATGTGAGAATTTTTTTTCTAAATAATTTTTTTTTGGGAGAGATATGTTTCTGAATCCTTATTTGGTATTATCAAAAAGCCACTTTAACTTTGACCTGAATTTAGAAAGCCACTTTACTAGAATGCTTTACCGAACCTACAACTGGCACATAAAGTGGATTGTTGTCACGTGATCAGATAGGTACGATAGTAGATAAGGTGCACACAGATATACAGATTATGTGACGTCATTAAAAAATATTGGTAGATAAGGTGTACATCGTAGTTACAAAGCGAGTTAAAGTGGCTGTTATTCGAAATATATATATTATTGTGGAAATTCCAATACGTCACAAAGCAATATGGCGATTGTTTACATCAATGTTGACAATGAGTTGATGAAAAGGAAAATAGCTCTCGATAGTGAATAAACTGCATGCAAACGTAAGTTAATCTATATATATATCAGATATTTTATTTAGTATAAAAGAATGCAGTATTATTCGATTTTGTTTTATAAAGAATATCAATTGTGGTAAATATAAATAATGTGTGTTGCATGAATTTAATATTTGAAATTTCAATATTTTCACAACCATAAAAGAAATTGTGTTTATTTAAATATTGTGGAATCTAACATCTGAACAAGAATTTGTGTATTAATATTTATGTCACGTGATACGATAGACACGATAGTAGATAAGATGCACACAGATATACAGATTATGTGACGTCATTTAAATATATTGGTAGATAAGGTGTACATCGTAGTTACAAAGCGAGTTAAAGTGGCTGTGAATCGAAATATATATATATATATTATTGTGGAAATTCCAATACGTCACAAAGCAATATGGCGATTGTTTACATCAATGTTGACAATGAGCAGACAATGAGATGATGTGTTGAAACACGAAAAGGAAAATATCTCTCGAATGTGAATAAACTGCATGCAAACGTAAGTTAATCTATATATCAGATATTTTATTTAGTATAAAAGAATGCAGTATTATTCGATTTTGTTTTATAAAGAATATCAATTGTGGTAAATATGAATAATGTGTGTTGCGTGACTTTAATATTTGAAATTTCAATATTTTCACAACCATAAAAGAAATTGTGTTTATTTAAATATTGTGGAATCTAACATCTGAACAAGAATTTGTGTATTAATATTCATGTCACGTGATAAGATAGGCACGATAGTAGATAAGATGCGCACAGATATACAGATTATGTGACGTCATTTAAATATATTGGTAGATAAGGTGTACATCGTAGTTACAAAGCGAGTTAAAGTGGCTGTGAATCGAAATATATATATATATTATTGTGGAAATTCCAATACGTCACAAAGCAATATGGCGATTGTTTACGTCAATGTTGACAATGAGTTGACAATGAGATGATGTGTTGAAACACGAAAAGGAAAATATCTCTCGAATGTGAATAAACTGCATGCAAACGTAAGTGAATCTATATATCAGATATTTTATTCAGTATAAAAGAATGCAGTATAATTCGATTTTGTTACAATTGTGGTAAATGTAAATAATGTGTGTTGCATGAGTTTAATATTTGAAACTTCAATATTTTCACAACCATATAAGAAATTGTGTTTATTTGAATATTATGGAATTATACATTTGAACAAGAATTTGTGTATTAATATTCATGTCACGTGATCACGATGGTAGATTAGGTCCACACAGATATACAGATTATGTGACGTTATTTATATATATTGGTAGATAAGGTGTACTTCGTAGTTACAAAGCGAGTTAAAGTGGCTGTTATTCGAAAATATATATATTATTGTGGAAATTCCAATACGTCACAAAGCAATATGGCGATTGTTTACATAATAATAATAAAATTCTTTATTTAACGAAGGTAACACATTTAACAATTACATGTTAATCTTCAAAAACTATCAATACAAATAAAAAACGTACAAAAATACATACAATATAAAATACATCATACAGTTAAATAAGCACATATGCATTCAGTAGAAGAAGAAAAAGAAATCATTAGTTTCATGCATCTTTATTCTGTTCAGTTAGAAAATAGTTTGAACAGTTGGTCTTAAATGTATCTAAATTATCTATTTCTTTAATATTATTTGGTAAATTATTCCAGGTAATAAGACCAGAATATTTAAATGTTCTTTTTAAAAAATCAGAATTAGGTCTTGTTACATGAAGAAGTAACATGTTCACGTCCTTAATATATGCATATTTATTTGCCACCTGACTTTAAGAAGCCATCCTTTAACATATTTGGTCGGGTTCTTGTCTCTTTGACATATTCCCCATTTCCATTTTCAATTTTATCATCAACTAAAAAGTAAAACCAGACAAAGAAAATTTGCCTGTATGTAATTGCAGGAACTTAATTTCACACAGTGGCAATTTTCACAAATAAATTTATATTCTCGCTCTATCATTTACCGAAATCGACGAAATACCTATTTGCTGTGACGATGTTTGATATTATACAAACTATAGGCATGTAGAACAAAATCAGAAAAACTTTTCTAAAGCCCGAAGTTTTTTTATTGCTTTTATTTTTTTTTTCTTCTAAAGTTTGACAATGGAATTTGATGCACAAATCCGAACATTTGAGTTTAATAAAGCATATTACACATAGACTTTGTTCAAGAACGGGAGCCTGTCGTGAATTTAAAAGTGATGCAAAAGACGTCACACTTCTTCTGATGTCAATCGAAGTAAAACCGTTAAATATTTTAAACTAAACACTGGTGTTGTCACCATAACTAATTATGGTTTATTTCATACAACACAAACGATTTAAAATGGGCCGTAGCATTTTTGAGAAATAACATTAAGGCCAAAATATTGGCCATGTGGCACAGATCTTCTGAATACCATTAAAGTCAATGAGGCCATCAGTTTTTACAAATACTAATAAATTGCAATTAACACCAATTAAAAGACTGATCAAAATATAAAAAAAAACCACAAATACAGTAAAAACATTCGACACTTGAGAGTGATAAATGAACGAAGCAGACATACTGTGGTGTCATCACACGAGCAATCATATACAGATACCATGCAGAATAGCGTGACGTTATCAATTGTTGTCAGGGTTGCCATGGCGCTGTTTGATAACGTTCGAAGCCGGGCCGATTCTTAGCAGTCAAAGGTAAAACTTTTTCCAATGCCATGGCAGTCAAAGGGTCAATACTCTATGATAAAACCACAAAAACGTAAAACGCTTCAAATTCTACAAACTGGCATGTAGGCTCCTGCTGTCCTTTTGTAGCTAAGTACAAAAAATGTACAAGGAGAAGACATCATATCTAAGTTTTATTTATCCGGTTGGGAACAAACCCTCTATATGGTGTTTATACCTGATAGAGGGATAAAATTATTGCTGGTGCTGGAAAAATATAAAATATGTTATTTTTGTGAAGTCATGAAAGGCTATTTTATTTCTTGCCTTGATCCCTTTCTGCGACAGGAAAGTGTCACAGCAAAAATAAGCTTTTGGGTCGATCTGGCCCCACGTAGATCTGGCCTTGCGGTCATAAAACTTTCGAGTCAGTTTTTTGTACTCGTACTCGAAAATCAACCAATCAAAATGCTGGATTTCATGTTTCGAGTATGATTTTTGTGCTCCGAGCACTGAGCAAAGTTTATGACTTCAACCCCTGGCCCAAGTCGATCCGGCCCAACTTCGATCCACCCCATATGTAAAATCGATCCGGCCCCAATAAAAAATATATTTATCATGTTTATAAGAAATAAAAATAAAGATGTATATATTAATTGTAATTCATAAATGTTTATGATTTTTATTATAATGTCAATAAATGTAAAAGGTGTACGGTAAAAAAATAAAAAGACCTTTGAAAAATATCTATTTTAGATGAGTATAAAACAACTAGGTTGATTATGTTTTTATTTCAAGTTTTTAGATTATTGGGTATATTCATATTATAACGTATATAAAAGAATTCAAACATCAACATTAATCAGCAGTAAGGCCCTGAGTTCGTTCTCCTTACTTTTATCAAGGACGCATAATACTAAAATATTAAAATTATGGGTATTTAAGTTAAATAAACCTTTTCAGATATTTAAATGGTATAAATTCTCGAAATTCACGAAAACACATGAAAATAATTAAAAGTTAATGGCTTGTTTTGGAGCATTAATAGGTCATAATAATAATTCTCACTGATTGTTGTTATAATTGCCTTTGATACATTAATAATTGGAATGATCCGAATGAAACAACTGGATTATTCGGGTTAATCTTAATCAAATTGGTTACGCTTCTGCGCATGTGCACCATTAGGAAATTTAATTGTGCATCCGAAAGTTTCAAAATAATGATATCATTTATTCATACAATCCATCTCGTGTTAAATTCAAGTATGTACGAGGAGAGTATGACTTCAAATCAATTATGCTTGAACATTCTGTATGTATGTTCCTGTCCCTAGTCAGGAGTCCGTCATTCAGTGGTTGTCCTTTGTTTATGTGTTACATATTTGTTTTTGATAGATTGGGCTGTTAGATCTCTCGTTTGAATTGTTTTACAATGTCATTTCGGGGCCTTTTATAGCTGACTATACGGTATGGGCTTTGCTAATTGTTGATGGCCATACTGTGCCCTATAGTTGTTAACTTCTGTGTTATTTGATCTCTTGTGGAGAGTAGTCTCATTGGCAATCATACCTTATCTTCTCTTTGACAGAAAATATTTTAACTTTCGTTTTAAAAAACACATGTCCAAAACTGGAATATGATTTGATTGCGTTAAAGATCTGAACACAGACAGAACTAACATGACTAAATCCATATATTTTTTTTCAAGTGTTCATATTTTTTTTTATTTAAGCGTTCATCCTGAGATTGCGGTACCTTTTTGGTCACTATTTATGTGTTGCGTCTAAATATGAATTGTAACACTTTATAGTGACTGAACAGGTTGATTTAACTTCCTCAAGAAACAGAAAAAGAAGACGAATTCAATGGAACAGCTCTGGACTATTTAACATGCAAGCTGATTATAGATAGATCTATAAGGATAGTAAGGTAAGTTATCAATAGATTGAATAATAATGGGGATAACCATAAAATTGAGAATGGAAATGGGGAATGTGTCAAAGAGACAACAACCCGACCAAATAAAAAACAACAGCAGAAGGTCACCAACAGGTCTTCAATGTAGCGAGAAATTCCCGCACCCGGAGGCGTCCTTCAGCTGGCCCCTAAACAAATATATATATACTAGTTCAGGGATAATGAACGCCATACTAATTTCCAAATTGTACACAAGAAACTAAAATTAAAATAATACAAGACTAACAAAGGCCAGAGGCTCCTGACTTGGGACAGGCGCAAAAATGCGGCGGGGTTAAACATGTTTGTGAGATCTCAACCCTCCCCCTATACCTCTAACCAATGTAGAAAAGTAAACGCATAACAATACGCACATTAAAATTCAGTTCAAGAGAAGTCCGAGTCTGATGTCAGAAGATGTAACCAAAGAAAATAAACAAAATGACAATAATACATAAATAACAACAGACTACTAGCAGTTAACTGACATGCCAGCTCCAGACTTCAATTAAACTGACTGAAAGATTATGATTTCATCATATGTACATCAGGCACAATCCTTCCCGTTAGGGGTTTAGTATCATACCATCATAACATATATGAGAAGAACATAACCCGTGTCATGCCAACAACTGTTTTTAGAATAAATGTGTTTAGTTCCGACGCAAAGACCTTATCAGTGACTCAATATTAATGCCAAAATATGCAATCTTTAATGACTTGACAACAGTATCGTAATTATATCCCTTCTTAATAAGTCTATTCAAAGGTTTTTTAAGTTTCTGAGGTGAATACTGACACCTTTGTGCTTTATAAAGAATATTTCCATAAAAAATTGGATGTGAAATACCTGAACGTATAAGAAGTCTGCATGTTGAGCTATATTTACGAATGATGTCTTTATACCGATGATAAAATTTAGTAAATGTTTTGACTAGTTTGTGATATCGAAAACCCTGGTGTAATAATTTTTCAGTAATACATAAATTTCTCTCGTTAAAATCTAAAACATTGTTACATACACGAGCGAATCGTACAAGTTGAGATATATAAACACCGTAAGATGGTGACAAGGGAACGTCACCATCTAAAAACGGATAATTAACGATAGGAAATGAAAAATCATCTCTTTTATCATAAATTTTAGTATTCAGCTTTCCGTTAGTGATATAGATATCAAGATCGAGGAAAGGGCAGTGGTCATTGTTAGTATTAGCTTTATTTAAAGTAAGTTCAGCAGGATAAATTTCATTAATATACATACTGAAGTCGTCATTATTGAGAGCCAAAATATCATCCAAATATCTAAAAGTATTATTAAATTTGTTTATCAGATGTTGTTTTGATGGGTCTTTGCTTATTTTTGTCATAAATTGTAACTCATAACAATACAAAAAGAGGTCCGCAATAAGTGGTGCACAGTTAGTCCCCATTGGAATTCCGATAATCTGACGATATACGGAATCCCCAAAGCGAACAAAAATGTTATCTAGTAAAAATTCAAGGGCATATATAGTATCAAAGCATGTCCAATTAACATAGTTTTTTTGTTTATTGCTACTAAAAAATGACCTAAAAGAGTTTGAACATATATATTCACATTCTGATTTTTTGAATGCCCATTTAATTAGGTGTGTGAATTTTTTCTTAATGAGAATGTGAGGCAATGTGGTATACAGGGTAGAAAAATCAAAACTTTGAATAGATTCAAAATCACCAATATAAGCATGCAATTTATCAAGTACTTCCAACGAGTTCTTGACACTCCAAAAGTAATTTATTCAACTATTTTCGAAGGCCTTATTTGAACAATTTATTATAAGGTTTTTAATTGTACCAAGTGTGCTGGTAAGAAGAATAGACAATTTAGTAGTTGAACAATGGCTTGAAGACGAAATAAATCTATATTTGTAAGGGGTTTTGTGTAGCTTCGGAAGCCAATACATTGTTGGGACTTTCATTGTATTTGGCTCTGCTTGTAAAGCGGTGGCTAAAAGTTTATGTTTGTTACAGATTTCGTTTTCTGAAAATGGAGTCAGTTGGAATGTTGGTGAATTGGTGATTTCCTTTTTCAGAACCTCAATGTAAAATTTACGTCAAACAATAATAATATTATTAGCAGCTTTATCGGCCGGGACAAAAACAAATTCCTTGGCTAATTCTTTTAGTTTATGTTTGATACGAGAAATAGGTTTATTTTGGTTATTGTTAATAGTAAAATGTTCTTTAAAATGTTGAATACGTATATCAACTATCTTCATTACTGAATTAAAAAAAGAGTCCAAAGATTTTTTGTCAGCTTTTTCCCGTTTTATCCATTTTATACAGTAAGTATGGAGTGAGTCGTGGATGATATTACGACACTCATTCCAATTAATAATTGACGGGGGACGATATTTAGGTCCTTTAATGAGGAATGATTTTAACTCTCGGTCTTGAACGATGTTAAGATCTCCTGTTATAACATGGGAAATGGGTCCATAAATATATTCGGAATTACTGCAATTACATGAAGTAGGTGTATTTTCACTGATATTAACATCTTTACACAATTGACTATAATTAAACACAAATTTCCGGGTAGATTTCTTGTAAATATAACAAATAAGAGGTAGCTCAGTATTGTCAAAATATCCAGGAATTTGTTCTTTAACAGAATGGTCGTTAAATATACCGGCAATATTTACAAAATCAAAGCCTTTATTGACATACTTAATTTTAATAAAATGCTTTTTATGATCTTCAGGGCGATCAATTTTGGGAAATAATTTAGAATAACAATATGCCATAATAATTTGAACAATTTCATACTTAGGACTGCTATATGAAATTGTGTTGCAATCCTCCAAAATTTTATTTAACTTATTAACCGGTAACGAACAGAGTTTTGTTAACAGATAATGTCTGCCGTTGTTTTTTGAAATAGAAATTAGGTCCGAAATATTGGTATGATTGGCCCGAAATTTTCTTTGATTGCGATTTGTTCTACGACCGTGAGAACGGTTTTTACGAACAGTTTTAGAAACTATATCCAAAATGTTAACGGAATTGGTTCTAGATATATTACAACATTTTTATGCCGCAGCCTTAGCTATGGATGTTATAGTTTGACTCGACCAAATGTTTGAAACTTATACACAATGTTTATTACGCCAAACACGGATCAAGTTTGAATTTTAGTGGCATAACTTTAACCTTTCTAGAGAAAATGTATAGTACTATCAAACACTTATCAAAGCTGGTATATAGACCAGTTACATCCCTGAATAAGTTAACATTAAATAACTAAAGAGCATTACAAACAGTATCAACAGGTCAAATAAACAAGAAAGTACGATTTGAGAGTACTCACAGTTACTGAAAAGCCAAAAACAATTAATTTAAAAAAAATCATGCACCAGAGACTAAAATCAACTAAAACAGATCCCAGAGATTTAGTATTTCAACGTCATGAACAGTCAAAGAAGACATGACTTGTGCAATGCCAAAAAAAAAATGTATGCTTGTTAACATATTGAAAAATTGCTGAATTTTTTGTCGTTTTCTTTCTCAAACTTAAGTTTCCCTCAACCTAACGTTATAAAACTTATACACAATTCTTATTGCCACAAAATACAGATGAAAGTGAAATTTTGATGGTGTTACTATTACTTTTCTAGAGTTATGCCCCTTTACAAATGAAAAAATTACTGAATTTGTTAGTTGGTCTATCTTTTGAGACATGCTTGGTATAATTGTTTTTTATTGTGTAGAAAGATAGTACTATGATGTTAGATGGTCTATCTAATGAATTATGCTTTGTATAATTGGTTTTTATTGTGTAGAAAGATAGTACTATGATGTTAGATGGTCTATCTAATGAAACATGCTTGGTATAATTGGTTTTTATTGTGCAGAAAGATAATACTATGATGTTAGATTGGTTATCTAATGAAACATGCTTGGTATAATTGGTTTTTATTGAGTAGAAAGATAGTACTATGATGTTAGATGGTCTATCTAATGAATTATGCTTTGTATAATTGGTTTTTATTGTGTAGAAAGATAGTACTATGATGTTAGATGGTCTATCTAATGAAACATGCTTGGTATAATTGGTTTTTATTGTGCAGAAAGATAATACTATGATGTTAGATTGGTTATCTAATGAAACATGCTTGGTATAATTGGTTTTTATTGAGTAGAAAGATAGTTCTATGATGTTAGCTGGTCTATCTAATGAAACATGCTTGGTATGATTGGTTTTTATTGTGTAGAAAGATAGTACTATGATGTTAGATGGTCTATCTAATGAAACATGCTTGGTATAATTGGTTTTTATTGTGTAGAAAGATAGTACTATGATGTTAGATGGTCTATCTAATGAAACATGCTTGGTATAATTGGTTTTTATTGTGTAGAAAGATAGTACTATGATGTTAGATGGTCTATCTAATGAAACATGCTTGGTATAATTGGTTTTTATAGTGTAGAAAGATAGTACTATGATGTTAGATGGTCTATCTAATGAAACATGCTTGGTATAATTGGTTTTTATTGTGTAGAAAGATAGTACTATGATGTTAGATGGTCTATCTAATGAAACATGCTTGGTATAATTGGTTTTTATTGTGTAGACAGCTATTACTATGATGTTTAATGGTCTATCTAATGAACGTGCTTGGTATAATTGGTTTTTATTATGTAGAAAGATAGTACTATGATGTTAGATGGTCTATCTAATGAAACATGCTTGGTATAATTGGTTTTTATTGTGTAGAAAGATAGTACTATGGTGTTAGATGGTCTATCTAATGAAACATGCTTGGTATAATTGGTTTTTATTGTGTAGAAAGATAGTACTATGATGTTAGATGGTCTATCTAATGAAACATGCTTGGTATAATTGGTTTTTATTGTGTAGAAAGATAGTACTATGATGTTAGATGGTCTATCTAATGAAACATGCTTGGTATAATTGGTTTTTATTGTGTAGAAAGATAGTACTATGATGTTAGTTGGTCTATCTTTTGAAACATGCTTGGCATAATTGTTTTTTATTGTGTAGAAAGATAGTACTATGATGTTAGATGGTCTAACTTATGAAACATGCTTGGTATAATTGGTTTTTATTGTGTACATGCTTGGTATAATTGGTTTTTATTGTGTAGAAAGATAGTACTATGATGTTAGATGGTCTATCTAATGAAACATGCTTGGTATAATTGGTTTTTATAGTGTAGAAAGATAGTACTATGATGTTACATGGTGTATCTAATGAAACATGCTTGGTATAATTGGTTTTTCTTTCGACATAAGATAGTACTATGATGTTAGATGGTCTATCTAATGAAACATGCTTGGTATAATTGGTTTTTATTGTGTAGACAGATAGTACTATGATGTTAGATGGTCTATCTAATGAAACATGCTTGGTATAATTGGTTCTTATTGTGTATAAAGATAATACTATGATGTTAGATGGTCTATCTAATGAAACATGCTTGGTATAATTGGTTTTTATTGTGTAGAATGATAGTACTATGATGTTAGATGGTCTATCTAATGAAACATGCTTGGTATAATTGGTTTTTATTGTGTAGACAGATAGTACTATGATGTTTAATGGTCTATCTAATGAACGTGCTTGGTATAATTGGTTTTTATTATGTAGAAAGATAGTACTATAATGTTAGATCGTCTATCTAATGAAACATGCTTGGTATAATTGGTTTTTATTGTGTAGAAAGATAGTACTATGATGTTAGATGGTCTATCTAATGAAACATGCTTGGTATAATTGGTTTTTATAGTGTAGAAAGATAGTACTATGATGTTAGATGGTCTATCTAATGAAACATGCTTGGTATAATTGGTTTTTATTGTGTAGAAAGATAGTACTATGATGTTAGATGGTCTATCTTATGATACATGCTTGGTATAAATGGTTTTTATTTTGTAGAAAGATAGTACTATGATGTTAGATGGTCTATCTAATGAAACATGCTTGGTATAATTGGTTTTTATTGTGTAGAAAGATAGTACTATGATGTTAGATGGTCTATCTAATGAAACATGCTTGGTATAATTGGTTTTTATTGTGTAGAAAGATAGTACTATGATGTTAGATGGTCTATCTAATGAAACATGCTTGGTATAATTGGTTTTTATTGTGTAGAATGATAGTACTATGATGTTAGATGGTCTATCTAATGAAACATGCTTGGTATAATTGGTTTTTATTGTGTAGACAGATAGTACTATGATGTTTAATGGTCTATCTAATGAACGTGCTTGGTATAATTGGTTTTTATTATGTAGAAAGATAGTACTATAATGTTAGATCGTCTATCTAATGAAACATGCTTGGTATAATTGGTTTTTATTGTGTAGAAAGATAGTACTATGATGTTAGATGGTCTATCTAATGAAACATGCTTGGTATAATTGGTTTTTATTGTGTAGAAAGATAGTACTATGATGTTAGATGGTCTATCTAATGAAACATGCTTGGTATAATTGGTTTTTATAGTGTAGAAAGATAGTACTATGATGTTAGATGGTCTATCTAATGAAACATGCTTGGTATAATTGGTTTTTATTGTGTAGAAAGATAGTACTATGATGTTAGATGGTCTATCTAATGAAACATGCTTGGTATAATTGGTTTTTATTGTGTAGACAGATATTACTATGATGTTTAATGGTCTATCTAATGAACGTGCTTGGTATAATTGGTTTTTATTATGTAGAAAGATAGTACTATGATGTTAGATGGTCTATCTAATGAAACATGCTTGGTATAATTGGTTTTTATTGTGTAGAAAGATAGTACTATGGTGTTAGATGGTCTATCTAATGAAACATGCTTGGTATAATTGGTTTTTATTGTGTAGAAAGATAGTACTATGATGTTAGATGGTCTATCTAATGAAACATGCTTGGTATAATTGGTTTTTATTGTGTAGAAAGATAGTACTATGATGTTAGATGGTCTATCTAATGAAACATGCTTGGTATAATTGGTTTTTATTGTGTAGAAAGATAGTACTATGATGTTAGTTGGTCTATCTTTTGAAACATGCTTGGCATAATTGTTTTTTATTGTGTAGAAAGATAGTACTATGATGTTAGATGGTCTAACTTATGAAACATGCTTGGTATAATTGGTTTTTATTGTGTACATGCTTGGTATAATTGGTTTTTATTGTGTAGAAAGATAGTACTATGATGTTAGATGGTCTATCTAATGAAACATGCTTGGTATAATTGGTTTTTATAGTGTAGAAAGATAGTACTATGATGTTACATGGTGTATCTAATGAAACATGCTTGGTATAATTGGTTTTTCTTTCGACATAAGATAGTACTATGATGTTAGATGGTCTATCTAATGAAACATGCTTGGTATAATTGGTTTTTATTGTGTAGACAGATAGTACTATGATGTTAGATGGTCTATCTAATGAAACATGCTTGGTATAATTGGTTCTTATTGTGTATAAAGATAATACTATGATGTTAGATGGTCTATCTAATGAAACATGCTTGGTATAATTGGTTTTTATTGTGTAGAATGATAGTACTATGATGTTAGATGGTCTATCTAATGAAACATGCTTGGTATAATTGGTTTTTATTGTGTAGACAGATAGTACTATGATGTTTAATGGTCTATCTAATGAACGTGCTTGGTATAATTGGTTTTTATTATGTAGAAAGATAGTACTATAATGTTAGATCGTCTATCTAATGAAACATGCTTGGTATAATTGGTTTTTATTGTGTAGAAAGATAGTACTATGATGTTAGATGGTCTATCTAATGAAACATGCTTGGTATAATTGGTTTTTATAGTGTAGAAAGATAGTACTATGATGTTAGATGGTCTATCTAATGAAACATGCTTGGTATAATTGGTTTTTATTGTGTAGAAAGATAGTACTATGATGTTAGATGGTCTATCTTATGATACATGCTTGGTATAAATGGTTTTTATTTTGTAGAAAGATAGTACTATGATGTTAGATGGTCTATCTAATGAAACATGCTTGGTATAATTGGTTTTTATTGTGTAGAAAGATAGTACTATGATGTTAGATGGTCTATCTAATGAAACATGCTTGGTATAATTGGTTTTTATTGTGTAGAAAGATAGTACTATGATGTTAGATGGTCTATCTAATGAAACATGCTTGGTATAATTGGTTTTTATTGTGTAGAATGATAGTACTATGATGTTAGATGGTCTATCTAATGAAACATGCTTGGTATAATTGGTTTTTATTGTGTAGACAGATAGTACTATGATGTTTAATGGTCTATCTAATGAACGTGCTTGGTATAATTGGTTTTTATTATGTAGAAAGATAGTACTATAATGTTAGATCGTCTATCTAATGAAACATGCTTGGTATAATTGGTTTTTATTGTGTAGAAAGATAGTACTATGATGTTAGATGGTCTATCTAATGAAACATGCTTGGTATAATTGGTTTTTATAGTGTAGAAAGATAGTACTATGATGTTAGATGGTCTATCTAATGAAACATGCTTGGTATAATTGGTTTTTATTGTGTAGAAAGATAGTACTATGATGTTAGATGGTCTATCTTATGATACATGCTTGGTATAAATGGTTTTTATTTTGTAGAAAGATAGTACTATGATGTTAGATGGTCTATCTAATGAAACATGCTTGGTATAATTGGTTTTTATTGTGTAGAAAGATAGTACTATGATGTTAGATGGTCTATCTAATGAAACATGCTTGGTATAATTGGTTTTTATTGTGTAGAAAGATAGTACTATGATGTTAGATGGTCTATCTAATGAAACATGCTTGGTATAATATGTTTTTATTGCGAAATAAGATAGTACTATGATGTTAGATAGTCTATCTAATGAAACATGCTTGGTATAATTGGTTTTTATTGTGTAGAAAGTTAGTACTATGATGTTAGATGTTCTATCTAATGAAACATGCTTGGTATAATTGGTTTTTATTGTGTAGAAAGATAGTACTATGATGTTAGATGGTCTATCTAATGAAACATGCTTGGTATAATTGATTTTTATTGTGTAGAAAGATAGTACTATGATGTTAGATGGTCTATCTAATGAAACAGGCATGGTATAATTGGTTTTTATTGTGTAGAAAGATAGTACTATGATCTTAGATGGTCTATTTAATGAAACATGCTTGGTATAATTGGTTTTTATTCTGTAGAAAGATAGTACTATGATATTAGTTGGTCTATCTTTTGAAACATGCTTGGTATAATTGGTTTTTATTGTGTAGAAAGATAGTACTATGATGTTAGATGGTCTATCTAATGAAACATGCTTGGTATAATTGGCTTTTATTGTGTAGAAAGATAGTACTATGATGTTAGATGGTCTATCTAATGAAACATGCTTGGTATAATTGGTTTTTATTGTGTAGAATGATAGTACTATGATGTTAGATGGTATATCTAATGAAACATGCTTGGTATAATTGGTTTTTAATGTGTAGAAAGATAGTACTATGATGTTAGATGGTCTATCTAATGAAACATGCTTGGTATAATTGGTTTTTATAGTGTAGAAAGATAGTGCTATGATGTTACATGGTCTATCTAATGAAGCATGCTTGGTATAATTGGTTTTTATTTCGACATAAGATAGTACTATGATGTTAGATGGTCTATCTAATGAAACATGCTTGGTATAATTGGTTTTTATTGTGTAGAAAGATAGAACTATGATGTTAGATAGTATATCTAATGAAACATGCTTGGTATAATTGGTTCTTATTGTGTATAAAGATAATACTATGATGTTAGATGGTCTATCTAATGAAACATGCTTGGTATAATTGGTTTTTATTGTGTAGAATGATAGTACTATGATGTTAGATGGTCTATCTAATGAAACATGCTTGGTATAATTGGTTTTTATTGTGTAGACAGATAGTACTATGATGTTTAATGGTCTATCTAATGAACGTGCTTGGTATAATTGGTTTTTATTATGTAGAAAGATAGTACTATAATGTTAGATCGTCTATCTAATGAAACATGCTTGGTATAATTGGTTTTTATTGTGTAGAAAGATAGTACTATGATGTTAGATGGTCTATCTAATGAAACATGCTTGGTATAATTGGTTTTTATAGTGTAGAAAGATAGTACTATGATGTTAGATGGTCTATCTAATGAAACATGCTTGGTATAATTGGTTTTTATTGTGTAGAAAGATAGTACTATGATGTTAGATGGTCTATCTAATGAAACATGCTTGGTATAATTGGTTTTTATTGTGTAGAAAGATAGTACTATGGTATTAGATGGTCTATCTAATGAAACATGCTTGGTATAATTGGTTTTTATTGTGTAAAAAGATAGTACTATGATGTTAGATGGTCTATCTAATGAAACATGCTTGGTATAATTGGTTTTTATTGTGTAGAAAGATAGTACTATGATGTTAGATGGTCTATCTAATGAAACATGCTTGGTATAATTGGTTTTTATTGTGTAGAAAGATAGTACTATGATGTTAGATGGTCTATCTAATGAAACATGTTTGGTATAATTGGTTTTTATTGTGTAGAAAGATAGTACTATGATGTTAGATGGTCTATCTAATGAAACATGCTTGGTATAATTGGTTTTTATAGTGTAGAAAGATAGTACTATGATGTTGGATGGTCTATCTAATGAAACATGCTTGGTATAATTGGTTTTTATTGTGTAGAAAGATAGTACTATGATGTTAGATGGTCTATCTAATGAAACATGCTTGGTATAATTGGTTTTTATTGTGTAGAAAGATAGTACTATGGTGTTAGATGGTCTATCTAATGAAACATGCTTGGTATAATTGGTTTTTATTGTGTAGAAAGATAGTACTATGATGTTAGATGGTCTATCTAATGAAACATGCTTGGTATAATTGGTTTTTATTGTGTAGAAAGATAGTACTATGATGTTAGATGGTCTATCTAATGAAACATGCTTGGTATAATTGGTTTTTATTGTGTAGAAAGATAGTACTATGATGTTAGATGGTCTATCTAATGAAACATGCTTGGTATAATTGGTTTTTATTGTGTAGAAAGATAGTACTATGATGTTAGATGGTCTATCTAATGAAACATGCTTGGTATAATTGGTTTTTATTGTGTAGAATGATAGTACTATGATGTTAGATGGTCTATCTAATGAAACATGCTTGGTATAATTGGTTTTTAATGTGTAGAAAGATAGTACTATGATGTTAGATGGTCTATCTAATGAAACATGCTTGGTATAATTGGTTTTTATAGTGTAGAAAGATAGTGCTATGATGTTACATGGTCTATCTAATGAAACATGCTTGGTATAATTGGTTTTTATTTCGACATAAGATAGTACTATGATGTTAGATGGTCTATCTAATGAAACATGCTTGGTATAATTGGTTTTTATTGTGTAGAAAGATAGAACTATGATGTTAGATAGTATATCTAATGAAACATGCTTGGTATAATTGGTTCTTATTGTGTATAAAGATAATACTATGATGTTAGATGGTCTATCTAATGAAACATGCTTGGTATAATTGGTTTTTATTGTGTAGAATGATAGTACTATGATGTTAGATGGTCTATCTAATGAAACATGCTTGGTATAATTGGTTTTTATTGTGTAGACAGATAGTACTATAATGTTTAATGGTCTATCTAATGAACGTGCTTGGTATAATTGGTTTTTATTATGTAGAAAGATAGTACTATAATGTTAGATCGTCTATCTAATGAAACATGCTTGGTATAATTGGTTTTTATTGTGTAGAAAGATAGTACTATGATGTTAGATGGTCTATCTAATGAAACATGCTTGGTATAATTGGTTTTTATAGTGTAGAAAGATAGTACTATGATGTTAGATGGTCTATCTAATGAAACATGCTTGGTATAATTGGTTTTTATTGTGTAGAAAGATAGTACTATGATGTTAGATGGTCTATCTAATGAAACATGCTTGGTATAATTGGTTTTTATTGTGTAGAAAGATAGTACTATGGTGTTAGATGGTCTATCTAATGAAACATGCTTGGTATAATTGGTTTTTATTGTGTAGAAAGATAGTACTATGATGTTAGATGGTCTATCTAATGAAACATGCTTGGTATAATTGGTTTTTATTGTGTAGAAAGATAGTACTATGATGTTAGATGGTCTATCTAATGAAACATGCTTGGTATAATTGGTTTTTATTGTGTAGAAAGATAGTACTATGATGTTAGATGGTCTATCTAATGAAACATGCTTGGTATAATTGGTTTTTATTGTGTAGAAAGATAGTACTATGATGTTAGATGGTCTATCTAATGAAACATGCTTGGTATAATTGGTTTTTATAGTGTAGAAAGATAGTACTATGATGTTAGATGGTCTATCTAATGAAACATGCTTGGTATAATTGGTTTTTATTGTGTAGAAAGATAGTACTATGATGTTAGATGGTCTATCTAATGAAACATGCTTGGTATAATTGGTTTTTATTGTGTAGAAAGATAGTACTATGGTGTTAGATGGTCTATCTAATGAAACATGCTTGGTATAATTGGTTTTTATTGTGTAGAAAGATAGTACTATGATGTTAGATGGTCTATCTAATGAAACATGCTTGGTATAATTGGTTTTTATTGTGTAGAAAGATAGTACTATGATGTTAGATGATCTATCTAATGAAACATGCTTGGTATAATTGGCTTTTATTGTGTAGAAAGATAGTACTATGATGTTAGATGGTCTATCTAATGAAACATGCTTGGTATAATTGGTTTTTATTGTGTAGAATGATAGTACTATGATGTTAGATGGTCTATCTAATGAAACATGCTTGGTATAATTGGTTTTTATTGTGTAGAAAGATAGTACTATGATGTTAGATGGTCTATCTAATGAAACATGCTTGGTATAATTGGTTTTTATAGTGTAGAAAGATAGTACTATGATGTTACATGGTCTATCTAATGAAACATGCTTGGTATAATTGGTTTTTATTTCGACATAAGATAGTACTATGATGGTAGATGGTCTATCTAATGAAACATGCTTGGTATAATTGGTTTTTATTGTGTAGAAAGATAGAACTATGATGTTAGATAGTATATCTAATGAAACATGCTTGGTATAATTGGTTCTTATTGTGTATAAAGATAATACTATGATGTTAGATGGTCTATCTAATGAAACATGCTTGGTATAATTGGTTTTTATTGTGTAGAATGATAGTACTATGATGTTAGATGGTCTATCTAATGAAACATGCTTGGTATAATTGGTTTTTATTGTGTAGACAGATATTACTATGATGTTTAATGGTCTATCTAATGAACGTGCTTGGT
Source organism: Mytilus edulis (assembly GCF_963676685.1). Classification (NCBI taxonomy): domain Eukaryota; kingdom Metazoa; phylum Mollusca; class Bivalvia; order Mytilida; family Mytilidae; genus Mytilus; species Mytilus edulis. Next base: position 58,328,671 of record NC_092352.1, read on the forward strand.
ATAATTGGTTTTTATTATGTAGAAAGATAGTACTATAATGTTAGATCGTCTATCTAATGAAACATGCTTGGTATAATTGGTTTTTATTGTGTAGAAAGATAGTACTATGATGTTAGATGGTCTATCTAATGAAACATGCTTGGTATAATTGGTTTTTATAGTGTAGAAAGATAGTACTATGATGTTAGATGGTCTATCTAATGAAACATGCTTGGTATAATTGGTTTTTATTGTGTAGAAAGATAGTACTATGATGTTAGATGGTCTATCTAATGAAACATGCTTGGTATAATTGGTTTTTATTGTGTAGAAAGATAGTACTATGATGTTAGATGGTCTATCTAATGAAACATGCTTGGTATAATTGGTTTTTATTGTGTAGAAAGATAGTACTATGATGTTAGATGATCTATCTAATGAACGTGCTTGGTATAATTGGTTTTTATTATGTAGAAAGATAGTACTATAATGTTAGATCGTCTATCTAATGAAACATGCTTGGTATAATTGGTTTTTATTGTGTAGAAAGATAGTACTATGATGTTAGATGGTCTATCTAATGAAACATGCTTGGTATAATTGGTTTTTATAGTGTAGAAAGATAGTACTATGATGTTAGATGGTCTTTCTAATGAAACATGCTTGGTATAATTGGTTTTTATTGTGTAGAAAGATAGTACTATGATGTTAGATGGTCTATCTTATGAAACATGCTTGGTATAAATGGTTTTTATTTTGTAGAAAGATAGTACTATGATGTTAGATGGTCTATCTAATGAAACATGCTTGGTATAATTGGTTTTTATTGTGTAGAAAGATAGTACTATGATGTTAGATGGTCTATCTAATGAAACATGTTTGGTATAATTGGTTTTTATTGTGTAGAAAGATAGTACTATGATGTTAGTTGGTCTATCTAATGAAACATGCTTGGTATAATATGTTTTTATTGCGAAATAAGATAGTACTATGATGTTAGATAGTCTATCTAATGAAACATGCTTGGTATAATTGGTTTTTATTATGTAGAAAGTTAGTACTATGATGTTAATTGTTCTATCTAATGAAACATGCTTGGTATAATTGGTTTTTATTGTGTAGAAAGATAGTACTATGATGTTAGATGGTCTATCTAATGAAACATGCTTGGTATAATTGGTTTTTATTGTGTAGAAAGATAGTACTATGATGTTAGATGGTCTATCTAATGAAACATGCTTGGTATAATTGGTTTTTATTGTGTAGACAGATAGTACTATGATGTTTAATGGTCTATCTAATGAACGTGCTTGGTATAATTGGTTTTTGTTATGTAGAAAGATAGTACTATAATGCTAGATCGTCTATCTAATGAAACATGCTTGGTATAATTGGTTTTTATTGTGTAGAAAGATAGTACTATGATGTTAGATGGTCTATCTAATGAAACATGCTTGGTATAATTGGCTTTTATTGTGTAGAAAGATAGTACTATGATGTTAGATGGTCTATCTAATGAAACATGCTTGGTATAATTGGTTTTTATTGTGTAGAATGATAGTACTATGATGTTAGATGGTCTATCTAATGAAACATGCTTGGTATAATTGGTTTTTATTGTGTAGAAAGATAGTACTATGATGTTAGATGGTCTATCTAATGAAACATGCTTGGTATAATTGGTTTTTATAGTGTAGAAAGATAGTACTATGATGTTACATGGTCTATCTAATGAAACATGCTTGGTATAATTGGTTTTTATTTCGACATAAGATAGTACTATGATGGTAGATGGTCTATCTAATGAAACATGCTTGGTATAATTGGTTTTTATTGTGTAGAAAGATAGAACTATGATGTTAGATAGTATATCTAATGAAACATGCTTGGTATAATTGGTTCTTATTGTGTATAAAGATAATACTATGATGTTAGATGGTCTATCTAATGAAACATGCTTGGTATAATTGGTTTTTATTGTGTAGAATGATAGTACTATGATGTTAGATGGTCTATCTAATGAAACATGCTTGGTATAATTGGTTTTTATTGTGTAGACAGATATTACTATGATGTTTAATGGTCTATCTAATGAACGTGCTTGGTATAATTGGTTTTTATTATGTAGAAAGATAGTACTATAATGTTAGATCGTCTATCTAATGAAACATGCTTGGTATAATTGGTTTTTATTGTGTAGAAAGATAGTACTATGATGTTAGATGGTCTATCTAATGAAACATGCTTGGTATAATTGGTTTTTATAGTGTAGAAAGATAGTACTATGATGTTAGATGGTCTATCTAATGAAACATGCTTGGTATAATTGGTTTTTATTGTGTAGAAAGATAGTACTATGATGTTAGATGGTCTATCTTATGAAACATGCTTGGTATAAATGGTTTTTATTGTGTACATGCTTGGTATAATTGGTTTTTATTGTGTAGAAAGATAGTACTATGATGTTAGATGGTCTATCTAATGAAACATGCTTGGTATAATTGGTTTTTATAGTGTAGAAAGTTAGTACTATGATGTTAGATGTTCTATCTAATGAAACATGCTTGGTATATATGGTTTTTATTGTGTAGAAAGATAGTACTATAATGTTAGATCGTCTATCTAATGAAACATGGTTGGTATAATTGGTTTTTATTGTGTAGAAAGATAGTACTATGATGTTAGATGGTCTATCTAATGAAACATGCTTGGTATAATTGGTTTTTATTGTGTAGACAGATATTACTATGATGTTTAATGGTCTATCTAATGAACGTGCTTGGTATAATTGGTTTTTATTATGTAGAAAGATAGTACTATGATGTTAGATGGTCTATCTAATGAAACATGCTTGGTATAATTGGTTTTTATTGTGTAGAAAGATAGTACTATGGTGTTAGATGGTCTATCTAATGAAACATGCTTGGTATAATTGGTTTTTATTGTGTAGAAAGATAGTACTATGATGTTAGATGGTCTATCTAATGAAACATGCTTGGTATAATTGGTTTTTATTGTGTAGAAAGATAGTACTATGATGTTAGATGGTCTATCTAATGAAACATGCTTGGTATAATTGGTTTTTATTGTGTAGAAAGATAGTACTATGATGTTAGATGGTCTATCTAATGAAACATGCTTGGTATAATTGGTTTTTATTGTGTAGAAAGATAGTACTATGATGTTAGATGGTCTATCTAATGAAACATGCTTGGTATAATTGGTTTTTATTGTGTAGAATGATTGTACTATGATGTTAGATGGTCTATCTAATGAAACATGCTTGGTATAATTGGTTTTTATTGTGTAGACAGATAGTACTATGATGTTTAATGGTCTATCTAATGAACGTGCTTGGTATAATTGGTTTTTGTTATGTAGAAAGATAGTACTATAATGCTAGATCGTCTATCTAATGAAACATGCTTGGTATAATTGGTTTTTATTGTGTAGAAAGATAGTACTATGATGTTAGATGGTCTATCTAATGAAACATGCTTGGTATAATTGGTTTTTATTGTGTAGAAAGATAGTACTATGATGTTAGATGATCTATCTAATGAAACATGCTTGGTATAATTGGTTTTTATTGTGTAGAAAGATAGTACTATGATGTTAGATGGTCTATCTAATGAAACATGCTTGGTATAATTGGTTTTTATTGTGTAGAAAGATAGTACTATGGTGTTAGATGGTCTATCTAATGAAACATGCTTGGTATAATTGGTTTTTATTGTGTAGAAAGATAGTACTATGATGTTAGATGGTCTATCTAATGAAACATGCTTGGTATAAATGGTTTTTATTGTGTAGAAAGATAGTACTATGATGTTAGATGGTCTATCTAATGAAACATGCTTGGTATAATTGGTTTTTATTGTGTAGAAAGATAGTACTATGATGTTAGATGGTCTATCTAATGAAACATGCTTGGTATAATTGGTTTTTTTTGCAACATAAGATAGTACTATGATGTTAGATGGTCTATCTAATGAAACATGCTTGGTATAATTGGTTTTTATTGCGACATAAGATAGTACTATGATGTTAGATAGTCTATCTAATGAAACATGCTTGGTATAATTGGTTTTTATTGTGTAGAAAGTTAGTACTATGATGTTAGATGTTCTATCTAATGAAACATGCTTGGTATAATTGGTTTTTATTGTGTAGAAAGATAGTACTATGATGTTAGATGGTCTATCTAATGAAACATGCTTGGTATAATTGGTTTTTATTGTGTAGAAAGATAGTACTATGATGTTAGATGGTCTATCTAATGAAACATGCTTGGTATAATTGGTTTTTATTGTGTAGAAAGATAGTACTATGATGTTAGATGGTCTATCTAATGAAACATGCTTGGTATAATTGGTTTTTATTGCGACATAAGATAGTACTATGATGTTAGATAGTCTATCTAATGAAACATGCTTGGTATAATTGGTTTTTATTGTGTAGAAAGTTAGTACTATGATGTTAGATGTTCTATCTAATGAAACATGCTTGGTATATATGGTTTTTATTGTGTAGAAAGATAGTACTATAATGTTAGATCGTCTATCTAATGAAACATGGTTGGTATAATTGGTTTTTATTGTGTAGAAAGATAGTACTATGATGTTAGATGGTCTATCTAATGAAACATGCTTGGTATAATTGGTTTTTATTGTGTAGAAAGATAGTACTATGATGTTAGATGATCTATCTAATGAAACATGCTTGGTATAATTGGCTTTTATTGTGTAGAAAGATAGTACTATGATGTTAGATGGTCTATCTAATGAAACATGCTTGGTATAATTGGTTTTTATTGTGTAGAATGATAGTACTATGATGTTAGATGGTCTATCTAATGAAACATGCTTGGTATAATTGGTTTTTATTGTGTAGAAAGATAGTACTATGATGTTAGATGGTCTATCTAATGAAACATGCTTGGTATAATTGGTTTTTATAGTGTAGAAAGATAGTACTATGATGTTAGATGTTCTATCTAATGAAACATGCTTGGTATATATGGTTTTTATTGTGTAGAAAGATAGTACTATAATGTTAGATCGTCTATCTAATGAAACATGGTTGGTATAATTGGTTTTTATTGTGTAGAAAGATAGTACTATGATGTTAGATGGTCTATCTAATGAAACATGCTTGGTATAATTGGTTTTTATTGTGTAGAAAGATAGTACTATGATGTTAGATGATCTATCTAATGAAACATGCTTGGTATAATTGGCTTTTATTGTGTAGAAAGATAGTACTATGATGTTAGATGGTCTATCTAATGAAACATGCTTGGTATAATTGGTTTTTATTGTGTAGAATGATAGTACTATGATGTTAGATGGTCTATCTAATGAAACATGCTTGGTATAATTGGTTTTTATTGTGTAGAAAGATAGTACTATGATGTTAGATGGTCTATCTAATGAAACATGCTTGGTATAATTGGTTTTTATAGTGTAGAAAGATAGTACTATGATGTTACATGGTCTATCTAATGAAACATGCTTGGTATAATTGGTTTTTATTTCGACATAAGATAGTACTATGATGGTAGATGGTCTATCTAATGAAACATGCTTGGTATAATTGGTTTTTATTGTGTAGAAAGATAGAACTATGATGTTAGATAGTATATCTAATGAAACATGCTTGGTATAATTGGTTCTTATTGTGTATAAAGATAATACTATGATGTTAGATGGTCTATCTAATGAAACATGCTTGGTATAATTGGTTTTTATTGTGTAGAATGATAGTACTATGATGTTAGATGGTCTATCTAATGAAACATGCTTGGTATAATTGGTTTTTATTGTGTAGACAGATATTACTATGATGTTTAATGGTCTATCTAATGAACGTGCTTGGTATAATTGGTTTTTATTATGTAGAAAGATAGTACTATAATGTTAGATCGTCTATCTAATGAAACATGCTTGGTATAATTGGTTTTTATTGTGTAGAAAGATAGTACTATGATGTTAGATGGTCTATCTAATGAAACATGCTTGGTATAATTGGTTTTTATAGTGTAGAAAGATAGTACTATGATGTTAGATGGTCTATCTAATGAAACATGCTTGGTATAATTGGTTTTTATTGTGTAGAAAGATAGTACTATGATGTTAGATGGTCTATCTTATGAAACATGCTTGGTATAAATGGTTTTTATTTTGTAGAAAGATAGTACTATGATGTTAGATGGTCTATCTAATGAAACATGCTTGGTATAATTGGTTTTTATTGTGTAGAAAGATAGTACTATGATGTTAGATGGTCTATCTAATGAAACATGTTTGGTATAATTGGTTTTTATTGTGTAGAAAGATAGTACTATGATGTTAGTTGGTCTATCTAATGAAACATGCTTGGTATAATATGTTTTTATTGCGAAATAAGATAGTACTATGATGTTAGATAGTCTATCTAATGAAACATGCTTGGTATAATTGGTTTTTATTATGTAGAAAGTTAGTACTATGATGTTAATTGTTCTATCTAATGAAACATGCTTGGTATAATTGGTTTTTATTGTGTAGAAAGATAGTACTATGATGTTAGATGGTCTATCTAATGAAACCTGCTTGGTATAATTGATTTTTATTGTGTAGAAAGATAGTACTATGATGTTAGATGGTCTATCTAATGAGACAGGCTTGGTATAATTGGTTTTTATTGTGTAGAAAGATAGTACTATGATCTTAGATGGTCTATTTAATGAAACATGCTTGGTATAATTGGTTTTTATTCTGTAGAAAGATAGTACTATGATATTAGTTGGTCTATCTTTTGAAACATGCTTGGTATAATTGGTTTTTATTGTGTAGAAAGATAGTACTATGATGTTAGATGGTCTATCTAATGAAACATGCTTGGTATAATTGGCTTTTATTGTGTAGAAAAATAGTACTATGATTTTAGATGGTCTATCTAATGAAACATGCTTGGTATAATTGGTTTTTATTGTGTAGTATGATAGTACTATGATGTTAGATGGTCTATCTAATGAAACATGCTTGGTATAATTGGCTTTTATTGTGTAGAAAGATAGTACTATGATGTTAGATGGTCTATCTAATGAAACATGCTTGGTATAATTGGTTTTTATAGTGTAGAAAGATAGTACTATGATGTTACATGGTCTATCTAATGAAACATGCTTGGTATAATTGGTTTTTATTTCGACATAAGATAGTACTATGATGTTAGATGGTCTATCTAATGAAACATGCTTGGTATAATTGGTTTTTATTGTGTAGAAAGATAGAACTATGATGTTAGATAGTATATCTAATGAAACATGCTTGGTATAATTGGTTCTTATTGTGTATAAAGATAATACTATGATGTTAGATGGTCTATCTAATGAAACATGCTTGGTATAATTGGTTTTTATTGTGTAGAATGATAGTACTATGATGTTAGATGGTTTATCTAATGAAACATGCTTGGTATAATTGGTTTCTATTGTGTAGACAGATAGTACTATGATGTTTAATGGTCTATCTAATGAACGTGCTTGGTATAATTGGTTTTTATTATGTAGAAAGATAGTACTATAATGTTAGATCGTCTATCTAATGAAACATGCTTGGTATAATTGGTTTTTATTGTGTAGAAAGATAGTACTATGATGTTAGATGGTCTATCTAATGAAACATGCTTGGTATAATTGGTTTTTATAGTGTAGAAAGATAGTACTATGATGTTAGATGGTCTATCTAATGAAACATGCTTGGTATAATTGGTTTTTATTGTGTAGAAAGATAGTACTATGATGTTAGATGGTCTATCTAATGAAACATGCTTGGTATAATTGGTTTTTATTGTGTAGAAAGATAGTACTATGGTGTTAGATGGTCTATCTAATGAAACATGCTTGGTATAATTGGTTTTTATTGTGTAGAAAGATAGTACTATGATGTTAGATGGTCTATCTAATGAAACATGCTTGGTATAATTGGTTTTCATTGTGTAAAAAGATAGTACTATGATGTTAGATGGTCTATCTAATGAAACATGCTTGGTATAATTGGTTATTATTGCGACATAAAATAGTACTATGATGTTAGATGGTCTATCTAATGAAACATGCTTGGTATAATTGGTTTTTATTGTGTAGAAAGATAGTACTATGATGTTAAATGGTCTATCTAATGAAACATGCTTGGTATAATTGGTTTTTATTGTGTAGAAAGATAGTACTATGATGTTAGATGGTCTATCTAATTTAACATGCTTGGTATAATTGGTTTTTATTGTGTAGAAAGATAGTCCTATGGTGTTAGATGGTCTATCTAATGAAACATGCTTGGTATAATTGGTTTTTATTGTGTAGAAAGATAGTACTATGATGTTAGTTGGTCTATCTTTTGAAACATGCTTGGCATAATTGTTTTTTATTGTGTAGAAAGATAGTACTATGATGTTAGATGGTCTAACTTATGAAACATGCTTGGTATAATTGGTTTTTATTGTGTACATGCTTGGTATAATTGGTTTTTATTGTGTAGAAAGATAGTACTATGATGTTAGATGGTCTATCTAATGAAACATGCTTGGTATAATTGGTTTTTATAGTGTAGAAAAGTAGTACTATGATGTTACATGGTGTATCTAATGAAACATGCTTGGTATAATTGGTTTTTCTTTCGACATAAGATAGTACTATGATGTTAGATGGTCTATCTAATGAAACATGCTTGGTATAATTGGTTTTTATTGTGTAGAAAGATAGTACTATGATGTTAGATAGTATATCTAATGAAACATGCTGGGTATAATTGGTTCTTATTGTGTATAAAGATAATACTATGATGTTAGATGGTCTATCTAATGAAACATGCTTGGTATAATTGGTTTTTATTATGTAGAATGATAGTACTATGATGTTAGATGGTCTATCTAAGGAAACATGCTTGGTATAATTGGTTTTTATTGTGTAGACAGATAGTACTATGATGTTAGATGGTCTATCTAATGAAACATGCTTGGTATAATTGGTTTTTATTGTGTAGAATGATAGTACTATGATGTTAGATGGTCTATCTAATGAAACATGCTTGGTATAATTGGTTTTTATTGTGTAGAAAGATAGTACTATGATGTTAGATGGTCTATCTTATGAAACATGCTTGGTATAAATGGTTTTTATTTTGTAGAAAGATAGTACTATGATGTTAGATGGTCTATCTAATGAAACATACTTGGTATAATTGGTTTTTATTGTGTAGAAAGATAGTACTATGATGTTAGATGGTCTATCTAATGAAACATGCTTGGTATAATTGGTTTTTATTGTGTAGAAAGATAGTACTGTGATGTTAGATGGTCTATCTAATGAAACATGCTTGGTATAATTGGCTCTTATTGTGTAGAAAGATAGTACTATGATGTTAGATGGTCTATCTAATGAAACATGCTTGGTATAATTGGTTTTTATTGTGTAGAATGATAGTACTATGATGTTAGATGGTCTATCTAATGAAACATGCTTGGTATAATTGGTTTTTATTGTGTAGAAAGATAGTACTATGATGTTAGATGGTCTATCTAATGAAACATGCTTGGTATAATTGGTTTTTATAGTGTAGAAAGATAGTACTATGATGTTACATGGTCTATCTAATGAAACATGCTTGGTATAATTGGTTTTTATTTCGACATAAGATAGTACTATGATGTTAGATGGTCTATCTAATGAAACATGCTTGGTATAATTGGTTTTTATTGTGTAGAAAGATAGAACTATGATGTTAGATAGTATATCTAATGAAACATGCTTGGTATAATTGGTTCTTATTGTGTATAAAGATAATACTATGATGTTAGATGGTCTATCTAATGAAACATGCTTGGTATAATTGGTTTTTATTGTGTAGAATGATAGTACTATGATGTTAGATGGTCTATCTAATGAAACATGCTTGGTATAATTGGTTATTATTGCGACATAAAATAGTACTATGATGTTAGATGGTCTATCTAATGAAACATGCTTGGTATAATTGGTTTTTATTGTGTAGAAAGATAGTACTATGATGTTAAATGGTCTATCTAATGAAACATGCTTGGTATAATTGGTTTTTATTGTGTAGAAAGATAGTACTATGATGTTAGATGGTCTATCTAATTTAACATGCTTGGTATAATTGGTTTTTATTGTGTAGAAAGATAGTCCTATGGTGTTAGATGGTCTATCCAATGAAACATGCTTGGTATAATTGGTTTTTATTGTGTAGAAAGATAGTACTATGATGTTAGTTGGTCTATCTTTTGAAACATGCTTGGCATAATTGTTTTTTATTGTGTAGAAAGATAGTACTATGATGTTAGATGGTCTAACTTATGAAACATGCTTGGTATAATTGGTTTTTATTGTGTACATGCTTGGTATAATTGGTTTTTATTGTGTAGAAAGATAGTACTATGATGTTAGATGGTCTATCTAATGAAACATGCTTGGTATAATTGGTTTTTATAGTGTAGAAAGATAGTACTATGATGTTACATGGTGTATCTAATGAAACATGCTTGGTATAATTGGTTTTTCTTTCGACATAAGATAGTACTATGATGTTAGATGGTCTATCTAATGAAACATGCTTGGTATAATTGGTTTTTATTGTGTAGAAAGATAGTACTATGATGTTAGATAGTATATCTAATGAAACATGCTTGGTATAATTGGTTCTTATTGTGTATAAAGATAATACTATGATGTTAGATGGTCTATCTAATGAAACATGCTTGGTATAATTGGTTTTTATTATGTAGAATGATAGTACTATGATGTTAGATGGTCTATCTAAGGAAACATGCTTGGTATAATTGGTTTTTATTGTGTAGACAGATAGTACTATGATGTTAGATGGTCTATCTAATGAAACATGCTTGGTATAATTGGTTTTTATTGTGTAGAATGATAGTACTATGATGTTAGATGGTCTATCTAATGAAACATGCTTGGTATAATTGGTTTTTATTGTGTAGAAAGATAGTACTATGATGTTAGATGGTCTTTCTTGTGAAACATGCTTGGTATAAATGGTTTTTATTTTGTAGAAAGATAGAACTATGATGTTAGATGGTCTATCTAATGAAACATACTTGGTATAATTGGTTTTTATTGTGTAGAAAGATAGTACTATGATGTTAGATGGTCTATCTAATGAAACATGCTTGGTATAATTGGTTTTTATTGTGTAGAAAGATAGTACTATGATGTTAGATGGTCTATCTAATGAAACATGCTTGGTATAATTGGTTTTTATTGTGTAGAAAGATAGTACTATGATGTTAGATGTTCTATCTAATGAAACATGCTTGGTATAATTGGTTTTTATTGTGTAGAAAGATAGTACTATGATGTTAGATGGTCTATCTAATGAAACATGCTTGGTATAATATGTTTTTATTGCGAAATAAGATAGTACTATGATGTTAGATAGTCTATCTAATGAAACATGCTTGGTATAATTGGTTTTTATTGTGTAGAAAGTTAGTACTATGATGTTAGATGTTCTATCTAATGAAACATGCTTGGTATAATTGGTTTTTATTGTGTAGAAAGATAGTACTATGATGTTAGATGGTCTATCTAATGAAACATGCTTGGTATAATTGATTTTTATTGTGTAGAAAGATAGTACTATGATGTTAGATGGTCTATCTAATGAAACAGGCTTGGTATAATTGGTTTTTATTGTGTAGAAAGATAGTACTATGATCTTAGATGGTCTATTTAATGAAACATGCTTGGTATAATTGGTTTTTATTCTGTAGAAAGATAGTACTATGATATTAGTTGGTCTATCTTTTGAAACATGCTTGGTATAATTGGTTTTTATTGTGTAGAAAGATAGTACTATGATGTTAGATGGTCTATCTAATGAAACATGCTTGGTATAATTGGCTTTTATTGTGTAGAAAGATAGTACTATGATGTTAGATGGTCTATCTAATGAAACATGCTTGGTATAATTGGTTTTTATTGTGTAGAATGATAGTACTATGATGTTAGATGGTATATCTAATGAAACATGCTTGGTATAATTGGTTTTTATTGTGTACAAAGATAGTACTATGATGTTAGATGGTCTATCTAATGAAACATGCTTGGTATAATTGGTTTTTATAGTGTAGAAAGATAGTACTATGATGTTACATGGTGTATCTAATGAAACATGCTTGGTATAATTGGTTTTTCTTTCGACATAAGATAGTACTATGATGTTAGATGGTCTATCTAATGAAACATGCTTGGTATAATTGGTTTTTATTGTGTAGAAAGATAGTACTATGATGTTAGATAGTATATCTAATGAAACATGCTTGGTATAATTGGTTCTTATTGTGTATAAAGATAATACTATGATGTTAGATGGTCTATCTAATGAAACATGCTTGGTATAATTGGTTTTTATTATGTAGAATGATAGTACTATGATGTTAGATGGTCTATCTAAGGAAACATGCTTGGTATAATTGGTTTTTATTGTGTAGACAGATAGTACTATGATGTTAGATGGTCTATCTAATGAAACATGCTTGGTATAATTGGTTTTTATTGTGTAGAATGATAGTACTATGATGTTAGATGGTCTATCTAATGAAACATGCTTGGTATAATTGGTTTTTATTGTGTAGAAAGATAGTACTATGATGTTAGATGGTCTTTCTTGTGAAACATGCTTGGTATAAATGGTTTTTATTTTGTAGAAAGATAGAACTATGATGTTAGATGGTCTATCTAATGAAACATACTTGGTATAATTGGTTTTTATTGTGTAGAAAGATAGTACTATGATGTTAGATGGTCTATCTAATGAAACATGCTTGGTATAATTGGTTTTTATTGTGTAGAAAGATAGTACTATGATGTTAGATGGTCTATCTAATGAAACATGCTTGGTATAATTGGTTTTTATTGTGTAGAAAGATAGTACTATGATGTTAGATGTTCTATCTAATGAAACATGCTTGGTATAATTGGTTTTTATTGTGTAGAAAGATAGTACTATGATGTTAGATGGTCTATCTAATGAAACATGCTTGGTATAATATGTTTTTATTGCGAAATAAGATAGTACTATGATGTTAGATAGTCTATCTAATGAAACATGCTTGGTATAATTGGTTTTTATTGTGTAGAAAGTTAGTACTATGATGTTAGATGTTCTATCTAATGAAACATGCTTGGTATAATTGGTTTTTATTGTGTAGAAAGATAGTACTATGATGTTAGATGGTCTATCTAATGAAACATGCTTGGTATAATTGATTTTTATTGTGTAGAAAGATAGTACTATGATGTTAGATGGTCTATCTAATGAAACAGGCTTGGTATAATTGGTTTTTATTGTGTAGAAAGATAGTACTATGATCTTAGATGGTCTATTTAATGAAACATGCTTGGTATAATTGGTTTTTATTCTGTAGAAAGATAGTACTATGATATTAGTTGGTCTATCTTTTGAAACATGCTTGGTATAATTGGTTTTTATTGTGTAGAAAGATAGTACTATGATGTTAGATGGTCTATCTAATGAAACATGCTTGGTATAATTGGCTTTTATTGTGTAGAAAGATAGTACTATGATGTTAGATGGTCTATCTAATGAAACATGCTTGGTATAATTGGTTTTTATTGTGTAGAATGATAGTACTATGATGTTAGATGGTATATCTAATGAAACATGCTTGGTATAATTGGTTTTTATTGTGTACAAAGATAGTACTATGATGTTAGATGGTCTATCTAATGAAACATGCTTGGTATAATTGGTTTTTATAGTGTAGAAAGATAGTGCTATGATGTTACATGGTCTATCTAATGAAACATGCTTGGTATAATTGGTTTTTATTTCGACATAAGATAGTACTATGATGTTAGATGGTCTATCTAATGAAACATGCTTGGTATAATTGGTTTTTATTGTGTAGAAAGATAGAACTATGATGTTAGATAGTATATCTAATGAAACATGCTTGGTATAATTGATTCTTATTGTGTATAAAGATAATACTATGATGTTAGATGGTCTATCTAATGAAACATGCTTGGTATAATTGGTTTTTATTGTGTAGAATGATAGTACTATGATGTTAGATGGTCTATCTAATGAAACATGCTTGGTATAATTGGTTTTTATTGTGTAGACAGATAGTACTATGATGTTTAATGGTCTATCTAATGAACGTGCTTGGTATAATTGGTTTTTATTATGTAGAAAGATAGTACTATAATGTTAGATCGTCTATCTAATGAAACATGCTTGGTATAATTGGTTTTTATTGTGTAGAAAGATAGTACTATGATGTTAGATGGTCTATCTAATGAAACATGCTTGGTATAATTGGTTTTTATAGTGTAGAAAGATAGTACTATGATGTTAGATGGTCTATCTAATGAAACATGCTTGGTATAATTGGTTTTTATTGTGTAGAAAGATAGTACTATGATGTTAGATGGTCTATCTAATGAAACATGCTTGGTATAATTGGTTTTTATTGTGTAGAAAGATAGTACTATGGTGTTAGATGGTCTATCTAATGAAACATGCTTGGTATAATTGGTTTTTATTGTGTAGAAAGATAGTACTATGATGTTAGATGGTCTATCTAATGAAACATGCTTGGTATAATTGGTTTTTATTGTGTAGAAAGATAGTACTATGATGTTAGATGGTCTATCTAATGAAACATGCTTGGTATAATTGGTTTTTTTTGTGTAGAAAGATAGTACTATGATGTTAGATGGTCTATCTAATGAAACCTGCTTGGTATAATTGGTTTTTATTGTGTAGAAAGATAGTACTATGATGTTAGATGGTCTATCTAATGAAACATGCTTGGTATAATTGGTTTTTATTGTGTAGAATGATAGTACTATGATGTTAGATGGTCTATCTAATGAAACATGCTTGGTATAATTGGTTTTTATTGTGTAGACAGATAGTACTATGATGTTTAATGGTCTATCTAATGAACGTGCTTGGTATAATTGGTTTTTATTATGTAGAAAGATAGTACTATAATGTTAGATCGTCTATCTAATGAAACATGCTTGGCATAATTGGTTTTTATTGTGTAGAAAGATAGTACTATGATGTTAGATGGTCTATCTAATGAAACATGCTTGGTATAATTGGTTTTTATAGTGTAGAAAGATAGTACTATGATGTTAGATGGTCTATCTAATGAAACATGCTTGGTATAATTGGTTTTTATTGTGTAGAAAGATAGTACTATGATGTTAGATGGTCTATCTAATGAAACATGCTTGGTATAATTGGTTTTTATTGTGTAGAAAGATAGTACTATGGTGTTAGATGGTCTATCTAATGAAACATGCTTGGTATAATTGGTTTTTATTGTGTAGAAAGATAGTACTATGATGTTAGATGGTCTATCTAATGAAACATGCTTGGTATAATTGGTTTTTATTGTGTAGAAAGATAGTACTATGATGTTAGATGGTCTATCTAATGAAACATGCTTGGTATAATTGGTTTTTATTGTGTAGAAAGATAGTACTATGATGTTAGATGGTCTATCTAATGAAACATGCTTGGTATAATTGGTTTTTATTGTGTAGAAAGATAGTACTATGATGTTAGATGGTCTATCTAATGAAACATGCTTGGTATAATTGGTTTTTATTGTGTAGAATGATAGTACTATGATGTTAGATGGTCTATCTAATGAAACATGCTTGGTATAATTGGTTTTTATTGTGTAGACAGATAGTACTATGATGTTTAATGGTCTATCTAATGAACGTGCTTGGTATAATTGGTTTTTGTTATGTAGAAAGATAGTACTATAATGCTAGATCGTCTATCTAATGAAACATGCTTGGTATAATTGGTTTTTATTGTGTAGAAAGATAGTACTATGATGTTAGATGGTCTATCTAATGAAACATGCTTGGTATAATTGGTTTTTATTGTGTAGAAAGATAGTACTATGATGTTAGATGATCTATCTAATGAAACATGCTTGGTATAATTGGTTTTTATTGTGTAGAAAGATAGTACTATGATGTTAGATGGTCTATCTAATGAAACATGCTTGGTATAATTGGTTTTTATTGTGTAGAAAGATAGTACTATGGTGTTAGATGGTCTATCTAATGAAACATGCTTGGTATAATTGGTTTTTATTGTGTAGAAAGATAGTACTATGATGTTAGATGGTCTATCTAATGAAACATGCTTGGTATAAATGGTTTTTATTGTGTAGAAAGATAGTACTATGATGTTAGATGGTCTATCTAATGAAACATGCTTGGTATAATTGGTTTTTATTGTGTAGAAAGATAGTACTATGATGTTAGATGGTCTATCTAATGAAACATGCTTGGTATAATTTTTTTTTTTTGCAACATAAGATAGTACTATGATGTTAGATGGTCTATCTAATGAAACATGCTTGGTATAATTGGTTTTTATTGCGACATAAGATAGTACTATGATGTTAGATAGTCTATCTAATGAAACATGCTTGGTATAATTGGTTTTTATTGTGTAGAAAGTTAGTACTATGATGTTAGATGTTCTATCTAATGAAACATGCTTGGTATAATTGGTTTTTATTGTGTAGAAAGATAGTACTATGATGTTAGATGGTCTATCTAATGAAACATGCTTGGTATAATTGGTTTTTATTGTGTAGAAAGATAGTACTATGATGTTAGATGGTCTATCTAATGAAACATGCTTGGTATAATTGGTTTTTATTGTGTAGAAAGATAGTACTATGATGTTAGATGGTCTATCTAATGAAACATGCTTGGTATAATTGGTTTTTATTGCGACATAAGATAGTACTATGATGTTAGATAGTCTATCTAATGAAACATGCTTGGTATAATTGGTTTTTATTGTGTAGAAAGTTAGTACTATGATGTTAGATGTTCTATCTAATGAAACATGCTTGGTATATATGGTTTTTATTGTGTAGAAAGATAGTACTATGATGTTAGATGGTCTATCTAATGAAACATGCTTGGTATAATTGATTTTTATTGTGTAGAAAGATAGTACTATGATGTTAGATGGTCTATCTAATGAAACATGCTTGGTATAATTGGTTTTTATTGTGTAGAAAGATAGTACTATGATGTTAGATGGTCTATTTAATGAAACATGCTTGGTATAATTGGTTTTTATTGTGTAGAAAGATAGTACTATGATATTAGTTGGTCTATCTTTTGAAACATGCTTGGTATAATTGGTTTTTATTGTGTAGAAAGATAGTACTATGATGTTAGATGATCTATCTAATGAAACATGCTTGGTATAATTGGCTTTTGTTGTGTAGAAAGATAGTACTATGATGTTAGATGGTCTATCTAATGAAACATGCTTGGTATAATTGGTTTTTATTGTGTAGAATGATAGTACTATGATGTTAGATGGTCTATCTAATGAAACATGCTTGGTATAATTGGTTTTTATTGTGTAGAAAGATAGTACTATGATGTTAGACGGTCTATCTAATGAAACATGCTTGGTATAATTGGTTTTTATAGTGTAGAAAGATAGTACTATGATCTTACATGGTCTATCTAATGAAACATGCTTGGTATAATTGGTTTTTATTTCGACATAAGATAGTACTATGATGTTAGATGGTCTATCTAATGAAACCTGCTTGGTATAATTGGTTTTTATTGTGTAGAAAGATAGTACTATAATGTTAGATAGTATATCTAATGAAACATGCTTGGTATAATTGGTTCTTATT
Source organism: Mytilus edulis (assembly GCF_963676685.1). Taxonomy (NCBI): domain Eukaryota; kingdom Metazoa; phylum Mollusca; class Bivalvia; order Mytilida; family Mytilidae; genus Mytilus; species Mytilus edulis. Next base: position 58,346,410 of record NC_092352.1, read on the forward strand.
GTGTATAAAGATAATACTATGATGTTAGATGGTCTATCTAATGAAACATGCTTGGTATAATTGGTTTTTATTATGTAGAATGATAGTACTATGATGTTAGATGGTCTATCTAATGAAACATGCTTGGTATAATTGGTTTTTATTGTGTAGACAGATAGTACTATGATGTTTAATGGTCTATCTAATGAACGTGCTTGGTATAATTGGTTTTTATTGTGTAGAAAGATAGTACTATGATGTTAGATGGTCTATCTAATGAAACATGCTTGGTATAATTGGTTTTTATTGTGTAGAAAGATAGTACTATGATGTTAGATGGTCTATCTAATGAAACATGCTTGGTATAATTGGTTTTTATTGTGTAGAAAGATAGTACTATGATGTTAGATGGTCTATCTAATGAAACATGCTTAGTATAATTGGTTTTTATTATGTAGAAAGATAGTACTATGATGTTAGATGGTCTATCTAATGAAACATGCTTGGTATAATTGGTTTTTATTGTGTAGAAAGATAGTACTATGGTGTTAGATGGTCTATCTAATGAAACATGCTTGGTATAATTGGTTTTCATTGTGTAAAAAGATAGTACTATGATGTTAGATGGTCTATCTAATGAAACATGCTTGGTATAATTGGTTTTTATTGTGTAGAAAGATAGTACTATGATGTTAGATGGTCTATTTAATGAAACATGCTTGGTATAATTGGTTTTTATTGTGTAGAAAGATAGTACTATGATATTAGTTGGTCTATCTTTTTAAACATGCTTGGTATAATTGGTTTTTATTGTGTAGAAAGATAGTACTATGATGTTAGATGGTCTATCTAATGAAACATGCTTGGTATAATTGGGTTTTGTTGTGTAGAAAGATAGTGCTATGATGTTAGATGGTCTATTTAATGAAACATGCTTGGTATAATTGGTTTTTATTGTGTAGAAAGATAGTACTATGATATTAGTTGGTCTATCTTTTGAAACATGCTTGGTATAATTGGTTTTTATTGTGTAGAAAGATAGTACTATGATGTTAGATGGTCTATCTAATGAAACATGCTTGGTATAATTGGCTTTTGTTGTGTAGAAAGATAGTACTATGATGTTAGATGGTCTATCTAATGAAACATGCTTGGTATAATTGGTTTTTATTGTGTAGAATGATAGTACTATGATGTTAGATGGTCTATCTAATGAAACATGCTTGGTATAATTGGTTTTTATTGTGTAGAAAGATAGTACTATGATGTTAGATGGTCTATCTAATGAAACATGCTTGGTATAATTGGTTTTTATAGTGTAGAAAGATAGTACTATGATCTTACATGGTCTATCTAATGAAACATGCTTGGTATAATTGGTTTTTATTTCGAAATAAGATAGTACTATGATGTTAGATGGTCTATCTAATGAAACATGCTTGGTATAATTGGTTTTTATTGTGTAGAAAGATAGTACTATAATGTTAGATAGTATATCTAATGAAACATGCTTGGTATAATTGGTTCTTATTGTGTATAAAGATAATACTATGATGTTAGATGGTCTATCTAATGAAACATGCTTGGTATAATTGGTTTTTATTATGTAGAATGATAGTACTATGATGTTAGATGGTCTATCTAATGAAACATGCTTGGTATAATTGGTTTTTATTGTGTAGACAGATAGTACTATGATGTTTAATGGTCTATCTAATGAACGTGCTTGGTATAATTGGTTTTTATTGTGTAGAAAGATAGTACTATGATGTTAGATGGTCTATCTAATGAAACATGCTTGGTATAATTGGTTTTTATTGTGTAGAAAGATAGTACTATGATGTTAGATGGTCTATCTAATGAAACATGCTTGGTATAATTGGTTTTTATTGTGTAGAAAGATAGTACTATGATGTTAGATGGTCTATCTAATGAAACATGCTTAGTATAATTGGTTTTTATTATGTAGAAAGATAGTACTATGATGTTAGATGGTCTATCTAATGAAACATGCTTGGTATAATTGGTTTTTATTGTGTAGAAAGATAGTACTATGGTGTTAGATGGTCTATCTAATGAAACATGCTTGGTATAATTGGTTTTCATTGTGTAAAAAGATAGTACTATGATGTTAGATGGTCTATCTAATGAAACAGGCTTGGTATAATTGGTTTTTATTGTGTAGAAAGATAGTACTATGATGTTAGATGGTCTATTTAATGAAACATGCTTGGTATAATTGGTTTTTATTGTGTAGAAAGATAGTACTATGATATTAGTTGGTCTATCTTTTGAAACATGCTTGGTATAATTGGTTTTTATTGTGTAGAAAGATAGTACTATGATGTCAGATGGTCTATCTAATGAAACATGCTTGGTATAATTGGCTTTTGTTGTGTAGAAAGATAGTACTATGATGTTAGATGGTCTATCTAATGAAACATGCTTGGTATAATTGGTTTTTATTGTGTAGAATGATAGTACTATGATGTTAGATGGTCTATCTAATGAAACATGCTTGGTATAATTGTTTTTTATTGTGTAGAAAGATAGTACTATGATGTTAGATGGCCTATCTAATGAAACATGCTTGGTATAATTGGTTTTTATAGTGTAGAAAGATAGTACTATGCTGTTACATGGTCTATCTAATGAAACATGCTTGGTATAATTGGTTTTTATTTCGACATAAGATAGTACTATGATGTTAGATGGTCTAACTAATGAAACATGCTTGGTATAATTGGTTTTTATTGTGTAGAAAGATAGTACTATAATGTTAGATAGTATATCTAATGAAACATGCTCGGTATAATTGGTTCTTATTGTGTATAAAGATAATACTATGATGTTAGATGGTCTATCTAATGAAACATGCTTGGTATAATTGGTTTTTATTATGTAGAATGATAGTACTATGATGTTAGATGGTCTATCTAATGAAACATGCTTGGTATAATTGGTTTTTATTGTGTAGACAGATAGTACTATGATGTTTAATAGTCTATCTAATGAACGTGCTTGGTATAATTGGTTTTTATTGTGTAGAAAGATAGTACTATGATGTTAGATGGTCTATCTAATGAAACATGCTTGGTATAATTGGTTTTTATTGTGTAGAAAGATAGTACTATGATGTTAGATGGTCTATCTAATGAAACATGCTTGGTATAATTGGCTTTTATTGTGTAGAAAGATAGTACTATGATGTTAGATGGTCTATCTAATGAAACATGCTTGGTATAGTTGGTTTTTATTGTGTAGAATGATAGTACTATGGTGTTAGATGGTCTATCTAATGAAACATGCTTGGTATAATTGGTTTTTATTGTGTAGAAAGATAGTACTATGATGTTAGATGGCCTATCTAATGAAACATGCTTGGTATAATTGGTTTTTATAGTGTAGAACGATAGTACTATGCTGTTACATGGTCTATCTAATGAAACATGCTTGGTATAATTGGTTTTTATTTCGACATAAGATAGTACTATGATGTTAGATGGTCTATCTAATGAAACATGCTTGGTATAATTGGTTTTTATTGTGTAGAAAGATAGTACTATAATGTTAGATGTGCACACAATCTTGAAATTGAAAGAGGTAGAAACATGCAAGTTAACAGAGAAGAAAGGTTGTGTTAATTATGTCATAATAAAAATATAGAAGACGAAAAACATTTTATCTTGCACTGCACAAAATATGAATCACAAAGAAATGTTCTTATATCAAAATTGTCCTATTTCATGTATTTTAAAAATAATGACAAACAATCCAAAACTGAGAATGAATATATCAAACTACTACTTAATAGCAAGTGTAGAAAAACACTTAGATTAATATCATCTTTTATTAATCAATCATTTGAATTAAGGAAAAATGTCCTTATAAATGAGTAATATGAACAATTTGAAGCTATAACCATGATAACATACAATATACTTATGTCAGTAGTCTATTCTTACAAAATAACTATATATTGATATTTATAACTGCATATTTCATTGTTCGAAATGTGCCCAATGACATGCTATGTAGTATTGTTAAATTGCTGCATCATTACTATTTGTATACTAGTTAAATGGGCCGTTGTTAATTATAGTAATTGAGTTTGTGGCAAAATTTGTGCCAATAAAAAATAAAATATTTGTATTGTATTGTATATTATCATGATTATTGGCAACACTAACTTCACTTTTGACACGAGTTCAGTTTATTTCTCACTTTACGACGGAAATAAAATGACTTAGGGTCGGCGCTCAAAAGTAGGGTCGGTTGGGTAACAGTTAACAGACATATATTTTTTGTTTGGCCTTATGCAAGTAAAAAATTCATCCTATCTCACTATAACTCAGTATCTTCTTTTCTTGAATTCTTAGGACTTCTTTGCTCTAATAGAACTTTTGAATGTCTGTCCTTTGCAGATGTCCTTTACTAATAATTTAAGTGTAATTTCGTGGACAATGAAAATCTCATTTGTCTGTTATCTTCAGAACACTGCTCATTTACAAGCCTCCAAGGAGCAATTTTTAAAGGCCTTGCACAAATACTTAAGATCTTTGCGCCATCAGTTGCTTTGTTGAAATAATGAGATAAAACATTGAACTCTAATCAAAATTTATGAGCTAACCTGAGAAAAATTGTTAACGGCAATTGTATTTACATCTCAAAACTTGAAAATTTTTGTGGAATTGTAAAAGAATACTTGTAAGTAAATTTTTGAGAAAATTAAGGGGAGATTATTCAAACATTATAATTAACTTATTTAAGTATAATTTACTTCAAGGAAATAAAGATAACTTGTACAATAGTACCAGGGGTATCCCTGACTGACTTAGGCAGCAACCATTTGATTTTCTGGGGGGGCTATGGATTTTTTTTTTCGCCTTCCGCGAAAGACAATCTATTTTTTTGGCGCCAAGTCGAAAACAATTTTTTCTTTAGCATTACATATATATAGTGGCAGCTGAGGGTGAAACAAACATTTGTTTTTTCTCAGGGTCAAAAACAAATTATATTTTTTTCCAAAACCTGGAAACAAACTTTTTTCCAAAAAAATCCATAGCCCCACCAGAAAATCAAATGGTTGCTGCCTTATAAAAACTTATCTATTGTATGTCATATTTGTGTATTTATGTTCTTGTTTCTAGTGTTGAAATTTCATCTAGTACAACCAGAGACATATAATATATATTATATGTCTCTGGTACAACTGTACAATGAGTACCTGAATTATGTCAGTTCTCTATATCGCAAAATAAAGGTCAAAATATTCTTCATCAGAAGTTGGTTTATTCTCACTGATGAGCCCCAACATTTGGTCTCTGTACATCAGAAAAGGAGATAGTTTAGGCATATTGCTGGAAAAAAACGGTACAGGATTTGTTTTTATAATTCCGTAAAATTGTGGGAAACTAATAGTTTCACGACTCCACAAAGAAGAAATAGATGGATCAATATATATATTAGCTTTTCAAAAACCTTTTCTGACTTCGGTGAGATATGAGAGATCATCATTCAAATTGACATTTTTGTTTACCATGTTTACAGTAATAGAATATATGATTGGTAATAATTTTAAATATTTTATACACGAATTGTCACTTAACAGCATTTTTAAAAGGTTAAATAATATTTTTTAGAGATTAATGTAACGTTATATTTGTGGAAATAGAAAATGTTTTTCATAAATTTTTATTTTCGGTGTACCTGAGACATACATTGTGTGTGTTGATCCCCCACCGTCCCCAAGCCCCCACCCCCTTATGACAACGAAATTGTCAATGTGACGAAATTCGTAGCTATCAAGTGAAATGTATCTTTCGCTCAGGGAAACGTTTTCTTTAAGGACCAAACTTTGTCTTGAAAGTAATATAGTTATAAGGCTTTCTATCAGTACAGCCGTCCATTTGGCGACCCCACTGATCCTCGTAGTACTGATACAGAATTTGTTTTTTATAAATCTTTTTAGTTATAATCTATCGTAGAAGCTAAACAGGGAAGTCGTAACTCATGTAGTAATTTGACTTCAGATATAGTTAATTTACAGAGGAATAATAGACTTTGTCTCCAGTCCTAAGTTTTATACAAATTTGTACATTTACTCTTTCATTTGTCTTTCATTGTCTTTCTGAAAGAAGCATATACAAAATTTTATATCATCGGTATAAGGACATCATTCGTAAATATAGTTCAACATGCAGACTTCTTATACGTTCAGGTATTGCACATCCAATATTTTATGGAAAATTTATAAAGCACAAAAATGTCAGTATTCACATCAGAAGCTAACAAAACCTTTAAATAGACTTATTAAGAAGGGATATAGTTACGATACTGTTTTAGTTTCTTGTGTAGTATTTGGAGTTTAGTGTGGCGTTGATTATCCCTGAACTAGTACAAATGTATATATATTTGTTAACGGGCCAGCTGAAGGACGCCTCCGGGTGCGGGAATTTCTCACTGCATTGAAGACCTGTTGGTGACCTTCTGCTGTTGTCTGCTCTATGGTCGGGTTATTGTCTCTTTGACACATTCCCCATTTCCATTCTCAATTTTATATAGGCTAATATAAAAAAGAAGATGTTGTATGATTGCCAATGAGACAACTCTTCAAAAGAGACCAAAATGACAAAGAAATTAACAACTATAGGTCACCGTACGGCCTTCAGCAATGAGCAAAGCCCATACCGCATATTCAGCTATAAAAGGCCCCGAAATGACAATGTAAAACAATTCATACGAGGAAACTAACGGCCTTATTTATAGAAAAAAATATGCAACATATAAACAAACGACAACCAATGAAATACAGGCTCCTGACTTGGGACAGGTTCATACATGCGTAATGTGGCGGCGTTAAACATGTTAGCGGGATCCCAACCCTCCCCTAACCTTGGACAGTGGTATAATAGTACAAGATGGTCTATTGTTGTGGTCTTGGATTACAATTTTGTTTTTAAAAAAAGAAGCTTAAAACATCCCTCTCCCTCTGAACTTATCGAACATAAGAAGAAACCAGCGTAAACGCGGCCTAAAAATTACTAGACATGTTTATGGTGATACACAGCACATCCATTCATCACGCAGTTTGGTTCATGTGTCCCATTTTTTTTTAGCATGGTGTTGGTCATTTTTATTAGTTTGTCAGCTCCTCTTCAATAACGAGTTTTAATTTCAAATTGGTATCATCTGTCTCTGTGTTGAACAGGTACTCCGAGAAAGAAGAAGACTACCTAGAACACCGATAGTTGAAACATTTCTTCAGTGGTGCGTGTTTATAGTTGTTGTTATATATGATACACTTTAAAAAAGTCGTGCTTAGAAATGAACACTTGTATTATATGTTTAGTTCTAAAAGTGTTCAGGATTGTGTTTAATTCTAAACACATTTCTCAGTAAGCACATATCTAAACATGACTTGAATTTAAACACGATTATAAACACAAACCTAAACATGTAAAAAAAAAGTGCACAAAAGATGTGCTTAGAAATGTATTTAGGATCTAAACATCATTGTTACAGTGTAGATAGGTTTCCTTGTATGATCAAACATATTGAGGCTTTTTGTCGAGCCTGCAACATTTATGTCGCGATTTTAAGCGAGACATAGAGATCCTATATTCCGTCATCGGCATCGGCAGTGTCAATATTTAGGTTCATAGATATAGGAAGATGTGGTATGAGTGCCAATGAAACGACTCTCCATCCATGTAACAATTTAAGCCATTATAGGCAAAGATGCGGCCTTCAACACGGAGCCTTGCTCACACCGAACAGCAAGGTATAAAGGTTAGTCTGGTTAAAAAAAATAGACATCAATAACTTTGTCAAACCTTTAAGGAGTTTTAGAAAAATTTAGACATGCAAAAATCCATGCAGTTCAAAACCTTCAGAGTATTTATTATCATTTTCCCGTATTATACTGATAAATGAACTGAAGAAGTACACATTTGTATTAAAGGGCCAGCTGAGACCCGTCTCCAGGTGCGGAATTTTCGGTCGGGTTATTGTCCCTTTTACATATTCCCTATTTCCATTCTCAATTTTAAGCTTTTCAAAGTAAATATTCTGATTCAGTCTGATGTAACAGTTTTGAAGTCATCAATAACTTTGTCAAACCTTTCATGGAATTTAAGGCAATTTGAACAGAAGCTTATTTATTACCAACATGTATAGGAATTATTAGCGTAGACATCATCTGGAACTTCATCTGTAAGGACTAGTTAATTTTGCTATATGGTTTATCATAAGTTTCAAAATCTGCAGCATCTAGCTTTGTCTCTTAAAAAATAAAAAGAACAAAACTTTAACAAATTCAATCAAAGTACTGAAGTACTGTCTACTCGTATGACATCAATATCTGTTGGGTGAGGACAGGGATCATCATTTCAGTGCTGTTATACTGACTGTATTTAGCCATTATTATAATCTGGATTGCTATTTGTTATCATATCAATATAAGAATACCAGTGGTGTAGCAGATCATCATTTCGACCTTATATGCAAAGGTTTATTCATTGAATGCCCACAGTTTATTCTTATCATCATAGTTTATTGTATGAGTAAAGCAGGCACCTTCCTGTATTAATTCGTATTTTTAATGAGCTGGAGTTGTGCAGGCAACAAAATTTCTATATTTTTCAGCTTAATGTTTTAGTCTTCTTCCTATTTTAGTACTCAATATACTATGCAAGTTATTTGGAAACATGCTTTGTCCAGTATAAATTTGTTTTAGTAAGATTCAGCATATCAAAGAACCCAAATAATCCAATTTTTGATAAAAAAAAAAAAAAAAAAAAAAATCACCCTTAAGGCCTCAATGCAATACAGATACACTATAACTATTTCATAGACTTAAGTTAAGATTTTGAAGTTTAAATAATGCCTATCTATAGCATTTTTAAAACCCTTTGACGTTATATTCATTGAAAATCAAGTCGGATATGCTAGTAATTATTCTGCAAAGATTAGGTGACCTTACTTGATCTTAGCGATGTCAGGAGTTCCGGTTACCCGGTCACTGTACATACAATTTTATGGCCCGTATAGCTTGTTGTTCGGTGTGAGCCAAGGCTCCGTGTTGAAGGCCGTACATTGATCTATAATGGTTTACTTTTATAAATTGTTATTTGGATGGAAAGTTGTCTCATTGGCACTCACACCACATCTTCCTATATCTATAAATTTCGTATGGTGTACCGTATAAAATCGGATCACAAAAACAATAACCCAAAGGGTAATGGAGACTAGTTTAAGAGCTTTTCTTTCTGTCAAAAAAATGTGCAGAGGAGGGATTAGTTCAAACTTGTTGGACAAAGTAAAAGAAAAGCAAAAAAAAAAGTAAAAAGGCAACTACCCATAAGAGTGAAAATCTTCCCCCAGCAACCGCCCAGGCATGTCATTGGGGAATATTATAGCTCAAACTAATGCTAAGGGTGTCTACTACATGCCTGAATCTTTATTTATACTAAAAAATGTGATCGTAGGCCAAAAAGAATATTTAATCGACCCCTACCCCCCAATTTCGATAGTCAGAGAGACGCCAATATAGACCACACCAACCCCGGATCTTTTCACCGTAGGGACCAAACTGAGCATATTCTTGGTCTTTACAAGGTGTCATTTTCATCTTAAAGGCCTTGACCAACTTTAAGAAAAAAAAAACACCCTAAAGATATGTTCGAACTTTCATCTGCAGGAACCTAGCGAAATGTTGACTCAATTCATCAAGATATTTCAAAACTTTTTTCACTGGATGGCGTGATCGGACGGACGGTACGACAGACAGTGGTAAAATAGTCCCCCCCCCCTTTTTCGAAGCGGAGGTAAAATGATTGGATCAACATTAAGACATTACAATACTATTAATATGCTATTGTATCTTTATTTCACCATAAACCTCAGTCACAATCGGATCCAAAACAAAATAGGAAAAAAAAAAAAATACCTGACACATTGATATCAAACATAAGTCAGTATCAAGACCTGTACTACATAATTCAAAATTGAACTAACAATAACATCATCACTTTCCCCCATAATAGTAAAGTTTTTTGTGTTGACATCGAAGAATAATCATTTAAAGTTCTGACAAGTGCTAGAAATCTGCTGAAAGAGTTCATCCCTCAAATTATAGTTTTATGACGTGAGCATTCGATTGAAAAATGACGCTAATCCATAACTTTATCAGCTGTACAATACGATTTTTTGTGTATCTGGCATTTTCAATTCCTAATCTAATGGGTGAGCACCGATTCTTAATTAACATATGAACTACCTTTCTTAAAATCAATGATATCTATATATTTTTCTTCTTGAAACAATCTTTGAATGAAAATTAAGTATAAAGTTTGCCACAAAACACATAATGTACTAAGTTTTTACAATTAGATATTGACAAAGACACAAGTGGGACAAGAATGTCACACATTGTCTTAGATTTTTTACTAGTTATTGGCTTTTATACTGCGCTCGTTCTATTTAAGCAGGCAACATGCGTTGACTGTATATTTCTATGTCATATACAGTCACTGACACGATATCACTTTTATACTGCGCTCGTTCTATTTAAGCAGTCAACATGCGTTGACTGTATACTTCTATGTCATATACAGTCAATGACACGATATCACTTTTCCTTATGAATACTATAAACAGTTGCCGAAATGTTCATATTTGTTTTTCATAACAAGTTTTGTTGTAAATCACCAGTCATGCAACCCCCCCCCCCCCCCCTAATTCATAATTGGAATTGCTCATCTTTTCTGGGCACATATTTCGTCCTATTTGTCATCTTATTTTTTAGGATCTGAGTATGTATTTGTCTCTGTTTTTCTCATCTTGACTGACGCCACATAAGTCCCTTATTTCTGCGACAAAATCAATTTAAATAAAACTCAGATGAGTGACACAAGGGGTAGAAAGTGTTGCGACCAAAGAGGGCGGTTAGTGAAATCCAACTCCGATATATATTAATTTATGTACTAGTTAATTGTGGTGAAACCTCACTCCCCTGATACGCGATTTTCACTTTCACCATTCATCAGTAAAGTCCGTTTGACTTCTATAAATCTTCAAAAAATAATTCTTAAAAATTCATTTTTAAAGATAAATATTTTTTTTCTTCATGTATGTTAATGTATGATATATACGAACTCTAACTATGAATATCATAATTTTAAACTTATAATCAAGAAAGTTACTCATTAGGTGTCTATGTTACTTCAATTTATTTTTATATAAAATACTCAATGGAGTACGTATGAGTAGTGTAACAGCCTTCCATTCAAAACAAAAACATTAGACATGTGATCTAAACCTGTTTTATTGTACCATGTGACTTTACTCATTTAAATAACTCTGGTCATGTGTGCATGCTTTTGTATTTCTCATTGAATATAGAAAGCTCAGTAATCACATGACCAGTGTCAGAATCAATCTATCACAGTCCGATGATTTATCCTGTAACAATAATGATACCTTGACCAATAGAAATGGTGTCGGAGTAAATCTATCACAGTCAGATGATTTATCTTGTACCAATAATGGTACTTTGGCCAATATACATAGTGTGAGAGTCAATCTATCACAGTCAGATGATTTATCCTGTAACAATAATGATACTGTGACCTATAGACATACTGTCAGAGTCAATATATCACAGTCAGATGATTTATCCTGTAACAATAAGGATACTGTGACCTATAGACATAGTGTCAGAGTCAATCTATCACAGTCAGATGATTTATCCTGTAACAAAAATGGTACTGTGGCCTATAGACGTGGTGTCAGAGTCAATCTATCACAGTCAGATGATTTATCCCGTAATAATAATGATACTGTGACCTATAGACATGGTGTCAGAGTCAATCTATCACAGTCAGATGATTTATCCCGTAACAATAATGATACTGTGACCTATAGACATGGTGTCAGAGTCAATCTATCACAGTCAGATGATTTATCCTGTAACAATAATGATGCCTTGATCATAAGAAATGGCGTCAGAGTAAACCTATTACAGTCAGATGATTTATCCTGTACCACCAGTGGTACTGTGGCCAATAGACATAGTGTCAGAGTCAATCTAATACAGTCAGATGATATCTCCTGTAACAATAATGATACTGTGACCTATAGACATGATGTCAGAGTTAATCTATCACAGTCAGATGATTTATCCTGTAACAATAATGATACTGTCACCTATAGACATGATGTCAGAGACAACCTATCACATTCAGATGATTTATCTTGTACCAGAAATGATACTATGACCAATAGAAATGGTGTCAGGGTAAATCTATCACAATCAGATGATTTATCTTGTACCAATAATGGTACTTTGGCCAATATACATACTGTCAGAGTCAATCTATCACTTTCAGATGATTTATCCTGTAACATGATACTGTGACCTATAGACATACTGTCAGAGTCAATCTATCACAGTCAGATGATTTATCCTGTAACAATAATGATACTTTGACCTAAAGACATAGTGTCAGAATCAATCTATCACAGTCAGATGATTTTTCCTGTAATAATAAGGATACTGTGGCCTAAAGACATAGTGTCAGAGTCAATCTATAACTGTCAGATGATTTATCCTGTAACAATAAGGATACTGTGACCTATAGACATAGTGTCAGAGTCAATCTATCACAGTCAGATGATTTATCCTGTAACAAAAATGGTACTGTGGCCTATAGACGTGGTGTCAGTGTCAATCTATCACAGTCAGATGATTTATCCTGTAACAATAATGATACTTTGAGCTATAGACATAGTGTCAGATTCAATCTATAACAGTCAGATGATTTATTCTGTAACAATAAGGATATTGTGACCTATAGACATAGTGTCAGAGTCAATCTATCACAGTCAGATGATTTATCCTGTAACAAAAATGGTACTGTGGCCTATAGACGTGGTGTCAGAGTCAATCTATCACAGTCAGATGATTTATCCCGTAATAATAATGATACTTTGACCTAAAGACATAGTGTCAGAGTCAATCTATCACAGTCAGCTGATTTTTCCTCTAACAATAAGGATACTGTGGCCTATAGACATAGTGTCAGAGTCAATCTATCACAGTCAGATGATTTATCCTGTACCACCAGTGGTACTGTGGCCAATAGACATAGTGTCAGAGTCAATCTAATACAGTCAGATGATATCTCCTGTAACAATAATGATACTGTGACCTATAGACATGATGTCAGAGTTAATCTATCACAGTCAGATGATTTATCCTGTAACAATAATGATACTGTCACCTATAGACATGATGTCAGAGACAACCTATCACAGTCAGATGATTTATCCTGTAACAATAATGATACTATGACCAATAGAAATGGTGTCAGGGTAAATCTATCACAATCAGATGATTTATCTTGTACCAATAATGGTACTTTGGCCAATATACATACTGTCAGAGTCAATCTATCACTTTCAGATGATTTATCCTGTAACATGATACTGTGACCTATAGACATACTGTCAGAGTCAATCTATCACAGTCAGATGATTTATCCTGTAACAATAATGATACTTTGACCTAAAGACATAGTGTCAGAATCAATCTATCACAGTCAGATGATTTTTCCTGTAATAATAAGGATACTGTGGCCTAAAGACATAGTGTCAGAGTCAATCTATAACTGTCAGATGATTTATCCTGTAACAATAAGGATACTGTGACCTATAGACATAGTGTCAGAATCAATCTATCACAGTCAGATGATTTATCCTGTAACAAAAATGGTACTGTGGCCTATAGACGTGGTGTCAGTGTCAATCTATCACAGTCAGATGATTTATCCTGTAACAATAATGATACTGTGAGCTATAGACATAGTGTCAGAGTCAATCTATAACAGTCAGATGATTTATTCTGTAACAATAAGGATATTGTGACCTATAGACATAGTGTCAGAGTCAATCTATCACAGTCAGATGATTTATCCTGTAACAAAAATGGTACTGTGGCCTATAGACGTGGTGTCAGAGTCAATCTATCACAGTCAGATGATTAATCCCGTAATAATAATGATACTTGGACCTAAAGACATAGTGTCAGAGTCAATCTATCACAGTCAGCTGATTTTTCCTGTAACAATAAGGATACTGTGGCCTATAGACATAGTGTCAGAGTCAATCTATCACAGTCAGATGATTTATCCTGTAACAATAATGATACCTTGACCAATAGAAATGGCGTCAGAGTAAATATATCACAGTCAGATGATTTATCCTGTACCACTAGTGGTACTGTGGCCAATAGACATAGTGTCAGAGTCAATCTATCACAGTCAGATGATATATCATTTAACAATAATGATACTGTGACCTATAGACATGGTGTCAGAGTCAATCTATCACAGTCAGATGATTTATCCTGTAACAATAATGATGCCTTGATCAAAAGAAATGGCGTCAGAGTAAACCTATTACAGTCAGATGATTTATCCTGTACCACCAGTGGTACTGTGGCCAATAGACATAGTGTCAGAGTCAATCTAATACAGTCAGATGATATCTCCTGTCAATCTATCACAGTCAGATGATTTATCCCGTAATAATAATGATACTTGGACCTAAAGACATAGTGTCAGAGTCAATCTATCACAGTCAGCTGATTTTTCCTGTAACAATAAGGATACTGTGGCCTATAGACATAGTGTCAGAGTCAATCTATCACAGTCAGATGATTTATCCTGTAACAATAATGATACCTTGACCAATAGAAATGGCGTCAGAGTAAATATATCACAGTCAGATGATTTATCCTGTACCACTAGTGGTACTGTGGCCTAAAGACATAGTGTCAGAGTCAATCTATAACTGTCAGATGATTTATCCTGTAACAATAAGGATACTGTGACCTATAGACATAGTGTCAGAATCAATCTATCACAGTCAGATGATTTATCCTGTAACAAAAATGGTACTGTGGCCTATAGACGTGGTGTCAGTGTCAATCTATCACAGTCAGATGATTTATCCTGTAACAATAATGATACTGTGAGCTATAGACATAGTGTCAGAGTCAATCTATAACAGTCAGATGATTTATTCTGTAACAATAAGGATATTGTGACCTATAGACATAGTGTCAGAGTCAATCTATCACAGTCAGATGATTTATCCTGTAACAAAAATGGTACTGTGGCCTATAGACGTGGTGTCAGAGTCAATCTATCACAGTCAGATGATTAATCCCGTAATAATAATGATACTTGGACCTAAAGACATAGTGTCAGAGTCAATCTATCACAGTCAGCTGATTTTTCCTGTAACAATAAGGATACTGTGGCCTATAGACATAGTGTCAGAGTCAATCTATCACAGTCAGATGATTTATCCTGTAACAATAATGATACCTTGACCAATAGAAATGGCGTCAGAGTAAATATATCACAGTCAGATGATTTATCCTGTACCACTAGTGGTACTGTGGCCAATAGACATAGTGTCAGAGTCAATCTATCACAGTCAGATGATATATCATTTAACAATAATGATACTGTGACCTATAGACATGGTGTCAGAGTCAATCTATCACAGTCAGATGATTTATCCTGTAACAATAATGATGCCTTGATCAAAAGAAATGGCGTCAGAGTAAACCTATTACAGTCAGATGATTTATCCTGTACCACCAGTGGTACTGTGGCCAATAGACATAGTGTCAGAGTCAATCTAATACAGTCAGATGATATCTCCTGTCAATCTATCACAGTCAGATGATTTATCCCGTAATAATAATGATACTTGGACCTAAAGACATAGTGTCAGAGTCAATCTATCACAGTCAGCTGATTTTTCCTGTAACAATAAGGATACTGTGGCCTATAGACATAGTGTCAGAGTCAATCTATCACAGTCAGATGATTTATCCTGTAACAATAATGATACCTTGACCAATAGAAATGGCGTCAGAGTAAATATATCACAGTCAGATGATTTATCCTGTACCACTAGTGGTACTGTGGCCAATAGACATAGTGTCAGAGTCAATCTATCACAGTCAGATGATATATCATTTAACAATAATGATACTGTGACCTATAGACATGGTGTCAGAGTCAATCTATCACAGTCAGATGATTTATCCTGAAACAATAATGATGCCTTGATCAAAAGAAATGGCGTCAGAGTAAACCTATTACAGTCAGATGATTTATCCTGTACCACCAGTGGTACTGTGGCCAATAGACATAGTGTCAGAGTCAATCTAATACAGTCAGATGATATCTCCTGTAACAATAATGATACTGTGACCTATAGACATGATGTCAGAGTTAATCTATCACAGTCAGATGATTTATCCTGTAACAATAATGATACTGTCACCTATAGACATGATGTCAGAGACAACCTATCACAGTCAGATGATTTATCCTGTAACAATAATGATACTATGACCAATAGAAATGGTGTCAGGGTAAATCTATCACAATCAGATGATTTATCTTGTACCAATAATGGTACTTTGGCCAATATACATACTGTCAGAGTCAATCTATCACTTTCAGATGATTTATCCTGTAACATGATACTGTGACCTATAGACATACTGTCAGAGTCAATCTATCACAGTCAGATGATTTATCCTGTAACCATTATGATACTTTGACCTAAAGACATAGTGTCAGAATCAATCTATCACAGTCAGATGATTTTTCCTGTAATAATAAGGATACTGTGGCCTAAAGACATAGTGTCAGAGTCAATCTATAACTGTCAGATGATTTATCCTGTAACAATAAGGATACTGTGACCTATAGACATAGTGTCAGAGTCAATCTATCACAGTCAGATGATTTATCCTGTAACAAAAATGGTACTGTGGCCTATAGACGTGGTGTCAGTGTCAATCTATCACAGTCAGATGATTTATCCTGTAACAATAATGATACTTTGAGCTATAGACATAGTGTCAGAGTCAATCTATAACAGTCAGATGATTTATTCTGTAACAATAAGGATATTGTGACCTATAGACATAGTGTCAGAGTCAATCTATCACAGTCAGATGATTTATCCTGTAACAAAAATGGTCCTGTGGCCTATAGACGTGGTGTCAGAGTCAATCTATCACAGTCAGATGATTTATCCCGTAATAATAATGATACTTTGACCTAAAGACATAGTGTCAGAGTCAATCTATCACAGTCAGCTGATTTTTCCTGTAACAATAAGGATACTGTGGCCTATAGACATAGTGTCAGAGTCAATCTATCACAGTCAGATGATTTATCCTGTAACAATAATGATACCTTGACCAATAGAAATGGCGTCAGAGTAAATCTATCACAGTCAGATGATTTATCCTGTACTACTAGTGGTACTGTGGCCAACATACATAGTGTCAGAGTCAATCTATCACAGTCAGATGATATATCCTGTAACAATAATGATACTGTGACCTATAAACATGGTGTCAGAGTTAATCTATCACAGTCAGATGTTTTATCCTGTAACAATAATGATGCTGTCACCTACACAGATGATGTCAGAGACAATCTATCACAGTCAAATGATTTATCATATAACACTAATGATACTGTGACCTATAGACATAGTGTCAGAATCAATCTATCACAGTCCGATGATTTATCCTGTAACAATAATGATACCTTGACCAATAGAAATGGTGTCAGAGTCAATCTATCACAGTCAGATGATTTATCCCGTAATAATAATGATACTGTGACCTATAGACATGGTGTCAGACTCAATCCATCACAGTCAGATTATTTATCCCGTAACAATAATGATACTGTGACCTATATACATGGTGTCAGAGTCAATCTATCACAGTCAGATGATTTATCCTGTACCACTAGTGGTACTGTGGCCAATATACATAGTGTCAGAGTCAATCAATCACAGTCAGATGATTAATCCTGTAACTGTAATGATACTGTCACCTATAGACATGATGTCAGAGTCAATCTATCACAGTCAGACGATTTATCCTGTAACAATGATGATAATGTGACCCATAGACATAGTTGTCAGAATCAATCTATCACAGTCAGATGATTTATCCTGTAACAATAATGATACTTTGACCTATAGACATAGTGTCAGAGTCAATCTATCGCAGTCAGATGATTTATCCTGTAACAAAAATGGTACTGTGGCCTATAGACATGGTGTCATAGTCAATCCATCACAATCAGATGATTTATCCTGTAACAAAAATGGCACTGTGGCCTATAGACGTGGTGTCAGAGTCAATCTATCACAGTCAGGTGATTTATCCTGTAGCAATAATGGTACTGTGGCCTATAGACATAGTGTCAGAGTCAATTTATCACAGTCAGATGATTTATCCCGTAATAATAATGAAACTGTGACCTATAGACATGGTGTAAGAGTCAATCTATCACAGTCAGATGATTTATTCTGTTAACAATAATGATACCTTGAACAAAAGAAAAGGCGTCAGAGTAAAAATATCACAGTCAGATGATTTATCCTGTACCACTAGTGGTACTGTGGCCAATAGACATAGTGTCAGAGTCAATCTATCACAGTCAGATGATATATCATTTAACAATAATGATACTGTGACCTATAGACATGGCGACAGAGTCAATCTATCACAGTCATATGATTTATCATGTAACAATAATGATGCTGTCACCTATAGACATGATGTCAGAGTCAATCTATCACAGTCAGATGATTTATCCTATAACAGTAATGATACCTTGACCAATAGAAATGGCGTCAGAGTAAATCTGTCACAGTCAGATGATTTATCCTGTACCACTAGTGGTACTGTGGCCAATAGACATAGTGTCAGAGTCAATCAATCACAGTCAGATGATTTATCCTGTAACTGTAATGATACTGTCACCTATAGACGTGATGTCAGAGTCAATCTATCACAGTCAGACGATTTATCCTGTAACAATGATGATAATGTGACCCATAGACATAGTTGTCAGAATCAATCTATCACAGTCAGATGATTTATCCTGTAACAATAATGATACTTTGACCTATAGACATAGTGTCAGAGTCAATCTATCGCAGTCAGATGATTTATCCTGTAACAAAAATGGTACTGTGGCCTATAGACATGGTGTCATAGTCAATCCATCACAATCAGATGATTTATCCTGTAACAAAAATGGCACTGTGGCCTATAGACGTGGTGTCAGAGTCAATCTATCACAGTCAGGTGATTTATCCTGTAGCAATAATGGTACTGTGGCCTATAGACATAGTGTCAGAGTCAATTTATCACAGTCAGATGATTTATCCCGTAATAATAATGAAACTGTGACCTATAGACATGGTGTAAGAGTCAATCTATCACAGTCAGATGATTTATCCCGTATGAATAATGATACTGTGACCTATAGACATGGTGTGAGAGTCAATCTATCACAGTCAGATGATTTATTCTGTTAACAATAATGATACCTTGAACAAAAGAAAAGGCGTCAGAGTAAATATATCACAGTCAGATGATTTATCCTGTACCACTAGTGGTACTGTGGCCAATAGACATGGTGTCAGAGTCAATCTATCACAGTCAGATGATATATCATTTAACAATAATGATACTGTGACCTATAGACATGGCGTCAGAGTCAATCTATCACAGTCATATGATTTATCATGTAACAATAATGATACTGTCACCTATAGACATGATGTCAGAGACAATCTATCAGTCATATGATTTATCCTGTAACAATAATGATACTGTGACCTATAGACATAGTGTCAGAATCAATCTATCACAGTCCGATGATTTATCCTGTAACAATAATGATACCTTGACCAATAGAAATGGTGTCAGAGTAAATCTATCACAGTCAGATGATTTATCTTGTACCAAAAATGGTACTTTGGCCAATATACATAGTATGAGAGTCAATCTATCACAGTCAGATGATTTATCCTGTAACAATAATGATACTGTGACCTATAGACATACTGTCAGAGTCAATATATCACAGTCAGATGATTTATCCTGTAACAATAAGGATACTGTGACCTATAGACATAGTGTCAGAGTCAATCAATCACAGTCTGATGATTTATCCTGTAACTGTAATGATACTGTCACCTATAGACGTGATGTCAGAGTCAATCTATCACAGTCAGACGATTTATCCTGTAACAATGATGATAATGTGACCCATAGACATAGTTGTCAGAATCAATCTATCACAGTCAGATGATTTATCCTGTAACAATAATGATACTTTGACCTATAGACATAGTGTCAGAGTCAATCTATCGCAGTCAGATGATTTATCCTGTAACAAAAATGGTACTGTGGCCTATAGACATGGTGTCATAGTCAATCCATCACAATCAGATGATTTATCCTGTAACAAAAATGGCACTGTGGCCTATAGACGTGGTGTCAGAGTCAATCTATCACAGTCAGGTGATTTATCCTGTAGCAATAATGGTACTGTGGCCTATAGACATAGTGTCAGAGTCAATTTATCACAGTCAGATGATTTATCCCGTAATAATAATGAAACTGTGACCTATAGACATGGTGTAAGAGTCAATCTATCACAGTCAGATGATTTATCCCGTATGAATAATGATACTGTGACCTATAGACATGGTGTCAGAGTCAATCTATCACAGTCAGATGATTTATTCTGTTAACAATAATGATACCTTGAACAAAAGAAAAGGCGTCAGAGTAAATATATCACAGTCAGATGATTTATCCTGTACCACTAGTGGTACTGTGGCCAATAGACATGGTGTCAGAGTCAATCTATCACAGTCAGATGATATATCATTTAACAATAATGATACTGTGACCTATAGACATGGCGTCAGAGTCAATCTATCACAGTCATATGATTTATCATGTAACAATAATGATACTGTCACCTATAGACATGATGTCAGAGACAATCTATCAGTCATATGATTTATCCTGTAACAATAATGATACTGTGACCTATAGACATAGTGTCAGAATCAATCTATCACAGTCCGATGATTTATCCTGTAACAATAATGATACCTTGAACAATAGAAATGGTGTCAGAGTAAATCTATCACAGTCAGATGATTTATCTTGTACCAAAAATGGTACTTTGGCCAATATACATAGTGTGAGAGTCAATCTATCACAGTCAGATGATTTATCCTGTAACAATAATGATACTGTGACCTATAGACATACTGTCAGAGTCAATATATCACAGTCAGATGATTTATCCTGTAACAATAAGGATACTGTGACCTATAGACATACTGTCAGAGTCAATCTATCACAGTCAGATGATTTATCCTGTAACAAAAATGGTACTTTGGCCTATAGACTTGGTGTCAGAGTCAATCTATCACAGTCAGATGATTTATCCCGTAATAATAATGATACTGTGACCTATAGAAATGGTGTCAGAGTCAATCTATCACAGTCAGATGATTTATCCTGTAACAATAATGATACTGTGACCTATAGACATAGTGTCAGAATCAATATATCACAGTCCGATGATTTTTCCTGTAACAATAATGATACCTTGACCAATAAAATGGTGTCAGAGTAAATCTATCACAGTCAGATGATTTATCTTGTACCAATAATGGTACTTTGGCCAATATACATAGTGTGAGAGTCAATCTATCACAGTCAGATGATTTATCCTGTAACAATAATGATACTGTGACCTATAGACATACTGTCAGAGTCAATATATCACAGTCAGATGATTTATCCTGTAAGAATAATGATTCTTTGACCTATAGACATAGTGTCAGAGTCAATCTATCACTGTCAGATGATTTATCCTGTAACAAAAATGGTACTGTGGCCTATAGACGTGGTGTCAGAGTCAATCTATCACAGTCAGATGATTTATCCCGTAATAATAATGATACTGTGACCTATAGACATGGTGTCAGAGTCAATATATCACAGTCAGATGATTTATCCCGTATCAATAATGATACTGTGACCTATAGACATGGTGTCAGAGTCAATCTATCACAGTCAGATGATTTATCCTGTAACAATAATGATACCTTGAACAAAAGAAAAGGCGTCAGAGTAAATATATCACATTCAGATGATTTATCCTGTGCCACTAGTGGTACTGAGGCCAATAGACATAGTGTCAGAGTCAATCTATCACAGTCAGATGATATATCATGTAACAATAATGACACTGTGACCTATAGACATGGCGTCAGAGTCAATCTATCACAGTCAGATGATTTATCTTGTAACAATAATGATACTGTGACCTATAGACATACTGTCAGAGTCAATATATCACAGTCAGATGATTTATCCTGTAACAATAAGGATACTGTGACCTATAGACATAGTGTCAGAATCAATCTATCACAGTCAGATGATTTATCCTGTAACAAAAATGGTACTGTGGCCTATAGACTTGGTGTCAGAGTCAATCTATCACAGTCAGATGATTTATCCCGTAATAATAATGATACTGTGACCTATAGACATGGTGTCAGAGTCAATCTATCACAGTCAGATGATTTCTCCTGTAACAATAATGATACTGTGACCTATAGACATAGTGTCAGAATCAATCTATCACAGTCTGATGATTTATCCTGTAACAATAATGATACCTTGACCAATAGAAATGGTGTCGGAGTAAATCTATCACAGTCAGATGATTTATCTTGTACCAATAATGGTACTTTGGCCAATATACATAGTGTGAGAGTCAATCTATCACAGTCAGATGATTTATCCTGTAACAATAATGATACTGTGACCTATAGACAGACTGTCAGAGTCAATATATCACAGTCAGATGATTTATCCTGTAACAATAAGGATACTGTGACCTATAGACATAGTGTCAAAGTCAATCTATCACAGTCAGATGATTTATCCTGTAACAAAAATGGTACTGTGGCCTATAGACGTGGTGTCAGAGTCAATCTATCACAGTCAGATGATTTATCCCGTAATAATAATGATACTGTGACCTATAGACATGGTGTCAGAGTCAATCTATCACAGTCAGATGATTTATCCCGTAACAATAATGATACTGTGACCTATAGACATGGTGTCAGAGTCAATCTATCACAGTCAGATGATTTATCCTGTAACAATAATGAGGCCTTGATCAAAAGAAATGGCGTCAGAGTAAACCTATTACAGTCAGATGATTTATCCTGTACCACCAGTGGTACTGTGGCCAATAGACATAGTGTCAGAGTCAATCTAATACAGTCAGATGATATCTCCTGTAACAATAATGATACTGTGACCTATAGACATGATGTCAGAGTTAATCTATCACAGTCAGATGATTTATCCTGTAACAATAATGATACTGTCACCTATAGACATGATGTCAGAGACAACCTATCACAGTCAGATGATTTATCCTGTAACAATAATGATACTATGACCAATAGAAATGGTGTCAGGGTAAATCTATCACAATCAGATGATTTATCTTGTACCAATAATGGTACTTTGGCCAATATACATACTGTCAGAGTCAATCTATCACTTTCAGATGATTTATCCTGTAACATGATACTGTGACCTATAGACATACTGTCAGAGTCAATCTATCACAGTCAGATGATTTATCCTGTAACAATAATGATACTTTGACCTAAAGACATAGTGTCAGAATCAATCTATCACAGTCAGATGATTTTTCCTGTAATAATAAGGATACTGTGGCCAAAAGACATAGTGTCAGAGTCATCTATAACTGTCAGATGATTTATCCTGTAACAATAAGGATACTGTGACCTATAGACATAGTGTCAGAGTCAATCTATCACAGTCAGATGATTTATCCTGTAACAAAAATGGTACTGTGGCCTATAGACGTGGTGTCAGTGTCAATCTATCACAGTCAGATGATTTATCCTGTAACAATAATGATACTTTGAGCTATAGACATAGTGTCAGAGTCAATCTATAACAGTCAGATGATTTATTCTGTAACAATAAGGATATTGTGACCTATAGACATAGTGTCAGAGTCAATCTATCACAGTCAGATGATTTATCCTGTAACAAAAATGGTACTGTGGCCTATAGACGTGGTGTCAGAGTCAATCTATCACAGTCAGATGATTTATCCCGTAATAATAATGATACTTTGACCTAAAGACATAGTGTCAGAGTCAATCTATCACAGTCAGCTGATTTTTCCTGTAACAATAAGGATACTGTGGCCTATAGACATAGTGTCAGAGTCAATTTATCACAGTCAGATGATTTATCCTGTAACAATAATGATACCTTGACCAATAGAAATAGCGTCAGAGTAAATCTATCACAGTCAGATGATTTATCCTGTACTACTAGTGGTACTGTGGCCAACATACATAGTGTCAGAGTCAATCTATCACAGTCAGATGATATATCCTGTAACAATAATGATACTGTGACCTATAAACATGGTGTCAGAGTTAATCTATCACAGTCAGATGATTTATCCTGTAACAATAATGATGCTGTCACCTACACAGATGATGTCAGAGACAATCTATCACAGTCAAATGATTTATCATATAACACTAATGATACTGTGACCTATAGACATAGTGTCAGAATCAATCTATCACAGTCCGATGATTTATCCTGTAACAATAATGATACCTTGGCCAATAGAAATGGTGTCAGAGTCAATCTATCACAGTCAGATGATTTATCCCGTAATAATAATGATACTGTGACCTATAGACATGGTGTCAGACTCAATCCATCACAGTCAGATTATTTATCCCGTAACAATAATGATACTGTGACCTATATACATGGTGTCAGAGTCAATCTATCACAGTCAGATGATTTATCCTATAACAGTAATGATACCTTGACCAATAGAAATGGCGTCAGAGTAAATCTGTCACAGTCAGATGATTTATCCTGTACCACTAGTGGTACTGTGACCTATAGACATGATGTCAGAGTTAATCTATCACAGTCAGATGATTTATCCTGTTACAATAATGATACTGTCACCTATAGACATGATGTCAGAGACAACCTATCACAGTCAGATGATTTATCCTGTAACAATAATGATACTATGACCAATAGAAATGGTGTCAGGGTAAATCTATCACAATCAGATGATTTATCTTGTACCAATAATGGTACTTTGGCCAATATACATACTGTCAGAGTCAATCTATCACTTTCAGATGATTTATCCTGTAACATGATACTGTGACCTATAGACATACTTTCAGAGTCAATCTATCACAGTCAGATGATTTATCCTGTAACAATAATGATACTTTGACCTAAAGACATAGTGTCAGAATCAATCTATCACAGTCAGATGATTTTTCCTGTAATAATAAGGATACTGTGGCCTAAAGACATAGTGTCAGAGTCAATCTATAACTGTCAGATGATTTATCCTGTAACAATAAGGATACTGTGACCTATAGACATAGTGTCAGAGTCAATCTATCACAGTCAGATGATTTATCCTGTAACAAAAATGGTACTGTGGCCTATAGACGTGGTGTCAGTGTCAATCTATCACAGTCAGATGATTTATCCTGTAACAATAATGATACTTTGAGCTATAGACATAGTGTCAGAGTCAATCTATAACAGTCAGATGATTTATTCTGTAACAATAAGGATATTGTGACCTATAGACATAGTGTCAGAGTCAATCTATCACAGTCAGATGATTTATCATGTAACAAAAATGGTACTGTGGCCTATAGACGTGGTGTCAGAGTCAATCTATCACAGTCAGATGATTTATCCCGTAATAATAATGATACTTTGACCTAAAGACATAGTGTCAGAGTCAATCTATCACAGTCAGCTGATTTTTCCTGTAACAATAAGGATACTGTGGCCTATAGACATAGTGTCAGAGTCAATCTATCACAGTCAGATGATTTATCCTGTAACAATAATGATACCTTGACCAATAGAAATGGCGTCAGAGTAAATCTATCACAGTCAGATGATTTATCCTGTACTACTAGTGGTACTGTGGCCAACATACATAGTGTCAGAGTCAATCTATCACAGTCAGATGATATATCCTGTAACAATAATGATACTGTGACCTATAAACATGGTGTCAGAGTTAATCTATCACAGTCAGATGATTTATCCTGTAACAATAATGATGCTGTCACCTACACAGATGATGTCAGAGACAATCTATCACAGTCAAATGATTTATCATATAACACTAATGATACTGTGACCTATAGACATAGTGTCAGAATCAATCTATCACAGTCCGATGATTTATCCTGTAACAATAATGATACCTTGACCAATAGAAATGGTGTCAGAGTCAATCTATCACAGTCAGATGATTTATCCCGTAATAATAATGATACTGTGACCTATAGACATGGTGTCAGACTCAATCCATCACAGTCAGATTATTTATCCCGTAACAATAATGATACTGTGACCTATATACATGGTGTCAGAGTCAATCTATCACAGTCAGATGATTTATCCTATAACAGTAATGATACATTGACCAATAGAAATGGCGTCAGAGTAAATCTGTCACAGTCAGATGATTTATCCTGTACCACTAGTGGTACTGTGGCCAATAGACATAGTGTCAGAGTCAATCAATCACAGTCAGATGATTTATCCTGTAACTGTAATGATACTGTCACCTATAGACATGATGTCAGAGTCAATCTATCACAGTCAGACGATTTATCCTGTAACAATGATGATAATGTGACCCATAGACATAGTTGTTAGAATCAATCTATCACAGTCAGATGATTTATCCTGTAACAATAATGATACTTTGACCTATAGACATAGTGTCAGAGTCAATCTATCGCAGTCAGATGATTTATCCTGTAACAAAAATGGTACTGTGGCCTATAGACATGGTGTCATAGTCAATCCATCACAATCAGATGATTTATCCTGTAACAAAAATGGCACTGTGGCCTATAGACGTGGTGTCAGAGTCAATCTATCACAGTCAGGTGATTTATCCTGTAGCAATAATGGTACTGTGGCCTATAGACATAGTGTCAGAGTCAATTTATCACAGTCAGATGATTTATCCCGTAATAATAATGAAACTGTGACTTATAGACATGGTGTAAGAGTCAATCTATCACAGTCAGATGATTTATCCCGTATGAATAATGATACTGTGACCTATAGACATGGTGTCAGAGTCAATCTATCACAGTCAGATGATTTATTCTGTTAACAATAATGATACCTTGAACAAAAGAAAAGGCGTCAGAGTAAATATATCACAGTCAGATGATTTATCCTGTACCACTAGTGGTACTGTGGCCAATAGACATAGTGTCAGAGTCAATCTATCACAGTCAGATGATATATCATTTAACAATAATGATACTGTGACCTATAGACATGGCGACAGAGTCAATCTATCACAGTCATATGATTTATCATGTAACAATAATGATGCTGTCACCTATAGACATGATGTCAGAGTCAATCTATCACAGTCAGATGATTTATCCTATAACAGTAATGATACCTTGACCAATAGAAATGGCGTCAGAGTAAATCTATCACAGTCAGATGATTTATCTTGTACCAAAAATGGTACTTTGGCCAATATACATAGTGTGAGAGTCAATCTATCACAGTCAGATGATTTATCCTGTAACAATAATGATACTGTGACCTATAGACATACTGTCAGAGTCAATATATCACAGTCAGATGATTTATCCTGTAACAATAAGGATACTGTGACCTATAGACATACTGTCAGAGTCAATCTATCACAGTCAGATGATTTATCCTGTAACAAAAATGGTACTTTGGCCTATAGACTTGGTGTCAGAGTCAATCTATCACAGTCAGATCATTTATCCCGTAATAATAATGATACTGTGACCTATAGAAATGGTGGCAGAGTCAATCTATCACAGTCAGATGATTTATCCTGTAACAATAATGGTACTTTGGCCAATATACATAGTGTGAGAGTCAATCTATCACAGTCAGATGATTTATCCTGTAACAATAATGATACTGTGACCTATAGACATAGTGTCAGAGTCAATATATCACAGTCAGATGATTTATCCTGTAACAATAATGATACTGTGACCTATAGACATAGTGTCAGAGTCAATCTATCACTGTCAGATGATTTATCCTGTAACAAAAATGGTACTGTGGCCAATAGACGTGGTGTCAGAGTCAATCTATCACAGACAGATGATTTATCCCGTAATAATAATGATACTGTGACCTATAGACATGGTGTCAGAGTCAATCTATCACAGTCAGATGATTTATCCCGTATCAATAATGATACTGTGACCTATAGACATGGTGTCAGAGTCAATCTATCACAGTCAGATGATTTATCCTGTAACAATAATGATACCTTGAACAAAAGAAAAGGCGTCAGAGTAAATATATCACATTCAGATGATTTATCCTGTGCCACTAGTGGTACTGAGGCCAATAGACATAGTGTCAGAGTCAATCTATCACAGTCAGATGATATATCATGTAACAATAATGACACTGTGACCTATAGACATGGCGTCAGAGTCAATATATCACAGTCAGATGATTTATCCTGTAACAATAAGGATACTGTGTCCTATAGACATAGTGTCAGAATCAATCTATCACAGTCAGATGATTTATCCTGTAACAAAAATGGTACTGTGGCCTATAGACTTGGTGTCAGAGTCAATCTATCACAGTCAGATGATTTATCCCGTAATAATAATGATACTGTGACCTATAGACATGGTGTCAGAGTCAATCTATCACAGTCAGATGATTTCTCCTGTAACAATAATGATACTGTGACCTATAGACATAGTGTCAGAATCAATCTATCACAGTCCGATGATTTATCCTGTAACAATAATGATACCTTGACCAATAGAAATGGTGTCAGAGTCAATCTATCACAGTCAGATGATTTCTCCTGTAACAATAATGGTACTTTGGCCAATATAAATAGTGTGAGAGTCAATCTATCACAGTCAGATGATTTATCCTGTAACAATAATGATACTGTGACCTATAGACATACTGTCAGAGTCAATATCTCACAGTCAGATGATTTATCCTGTAACAATAAGGATACCGTGAGCTATAGACATGGTGTCGAGTCAATCTATCACAGTCCGATGATTTATCCTGTAACAATAATGATGCCTTGATCAAAAGAAATGGCGTCAGAGTAAACCTATAACAGTCAGATGATTTATCCTGTAATACCAGTGGTACTGTGGCCAATAGACATAGTGTCAGAGTCAATCTATTACAGTCAGATGATATGTCCTGTAACAATAATGATACTGTGACCTATAGACATGATGTCAAAGTTAATCTATCACAGTCATGTGATTTATCCTGTAACAATAATTATACTCTCACCTATAGACATGATATCAGACACAATCTATCACAGTCAGATGATTTATCCTGTAACAATAATCATACTATGACCAATAGAAATGGTGTCAGAGTAAATTTATCACAGTCAGATGTTTTATCTTGTACCAATAATGGTACTTTGGCCAATATACATAGTGTCAGAGTCAATCTATCACTGTCAGATGATTTATCCTGTAACAATAATGATACTGTGACCTATAGACATACCGTCAGAATCAATCTATCACATTCAGATGACTTATCCTATAACAATAATGATACTTTGACCTAAAGACATAGTGTCAGAATCAATCTATCACAGTCAGATGATTTTTCCTGTAATAATAAGGATACTATGGCCTAAAGACATAGTGTCAGAGTCAATCTATAACAGTCAGATGATTTATCCTGTAACAATAAGGATGCTGTGACCTATAGACATAGTGTCAGAGTCAATCTATCACAGTCAGATGATTTATCCTGTAACAAAAATGGTACTGTGGCCTATAGACGTCGTGTCAGTGTCAATCTATCACAGTCAGATGATTTATCCCGTAATACTAATGATACTTTGACCTAAAGACATAGTTTCAGAATCAATCTATCACAGTCAGATGATTTATCTTGTAACAATAATGATACTGTGACCTATAGACATAGTGTCAGAGTCAATCTATCACAGTCTGATGATTTATCCTATAACAATAATGATACTGTGACCTATAGACAGAGTGTCAGAATCAATCTATCACAGTCAGATGATTTATCTTGTAACAATAATGATACTGTGACCTATAGACATAGTGTCAGAGTCAATCTATCACAGTCCGATGATTTATCCTGTAACAATAAGGATACTGTGACCTATAGACATAGTGTCAGAGTCAATCTGTCACAGTCAGATGATTTATCCAGTAACAAAAATGGTACTGTGGCCTATAGACATAGTGTCAGAGTCAATCTATCACAGTCAGATGATTTATCCTGTAACAAAAATGGTACTGTGGCCTATAGACGTGGTGTCAGTGTCAATCTATCACAGTCAGATGATTTATGCCGTAATAATAATGATACTTTGACCTATTGACATAGTGTCAGAATCAATTTATCACAGTCAGATGATTTTTCCTGTAACAATAATGATACTGTCACCTATAGACATGATGTCAGAGTCAATCTATTACAGTCAGATGATTTATCCTGTAACAATAATGATACTGTGACCTATAGACATAGTGTCAGAATCAATCTATCACAGTCAGATGATTTATCTTGTAACAATAATGATACTGTGACCTATAGACATAGTGCCAGAGTCAATCTATCACAGTCCGATGATTTATCCTATAACAATAATAATACTGTGACCTATAGACATGGTGTCAGAGTCAATCTATCACAGTCAGATGATATATCCTGTAACAATAATGATACCTTGACCAAAATAAATGGCGTCAGAGTAAATATATCACAGTCAGATGATTTATCCTGTACCGTTAGTGGTACTGTGGCCAATAGCCATAGTGTCAGAGTCAATCTATCACAGTCAGGTGATATATCCTGTAACAATAATGATACTGTGACCTATAAACATGGTGTCAGAGTTAATCTATCACAGTCAGATGATTTTTAATGTAACAATAATGATACTGTCACCTACACACATGATGTCAGAGACAATCTATCACAGTCAGATGATTTATCATATAACATTAATGATACTGTGATCTATAGACATAGTGTCAGAATCAATCTATCACAGTTCGATGATTTATCCTGTAACAATAATGATACCTTGACCAATAGAAATGATGTCAGAGTAAATTTATCACAGTCAGATGATTTATCCCGTAATAATAATGATACTGTGACCTATAGACATGGTGTCAGAGTCAATCTATCACAGTCAGATTATTTATCCCGTAACAATAATGATACTGTGGCCTATATACATGGTGTCAGAGTCAATCTATCACAGTCAGATGATTTATCCTATAACAATAATGATACCTTGACCAAAGGAAATGGCGTCAGAGTAAATCTGTCACAGTCAGATGATTTATCCTGTACCACTAGTGGTACTGTGGCCAATAGACATAGTGTCAGAGTCAATCTATCACAGTCAGATGATTTATCCTGTAACAATATAGATAGTGTGACCACCTATAGACATACTGTCAGAGTCAATCTATCACAGTCCGATGATTTATCCTGTAACAATAATGATACCTTGACCAATAGAAATGGTATCAGAGTAAATCTGTTACAGTCAGATGATTTATCTTGTACCAATAATGGTACTTTGGCCAATATACATAGTGTCAGAGTCAATCTATCACAGTCAGATGATGTATCATGTAACAATAATGATACTGTGACCTATAGACGTGGTGTCAGAGTCAATCTATCACACTCATATGATTTATCCTGTAACAAAAATAATACTGTGACCTATAGACATAGTGTCAGAATCAATCTATCACAGTCCGATGATTTATCCTGTAACAATAATGATACCTTGACCAATAGAAATGGTGTCAGAGTAAATCTGTTACAGTCAGATGATTTATCTTGTACCAATAATGGTACTTTGGCCAATATACATAGTGTCAGAGTCAATCTATCACAGTCAGATGATTTATCCTGTAACAATAATGATACTGTGACCTATAGACATACTGTCAGAGTCAATCTATCACAGTCAGATGATTTATCCTGTACCAATAAGGATACTGTGACCTATAGACATAGTGTCAGAGTCAATCTATCAAAGTCAGATAACAAAAATGTACTGTGGCCTATAGACGTGGTGTCAGAGTCAATCTATCACAGTCAGATGATTTATCCCGTAATAATCGTGATACTGTGACCTATAGACATGGTGTCAGAATCAATCTATCACAGTCCGATGATTTATCCTGTAACAATAATGATACCTTGACCAATAGAAATGGTGTCAGAGTAAATCTATCACAGTCAGATGATTTATCCTGTAACAATAATGATACTGTGACCTATAGACATACTGTCATAGTCAATCGATCACAGTCAGATAATTTATCCTGTAACAATAATGATACTGTGACCTATAGACATAGGGTCAGAATCAATTTATCACAGTCAGATGATTTATCTTGTAACAATAATGATACTGTGACCTATAGACATAGTGTCAGAGTCATTCTATCACAGTCCGATGATTTATCCTATAACAATAATGATACTGTGACCTATAGACATGGTGTCAGAGTCAATCTATCACAGTCAGATGATTTATCCTGTAACAATAATGATACCTTGACCAAAAGAAATGGCGTCAGAGTCAATCTATCACAGTCAGATGATTTATCCTGTACCACTAGTGGTACAGCGGCCAATAGACATAGTGTCAGAGTCAATCTATCACAGTCAGATGATATATCCTGTAACAATAATGATAGTGTGACCTATAAACATGGTGTCAGAGTTAATCTATCACAGTCAGATGATTTATCCTGTAACGGTAATGATACTGTCACCTATAGACATGATGTCAGAGTCAATCAATCACAGTCAGACGATTTATCCTGTAACAATGATGATAATGTGACCCATAGACATAGTGTCAGAATCAATCTATCACAGTCAGATGATTTATCCTGTAACAATAATGATACTTTGACCTATAGACATAGTATCAGAGTCAATCTATCACAGTCAGATGATTTATCCTGTAACAAAAATGATACTGTGACCTATAGACATGGTGTCAGAGTCAATCTATCACAGTCACATTATTTATCCCGTAACAATAATGATACTGTGGCCTATATACATGGTGTCAGAGTCAATCTATCACAGTCAGATGATTTATCCTATAACAATAATGATACCTTGACCAAAAGAAATGGCGTCAGAGTAAATATATCACAGTCAGATGATTTATCCTGTACCACTAGTGGTACAGCGGCCAATAGACATAGTGTCAGAGTCAATCTATCACAGTCAGATGATTTATCCTGTAACAATAATGATAGTGTGACCTATAGACATGGTGTCAGAATCAATCTATCACAGTCAGATGATTTATCCTGTAACAATAATGATACTGTCACCTACACACATGATGTCAGAGACAATCTATCACAGTCAGATGATTTATCCTATAACACTAATGATACTGTGACCTATAGACATAGTGTCAGAAGCAATCTATCACAGTCCGATGATTTGTCCTGTATTAATAATGATACTTTGACCAATAGAAATGGTGTCAGAGTCAATCTATCACATTCAGATGATTTATCCCGTAATAATAATGATACTGTGACCTATAGACATGGTGTCAGAGTCAATCTATCACAGTCAGATTATTAATCCCGTAACAATAATGATACTGTGACCTATATACATGGTGTCAGAGTCAATCTATCACAGTCAGATGATTTATCCTGTAACAATAATGATACCTTGACCAATACAATTGGCGTCAGAGTAAATCTGTCACAGTCAGATGATTTATCCTGTACCACTAGTGCTTCTGTGGCCAATAAACATAGTGTCAGAGTCAATCTATCAAAGTCAGATGATTTTTCCTGTAACGGTAATGATACTGTCACCTATAGACATGATGTCAGAGTCAATCAATCACAGTCAGACGATTTATCCTGTAACAATGATGATAATGTGACCCATAGACATAGTTTTAGAATCAATCTATCACAGTCCGATGATTTATCCTGTAACAATAATGATACCTTGACCAATAGAAATGTTGTCAGAGTAAATCTATCACAGTCAGATGATTTATCCTGTAACAATCATGATACTGTGACCTATAGACATACTGTCATAGTCAATCTATCACAGTCAGATAATTTATCCTGTAACAATAATGATACTGTGACCTATAGACATAGGGTCAGAATCATTTTATCACAGTCAGATGATTTATCTTGTAACAATAATGATACTGTGACCTATATACATAGTGTCAGAGTCAATCTATCACAGTCCGATGATTTATCCTATAACAATAATGATACTGTGACCTATAGACATGGTGTCAGAGTCAATCTATCACAGTCAGATGATTTATCCTGTAACAATAATGATACCTTGACCAAAAGAAATGGCGTCAGAGTAAATATATCACAGTCAGATGATTTATCCTGTACCACTAGTGGTACAGCGGCCAATAGACATAGTGTCAGAGTCAATCTATCACAGTCAGATGATATATCCTGTAACAATAATGATAGTGTGACCTATAAACATGGCGTCAGAGTTAATCTATCACAGTCAGATGATTTATCCTGTAACAATAATGATACTGTCACCTACACACATGATGTCAGAGACAATCTATCACAGTCAGATGATTTATCCTATAACACTAATGATACTGTGACCTATAGACATAGTGTCAGAAGCAATCTATCACAGTCCGATGATTTGTCCTGTATTAATAATGATACTTTGACCAATAGAAATGGTGTCAGAGTCAATCTATCACAGTCAGATTATTAATCCCGTAACAATAATGATACTGTGACCTATATACATGGTGTCAGAGTCAATCTATCACAGTCAGATGATTTATCCTGTAACAATAATGATACCTTGACCAATACAAATGGCGTCAGAGTAAATCTGTCACAGTCAGATGATTTATCCTGTACCACTAGTGCTTCTGTGGCCAATAAACATAGTGTCAGAGTCAATCTATCACAGTCATATGATTTATCCTGTAACGGTAATGATACTGTCACCTATAGACATGATGTCAGAGTCAATCAATCACAGTCAGACGATTTATCCTGTAACAATGATGATAATGTGACCCATAGACATAGTGTCAGAATCAATCTATCACAGTCAGATGATTTATCCTGTAACAATAATGATACTTTGACCTATAGACATAGTGTCAGAGTCAATCTATCACAGTCAGATGATTTATCCTGTAACAAAAATGGTACTGTGGCCTATAGATATGGTGTCTTAGTCAATCCATCACAATCAAATGATTTATTCTGTAACAAAAATGGCAATGTGGCCTATAGACGTGGTGTCATAGTCAATCTATTACAGTCATGTGATTTATCCTGTTGCAATAATGGTACTGTGGCCTATACACATAGTGTCAAAGTCAATTTATCACAGTCAGATGATTTATCCCGTAATAATAATGAAACTGTGACCAATAGACATGGTGTAAGAGTCAATCTATCACAGTCAGATGATTTATCCCGTAACAATAATGACACAGTGACCTATAGACATGGTGTCAGAGTCAATCTATCACAGTCAGATGATTTATCCTGTAACAATAATGATACCTTGACCAAAAGAAAAGGCGTCAGAGTAAATATGTCACAGTCAGATGATTTATCCTGTACCACTAGTGGTACTGTGGCCAATAGACATAGTGTCAGAGTCAATCTATCACAGTCAGATGATATATCCTGTAACAATAATGATACTGTGACCTATAGACATGGCGTCAGAGTCAATCTATCACAATCATATGATTTATCCTTTAACAATAATGATACTGTCACCTATAGACATGATGTCAGAGACAATCCATCACAGTCAGATGATTTATCCTGTAACAATAATGATACTGTGACCTATAGACATAGTGTCAGAATCAATCTATCACAGTCCGATGATTTATCCTGTAACAATAATGATACCTTGACCAATAGAAATGGTGGCAGAGTAAATCTATCACAGTCAGATGATTTATCTTTTACCAATAATGGTACTTTGGCCAATATACATAGTGTCAGAGTCAATGTATCACAGTCAGATGATTTATCCTGTAGCAATAATGATACTGTGACCTATAGACATACTGTCAGAGTCAATCTATCACAGTCAGATGATTTACCCTGTAACAATAAGGATACTGTGACCTATAGACATAGTGTCAGAGTCAATCTATAACAGTCAGATGATTTATCTTGTAACAATAAGATACTTTGACCTATAGACATAGTGTCAGAAACCATCTATCACAGTCTGGTGATTTATCCTGTAGCAATAATGCTACTGTCGCCTATAGACATAGTGTCACAGTCAATTTATCACAGTCAGATGATTTATCCCGTAATAATAATGATACTGTGACCTATAAACATGGAGTAAGAGTCAATCTATCACAGTCAGATGATTTATCCCGTAACAATAATGATACTGTGACATATAGACATGGTGTCAGAATCAATCTATCACAGTCAGATTATTTATCCTGTAACAATAATGATACTTTGACCAATAGAAATGGTGTCAAAGTAAATCTATCACAGTCAGATGATTTATCT
This sequence comes from Mytilus edulis, assembly GCF_963676685.1. Lineage (NCBI taxonomy): Eukaryota > Metazoa > Mollusca > Bivalvia > Mytilida > Mytilidae > Mytilus > Mytilus edulis. Next base: position 58,383,085 of record NC_092352.1, read on the forward strand.
TGTACCAATAATGGTAGTTTGGCCAATATACATAGTGTCAGAGTCAATCTATCACAGTCAGATGATTTATCCTGTAACAATAATGATACTGTCACCTATAGACATAGTGTCAGAATCAATCTATCACAGTCAGATGATTTATCCTGTAACAATAAGGATACTGTGACCTATAGACATAGTGTCAGAATCAATCTATCACAGTCAGATGATTTATCCTGTAACAATAAGGATACTGTGACCTATAGACATAGTGTCAGAGTCAATCTATAACAGTCAGATGATTTATCCTGTAACAAAAATGGTACTGTGGCCTATAGACATCGTGCCATAGTCAATCTATCACAGTCAGATGATTTATCCTGTAACAAAATGGTACTGTGACCTATAGACGTGGTGTCAGAGTCAATCTATCACTGTCAGATTATTTATCCCGTAACAATAATAATACTGTGACCTATAGACATGGTGTCAGAGTCTATCACAGTCAGATGATTTATCCTGTAACAATAATGATACCTTGACCAATAGAAATGGCGTCAGAGTAAATCTGTCACAGTCAGATGATTTATCCTGTAACAATAATGATACCTTGACCAAAAGAAAAGGCGTCAGAGTAAATATGTCACAGTCAGATGATTTATCCTGTACCACTAGTGGTACTGTGGCCAATAGACATAGTGTCAGAGTCAATCTATCACAGTCAGATGATATATCCTGTAACAATAATGATACTGTGACCTATAGACATGGCGTCAGAGTCAATCTATCACAATCATATGATTTATCCTTTAACAATAATGATACTGTCACCTATAGACATGATGTCAGAGACAATCCATCACAGTCAGATGATTTATCCTGTAACAATAATGATACTGTGACCTATAGACATAGTGTCAGAATCAATCTATCACAGTCCGATGATTTATCCTGTAACAATAATGATACCTTGACCAATAGAAATGGTGGCAGAGTAAATCTATCACAGTCAGATGATTTATCTTTTACCAATAATGGTACTTTGGCCAATATACATAGTGTCAGAGTCAATGTATCACAGTCAGATGATTTATCCTGTAGCAATAATGATACTGTGACCTATAGACATACTGTCAGAGTCAATCTATCACAGTCAGATGATTTACCCTGTAACAATAAGGATACTGTGACCTATAGACATAGTGTCAGAGTCAATCTATAACAGTCAGATGATTTATCTTGTAACAATAAGATACTTTGACCTATAGACATAGTGTCAGAAACCATCTATCACAGTCTGGTGATTTATCCTGTAGCAATAATGCTACTGTCGCCTATAGACATAGTGTCACAGTCAATTTATCACAGTCAGATGATTTATCCCGTAATAATAATGATACTGTGACCTATAAACATGGAGTAAGAGTCAATCTATCACAGTCAGATGATTTATCCCGTAACAATAATGATACTGTGACATATAGACATGGTGTCAGAATCAATCTATCACAGTCAGATTATTTATCCTGTAACAATAATGATACTTTGACCAATAGAAATGGTGTCAAAGTAAATCTATCACAGTCAGATGATTTATCTTGTACCAATAATGGTAGTTTGGCCAATATACATAGTGTCAGAGTCAATCTATCACAGTCAGATGATTTATCCTGTAACAATAATGATACTGTCACCTATAGACATAGTGTCAGAATCAATCTATCACAGTCAGATGATTTATCCTGTAACAATAAGGATACTGTGACCTATAGACATAGTGTCAGAATCAATCTATCACAGTCAGATGATTTATCCTGTAACAATAAGGATACTGTGACCTATAGACATAGTGTCAGAGTCAATCTATAACAGTCAGATGATTTATCCTGTAACAAAAATGGTACTGTGGCCTATAGACATCGTGCCATAGTCAATCTATCACAGTCAGATGATTTATCCTGTAACAAAATGGTACTGTGACCTATAGACGTGGTGTCAGAGTCAATCTATCACTGTCAGATTATTTATCCCGTAACAATAATAATACTGTGACCTATAGACATGGTGTCAGAGTCTATCACAGTCAGATGATTTATCCTGTAACAATAATGATACCTTGACCAATAGAAATGGCGTCAGAGTAAATCTGTCACAGTCAGATGATTTATCCTGTAACAATAATGATACCTTGACCAACAGAAATGGCGTCAGAGTAAATATATCACAGTCAGATGATTTATCCTGTACCACTAGTGGTACAGCGGCCAATAGACATAGTGTCAGAGTCAATCTATCACAGTCAGATGATATATCCTGTAACAATAATGATAGTGTGACCTATAAACATGGTGTCAGAGTCAATCTATCACAGTCAGATGATTTATCCTGTAACAATAATGATACTGTCACCTACACACATGATGTCAGAGACAATCTATCACAGTCAGATGATTTATCCTATAACACTAATGATACTGTGACCTATAGACATAGTGTCAGAAGCAATCTATCACAGTCCGATGATTTGTCCTGTATTAATAATGATACTTTGACCAATAGAAATGGTGTCAGAGTCAATCTATCACAGTCAGATGATTTATCCCGTAATAATAATGATACTGTGACCTATAGACATGGTGTCAGAGTCAATCTATCACAGTCAGATTATTAATCCCGTAACAATAATGATACTGTGACCTATATACATGGTGTCAGAGTCAATCTATCACAGTCAGATGATTTATCCTATAACAATAATGATACATTGACCAATACAAATGGCGTCAGAGTAAATCTGTCACAGTCAGATGATTTATCCTGTACCACTAGTGCTTCTGTGGCCAATAAACATAGTGTCAGAGTCAATCTATCACAGTCAGATGATTTATCCTGTAACGGTAATGATACTGTCACCTATAGACATTATGTCAGAGTCAATCAATCACAGTCAGACGATTTATCCTGTAACAATGATGATAATGTGACCCATAGACATAGTGTCAGAATCAATCTATCACAGTCAGATGATTTATCCTGTAACAATAATGATACTTTGACCTATAGACATAGTATCAGAGTCAATCTATCACAGTCAGATGATTTATCCTGTAACAAAAATGGTACTGTGGCCTATAGATATGGTGTCATAGTCAATCCATCACAATCAAATGATTTGTTCTGTAACAAAAATGGCACTGTGGCCTATAGACGTGGTGTCATAGTCAATCTATCACAGTTATGTGATTTATCCTGTTGCAATAATGGTACTGTGGCCTATACACATAGTGTCAAAGTCAATTTATCACAGTCAGATGATTTATCCCGTAATAATAATGAAACTGTGACCTATAGACATGGTGTAAGAGTCAATCTATCACAGTCAGATGATTTATCCCGTAACAATAATGACACAGTGACCTATAGACATGGTGTCAGAGTCAATCTATCACAGTCAGATGATTTATCCTGTAACAATAATGATACCTTGACCAAAAGAAAAGGCGTCAGAGTAAATATGTCACAGTCAGATGATTTATCCTGTACCACTAGTGGTACTGTGGCCAATAGACATAGTGTCAGAGTCAATCTATCACAGTCAGATGATATATCCTGTAACAATAATGATACTGTGACCTATATACATGGCGTCAGAGTCAATCTATCACAATCATATGATTTATCCTGTAACAATAATGATACTGTCACCTATAGACATGATGTCAGAGACAATCCATCACAGTCAGATGATTTATCCTGTAACAATAATGATACTGTGACCTATAGACATAGTGTCAGAATCAATCTATCACAGTCCGATGATTTATCCTGTAACAATAATGATACCTTTACCAATAGAAATGGTGGCAGAGTAAATCTATCACAGTCAGATGATTTATCTTTTACCAATAATGGTACTTTGGCCAATATACATAGTGTCAGAGTCAATGTATCACAGTCAGATGATTTATCCTGTAGCAATAATGATACTGTGACCTATAGACATACTGTCAGAGTCAATCTATCAAAGTCAGATGAGTTATCCTGTATTAATAATGATACTGTGACCTAAAGACATAGTATCAGAATCAATTTATCACAGTCAGATGATTTATCCTGTAACAATAAGGATACTGTGACCTATAGACATAGTGTCAGAGTCAATCTATAACAGTCAGATGATTTATCTTGTAACAATAAGATACTTTGACCTATAGACATAGTGTCAGAAACCATCTATCACAGTCTGGTGATTTATCCTGTAGCAATAATGCTACTGTCGCCTATAGACATAGTGTCACAGTCAATTTATCACAGTCAGATGATTTATCCCGTATTAATAATGATACTGTGACCTATAAACATGGAGTAAGAGTCAATCTATCACAGTCAGATGATTTATCCCGTAACAATAATGATACTGTGACATATAGACATGGTGTCAGAATCAATCTATCACCGTCAGATTATTTATCCTGTAACAATAATGATACTTTGACCAATAGAAATGGTGTCAAAGTAAATCTATCACAGTCAGATGATTTATCTTGTACCAATAATGGTAGTTTGGCCAATATACATAGTGTCAGAGTCAATCTATCACAGTCAGATGATTTATCCTGTAACAATAATGATACTGTGACCTATAGACATAGTGTCAGAATCAATCTATCACAGTCAGATGATTTATCCTGTAACAATAAGGATACTGTGACCTATAGACATAGTGTCAGAATCAATCTATCACAGTCAGATGATTTATCCTGTAACAATAAGGATACTGTGACCTATAGACATAGTGTCAGAGTCAATCTATAACAGTCAGATGATTTATCCTGTAACAAAAATGGTACTGTGACCTATAGACGTGGTGTCAGAGTCAATATATCACTGTCAGTTGATTTATCCCGTAATAATAATGATACTGTGACCTTTAGACATGGTGTCAGAGTCAATCTATCACCGTCAGATTATTTATCCCGTAACAATAATAATACTGTGACCTATAGACATGGTGTCAGAGTCTATCACAGTCAGATGATTTATCCTGTAACAATAATGATACCTTGACCAATAGAAATGGCGTCAGAGTAAATCTGTCACAGTCAGATGATTTATCCTGTACCACTAGTGATACTGTGGCCAATAGACATAGTGTCAGAGTCAATCCATCACAGTCAGATGATTTATCCCGTAACAATAATGATTCTGTTACCTATAGACATGATGTCAGAGTCAATATATTACAGTCAGATGATTTATCCTGTAACAATAATGATACTGTGACCTATAGACATAGTGTCAGAATCAATCTATCACAGTCAGATGATTTATCTTGTAACAATAATGATACTGTGACCTATAGACATAGTGTCAGAGTCAATCTATCACAGTCCGATGATTTATCCTATAACAATAATGATACTGTGACCTATATACATGGTGTCAGAGTCAATCTATCACAGTCAGATGATTTATCCTGTAACAATAATGATACCTTAACCAAAAGAAATGGCGTCAGAGTAAATCTATCACAGTCAGATGATTTATCCTAAAATTTTGTAAAATATACCAGGCTATAGCTTATTATTTCTTCTTTCAAACCATACCAAATTTATCAATGAAAATTTACAAAAATAAAAGATGAAGAAAAAGGCACGAACCTTCTAAATTCAAGAAAAATTTTGATTGAAAAATGATTTTTTTTTGTCATTTTCGGTGATCAATTTAGACATTTTCAAATGATTTGTTGGAAATATTGTCCTTTCAATTTGGTTGATATTTATGAACATTGGACTCTACACTAGACTACACTCCCACATATAATTGTTTCAAACAGAAGGTTTCTTATCTAATTAAATGGTTCTTTGAAAATGTTTTCTGTAATGAAAAACATAAATTTGATATTACTAAATTATCAAAACTGATTAAAAATAAAAGCTGGGCTGTTAAATGTTTCCCCAAAAGTGTATTTTACTAGTATTGGTGCTCTGAATATTGTTCACTTTACCATTGTTTACCAATATAGTGGATATACTAGTATGAGTGCTCTGAATAATATTTTCGTATCCATTGTTTACCGGTGAAGTGCATCTAGTAGTATGAGTGCTCTGAATATTGTTTTCTTTGTAATTATAATACACCTACTAGTATGAGTGTTCTGAATGATGTTCTCTTTACCGGTATAGTACATCTGCTAGTATGAGTTCTCTGAAAAATGATTTCTTTGCAGGTTAAGTACACATACTAGTATGAGAGCTCTGATAAATGTACTCTGCAGATATAGTACATCTACTAATATGAATGCTCCGAATAACGTTCCCTTTACCGGTATAGTGTATCTTCTAGTATGAGTGCTCTGAATAATATTCTCTTTACCGGTATAGTACATCTACAAGTATGAGTGAAATTATGTTCTCTTTACTGGTATTGTACGTCTACTAGTATGAGTGCTCTGAATAATGTTTTCTTTACCTGTATAGAATATCTACTAGTAAGAGTAAGATTGATTTTGTTTTGGGTTTTTTTCCCAGAATGAAACTTGTATGGAAAGAGATCTAGAGACAAATATGACAAATATTCTTCTAAAGGGGTGCAATGTAGATATATTTCGAACTATTGTGAGGTAAAATGAGCGAGAAATTAAAGTTTCAAGCAGAAACCGCATAAATCCACCCTGACAACAATCTACAATATCAGGTAATAAATATCTCAACCAATCCTTGCAAGACATGGTGCTGGTAGTTGTGACAAAAATACAGAAACATCACAAAAATATATAACCCTTGTTTGCAGATATTCAATGTGTCTAAGCCAGTTGTACATGGTTTCGATAATGTGAAATGAAACCGGTTCACTTAAGAATTACTTTAACACTCCATAACACCAGCCCCGACAAACTTGGTTAAGACGATGGAAAAGTGTAGAGTTGACTAGTATTAGATTTTGCAAACGAAAATTTCTACTTTTCGCCGTGACTTTTAATCGTTCTTTCATAATATCTGTTTTTACTGGTCGTGCCAGACTTTATATATACTGTGTTCGCCACAAACCACCAAAATTAGAATGAGATGCATTTACGAAGTTGTGTTTATTTTCTGGGGATCCCATGTATGTAATGTGGTACATAATTCTGCAAATTTTCAGGTTGCAAGTAAGACATATATAAAGACACAGAGATACGAATTATAAACTAACCTTTCGCTTGAAACAGTATTTCTATCTTTCATTAAGGACATTAAGAAAATATCAGTCACCTGGTCTGAGCCTGGACTGTTTTTTTGGCCGTGCCATGATGAAATTGTGAAAGTGAGTAAGGGTTAGTGATGTATTGGAACTTCGATTATCAAAGAAATTGATTATAAAAACCGCAAATACAATGCAACAATTTTTTGTACTTTAACTGCTTAAAACCTATTTTATTTTTCACCAAACGCAGCTACGCGTTTAACACCTTCCTTTGAAGTATATAATATATATAGAATTAAATAAATCGTAGCCGGTCAGTTGATTAGTAATCATAATGATTCTGTTGAACTGACTGTTTTATATACTTTGAATGTTAAAAAAGATGGAATGGTCTCTTCTAATACTAAAATTAGTTAAGACAACCCATGCTTTGCAAATTTTAGGGGGGCGCACGCCCGCCACGCCCCCGCCTAAATCCGCCCCTGAGTCAAGTGCCCTGCATAATGTTCTGATTGTTGGTAAAGTACATCTATGGGAATGACAAGTGCCCTGTATTATGTTGTGACGGCTGGTAAAGTACATATATGAGTATGACAGTGTGCTGTATAATGTCGTGTTTAACTGTTTTAGTGTTTTCCCTGGGGCCTTAAAGCACTGTGGTACCCTATTACTATATTTGATACCATGGTGCTATCTTGGCTGATTTTATGATGAAATGTACAGAGGCCATGGTGCTATAATTTTTGGCAGACCAGTGCTATGTTAATTTCCATTGTGCTATTTGAAATTCTAGGGAAAACTCTGGGTAATAAACATCTATAAGAATGACAGTGCTATGTATAATATTCTGATTACCCGTATAGTACATGTACAAGTAAGGCTGTGCTTTGTATAATGTTTTGAATATTTGTATTGTAGATCTACAAGTTTGACTATACAATTTAGATCTTCGACTAGCAATTTCACAAATCAGTTTACAATTTGTAAGCACATTCATTTCTAGTGTGTTAAACAGAGAAATACAAGACAAGCAAAGAGACCTCAATATCCCACACAATTTTAATAATAATGATAAACAAAAAATCATACACATACATTTACATAATCTAATAAAGTGATTGAATAGTCAATAACAAATGATTAAAATAGAATAGAAATATTGTTAGGTGATGAGATGTACATACATGTAAATAAATAAACATTAAAAGAAGTAACCTTTGAAAATTCATAATTTATAATTAATATAAAAAATTGAATAAAATTTAAATATAAATTCATTAAGATTCATTAGTAAAATGAAGAAGTATAAACATGTATAAATGTAACAACAGTCAACAAACTATAATGTCTGCATTACTGGTCAAATGATCCACCTCCCTAATCGTTTAGAAATTTGAGAGAGATCCATACACTTGCACACAAGTTAATGTCTGGAAACTACAAAAATGCTTTTTTTTGCCCCCAATTAATAAACTGTTGGTACCATAGCCCCCAAATTCAATCCCAACCTTCCCTATATGGTATTTAACCTTCTTTTAAAATTTTATAAAGACTCATTCACTTTAACTTAAGTTGTTGTCTGGAAACCAAATGTGTCTTCGGACGCTGACGAAAACATCATAGCATTATACAAAATCCTAAAAAATTCTGTGCGGTCTTATAAAAATTTGGAAGTACCTTTTGGGGTAAACATGTTTAATTTTGTTAGTTTGTAGATCATATAGATGTTATGAATCAATTATATCAAAGAACTCAGACTTCAATCACAGTAAAGTATACATTTCAAAGTATCTTGTTTTCAATTTCATATATATATATTCAAAGTGAAGCAAGCTTAAAATAGAACTTAGGAGGGTACTGTTCTCAACCAATATCAGGTTTCTATCCTTGTTTCCCTATGCATTGTAAATAAGTACATGAATTAAACAACAACAACAAATAAATGTACAAATTGTTAAATAAGAAAAATTATAAAAAAATAATTAAATTATATGTATATAAATAATGGTAGTCATATATAGTGCCCTAAATGTTTGATTCAAGATTAAGTAAATAGTAATGATAACATTTAAAAAGTGGCTTCTACAGGTTCTAAGGAGCCTATATAGTTCACCTGGTATTTTTGTTTTTCAATATGTATTAATCAGTGCTTTGCTTTTGCGTCAATTGGCATTTCATTTGCGCCAAAAAAAATCTTTCATTTGCGCCACAAACCATATTTCATTTGCGCCATTTTACTGGTAAACACAGGTATATAGTTAATTAATGTTGTTTTCTTCCATTCGCCCCAAAAAATGATGATTACAGGGTATTTACAAAGAGGATAAATGAAGAATTGTACCTGTTTGCTCTAAAAAAAAAAAAAAAAAAATTTTATTAAAATTGATTTAAAAATATGTAATATGATTGCCAAAAAAAATGAAACAACTCTCTACAAGAAACAAAATGACATAGAAATTAACAACTATAGATCATCGTATGGCCTTTGACAATGAAAGCCCTTACCGTATAGTCGATATTAAAGGCCCCAAACTGACAAATGTAAAACAATAAGAATGAGAAAACTAACATACTATGGTAATATAAATATTTAAAGTCATAAGAAACCTCAAAATTAAAAAAAATATGCATATGTCTTTTATGACTATATGGAAAGTTTCATTATCACATATTTGTTATGAATACCTTAGGTTTTGCATATGCAATAACCTCAAAATTGCCCGGGCAAAAAAGAGATATTGATATTGTGCCCTGTTCCTAATGACGTGACGTCATTGCATACTTAACGACACGTTTGTGGTAAATTGCTCAAGATTTTACCTTTTATGTATCATTAAATTGTTATAATTGACCTTTTTTTCTCTTTTCTGCAGCACTTAAACATGTGATAAAAAGATTATAACACACATAAGATTATAAGCCTCGAGGCCGATATGGGAGTCTCGGGATGATACCAGGGCCAATATGGAAAAGGGCATGTTATAATCTATACTTATACAACTTATGTACATATACTTTTTTCTGAGGAAAATTCTTTAATTTGTCCACATTTAGAAGAAGTTTACTTATTTTTAATTGCTTGCTTCCAGGAAGCAATTCGCCAACATATTTTCCGTATGCATAGTGACCTGAGCGTAACCCTCCTCGTAAAAATTCGGTGATCACAGGAATACGTATGGATCTGTCATTAAAATAAACAATTATCTGTTTGTACCTGTTAAACACATGCTAAATACCCATGCTTTTTGTTATTTGTTTACTTTAAGATAACAATCGGTCAACTTCGGCTTCAAAACATGGCATTTAATGAGAAGCCATATTTGTTAAATCATAACAGGCAGAGAGAAAAAATTGACGATTATACAATATATTTGCATAAAAAATGATAAAATCGTGCACAAAGGACTAAGTTTATGATATATAAATACATTGGATCAAGAATAGGATAAACATTATTTTTCACCACTCACTCATTTCATATGACTAATTTATTCTCTGTTTGATTTGAAAATAATATTTCGACAAGCATGTTCATTCTAAGTTTTAATAATTGGTTTTTTTTTTGTCTTCTGGCTTTCCAAATTTTTCAGAACATATGATAACCTATATGTTTGTCCATCCTAAAATACAGACTATTTTGTTTGTTTGTCTCTAAATTGACAATATTAATGTCACAATATATGTTTACATGTAATTCAGATTTATTGCCAGTCCGTATTGGAAATATTGGACCGGGCCAAAAAGCGATATAGATCACGTGATCTTGGTCCTCGGTCATAAAACTTTACTCAGAACTTGGAGTACACAATTAGTGCTCGAAACACCAAATCCAGTATTTTGATTGATTGATTTTCGAGTCTGAGTACGATTTTCGTGCTCGAAAGTTTTATGACCGCAAGACCTTATGTAACGTTCTCAGCAACGTCATCATCGGTACCGATTATCAGGTTATCTACATGTTGATATCATAAAATGTCAGCTGCGAGACATAATATGAAGCTTTTTGTCGAGTGAGCGTAGCGAACGAGATCAAAAAGCCTTCATACAATGTCAAGCAGCTGATATTTTACAATATCAATATTCAGATAATCTGATAATCGATTTATCGGGTTATATTTGCGTGTTTCGGAAGTGTTTTCTTTGTTTCACCAGCACACAAAAGATGACTTGATAAGTTCGGGTCAAAGTTATTAACGTCGGTTCAAACATTATGACGTCGCTGATATGTCCGGGTCAACGTTATTAAGGCCGGGTCAACGTATTTGACGTCACAAAGACATGATACGGCATAATATTAAGAGCTGAACAGAGTGATATTATAAGTTATATGGTTCGCTACTGACCCCCTACGGATCCATAGAGGGTTAGTAAAATCCATAGGGGGTGAGGCCGGAGGCCGAGTTCCCTATGGATTTTATTCACCCTCTATGGATTCATAGGGGGTCAGTAGTTAACCGTATAACGAATTTATCGCACGCTAGACTTTTTCTGCTGCGTTTTGTTGAAAAATAAACAAAAAAACACAACAACATTAATAGATGACGTCACTATTAACGCGTCATGAACCCCCTATGAAATTTACCAACCCCCTACGGTCTCATAGGGGGTCACCACTTGACGGCTTTAAACCAATCACAACGTGATAATTTACCCGCGGTGCGATAAAGACAGTGGGACGACCGATAATGTTCCATATCAATACTGTTCCATTCGATCTATTTCTGATTAATACGTAGATTTTTAGGAAACAGCACAGTCATGCCATCAAAATCAATAGAGGCAGAGGCAGAGGCAGAGGCAGAGGCAGAGGGAGCTCTGGCCTTGAAGTCATAAAACTTTGCTGAGTGCTCGGAGCACAAAAATCTTGCTCGAAACATGAAATCCAGCATTTGGAAATATTAGTACAAAAAAAAAAGTTTTATGACTTCACTGTCTGGTATTAACGAATCCTGATTCAGCATAGATGTCGGACCGACTAATTCAACCTGAATCACAACCTATCACTGGTCCATCTAGCTCAAATGACGATGTTTTAGTGAATGATATAAAATGTGTCAAGCATGGTTGAGCCATGAGAGAAAAAGGACAAGAGGTCCAAATTACATACAGACAAACAAAACCTGGAGAGCTTTTGCATATCTTATGTGAAAATGACAATGATCATATGGTCGTAACTTACGAACGTAGTCAGGTCGTAAGAAGAACGTGATACGACTTTACTAAGATCTACACGATCGCATTACGATCGTCAAAATTTGCATTTTTTTCACGCGATCATGGCCTAGTGTGATTGCGACATAAAATTATTTATTCTGCATTTGGTCAACTACAAATGTTCCAGTTCATGCATGCTTTATAAATATAATTCCGACATGTGTCAAAGAGACAACAACCCGATCAAAGAGCACATCACAGCCGAAGGTAACCAATGGGTCTTCAATGCAGCGAGAAATCCCGCACCCGGCGTCGTGATTCAGCCGTTCCCTATACAAAAATGTATACTAGTTCAGTGATAATGACTTGTTTTTGTTTGAGGGACGTCATGAATATGCATGACATATTTGCCACTGGACGTCTAGCAAACATCAATCTATCAGAAATAGTTTAAGCAAACAGTTAAATCAAAATTACTGTTCATGTTGCAGGCCATTTTGCAATTGTATACTTCTTTGAAAATCATCAGTAACGATTGGGAACAAGCAAAAAATTGTCTATGTTTTTTCAATCTTTTTTCGTATTTCCTGTCGTTTTGTATTACATTATACGTATAATTATTATTATAATGTTATACAATTAGACAGGAAATACGGAAAAAGATTGAAAAATCATAGATAAAAATCTCCGAACCGAGTCCCTGTGATTTTTTGTACATAAATGAGGCCGTTAGTTTTCTCGTTTGAATTATTTTACATTTCGCATTTCTGAGCCATTTATAGTTGACTATGTGGTATGGGCTTTGTTCATTGTTGAAGGCTGTATGGTGACCTATAGATGTTTATTTTCTGTGTTATTTGGTCCCGTGTGGAGAGTTGTCTCATTGGCAATCATACTACATCTTCTTTTTTATATTGAACTTTATGTTTGAGCAGCGGTTTGTGTCCACTGGCGTTTGTATGCATGCAAACTCCCTTCTCATCTCACTACAGCAACCAAGAATCTAATATATGCGCAACGGTCACCATAGAGCCTGCTATGATCGAAGACGTAAATATTGACATTTTTTGCTGCCTTTTTATCTACCGTGTCAAATGAAACAAACATGATTGCATATGCATGGCTGCATACTATAGATTCGATTTTTGTATATGTTCATAATGTTGTTCGTCAATAAATTTAAACCCCCATGATAATTTCCGTTTTCTCCGGACAATCAAATCATTGCTAGTGCGGGTCGTCCTTTTGAATGTGTGTGATGTTTAAATTCAGAAATGAGACGTGAAATCTGATGCCTCATGATGAGAGTGCCATACAATTTTTTGTATTTTGAAGAACCTCTGAAACAACTGTTTGATGGTCCGTAATTACCCGAGGTAGGTGCCCAGTTATAATGCTATTTTCCCCGGCGTTCAATGCAGATCTATTGTATTCATTGTTAATTTGTTTTCGTCCTGATCTTCCTTATCATACGTGAAATACTTGGCACCGGACATAATGCAAATTATTGAACCATTTTAGATTTATTCTGCTTTTTATCGATCTAATGAGTATAATTCTACGATTCTTTTTTTTTATTATAAAAATCATCGACTTATCGCCGGTTCGTTGAAAACCAAACAAGCTTTTACTTCTGAAATCCGAAAAGATAACTAAGATCTTTTTGTTAATCATTATGTCGGACTAAAATTCTTTTTTTGTTGTTGATGAATTGAACAAGCACTCTGCTACTAAAAATTGATTCCCAATCACTGACTAAGTACTTCATATCAAAACCCGGAGTAGGCACATGAACGAATGTACGAATAAAAATTGTTAACTTGTATTTGTTTTTTTTTTTATTATCCCAGTCTCCTTTTATTTCAATTATTAGAATAACAAAAAAAAGTACAATTAAAAACCAATTGTTCAGAGAACAATTGAAGGTCTTTCCATCAAAACAATGTATTTTGATATAAAAAGTTGTGAAACTAAGTTTAAAATGTCATTTCAATCGTCAAATGATAGTTCCTAGTAAGCTGATTCCAAAAATATATTGTTTCCATACATTTTTTTTAAATAAGGGAGATAATTTGTTACTTCCGGTTTGAAAAATGTTACTTCCGATTATATTTGAATATTTACTTGACACTGATTCCAAAAATATCTGGTTCTATATACTTTTATATTAATAAAGTACAAAAAAATAGCTATTTCCGGTTTACAAAAGGTCACTTCCGGTTGTTTTTTACAAGGTTAAATGGTTTGATACCTTTTTCTAAAAGTTGTATATCTTTATCATGTATACATATAGAATAAAAGCAAAGGTCAAAATCTAGAACGTCAAATTAAGCTATGACCTTGAGATCAATTTCAAGGTCATAAACCAAGGACCTCAAATCAAAAGACCATAGGTCTTTATTATATTTAGTTAATGAGTTATATCACCAAACGCGTATTTTTAAATACAAGAGGGGAGAAAACTCCCTTTTACATTCAACGTACGCTTGCAATCAAAATTTACATCTTACGACATGTCGCAACTAACAATTTAGTAAAAATAATTTGTTGATATCTTATACAGTCTTTGGATATAAGTGAAAATAAGCCAAATTCAAATATTAGAATATGACCTTGACCTTTGACCTTGACCTAATTTTCATTTTTTGGGACCAAGGACCTCAAATCAAAAGATCCTAGGTCTCTATCACTTATGATTTATAAGATAGAAATTCATATCACTTATATCAGATGCATAAGGGGAAATAACTCTCATATGGAGCGGTCATATCGCTTCGGTCAAAATAGGACAAATCATGTGAAGGATATAACGAGCAATTTTGTAAAATAAATTTGTCATAATCTTTTACGGTTGCGAAGGAGATGCGCTAACAAGGAAAACAGTGTTTGGGGAGATAACTTCTACAAAGAAAAGTATTCGGTTACGCAGGGTAAATTTCAAAAGCGCATAAAGTGTTCGATATCATATACCAAATATCTAAGCGACATATTGCGAAACAAATGTTTATCGCAAGAACAAAATTAGGCGGAAGAAAAAAAAAAATAATCAGAAGAAAAACAATAGGTCTTTCCACAGAAAAGTGGAAAGACCTAATAAAGCGATACTAAGGACGTATACCGAGTATTTGATACGGTTTATGGGTTGATTAAATAAAGACATTCTGTCCGAAGTCAGGAATCTGATGTTCAGTAGTTGTCTATTTATGTGGTTCATAAGTGTTTCTCGTTTCTTGTTTTTTTATATAGACTAGATCGTTGCTAGACTGAATTAATAATCTTTGCACCAAAACATCAATTGAAACATCTTTCAGATTTTCGTCTGACATTTGATGGAACAGTGTTAAGCGACGTTTCTTGTGTGAAAAATCTGGGAATGTACTTTGATAAAACCATCAGTATGGAACATCAAGCCAGTGCGATCACCAAGGCTTGTTTTTACCAAATTCGGAATATTGGTCGAATTCGATCTTTAATTTCAGTTGAAGCCTGTAAAACACTAGTGTGCTCCCTAGTTACATCAAGGCTGGACTATGGCAATGCATTGTTGTACGGTACTAACACCAAAAATTATCAGTAAATTGCAGCGATCCAAAACACAGCAGCACGTTTGATAACACGAAAAAGGAAGTTTGACTCAATTACGCCTGTTTTAATATCGTTACACTGGCTACTCATACATTACCGTTGCCAATATAAACTTCTTTTATATGTGTACAACGCACAGCATGGCAAAGCTCCTAGTTACCTTCAAAATTTAATTACGCCATACAAGCCAAGTAAATCCCTCAGGTCGGAAAATAGTATGCTCCTACATCCTCCAAATGACGTTCGAACGAAAAGCTACGGTGAGAGGCGTTTTGACAAGGCTGCGCCTACACTCTGGAACAATTTGCCATCGTCTTTACGGAGTGTAAATTCTTTAGTTGTTTTTAAAAAGCAACTCAAGACTCATTTATTTCGGACTGCTTTTAAGGATTTCTTGTAGATTTTATATATACTTTTATTTGACTGCATTAGTTTTAGACAGTTTTGTATATATTTTAGGGTACATGCATTTTTCGTTCCTTTTAAAAAAAAAAATTATAAATTTTTATATGCTTGTTTGCTTCTTTTAAGATAGTGCTTTGTAATCTATGTTTTATGTATTTTTTTGTATTTTATATATTTTTAAATGTGAAGCGCTTAGAGTAATTTTTGTTATTATATAATGCGCTCTATAAATATTGTATTTATTATTTATTTATTATTCCCGTTTGAATGGTTTCACACTAGTAATTTTTGGGGTCCTTTATAGCTTGCTGTTCGGTGTGAGCCTAGGCTCCGTGTTGAAGACCGTACCTTGACCTATAACTGTTTTCTTTTAAAAATTGTGATTTGGGTGGAGATTTGTCTCATTGGCACTCATACCATATCTTCCTACATATCTATATCATAACCAGTGTATGTGAATGTATTTTCTTTATCCAAACAAAGTAATAACATGCATAATACTGTCATGCAGTTTTTCTGTCATTTCCCAAAGAGGAAACAGCTTACGTTGGGGAATCAATTTTTATACAAAAAAATATGTCCTCACATTCTTCTTACGGGGAACTAGAAGCCAAAAGACATAGGCTGCAATAAAACACGGAACACGGGCTGATTTTCCGAGGGTTGGAACCCCCTCCTTTTTCTATATAAATCTTTTAATTAATAACGTTTCATCCATAGTGTTGGCCAATTAGAGCTCATCGCGATCTTGAAAACCTCATCACGACCGTGATGCGCCCTTACTACTATCTACACGATCGCGCTACGATCGTCAAAATTTGCATTTTTTCACAGATCGTAGTGCGATCGTGGTTTATAATAATGTGACTGCGGTATAAATTATTTATTTTGCATTCGGTCAACTACAAATGTTCAAGTTCATATACATGCTTTATAAATATAATTCCGACATACCATAAAATGAGAATGGAAATGGGGAATTTGTCAAAGAGACAACAACCCAACCGAAGAGCACATAACAGCCGAAGTCCACCAATGGGTCTTCAATGCAGCAAGAAATCTTGCATCTGGCGGTGTGATTCAGCCGTCCCCTAAACAAAAATGTCACGATACTTGTTCATCAGTGATAATGGCTTTTTTTTGTTTGAGGGATTACATGAATATACATGGCATATTTGCCACTGGACGTCTAGCAAATATCAATCTATCAAAAAAAGTTTAAGCAAACAGTTATATCCAAATTACTGTTCATGTTGCAGGCCATTTTCCAATTGTATACTTCTTTGAAAATCCTCGGTAACGATTGGAAACAAGCAAAACTATATATATATATGCGGTAAGAGTCAACATACAATTTAATATAATATGAATGAAAGCTTTACTCTAACGTTGACGAAATAAAAATGTATATGTATATATTTTCACAAAACAATATAAAAACTCGACAATATACATATATTTGTTTATGAAAAAAAAACCAAGTAACGTAAATGCATTTTATGAAATCTACAATACTTTTAAATTAAAAAATTCCATATACATTGGTAAAATGTACTCGTGGATATAATAGTATGAAAGCTTATTTGGGTTATTATAATATATATGATTATATGCTCTAGAGAAAAAAAATGTTAGGACGCATGCGTTAGATATTGCTACTACCACGAAAAATAGCGCTAACTAACTAATTGACGGGGAAATTTTTTAAGAAATGCTGAAATTAATATTTCAAATTATATATGAAAAGAAAGATTGCTTCGTAAATTTTCTCATTATTATAGAGAGAGAATAAAAAATATAATATTATTAGGCTTCGGAAGACACAGATTATCAGAAAACACGTTTACTTAGCGTTGTCCCATGTAACAAACTCGAAACATAAAACTCGAACAATTAAAAACTAAGTCCATTGATAAGTAAAATACGGAAAAAGTGAATTTTTTTTTTACAAAATTTACTTCTGAATAATATCTTATGATCAGAAATATGACGTGATATATTTCAGTATTGGTTTACTCCATTTTAAATTTGCATAGATATTTTGAAAAGAATATGATGTACGGAAATGTCCCAGGGGAAATTTAGTTTGGACACTTGAAACATTTCAGTTAAAAAAATAAAATTTTGACAGATATAATTTATTGAATTGTAAACACGATCGTTTTATACTAAATGTAAGCTCCAAAAATTCAAATTAATAAACAAATTGAGCTACATATTCAATTTAAAACAATAGGTTTGCAATGTCTTGCGGAAATGTCCGAACGGTTAAACTTTCATGCCTTTGAGATTTGATTTCGTGAAGATTATTTTTCGGCTTTGATTACTATACCAATAAAAAGTACTTTAAAAGTTGAAGTTAGTACACCAAACTTTATTAAGATTACAGGGTTATCTACAAAAAAACAGATTAATGAAAATGTCTTGCAAGGTTGTCCGTTAACATTATTTGACGTCGACACAAGCGTAACATGTTAGGAACGGCATGAACTGCATTCGCGGGTTCCTTCCTTCACTTTGATAATGTAAATGGCCTGCTTTCAACAAAAACGAAATGATGCATATATTACAAAAATATACACATCAATAAGTCAACTAAAAAGTAAGAACACTTTAGTATCATAACTATAAGCCATTGTATTGTCTCTTGTATCACTGCTTAAATAAAATCATACTCGGGTTGAATATACGTATAATGCGGCAATACCCCCCCCCCCCCCCCCCCCCCGGGTAAAATTTGATATCCTATGTTAATTATAAAATCATATTATTTTGGAATCTCACGGCATTTATACTTGTGTGTTAGCGTTTACCTAACAAGGAAAGCAGGAAAAATTAGAAAGTGCGCGTGTTTCCAATTTAACGTCAGTTTTCTGCACTTAATGGTAGCATTGTCCGTGGCCACGACACATGACCGTTGCCAAGACTTACTTGTCCGTGGCCACGGCTTGCTTATCCGTGCCCACGACTTATTTGACCGTGGCCACGACTTATTTGTCCGTGGCCACAAATTACTTGTCCGTGGCCAAGCCTTATTTGTCCGTGGCCACGATAAGTTATTCTTTGCCACGTTTTACTAATTCGTGGCCACGACTAACTTGTCCGTGACCACGATTTATACTTCTCCATGGCCACGACTTACTTGTCCGTGGCCACAATTTACTTATTCGTGGCTACGAATTACTTATTCGTGGCTACGAATTACTAAGTCGTGGCCGAGAATTACAAAACTGTTGCATGAAATTGTTAAATATATATATATACTTATATACAAGGATCCGTGTTGAAGGCCGTACATTGACCTACAATGGTTTACTTTTATAAATTGTTATTTGGATGGATAGTTGTCTCATTGGGACTCATACTACATCTTCCTATATCTATATATATGTTGTGTACATTTTATTATTTTGTACAGGTTATTACTTGTCCAAAATATTTGTACAAGTAATGCCATCATACAAGTCATTACTTTACAACTATAATTGTACAAGTAATTACCTGTAAAATTTTTGTGGAGAAAAAGATAATAACTTGTACAACTCACTATCTGTTAGTTATATGTGTTTCTTCTCATTCAAAAGTTTCTCTCTTTGGGTTTGTTATTCTGGATTTTTTTTTTTTGACAATTTGTTGTGTGTTTATCTTTCTTTTTTTTTATGGACTTGTACAATTGTATTTTTACAAGTAATACATTGCATGATGGCATCATACAAGTAATTACTTGCATAAAATGTTTGTACAAGTCATAACCTGTACAAAATAATAACATGTACACGACATATATAATCATTATTAAAATGCTATTGTATTTTTATAAGACATACTGTATTACATGATCTGGGCCTTTGACACCTATCTTTAAGTCCAAACATTTAGTAAATTATTGTATGAATATGTTTATTATTTTAAGTCCCACATATCATGCTATGCATGAGTCAACATTTATCAGGACATGAATGGGGTTTACATAGAGCATGGAAGTATTATATTGACCGTCATATAATACTTCCATGCATAGAGATAATAATGTGCAAAAATAGGTAAGGAGCGGGACCAAACCTATAGATAACATAATAAAAAAAAGGATGAAATATAAAGAATACGTTGATTGGGTTTTTTTTTTTGGTTGCCTATGACCAGTGGCAAATATTTCACGCATGTTTAGGACAAATATAATAGAGATCAAAGGATAAAGAATAAAGTGAATTGGTAAAAAATAAAAGATAAAGAATTATAGAAACGATGATAATAATTCCCAATCCCGCTTTCCGAACACACACACAACATAGCCATTACTGCCAATACTATTGATGCCAAAGTTAAAAACGTTAATATTGTTATACAAATAGACAAGCAAATACGAAAAAAAAAATGAAAAAAAAACATAGATAAAAAACTGTTAACCGAGTCCCTGTGATTTATTGTACATAAATGAAGCCGTTATTTTTGTCGTTTAAAATGTCTTATGCATATGGTGTATATATAGCAGTCATATTTACGATATTTGAGATCTAGAACAGTTCTTAAGTACGTGGTACCCAACACCTTCACTAAAAATTAGTTTGGCTCATTTAATTTTCATAAAATTTTGACAAAGTATTTACTTTGACCATTTGACAAAAGTATAAAAATTTCAGAAACTTTGAACCAACCATGTTATCAGAAAAATTACACTGGTTATATAGCATTTTGACAAAGACTAATTTTGATCATTGAGAAGTAGGGATGTCAAAACATCTGAAATTTAATACTCGGATACTCGATCATGATACTCGAGTACTCGCAAGTACTCGGATAAATCTGAAACGTCTATTGAAAAGTTTAGATTTTAGTAAGGATGCAGTGTTTTGTTACCTTTCATAACATATTAACGAAAGACAAATGTACTACAAACATTGCTTGATCCTCTTTGTGTCATTTAAACAATGATTTACCGACCGCCGGTTTTTTTTTTTACAAATAACCTATCATAACAGCAATCATTGTTTGTTTGCCTGTTCATGAACCAAATTCCAACAAAATCAAAAATATTTGCATGTAAAGTCCGGCAAAGTACACAATGTATGTGTCATCTGTTCCTGATGAGTTGGTATTTTTTATGATACAACATATGTCCATTAGTTTGTCAACAGCAATGTTGGACTTAACATTACTTGTGCTTTTTCGTTTTGCTCAGTCTTACTTTTGCTGTGTTTTGTTTTTTTGAACTATCGTTTGTCTGATTTTCTTTTTTTATTTTAGCCCTGCCGTTGTCAATTTATTTTCGACTTTTGGGATTGAATGTCGCTCTCGTGCTTTTGCCTATCTTGAAATTGTAAATTAAATAAGCTTCAAATACAGAGCAATTAGATTAATTTAAATGTACATCTCATACCAATCACGTTTACATAGAAGTCTTGATTAACAAACAAAGGTAAGTTTGTTCGGCTTGTGGTGAGTTAATTTTTACTCCAAAGTGTTGATCCGTGTACAAACACCGTTAAAAATGTCTCTAATCAGTTGCATAGGATTCCCCGCAGTTCACTTTGATTTTGTTCTTGTTTGGAATATGTTCTAGTCAACAATTTCAGACGAAAAACTGTATGACTTTTTATTTTGTGTTACAAGTTGTGCACATGAAAAGGACGTTGCTGGTATTATTAAAACAAATAGTATCCACAAGATATACATATTTATGTTGTAAATTAGTTTTAATTAGTTTTTCGAAGGGGATATTTCAACGGAACCAAAGTGATTGGAAATGTGAAGAGAAATATCTCAAGATGTTTAACAGGCAATCATTAACAATTCAACGTAATTAAAACGTTTAGCTGATTTTAAAGAGTTATCTCCCTGTAGTGTTAGGTACCACCTTAAAAACACCGTAGACATCAAATGTGGGTTCGTGGCCTAGTAGTTAAGACCGATGGCTACAGTGCTGAAGGTCCCGGGTTCGATCCCGACTCGGGGCGCTGGAAATTCAGTACCATTAGTAGGGTGATTTTTACCCTCCCACACACATCTCCGAGACCTAGACCGGAGATAAAACTAGAATGGGTACTTTGGGGGCCTTGGTTGGTCAAAGTGGTCCCCGACTTTGACCTGGAGATCAATCTAAGGTAGCAATACACAGTTAGGAAAACAACTTAAAATTGACACTCAAAATTTTAAACACCCTCTTTCCCCTCCTGTCTAACAAAGAAGGCTTTATATGTGTGTTATGCATGTATATACTTATAGAAAGAGAACCTTCCATAGATTTGATTTCTAATGGTCATAAGGGTGAAATATAATCCCTCTTGGGTGTAACCATGGCAACAATCTGCATTTCTTAGATACAAAATATAGCAAAAAAGGGGGTGAACATGTCACAAAAGTCTCCAAAATTTGGTCTAAAGGAAAATTTCAATCAATTACAGTAATACCTTTCCTGAATCCATAAGTTTATATCTATCAAGTGGTCCCAAAAAAATCATATGCTTATCTGCTCGTTTTTCCATAAAATTGAATTGAAAAGATCGAGCGCAAAATCTTTGTTGATAAACACTACAATAATGAATGGACCTAAAATTATCTAAAAATCAATTTTATTGTACAAAAACTTTCATATTTAAAAAATTCACAGGAGCCATAATGCGAAACTAAACTTCTAACTGTGTATTGCTACCTATAGATATCTCATCGGTTTGTCTGTTCCTGCCGAGAAGCCCGGTGGTTTTCTCCGAGTTCTTCGGCTTCCTCTACCACAATAACAGACTGCCCTGTGTCTCCTAACACCCCCCTGTGTTGGGTTGGGGATTGTCCTGGTGGTGGGTTGTATATACATACATTGTACTAAATTAAATATGATCCGGAACATTACCAAACGAGTATAATTCTCATATGGTCCAACCCGGTACGCGTATGTCGGACTATAATAGTATTCGCATATAGCTATGAACATACGTATGATTCATGTACTCAGTATTATGGTCCGGAAAATATTTTTTTTTATCTTCCATATCCCCTGCGAAGACCGAATCCCTGGCCCGAATACCCATCTAATTATACTCGAGTGTCTTTCAACAGTAAACATATATTCTTGCGTCTGTCCCAAGTCCAGAGCCTCTGGCCAGTAGCGGATCCAGAAGTTTTCATAAGTGGGGGCCCACTGACTGCCTAAGAGGGTGCCCGCTCCAGTCATGCTTCGACTCAAAAACCAGTTGTTGGCATGACACGGGTTATGTTCTTCTCATATATGTTATGATGGTATGATATTAAACCCCTAACGGGAAGGATTGTGCCTGATGTTCATATGATGAAATCATAATCTTTCAGTCAGTTTAATTGAAGTCTGGAGCTGGCATGTCAGTTAACTGCTAGTAGCCTGTTGTTATTTATGTATTATTGTCATTTTTTTTTTTTTTTTTTTTGGTTACATCTTCTGACATCAGACTCGGACTTCTCTTCAACTGAATTTTAATGTGCGTATTGTTATGCGTTTACTTTTCTACATTGGCTAGAAGTATAGGGGGATGGTTGAGATCTCACAAACATGTTTAACCCGCCGCATTTTTGCGCCTGTCCCAAGTCAGGAGCCTCTGGCCTTTGTTAGTCTTGTATTATTTTAATTTTAGTTTCTTGTGTACAATTTGGAAATTAGTATGGCGTTCATTATCACTGAACTAGAACAAAAATGCAAAATATGGATAAAAATCACCATTCATTGGAAATAACTTCTACATGGAGTCAGTTGACAATTTGTCTGTCTGTCTGTCTGTCTGGAAGCATATTTTTAAAGCCAAAAAAAATCAATAGAATCTACATTTGAGTCAACACCAAATTAAAAAGTGTTAGGTATGTGTAGATAAACCATAGGAGGGGCTAAATTTCACGAGAAAGCTTTGTACAAGACTAATAAAGGCAAGCAGAGGTGGATTTAGAGAGTTTTTCAGGGGGCCCGGACCCCCTTTTTTGGGGAAAAATTGGTTGATTATATAGGGAATCACTGAATAAAATTGAGAATGGAAATGGGGAATGTGCCAAAGAGACAACAACCCGACCATTGAAAAAAACAACAGCAGCAGGTCACCAACAGGCCTTCATAATAACATGCGGACTGATTCTAACTGTTATCAACATAAGTGCTGTGGTACTTACTGTTTCTCTCTTTGTATCTATTATAGTTTAAAGTGTTTTCAAAAACTTAAACCAGATGCTCCACAGGGTGCAGCTTTATACGACCCCAGAGGTGGAACCCGGAACAGTTGTGGCAAGTATGGACACAACATTCAAGCTTGATACAGCTCTGAATTTGGATTGTGATTAAATAGATTAAATACAATGTAAGAGAGATCCATACAGTAAAACATAAGTTACTGTCCTAAAACTTCAAAAATGCTTGTTTTTGGCCCTTAATTCCTAGACTGTTTGATCCCAACCTTCTACTTAATGGTATGGACATTGTGGTACAATTTCAGAATAATTGCAACTTATTGTCCTGAAACTAGATAAATGTATATTTTGGGCCCCTTTGGGCCCCTAATTTCTAAACCGATGGGACCATAACCCCATAAATCAATTACAACCTTCCTTTTGTTGTTATAAACATTGTGTTAAAATTTTATTGATTTCTAATTACTTATATTAAAGTTATTATCAGGAAACCATCCGTCTTCGGATGACGCTAACGATGACGACGTGATACCAATATATGCGGTCGTATAAAAAGTCTAAAGAGCCTGTGTTGTACACCGTATTCTATTATAGTTAAACAGTTGACAAATATTGTAGACAAAAAGTAGAATTTATGACAAAATTTATAAGCTTCTGTCCAAGTTTGGTACAAATCCAGAATAGTTTAAGAAATTTATAAAAAAAAATTAAAACTTTAACCATAGTGAATGTATTTGTTAACTGGCAGAAAAATAAGTAATTCTAATACTGATAATCAGGATTTTTTTTTGTACAAAATTTACTTCCTGATACATTCTTATGATTGTATCCAAGTTTCTATCCAAGTTTGGTAGAAATCCAAGATATTTAAAAAAGAATATAAACATTTCGAAACTTTAACCACAGAGTGAATGTGATGTTTGTTGGCAGAAAAACAAAGACCATTTATAAATAAAATGCTGATACACAGGATTTTTTTAACAAAATTTACCTCTGGATACTATCTTATGATCTTAAACAAGCTTCCGACCAAGTTTGGTAGAAATCCAGGATAGTTTAAGAAAGTTGTTAAAATTTCAAAAACTTTAACAATAGCGTGAATAATCATGGACCCCGCCGACACAGAATGTAGGCATGGTAGGATCGCTATGTCTCGCTTTTACAACAAAAGTCACAGGCTTGACAAAAAATGCAAATACATATATAAATAAATTTGGACAGTCTATTTGATAAAAATTCAATATATAACTACGCAATAAGCATGGTAAGATTCAGTATTATATACCAAGGAACTCCATAAAATAAATTTTTGCTAAAAAAATAGAACAAAGTTTAATATGGACCCTGTGGACCAATTTATAGGTAAACAAGAATGTGTCTATAGTACAGTGATACCCCACTTGCACTATAATTTTTCATGTTCAGTGGACCGTGAAATTAGGGTCAAACCTTTGCTTTGGCATTAAAATAAGAAAGATCATATCACAGGGAACATGTTTCAAGTTGGTTGGACTTCAACTACATCAAAAAGTACCTTCAACAAAAAACTAAAACTTCAACCTGAACTTCACACTATGATTTTCTATGTTCAGTGGAAAGTGAAATTGGGGTCAAAATTTTGATTCAGCATTGATTTAGAAAAATCATATCATGGGGAACATGTGTACTAAGTTTTAAGTTGATTAAAATTCATCTTCATCAAAAACTACCTTGACCAAAAACTTTGACCAGAAGCAGGACAGACGGTCGGGAAAAAAACCCCCAGCAAACAGAATACCCTTCTACTATCGTAGGTAGGGCATAAAAATCAAAAATCTAACAACATTGTAAGAATCAGCATAATAGTTTAAGTTTTTTTTTTCGGCACCTATTTAACCCTCAAAATTAAATCAATCCTAACATTCCTTTTTTGGTTGGGAACCTGTGGTACAATTTCATAACGATCCATAGACTTTTGCTCAAGTTATTGTCCCCAAACATGAAAATCATATTCCTAAATGGTTTGGGCCATAGCCATGATAGCCCCAAAATTCAATCATAACCTTCCTTTTGAAGTTTGGAACAATTTCAGAGGAACATTCACTTATACACCAGTTATTGATATGAGTTACATGGCTGTGATATAATCAAAGAGCTGAAAGTTCTGAGGAAAAATGACGCCACTGCCTCTAATATTGGGATATTTTTTATGCAAGTCTTGATTTTCACATACCCTAATAAGTTTAACATTGCAACATGTCTCGTTATCATATAATTGATATTCGTATATGTGTGTGTGAAGTGAAGATGACAACTGACTGTTTTTTTTTTAGTACAAATGAATAGATCAAGAGTCAAGACTACCTGAATGATCTTCAGTATCCAATGACTACTAGCTGGTTTTTTTTTTGGTACAAATAAATAGGTCAAGACTACCTGAATGATCTACAGTATCCAATGACTACTGGCTGATTTTTTTGTACAAATAAATAAGTCAAGAATACTGGAATGATCTACAATATCCAATGATTATTAGCTGTTCTTTTGTACTAATAAATAGGTCAAGACTATTTAAATGATCTACAATATCCAATGACTACTGGCTGTTCTTTTGTACATACTAAATAAAGACTACCTGAATGATCTAAAGTATTCTAAGTAATGTGTAATTTTGTTCTTGCAATTACAATTTTCTAAATCAAGAATACAGACTACTAGTATCCTTTTCAAACCAAATAAATATGAAGAGCCTGTTGTAACAAGCTCTTATACCCCACTAGTCCTATAACATATGACTTCGCATTCTCATTCAACTTTTAACGTTTTTATACTGATATTTTCATTTTTTAAATTTTTTTTTGAATGCAAAGTGTGGCACATTGATAGTATTTTTTTTTTATCAGAACAGTAAATAGATATAATAAATAATGCTCCCGAGGTCATATGTTATAGGACTGATTACCCTCATACTCATTAAATAAGTTACTAGTGACAGTTATTTCTGTTACTTGAAGCAAATTCTATTTCTGTAGATTTACACAATAGCATACTATTGTTATACTTGTTTTATTTCACCTTGAAGATTAGACAAATAGGGATACTCCTTTGATTTTTTATTTCATGTCAGTCAGGTCACTTTATATGAAACTTGAAACCATTCTCTGCCATATTGATATTTTATAACAACTCTGCCCATGACCCATATAATTGATATTCATTCTTTAATCATATGTCATAGTAAAGCTAGTTTTTTTATTTTACACTAATCCACAATCTTTCATGTCAAATTTTTGTCTCCATTTAAGTTTATGCCATTGAACCATCATGGTATTAAACACAATTCCAAGTAATTAATATGCTGTTATAGTGGGTCACCATATATTCAACTTGGGTGGCATTCCAGTTATTGAAATTTGTGTCAGATTGGATACTGAACTAGACCTTTAGGAATTGATCTCATAATTTAATATGGAGCCATAGTATGCAACCCCTACCCGGTAACAAAAATAAACATGTCAAGCGGCAAAATTTATCACCAGAAATTACAAGTCAAGATAGGATGGATAAGTCTCCAAAATGCTTGCCAAACTGGAACTACAACAAGATCTCCAGACAAGGACGAACAAGGCATTGAAGCCAAAGTTAGTTTTTATGTGAAAAGTAGTTCAGGGGCTGATTCACGCTATTGAACCAGATGAATTCCTCTAAAAAGCATGACCGAAGAGAACCATAACTGCCGAGAAATTCAAAGAATACCACGCAACAATTATTGTGGAAAAGCAAGTGAAGAATAACTCTAACTGTGAGTGTATTGACATTCCATCAAGTAAAACACCGTACAAAATTCAAACTCATCCTTTGTAAGACAGTGATCGCACCGAATCAGCTAGACGACACTGTTTTGCACGCATCAAACGTAGAGAGCTTCAAATCTGTTCTCCCACCCCGCCAATAAATGAATCCAGGTCCGTTCGTCCCCTACATGTTCGCGCCCAATTTTAATTGGTTTTGTGTTTAATAACTTTGTAATCAAGTTTTGGCAAGTAGTATTCTTATAAGTATAATTGTTTTCATGGTCTCAAAATAAAGTAAGACAGCATTTTTTTTGTGTTGAATAAATCTTAATCATGTTTTGGATAGTGTATTGTTAAAAAAAATTATATTCCTTTCTAAATAAAGTGGGATTCTGTCAACGTTTTATTTTGTGTTGAATAACTGTTTATCATGTTTTGGTTAGTGTATTGCTATAACTTTTGTTTCATTGACTTGTTTCAAAATGAAGTGAGATTCTGACTACGTTTTTTTTTTTTTTTTTGTGTGTTGATTAAATTTTATAATGTATAGTAATATATAATAGTGTATTGTTTCATTATTTCAGATCAAAGGGACCAAGCTGTTAAAAACAATTATCTTTTGTGTTTTTCATTTAAAATCTTCAATCTTTTACTCATACCAAGCTATAAATACATTCAGTATTTACACGAAAGCAATTAAAAACAACAATCATGATTTTCCAATTATTCAACTCGAATTTGAATTAAAATTGGGCGCGAACCTGTAGAGTGCGAATGGACCTTGGGTGCGAACGTGTGAGGTGCGAACGTTTAGGGTGCCAAAGTATATTGGGCGCGAACAGACCTGATACCCCAATAAATCGGCGGCACTCTCTCAAACCGTTGTATTAAACCCAGCATCGATATCGATAACTTATTCACATGTCATACAGATTCAGTCTGTTACAGACTGTTGTAACTTTGTAAACAAAGATTGAGTCTGTACTTACTTCTGTCTTATAACCAGTAGAAAGTGGACCAACACGGACACATTATATTTTCTTATAATAAAGGCAATTGTTTGTAAAACGAAAAGACTATCAAGTTTTCCCTGATTAATTATATATCTTTGTTTTTACAATGTTTTAGTTTTACTTCACATAATCAATAAAGTTATAAAAATAGATTTATGAGTATCTTAACAACATCATGTTGGTACACTTCGATCTTTTTGGTAATAAGAAGGAGCGGAGACCCTGTGTCATCAGATGATTCATCCGCACTGCGTTGGTATTAATTTCCGATTATTCAAAACTTCGTAAATCTGGATAAAGACCAGTATCTATCCAATGGATGTCAAGATGATTCTGATTAATACTTTCTTAATGGTTGTTAAGTGGAAAGGGTAAGAAAGGCTGACATTATTTAGGAGAACTATTTTGTCTAGAAAAGTCCAGAACCATGTCAATATGGATCTATTTGTTTATTAAGTTAAAAGCGAAAGCTTGAATAAATATGAAAAATATAACTAAGGGAAAGCTCAAAATACAACTGTGGTAACAATAAACATATGAACAGGTCAAAATGTTTTATTCTGTAAATAAAGTATGTAAACTGGTTCCCGGTTGATTACTACACAATAATGATAATACAAGCAGATTCCAGTTTGTATGTAAAATAGTAAATACGAAACCAAGTGCGGTAGACAGAGAAATGTAATGGAAAGTAAATACGAACCAAGCGCGGTAGGCAAAGAAATGTAATGGAAGTTCAGGTCAATAGTATCGGAAACATGCCGCTGAAAGCGTCATTTTCCAAAAAATCCAATTGAGACATTTACTTTTATTAACAAGTAAAATGCATCTACTGTACATGTACATGAAGCTGTAGCCTTTTGCTAATGATGTTCATTTCCAGCATGATTTTCTGTTCTGCTAATCCACCAATCATCTATGGAACTTTGCTGTATTATGCATACCAGTGGATTGAGAAAAGTGCAGCAGATTTTACAACAATGCTGACTGTCACCATGCTCAAACCAGTGAATTTGCATTTCATTGATACACAAAACTTGAAGTCTCAATCTGTTGAAAAATTAAAATCATCATTATAAACAACTTAAATAAAATTTACAAAAAATACTGTAGAAGATTCTATTTATACATATATGTACAACAACAACACTTTAAGAATGCTCCAGTTATTTATTGGGATCAACATGTTTTTAATGGCTAGACAACACTCATTAGCATGATTAGGATGAAACAAATAATAAAATCCTGATGATGTACAAAATCCGGTTGAGAAAAATTAAAACCTCACAATCTTTCTATAAATAGCAATCAAAAGAGAAAATGAATGCAAGTTAATATATACTGATATATGGAAGTAAACTATAAAAAAATAAATAAATATATTTATCATATGTTTAGTAGTAAATACAGTAGTTTTGCATATTTGATAAATAGCCTGCTGATAAATCAATATCGCGCAACTTTGATGCGCACCCTATATCGCATACCCTTTATCTCACCCCTACTTTTTTTTTTTGCTTAAGAAAAATTTTCCTCAAAAAGGTCAATTTTTTGAATGACGTCATTGTTTGGTATGTGACGTCACGAATGTCAAGTTATATTGTATGCGACATCACGAACGTCAAGTTTTCATATTTTTTGGCACACTAAACATGCTAAATGCAACTATAAAAATACAAAACACACAAATAAATACAATAATAAACAAAATATTATTAAAACAACAGCACGCAAAATGTAAGGTACCCATGGCGCTTCGGATAAGTAATTGAGCAGTTCTTTTAAGGCCTTTGAAACAAGACAAAAGTAGAACTGAAGGTAACCCAGTGCTATGGATCAGAAAACAGTTCATATAATATAATACTCGTCTGTTGAAATATATGATAAAGCGTATTTACTACTAAGCATATAAAATAAATTATTATCAGTTGTTTTCTGTCATGTCTGTGTAAACTTTGTGTGTTCAATCAGGAACCAATTAAGGTTCATTATAAGGAATTGAAAAATATGGCTGTGTTTACACCTCAAAAGTTACTATGAGTACAGACAAACTGCAACGTCTAGGAAAAATTTAAGGCATGGCAGGAACTAGATATATACTAGTATATAAGTTAAATATAGTATACGTTTCAGAAAATTAAAAACTTACTTGGATTTTTATGTGCAGTTTTTTTCCAGTCTGTAGAAGATAGCAAAATAAACAAACATCTGAGTTTCATTTGATACAGTCAACTCATTTACAAAGTTTAAATCACTTGGGGGCCAGGTGAGCTAAAAAAACCATAAATAAAAACAAAAATTGTCTTCATATCAAATTGTTTTCACGGAAAGTGTCTTGCAAGAAGCAAGTTCTCTTCACTCTCTGATGTCGTCCCTGCATGTTTTTCGTGATCCATGTTTCTATCTTACTTTTAGTTTTCAGAGTGGATGGTCTATTGTTTGTACTTCTGTGTCCCGGGGTTTGTCTTTTGTTCATTTATTGTCCTTCTTTATGACTATAGCTATAGTCTGGGTGTTGATTTTTGTCGAGCCTTCGACTTTAGTTGAAAAAGCGAGACTAAGCGATCCTACATTCCGTCGCCGTCATCAGCGTCCACAAATATTCACTCTGTGGTTAAAGTTTTTGAAATTTTAATAACTTTCTTAAACTATACTGAATTTCTACCAAACTTGGACAGAAGCTTGTTTATGATCATAAGAAAGTATCCAGAAGAATATTTTGTAAAAATAAAATTCCATTTTTTCCGTATTTTACTTATAAATGGACTTTGTTTTTCTGCGAGGAAACATTACATTCACTCTGTGGTTAAAGTTTTAAAAATTTTAATAACTTTCATAAACTATCCTTGATTTGTACCAAACTTGGACAGAAGCTTGTTTATGATCATAAGATAGTATCAAGAAGAATATTTTGTAAAAATAAATTTCCACTTTTCCGTATTTTACTTATAAATGGACAGTTTTTCTGTGAGGAAACATTACATTCACTCTGTGGTTAAAGTTTTCAAAATTTTAATAACTTTCATAAACTATCCTTGATTTGTACCAAACTTGGACAGAAGCTGGTTTATGATCATAAGATAGTATCAAGAAGAATATTTTGTAAAATAAATTTCCACTTTTCCGTATTTTACTTATAAATGGACTTAATTTTTTAGCCAGAAACAAACATTCACTCTGTGGTTTAAGTTTTTAAAATTTTTATAATGTTCTTAAACTATCCTGGATTTCTACCAAACTTAGACAGAAGCACAACATTTATTAGATTCATAAACTATCCTGGATTTTTTACCAAACTTGGAAGCTTCTTTCCATCAAAAGACAGTATCGAGAGGGAAATTTTTTATTGATGTTTTCCTCATTTTGTTGAGTCTGCGATTAACAGCAAAAGTAGGCGAGACACTGGGTTCCGCGTAACCCTTACAAATTTTTATTTTTAAACGTGTGGTTTTGCAATGTTGCATGTCCACCGATGTCCAGACATTGTGCTAGAAAATATTTGAAGAAATACGATGCTACTGGACACAGAAAAAAATGGTCATTTCTGCATGGCGTTGGCCGCGTCAGTTCATACCCCAAATTGATGTCATGATTGTGGCCAAGTGTGGATAAATTTGGGCTAGTGGTTTCAGAGAAGATTTTTGTAAAATTTTACAGACTACGACGGATTATAAACCACGACGGACGCCAAGTGATGAGAAAAGCTCACTTGGCCATTTGGGCCATTTAAGCTAAAAATGGCTACAGAAGGGGTCATAAACCTTACTGATTTAAGGAAAATGATGAATGCCTTCTGTGTGTTGTATAAAATGTGAGTTTATATATTACATGTAGTGATGCTGGGGGTGTGTATTTTGAGGTGTAAAAAGCTCCACGTGGACATTAGTCATTAAAAAATTATCATATCGGATACACATACATGTATAAATCATTGTCATATGAAAATATATGAACAGCCGACTGATCTTTGAAATGTTATAGTTTATTCCCTGCATCTAAAAAATATAGCTCAGACGATCGTCTAGTCTTCTTTTAAATTGTCTTCAGTTAAAATTCGCAGATAAATTACTTCCATGTTGTCAATCGCCGATCCAATCATGACACTTATTTGATTGCATCCAAAGGGAAATAACTGGAAATGGTATTACAATGTTCTAAAAGATAGCTAGCGGAACCGATCTTAAATTGCGACAAGTTTTAGCTTTCTAAAAAACTATAGACTGCTTCGCTCTACACTAATTTAAGGTTATATGTGTGCATGTGGTTGTTAAATTAGTATTGGAAATGTGGTATTTTTAGATATTGATTGATATTAAATGGCTGTACTTTAAGAGTGTGCGTTTTACACCCATGCTTTTGCAATGGCCACTCAAAAGATATATAATCTTCTACATTTTAAAAAATACTTACATTGTATTTTCTGAATTTCAACTTCAAGTTGAGATCTTGCATTGGTCAACAGTAAACATTTGGAGCAGTAATTCTGATGTTGATGGTCACATTTTTCTTGAAGCAGAACATTTCCTGGATTGCTCAATGCATACTTGATACAATGGGTTTGGCATGAATTAGACATAGTTACATGGAACTTGTACTCTGTTTTTAAATATAACTTGAAATTTGCCAAGGCTGTTTTGAGGGATGAAAGTACTGTGTTATTTGATCCCAACCTTTAGAGTTTCTGTCATTCTGATAAGATTTTCAATTGCAAAAGTGCCATCAGTAGTAATATTATCAAGTCCACATAAATTAGACCGTTTTGCTGCTGAACAAGTAGTCAAAATTTTGAAAAGAGTACTGTCTGACAGAGGAGTAAAATCAGCTTCTGTGCATACTGTCTTGTACATATGTATCAGTGCAGAATGACAAGTTCTTCGTACAACTTGGGGTATATTTATGACATCTCCATTATCAAAATGCAAGTCCTTATTTCCAAAGGAACAAATTTGTATAAAATTAGGATCCAGAAAAAATGCCATTGCATGCTTCAGTTTTTCCTTATCCATCTTATCTCTGTAGTTTGGGGTCTTTTCAGTTTGTATTGTCCCAACACCAAAGCGTGTTGCATGGCTTCTACTCTGGTCAACTTTCCATTTTGACATTCCAGGTTTTAATTCTAGCAGCTGTGATTTACTGTTTAATGATGTGGTTGATATTATTGAAAGTAATTGCATTTTTAATGCATTACTGTCAGCTTCATCATATAATCTCAGTATCAAATTCAATAATTCATCTTTGCTCTCATTTTGCTTGTCAACAGCATTATTATTACAGATGTCTTCCACGAGTAGATCAAGAAGTTTTGATGACTGTCCAGGTGCAATATGGTCAAGCACTGTACAAACTGCTTCTGAGGCTTTTCTTCTTACATACCTGCGATTGAAATTAAAAAGGAGTTAGTATTACAAAATAAATGGGAATGGGTCTATGAGACACAGATGATGCCCCTGCTTGCATATTGTATGCATAACTCAGGAACAGCTAAAAAAAAATTGTAATCTATATTTTGTGGTACTAAGCATTGTGTATTCATAACATTTGGTTGAGGCAAATTTTAGTTAACTCAGAGAACAGGTAAAAAAAACCTGTTTTTCCATTTGTAAAGGGGCATAACTCTAGATTAATATAAGTGACATGACCAAAATTCAATCTTGATCTGTATTTTGTGGTAATAAGCATTTTGTATAAGTTTCATAGCATGTGCGATTTGGTTGAGACAAAATAAAGTTCAAGAATGGATACGAGAATTTAGCAATTTTTGAATTTGTAAAGGGGCATAACTCTAGAACAGTTAAAGTGACACCACCAAAATTCAAACTTGATCTTGCATTGATAAGCATTGTGTATAAGTGTCATACCATTTAGTTGAGGCATTCAAAAGTTTTAGAACGGAAATCAACTTAGACAAGGGTTTAACCTAATGCCCTTCTTTTTGAGTTATTGTCGAAAATTGGAAAACTACCCACAATTTCATGAATAAAATCCCACAACTCCATGAACTCAGCAACCTTAAATTTAAAATTAATAAAAATGAAAAGGGAGACAACATTAATAAATTTAAACAATTAACCAAAGTTTCATGAAAACTGCTCAAACATTTTTGAGTTATTGTACTAAAAGTGGAAAATCCCACCTTTTGTAATGAATAATAACAAGGCAATGTAAAATAGAAAGTTAATAAAAATGGAAAAGGGAGCTGACGTCAATAGATATAAACGATTTACCAAAGTGTTATGCAAATTGGTTTAAGTAATTTTGACATGTTGATGACAGATGGACAACAGTATACCATATTATTGCATAGCAATATAATATTTCTCACAAAAAGTAACCAAAAGTTAGCGTGCAATAAATTCTAATATTGCACTAGTGCAATAAACGTCAAAATTCATGACATCATCAACGACAAAATCTTAGTTTAAACCAATTTTTACTTCCAAATATCATATTGCTATACAATAAAAGGGTTATTGCATGAATATTGGTGAATATTGTCCCTCGCAAGCTCGTGTAATATAAAATTCTACTCGGGGCAATATTCCCCAATATTCATGCAATAACCCTATAATACTTCACGTAAACAGGCATATACAAATAAAAAGAACTGTCCTTGGACAGATGAGAAAATTATAGATCTTCTTTGCCCTGTTCAAGTAAAAATAATTCAGGACTGTGTGTATAGTTATTTTCCATTAAAAAAACTGTTGTTATATTTGTTTATTTAATCCTTGGCTATTGCTCTGTATGAAATTTAAATATAATATATGCAGTCAATGATTATATGATTTATATGCCATGAATTGTTTCTATAATGACCTCTCTGTTGTTTAAGAACTCTTAAAAAATACCTCTTAGTACTATCTTGTACACATTCCAATGGCTGTTGAAGTATGTATTTGATAGGACTCATGTGTCCACTACTTAGATTTTGAAGTGGCTCATTCAAAACATGTATTCCGCTGTTGAGATGCTTTTGACCATCTGAAGTTAGGCTCCAACTGGATTCTTGTGACAATGATGGTTCAGACTGAAAAACAAATGTTTACAATTTTGCTTTCTATCAAATTTTGACAACTGTTAACCATTTCAAATACTAAGAAATAAAACATTTTAATGGACATAATAGTTGTTGGTACATATGAAGGGACAGGTTTTAAAATATTCAAATCAAGTTGAACTCCATGAAATATTTATGTGCCTGCTGTAGGCCAGGAACATTTATATTTTTTTAGTGTTCCTCATTGTTTAATTATGAAACCAAAACTTTTTTTAAAGCTTTTATGATGAACAATTTTTTAATCGAATCTCTTATCAGATTTCATCAAATTTTTTAAGAGCATTATCAGACTTAAGAATTATTTTTTAATTTTGTGGCAATAGGGCCTAGCTGGCAATGATTGATCACATTTTCTTTGAACCTCAGTGGTCATTAAGTCCACTCACATTTAAACCAGCCTTGCAGTAGTTTATTAAATAATAATTTGTATAAAACCTTCAATGCGGCTTCATTGGTCGTGTTGTCCAATTATTAATAAAAAAAAAATTTAAGGGTCCCTGGAAACCAGTGTCTCGCCTACTTTTGCTGTAACCACAGAGTGAATATTTGTAGATGTCACCGCCGCCGCTGTAATGTAGGATCGCTCAGTCTTGCTTTTTTGACTGAAGTCGAAGGCTCATTAAGAATCCCAGATCCTGTCTTATTTTACTTGATGTTGACTGTGTAGACTGTGTAGTATTTTTTTTTTTTTTTATATTCTTATATATTCAATGTTTTAATTTGTTTTTTGTCTCATGGACATTTTTTCCCCATTACAATATTGAAATGTAAATAACATTTTCACCAAACTTGGGTATGGGAACACTATATTTACCTGTGATGATACTTCATACAGTCCTGGTGTATCAAAACAACTGACAATTTCTCTGCGTGGTCTTTTCAATACAGACTCTTCATTCTGATAAAATTCAATGTTTGCATTCATGAAATTAAGAAAATCCCTAAACATTAGACATACATCATTATTGATTGAATCAGCTAGAATATTAAGCAAGCTTGCTGGGGCAAGCTGATGAAGTGTATAAATAATAAAATGTCATTATAATTTTGGTGGCAATACGTCTATTTTTTTGTTGAAAAAACAAGTGAAACTGCGAGCTACTGCTCACTGATGATACCCCCGCCGCAAGTGGATAATATTAATAGTGTAAAAATATGCAAGTGTTCGGTAAACAGGAAGTTGTCGAGTGATGAATCTGAAAACGCATCACACGGTATAGCTGACTTATATAAATTCTGAAACCAAATTTCAGAAATCCTTGTAATGTAGTTCCTGAGAAAAATGTGACGAAAATTTTCAACTTGGCTGTCATGTGTAAAATCATACAAGTGTTCGGTAAACAGGAAGTTGTCTAGTGATGAATCTGAAAACGCATCACACGGTATGGCTGACATATATAAATGACAGAAAGGGTGGATGTGTAGTTCCTGAGAAAAATGTGACGAAAATTTTCAACTTGGCTATCATGTGTAAAATCATACAAGTGTTCGGTAAACAGGAAGTTATCAAGTGATCAATCTGAAAACGCATCACACGGTATAGCTGACTTAGATAAACCCTGAAACCAAATTTCAGAAATCCTTGTATTGTATTGTAGTTCCTGAGAAAAATGTGACGAAAATTTTCAACTTGGCTATCATGTGTAAAATCATACAAGTGTTCGGTAAACAGGAAGTTGTCAAGTGATGAATCTGAAAACGCATCACACGGTATGGCTGACATATATAATTGTTGATACCAAATTACAGAAAGGGTGGATGTGTAGTTCCTGAGAAAAATGTGACGAAAGTTTCATGGGACGGACTGACTGACGGATGGACGGACTGACGGACGGACAGACAGATGTAAAACAGTATACCCCCCCTTTTTTAAAGCGGGGGTATAAAAAAACAGTTTGCAAAACTACTTTTAATCATGCAAAATATTGTGATAGTTACTAAGCTGTATATATATATATATGGTATGTATGTATGCTGCTGTACTATTACGTTCATAGTATTGGGTTTACACATTGATATCGTAAAATATCAGCCGTTAGCCACATTGAATGTGAACCTCTTTAGTGATTGAGTGCAGCAACAAATTAATAATCAAAGTACTGAAGTACTGAACATTGGATGACCCAAGTTCTTGTGGATTGTCCAAAAAGTACTTGTCTTAGAAAAAAAATCACATCTCTATTCCTGAGAGTGAGTCTCTCGTGCGTGGATGATAAAAGCCACTTTACGCTGGCGTATTGGGGAGCAGCCATGTGTGTGTACAAATATATATATATATATAATTTCAATTTTTCTAATAGAATGGATTTGGGTAGGCATTTGTATCTTCCTGCAAAAAATCTGTAATCATCCATGCAGAGTTATAGTTCTTTGAGATTGCAAAGATACTTACATTCTTAAGATACTCTTCTGCATGCATGTACATAGATATTAATGTTTTTTTACTTTATAGCAAGCGGTAATGAATGTTTGTTTGCACTTGATGATGTTAAAGCTGTGATATTAATAGAATTTCGGAGCAACTGAGCAGACGACTATAGGAAGGAGGATAAATGACATCATTGCCTAATATTTTCGAAGATTATTGACCTGTAAATGTTTACTTTTGACATAATTAAAGAACCTTAGTGAGCACGCTCACATACCCCACGTCCCCACATTGTCATTGGAGAAATTAAATAAGTGTAAGAAAAAAAAAATTGTATAAGAAAAAATATTGAATAATAATTTCCTGTCAATATATATGCACATCAACATAGTATGTCCTTATTATCTACAAAATTTCATGAAATTCTGTTGTGTGGTTTCAGAGGAGTTGAGATGACAAACTGTTGCAGAAGTATATTGAAGCAAATAAGTTCAAAGGGGCGTAACTCCTAGAAAAAAAAATTGAATCGTAATTTCCTGTTGATATGCACATCTACATAGTATGTCCTTATTATCTACAAATGTTCATGAAATTCTGTTGTGTGGTTTCAGAGGAGTTGAG
Organism: Mytilus edulis; assembly: GCF_963676685.1. NCBI lineage: Eukaryota > Metazoa > Mollusca > Bivalvia > Mytilida > Mytilidae > Mytilus > Mytilus edulis. The sequence goes on from NC_092352.1 coordinate 58,422,361, forward strand.
ATGACAAACTGTTGAAGTAGTACCTTAAAGCAAATAAGTTCAAAGAGATGTAACTCCTAGAAAAAAAATTGAATCGTAATTTCCTGTCGATATGCACATCTACATAGTATGTCCTTATTATCTTAAAAGGTTTCATGAAATTCTGTTGTGTAGTTTCAGAGGAGTTGCGATGACAAACTGTTGCAGTAGTACAATAAAGTAAATAAGTTCAAAGGGGGGTAACTCCTAGAAAAAAAATTGAATCGTAATTTCCTGTCGATATGCACATCTACATAGTATGTCCTTATTATCTAAAAAGGTTTCATGAAATTCTGTTGTGTAGTTTCAGAGGAGTTGCGATGACAAACTGTTGCAGTAGTACATTAAGCAAATAAGTTCAAAGGGGCGTAACTCTTATAAAAAAAATTTAATCGCAATTTCCTGTCAATATGCACAACTTCATAGTATGTCCTTTTCATCTGAAAAGGTTTCGTGAAATTCTGTTGTGTGGTTTGAGAGGAGTTGCGATGACAAGAAACAGGACTGACGGACGGACTGACGGGTCAAAAACATTATACCCTCCGCAACGGTATAATAAATTATGACTAGGAGGAAAAGTTGTCTCATTGGGACTTATACCATATCAGTCATCTTCTCATATCTACATGAATATACATGTAATCATGATAATAAAAAAGTTTTAAGTGCATCATCTACAAAAAGTTTGAAATAAATTTGTTTGTAGACCAGAGAAGTTTTACATATTTTGGCAACATAGTATAGTGTGTACAATAATGAAGGTTTATACCTTTAATAAGCTATCTGGCTTGAAGTCTTTATTTTCTTCTACAGGATCTGCTCTACTTGGTGCTACAAATATCTGAAAAATAAAATAGAAAAAATATTCTTCAAGGCCTTACAAACATTGAAAATAACTAGAAAAACAAGAATATGTCCATAGATCACATGAGCCCCAATTGCACTATCAATTACTATGTTCAGTGGACAATTTGGCATTGAGATTAAAATATCATATCTTAGGCAAGATTGGTACTAAATTTTAAGTTGATTAAATGTACTTTATCAAAAACTTCTTTGACCTGAAACTGTAACCTGAAGACAGACAAACAGACCAATGGACAGACAGATGAACGGACAGACAAAAAAAATATAATGCCCTTTGTCAGGGCATAAAAACCTACAATCATAAAATATTTGAAGAAATGTTTACATTAAATCAATATCATAACAAGCTGATCACTAAAATCAATATATCCGTCTAATGTGCAACTCCTTTTGACAATGTTTGACAGGTCTCAGAATAACTTTTGTTCATTGTTAAAATGTAATACATGTACATGTTACTTACATGTATACTAGTCCTGACATTATATTTTATTGTCATGAAAAAAGCATGATTTTATAAACATGTAATGTAAAACTGATCCCGGGTTAGAAGTAAGGTTGGGATCCTGCTAACATTTTTAATTTTGACTCATTCTGAAGTTATGTGCCTGTCCCAAGTCAGGAGCCTGTAATTAAGTGGTTGATATATGTTGCTGTGTAACATATATTGGTTTTCCTTAAAAAAAGAAATTTTACCCTAATTATAGGCCCTTATTTTTCTAGTATGAATGGTTTTACATTTGTGATTTCACGGCTTTTTATATCTGACTTTGCTGTATGGGACACGGGGGGTCTCAACATGGGATTTTGGGTACAGGTGTGCAGCTGGGATTTTAAAAACACCCCCCATTCATATATTGAATAATTGTGAAATCCCTACCTATACATATATTTCACAGCGAAATCATAACCCATTCATATATTTATCAGCTCAAATAGTACCTATATGCATATACAATCTTATTATACATCAAAAACACTTTTCAATTATACAATACACTTTAATTTATATGAAACATTGAACTTTTCAAACAATAACAAGTAAAAACACTGTTTTGAAGGTGCAATAGCACAAACAATATGACTTCACAGCTGGTTATAATTATGAGCCAAAAACACGCAGTTTTGAGGAAATAAACCTGTATTTAATGCATTTTTTTTTTGCTCTATGAGCAATCAGTTGAAAAGTTAAGCAAATTCTGCACAATTTTTTGAAAAATTTAATTTAACAAACAGTAATAGAAGTTCCGTGTTGAAGGCCGTACTTTGACCTATAACTGTTAACTTTTTATACATTGTGACTTGCATGGAGAGTTGTCTCATTGACACTCATACCACATCTTCTTATTTATAAGTAATAGAAAACTCTTTGGTGGTTTTGCACCTATGTAATGTAGTGGATTTGCTTCTGTATCCTTGAACTTCGGCGATTGTCCGATTCAGAATGTGACGGGATAACAACTTCAGCAAATCTCCCGTCAAAGTCCTGAAATGCATGTTGATGTGAAACTGATCTCTTCTGTCCTGTAGCTCTACCTTCTTTTGTTTTACCATGGTTTGTGTTCATTAACTTTTCGACTGATTGCTCAATAACAGATAATTCTTCTGCAGAAAGAATTAATACACCAGATTGAAATGTTAAATTGACATGGCATATGATATCAGAGGCTGTTATTGAGACTATTTCAAATATGTTAATCTTGTACGTGTCTTCACTTATCCTCTCGTACTTTGAAAATGTAATTTGTAAGTCGTTTAAAAAGTCTGCCGAAAAAGAAACCGTATCTTTATGTCCAACTGCCTTTTGTTTTTAGCTACAATTGTTCTTTGCATCCTTTGGATGCGTCCAATTTGAAAAGTCTTTGCTGTCCTATCAACATAGGCGAAGTCCTCAAAAAGATTAATGCCGTTGTCTGTTCCTAATTGTGCCGATTTGGCCATATTTGGTAAGGCAGCCTGTCGTACACGCACTAACCTGTAACAAATATAAATCGTCAATTTTCGAAATTAAATCCATTTTTGGAGGCTTTTTTTAAGTTTCAAATGCACTTAAAATTTGCCTAAATTAAATATTTCATAAATATTTAAAAAACTAGTTTTCCTATGCATGTAGGAATTCATACGCATGATGCCATGAAAGAGGGTTTATACATAAAAAATATTGGCCTTCTTTTACTTTAGGGATCCCAACCCATAAAGAACTCTACAAAACTATTCTTAACCTCAAACCTTGCCGTAACCCATACTTAAACCTAACACTAGCCCTAACCCTAACCTAAAACAACCCCTAACCTAACCATAACCACGAATGCTCCTTAACTCTAAAGTATAGGGACCCTTAAAGTAAAAGAAGGCCAAAACATTAGATATGCTATGTTGCCAATGACCAAATGAGACACCTCTCCGTCCAAGACCCAAGTTATTTAATGTATGCAATTATAGGTCAGAGCATGACCTTCAATGTTTCGGTTGTCATGATTCTCACAAATCAAATCAAGACAGCCCCAAGCATCGCTTTACTCTGTACTATTGATTAAAATAAACCACAGTTCACCTCCTTGCTCTCTACCCGCCTTTATTCATATGTTTTGCATTGCGACCACAGGAAAATGTTATTATAAATTTGTAAGTCATTTCCGTATGTATTTTAAAAACAAATCGATTATTCCATTGGTTTTTTTTAAAAGGTGTATGCATCAATGACCCACTGCAAGGACCCCTCATCAATCTTTTTGTAGGCAGCTGACATTTTTGCCGGCATCGTGCTATTTTGCAGGCTATGATTAAAATTTCTTATTTTTCCGCTTTGTCAGTTCTTTGTGTATAACGACTTATACATTGTATATGAGTGAATTTGTAAAATTATTTTTTAAATTCTAAGACAATCTGCATTGGTTTTGTTTTTGATTTTTCTTAAAAGGAAGATTGCTTTAGAAATATGCTATTTTGCCTGCTATAATTAGATATTTTGATAAATAGCCACTGCCTTTTTGTATGGCTTATATTTAAGGGCATGAAAGATATCTGACAAAAATTAATGTATCTGTAAGAATTAACTGCATACCTGTCTTTTGATAAATTTGGGTCTTCATTTAGAAGTTTTACAAGAGTTGTCTTATGTTGGATGCCATGTTCTGGAACCAGAAGTGTTGCGTCTATTCTTTGTCTAAAAAATATTAATTGTCTCTGAAATTCCATTGAATTAAGTGATCTTTTGTACATCTTTCATTAATAGTTGTCATGGTTGTATTCAGTAAAAGTATGTGAAGAATCTTATCATAATTCCCATGCTTAACTATAACATTTATATAATATAAAGATGTTTTTACTTATTGGGTTTGTTTTTTGTGCATATAGCACTGGCTAGCAACACACATTTTCGGGTACTGATGGGGGTGATTCAAGCATAGCTGGTGACAGAATCACACCTGGCAATAATTTGATTGGTTGATTCTGAGTCCTTTGATAACGTTGTGCGAGCCTCATGTAACTTCTTTTAATGTCTTATTTCCTCAGTGTTTGTTACAGTAAAGGTTATCTTTCTTCTTAATTAATTCAGCGTACTCAAACATAAATCAATATAAGCAACAGTAGTATACCGCTGTTCACAAAGTCATAATACGATAAAAAGTGAACAATCCGTGAAACACACCAAAACCGAGGGAAACAACCAACCACAAGAAAACAGCAAACACATAATTACACAAAGCCTAACACCAAAACACAGAAACGGACTGTCTGATTTACAGTTGCCAATTCATGACTTGGCACAGGACATTATTCCGGAAAATAATGGTCGATTTAACCTGGTTTTATGGCCAGTCAAACCTCCCGCATGTATGGCAAGTGTAAAAAATAACACATACATCACACCACTGTAGACTAAAAAACAGACATATCAGTAACATTCACCACAAAGAACAACTGTGACATAGATAAATAATGCGTACATTACATGTGTACAGGTTTTATGAGAGAGAGAAAATGCATTTCCCATGACACGGTAAATCACTATCGCCTTAGAATTCCTTAATATATATATATTAAATATATCAAATTACCGTTTCTGTAAAGAGCTCGGTATACTGTCATCAATATTAACGCTATTCTGGTCAGAGTGTTCTTCAAAATTGTCGATTGCTACATCTATACATTCATGCATTTCCATGAATTCTGAACTTGTTGGTTCAAAAATGTCTGAAATATATTGATAAAGGTTACATTAGATACAAGTAAAAAAAATCATCTCTGTTTTATATTAAGAAGCTTTGATTTTTGGATAAAACAATACATTTGTAGTTGTGTTTGCTTTTATTGTTTTAACAAGTATCCAATCAAAAAAATAGAATATCGAATAATATTAAAAAAATGACAATCAACAATGATATTAAGGTGTTGTTCCATGTCACGATTTTTTCTTCTTAGACATTTCCATTTTCGTGAATTTCTAAGACATCTACATTTTGTATTCACATTATGTAATGAATAAACTTGTGCAATTTAAACCTATGCTATAATAGTCTGGTTTTTTTTAAACATTCAATGGAACTGAGGTCGTGTTGACAAATCTCTTGACTACGGATTTCAAAAAATGTTTTATATAAATAATATATTTTTATATGTTTATTAACTTGTATTTGTTCTTTTTGTCAAAAGGCAAGAAATCATTTTAACACCTATGCATAATTAATTCCACAGAACAAACTATTGTTTAAAGAACATGTAGAACTATAAATTATTGTTATTGGAAACAAGTGACTAAAAATTGTTTCATGTATGATGACATATTGATCGCAAAATTTGTCTAAAAATAGTTCGATCTTACAATTTAGAACCTGAAGAATACTTTTAAAAGAATTATGACCATAGTCTGTCATATATACTTTCAGGCACACGTGTTTTCAGGTGCCTTAAGTCAATAGACTGTTTTGAACATAATGTACTTACTCATTGGCGTATATGTAGAGTTCTCATCTTGACTATCATCACTACTATCATGTATTTCCTGAGTTTCATCCGTAGCAATACATGGATCCAAATCGTCGTCATCGCAATATTCATCAGAATCGTGATTGTTGTTGTTACATGTATCCCCTGATAGATTTTTAAACAGTTTATCATGGTTACAATTATCAAAGGGTTTATAAAACCATCCATAATTGTCATCAGTATCGTCGTCATCATCCCCATCATCATCATCCCCATCATCATCATCCCCGTCGTCATCATCCCCGTCGTCATCATCAAACCCTAAATCTATGTTGAGGTCACGTGGAATTATTCCAAGTTCCTTTGCAAGATCTCGGGCACGACGTATTCCAATTTTCCATGCAGAAATTTCTTCGCCTAAAGCAGGGTAGTCTCTCAAGGAACATGTTACTCCTCCAGGATACTGACTTTTCCATACATTCTCCTGCTTAATGTGGGCTTTGGCAAACTTTGGGGCATTATCATTAGCTTCAATCTGACTTAGTCGGATCATATGGCTTACATTGCGATACATTTGACCATATGGATACACATGATGGTTGCCTACAAACTGGCCATTCTTTGAAAAGAAGTCTTCGCAACAATCTGACCCTGTTAGATGGAGTAAGCATTGGCTGTTTGGAAAATTATCTCTGTAGAAGCAAATAAGCATTACTGCAAAGTGAACTGAAATAAATGTGTCGCAATATGTTTCTTGGGACAAAAAATTGGAGGTCAGAGTAAGTGCTTGATTAAGGTAAACATAATTCTGCCAAATTCCTAGAAAATGTGTGACAAATCCTGCGAGAGAGATACGTTCAGCAAGCGAAGCTTTCGGACTGAAGAAAATGTCAACATACTGATGTACCACATAAAGAAAGGCCTTAGTTCCTTTGACTGAAGGAATAGGAGCACGGTCGTCACTTCCATTAATTAGATCATTGAGACAATCTTGCACCCTCGGAAATGATAACTCCTGTGCTACTTTCCAGTTTTGACGATCACGATCTCTTCGTACATGATCTCGTGTCAACCCGTGCACTAAAACAGGGAATGATCTCATAACCAGCTCAATTTGGTTCATATGTACAAGCAAATCTGGTCCAATATGTAGCATTCTTGATGTATGATCAAGGTGATTTATGATTTTCTTATGGTTATGTATTACGTCTTGATCTCCAATTTCTCTTATTACATAACCATTTTCAACCACTTCTTTCCTAGCTGAAAATATGAAACCAAGATGTCATCCAATAGGTCTGAATCTGTCTCCTGCGGTACATGTCATGAGTTGTAAATGCAGTTTTCTTCGCCTGCTGTCACCATCAGAACTATTACCTATAAGCGGTCCTAATTCATGTTCCAGATGTAGCTCATACAAATTTTGTACCTTTTGCCACTGATGGTATACAGTATGATGAGTGAATCGGTTGCATGTTGGCATAAGTAATGCTACTAAATGTGGAATCTTTTCATGCAAAGGATTAAGTAATATAACTCTTGCATATTTACCAATAATGTCAAATGCATTTACCAGACGGTCATAAGCATCACGGTCGTTGCCAACTTTTATGTGATTATTCTCCATGCATTTGTGGTTGTCTTTAGGTCCACAAAACCCCAAAAGTTCATCTCTATCTTGGTGATACATAACAGTACCAACAATAGCTGTCTCATCTTCTGCCGCTAAAACAGGAGTTCGTGGTATTTTGTAAATTTCCATAATACCCTTTACTAGTTTTGAATAGTAAACAAAGTTTTTTTCTTGTATTCCAGGAGCCATTTCAAAGTGGGCAATTTCCGCCATCGATACATGGTATTCAGATTTGGCCCTTCCAAGTTAATTGCAACAAAGTTTGCCAGTTTCGGACCTCCCATGATTAACAGCGCTTCGAAAATTTTTCGTGTACTAGACTTATATCGTTTCCCGTGCGGTCCTTGCACATGGAAATTGTTGGCAATCGATTCAATTGTTTCAAGGAAAACATTTTTGTTGTCCAAAATTCCCTTTTCCTCAGCTTTTACTAGCTTATGGTAAATTGCCTTAATGTCACCTCTTGAACTAAATTCTGTCAATTTCTCTCTAAGTGTTCTTGTACGTAATTTTAATCGAATGTGTTTGCTTTTAAGAAAAAATGCATCTGAACGACACTTTTTAAGTTCTTCAGATTTCTTTTGAAGTAAATTAAGTTGTTCTGTTTTAGTCATGTAATCAAAACGAACCTTTGTTAAGTCCCTGTTCCCATCATTTACGTTGAGAGTACGTAAGAGTAACCTCTTTTTGAAGGATGGCAAAGTAGGTATACCTTTGCACAGCTCACATATGTTTCCTTCTTTCATCACATAACCAGTACATTTAACATGCTTAAATGTTCCTTTAAATTCTGTTGTATGTTTCTTTAAATTAACAGTTACAAACGGCAAAGGATACCAGCTTGTTTTGCTGTCGTCTTCTCCTACTTTAACGTCATTGATTAATAATTTAACATTGAAAGACTGTTCCTCTCCTGATGCCATGAGATATGTTGTATTATTTAAATAATATCCTTGACACTTTGTCACATCTAGTCAACTGGTTTTCTCTTCATTCAAGTTACCTTTAATGAAAAAGCTTGCAATGTCTCTAGTTTTGTTAGTCTGAAACTTAGCCTGTCGTTCCTTATGGTCTCTGCTGTTTGCATGTTCCCTGGCTCTCTGGACAGGATTTCCTCTGCATCCCAAGTTTATGTCAATTTTGCAGCAGCGACAATGTGCATTCTTTCGATTAAGCAGAAAAATTCCTTGTTCATCCCAACTGCATAAACATTTGCCAAATGTCCCCTTGAACTGGCATGAAATTTAACATTTTGGATTTTCTTTCCAAAATCTCCCAACTTGTAATTTTTGTTGCAAAGAGAGCAAGAAAACATAGATTTTCCATCTTCCTCAACAACTTTAAATTTACAGCTTACATTGAATTTTTCATTTTCTTCTTTCTCTAGTTCACTAATAAGACTCTCCAATCTTGAAATCCCATCATGGAAAATGCTATCATTAACTGCAAAAGAAATAAAATGCATTATTTATAAACACTTAAATAGTAACAATAATGCACACTGTGTCGTGCTAAGAATACTTCCTCTCTTGATTTAAATGGAAGTATCGGCAGACAGTAGGTCGGTGTCTTTATTATAATCACACTTCATATATACAAAGTTCATGGGACGGACTGACGGACGGAGTCGCTCGCTCGAGTTTTACCATATATTACCAATCAATCGATCTTCACGAAGATCTTATCAATCAAATCATGATTCAAAATAACAATGTAATCAACCATGCATGATCAGGCATCAATCAACCGAGTACATTGTGTAATACGGACCACATTGCCGTTTTACAGATTGCCAGTCAATCGATCGAGTTTTACCATGTATTACCAATCAATCGATCTTCATAAAGATCTAATCAGTCAAATCTTGATTCAAAATGACCATGTAATCAATCAATCAAGTACACTGTGTAATACGGGCCCCATTGACGTTTTACAGATTGCCGATCAATCAATCGAGTTTTACTATTAATTACCATTCAATCGATCTTCATGAAGATCTAATCAATCAAATCATGATTCAGAGTAATCATTTAATCATGATTAGAAATTTATTTATCAAGTACACTGTAATACGGGCTCCATTTATCTGTGTTACAGATTGCCTATCAATCAATTTACCAAGTACAATGTGTAATACTGGCCCCCATTTATCTGTGTGACAGATTGCCGATCAATCAATAAAAATAATGATTTTTGCAAAATAACCAACCAACTAACCAATGGGGAAAGACCACCACCATCAATTGTTCTCTGAACAATTGGTTGAAAACAATTGGTTATATCATTTTAAATGACTTCATTCTTTTTATTAAAATGAAATCAAGGAATTGTATATTTTTGATATATAATAAGATTCTGCAGTCATTTTCACAAAAAATCTTACGACTACAGTTGATCGTAAGTCATGAACAAGTCAGTATACTTATGATCAATCTTAGTCTTAAGTTTTTTTGTGAAACTGACTTCTGAACACCAGACATGTACAGTCTTATTTTAATCTTTATATTGACAGTCTTTTACACAGTCTTAATCAGATTATGTTACAATTGTCAGACTTTAAAAGGGTCCGTTAATGTTTATATTATGTAAACATAGTTTTTTTAAAAATGGTTTCACATTTCATCAATCTTGCAAAATTTAACCAAATATCACATAAATAAATTAGTTCAAAAGTCTTTTCTTTACAAAACATCATATTTAATGGAAATATTTAAATTGTAATTGATATATTGCCAAGGAGGGGGAGGAGGACTTTGAAAATAAATAACCTGTCCTGGCAAAAGCTGAAAATAAATGGTTGAGCAGCGAAGCCGTGAAAAATAAATAAACTGGTTAAGCATAAAGTGAAAATAAATAACTCATCAGGCAGGATTTTGAAAATTAATAACTTGTCCTGGCAAAAGCTGAAAATAAACAGTTACGCGGTGAAAAATAAATAACGTTGGATTGGCATAAAGTGAAAACAAATAACTCATCCGAAACAAAAACTCCTGCCCCCCCCCCCCCCCCCCTCCAGAATATCAAAAGGTCGTCCCCTAAACGTGAAACGTTGTTTATTATGGACGAACAAATAAAAATACAACACTTGGTTGAAATTAAGTTTGCACATACCATTTGAAACTTCTTCTACGCAGTTTTCTTCTAAATTCTCGAACCCACTCGTCAGTGATGTTAATCCTACATCATTATGACCACTATGTTCCAAAGTGTCCAATTTGAAATGTTTGTTTGATTCATCTCCCGTTATAGCTTCCTCCTCTTGTTTTCGAATGTGTTTTGCAGCTACATAGTCACAATAATCACATCTTAAAGTTCCAGTAAATTCCTCACATTCATGACAATTTAAACATTTCCCTCTGTCAATGCTTCGTATGTCTTTCATTTTGGCAATCAAATAATGACAAATTCTTTCAACAAATTAAAAGTGATTAAGCAAGACACACAATGTCAATGAGAATAGACGCAACAAATTAAGTGCAAATAAATCGATGTGTTACGCAACTCACGTGACGCAACTAGTGCAAAAGGTTCAATATCTACTGGGTAATTTACTGAAGATTATTAATTGTGACAGTGTAATTAAATTCAATCAATATCAAAACTTGTGTAAATAAGTTTCAGCAGATGTGGAAATTTTAATGACAAAGAGTTTGGGAAATTCAGTGAAGATCGTTGCACAACAAACTGAAATTTATGACCCATTGATATATCACAATCGGTCAATTACTACCTATTGATATATTTCCTCGGTAAAATTGCACCCCATTGATATATTTGACGGATCAAAAAAGGGACCCATTCCAGCAGCACATATGTATATACCTTTATATAGGAAGAGACCCCCCCCCCCCCCGTGGTATGGGATTTGCTCATTTTTGAAGGTTGCGTTTAGTTCTCTGCAGAATGTCTACAATTTATAACCTTCAGGCCTGTTGTTTTAAATTAAAAAAAAATGTTTTGTGTCAATACAAATAAAATGTTTTGATTGTTTTGGTTTTTTTTGGTATGCATTTACATAGATATAGGAAGATGTGGTGTGAGTGCCAATGAGACAACTCTCCATACAAATAACAATTTAAAAAGTAAACCATTATAGGTTAAAGTACGGCCTTCAACACGGAGCCTTAGCTCACACCGAACAACAAGCTATAAAGGGCCCCAAAATTACTAGTGTAAAACCATTCAAACGGGAAAACCAACGGTCTAATCTATATAAACAAAACGAGAAACGAGAAACACGTATATATTACATAAACAAACGACAACTACTGTACATCAGATTCCTGACTTAGGACAGGTGCAAACATTTGCAGCGGGATTAAAACATGTATATATATACACCATATCAGTATTTGGAAATCTGTTCCCCTTGACCAAAAAACCTCTTTTGCTTAAACTTATGAGATAATACAACAATAACTTTTCCATTGTGGTGTCAGATATATTATTTATCATGTCAGACGTTTAAATTTTACTGGAATTTTTGCAGTAATGGCAGATAAATAGTGATAAGGTGTATTGCTTTGATTATATAATACATGTACACATTTAAGTTGTACCTCAAAATTTGGCCAGATAGATTCTTCCATTTCTCTGGTAACAATCTGTCTGCAATTTCTGCACAAACCTATATAAAAAAAAGAATTAATTTTGATACTTGCACTTTCAAGCTAATTTTTGAATTTATAAAAAAAGTACAAATGTGTGTGATAAATTTTAAAATTTTGTACATTTTATTTTAAATTTAATAAGTGTATCATGTCTATGGGCCTAGCGATAATATAATTTTATTACTACAATTGTTTTATTCTGTGAAAAACCAAATCATGCAATGAACAGATTGTCAAGAAATATATAAATAATGAACATGTATATGGGGAAATCATTGTTGCATTCATAAGTTTTGATTGTTTTCTAAATTTTTTACAGTAACACTTGTATGCAGGGATTGAAGTTTAAATTTTGGCACATTCATAAATGTATGACATGTCACAGAAGACCACATCTTAAATTTTGTCCCAACTGTATATATAGTTCTATTCAAGAAAAGCAGACATTTCAGTAGACCCTGTACCATATTTTTGTCTGTATTACATTGTATTATATCATAAAAACAACCATTTTTGGAGTAAATGTGTACATGGTGTACACATATGGTTTGAAAGGCACCTAAATTACTCCAAAAATGGTTGTTTAAATGATATAATACAGACAAAAAATATGGTTCTTCAGACCTTGGAAGTTCTATATTGACAATATATTACTTTCATGTTCAGACTTTAAAAAATTGCATACATGTAGCCACTAGTACTAGCAAGACAAAATGTAAACTTACTTAGATTTTTTTTTTAAAATACATGTTTAGCATAGCTCCCCCCCCCTGAATATCTGAATAAGTTTATTCAACTTCGATGCCCTGAATATTAATATTTTCTAGAAAACGGACTCAGGGCAAATGTGTTATTAGGGCGAACAGACATGATACAGTTCAGACTGAAAATGAAGATTAATTCACTCTACCCCCACATTTGTCCCACATTACTCTTTAAAAAAATTGTCAGTACTACACTGCAAATTAAGGGCTTGGGTTCTGAAGTTTTATTAAGTTATCAAACAGCCTCCTAATTATCTTTAAACTTGAAATGATTACCTGATCCTATTGGAAGCACAACTCCTCTGGTTCTCAAAAGGTGGTGGCTTATCTGAGGCGTGACTGCCCGGTCGGATTCAGGCTTGGATTTACCCTTGTGGTCAGGATGACCACATAATATGCTGCTCCTCCTCCACTTCATACCGAGAGAATACCTGTGGTTCGGACACCCCAAATATTCTCCCATGACAGAAAATATTCCAGCCTGAAAGCAAATTAAATGTCCCTCATTTAAATTTGTAAATTTTCCCAGTTTGTTAGAAATTAGGTGATTTCTTATATCCTTAATGCATTCCTTTTACAAAATCACAGCGTTTTCAGCGGGATAGAAGATTGATGTATCACATTTTACATTACTAAAGCATGAGAAACTGCATCTCATCTCAACGTCTGCTTCCATAGTTGTTGATATGGAATATAAACAATAGACATTTTATTAAAAAAAACCACACTTTTACCATGTTTACATGATAAACATAGAAAAGTTATAAAACTTCAATTTGGTGTATAATTATACTGGGTTCTTAAATGTTCATCCAAATAAGCATCATTCAATAGTGTGCAATTTACAAAGGAATGATAGGAACAACTAGTGATTTAATATCATTATTTTTATTTGTATTACTATTTGTTGGTGATTTTTTTTGTATATTCTTATCTTTAATACTGTAGTGAAGATATTTATACACAAAAAACTGAGAATTGGAATATTGGATGAATCACTTTTTTTAAGATCTGCCTGGTTCTAAAAATAGCTGTACTTTAAAATATGTTATTAATAAAAGCTTTAATAACTGTCAAATCAGAAAGAAGTAAATATACACTTTAATGCTACATTAGTTTTATGCACTAAATGTGCATATTTTGAATAGTGCTTGAAAGCAAAAGGATTGATAATCTAAATAAATACACTCAAATTGAGCACTAACAACTGATAAGTGGCCTCCAGTGGACAAGTCAAACCATGGAAAAAAAAATTACCTGCCTGCCTGGTTTGTTTACAAAGAGTAGACCCGGGGGAGGGGAAACAGACATTCTTTTAAATGTGGCCTCAATGGTACAGAACATGCATATTATATACATATACATAAAATTGAGAATGGAAATGGGGAATGTGTCAAAGAGACATCAACTTGCCCATAGGGCCAACAACAGTGGAACGCCACCAATGGGTCTTCAATGCAAAGAGAAACTCCAGCATCCTGAGGAGTCCTTCAGCTGTCCCCTAAACAAATATGTATACTAGTTCAGTGATAATGTATACAATTATAGAAGGTAAACTTATCAACTCCAAATACTTTTCCCAGAGGATCTTTTTTACAGAACACGATACTAGGGTCATTCTGATTATACAACTGTCTGCTACCAATGTAATCCTTCAGATAACTACAGACCTTCAATTTACACATAAACCAGTTGAAATTAAGAATGCAAGTTTTTATAGTGTCAAAATTGATATGGTAGCATTTTTACAATAACATGAATAATAAAAACTTGACATAAATTTCTTCATTTATTATTATGTTTACAGTATTTAAATATGTTGATTGCAATAAAGATAAAATCACTACTGAAAATATGAATAAAAGCTTTAATTATTGTGAAACCTGGTGCTGTGCAGTTTTGGCATTAATAAAATCATGGAAATAATTTCTGAATTCAGAGAAATTTTTACCTCTTTTCTGGTTAACACTTCCCATGATGCACCTACTTGTTTAAGTACAATGACGGTCAAGAAATTCACGTCTGGGTCTGACCTACAAATATAAGACGAACATTAATTTTGACATTTGCTTTCAATACAATTCTCATGTTTACAAGTTCTACTATAGATAGATAAAAAGATTACAAATTAACAAATATCCAGAAAACATAATTCCCTCTACTATAGTAGGTGAGGCAAACAAATCTCCAACGTTTTAAGAAACTGCCAACACTCTCTGATAACTTACCATAGGATAATTGACTTCTTATTCTTCAGTTGTTATGCAATGGGACTCTGTGAGTTGCTTCAAAGTAGATACATTTGATCCTGCAGGTGTGCTGTATGAATCAGGAGACTGTCGTACAATTAAATTTGGATTATTGCACACGTTTACTTGGCTTGATGTTACTTGACCACTTACAGTGTAATTGTGCTGAAATAAAATGAAATTATGAAAATATTTAAATTGAATTAAGGATGCACACCTCTGAGTGATTTTTTGGGTTTATAAGTCTTGTAAAGACATTATAAATCATATGGTGGTGCACTTCTTTTTTAGCAATGTTTAGCTACAGCCCTTTTAAAGTACCAAAGTTTCATGATTTTCCCATTTTTCATCAATTTTTACCTATTTTTGGGCTATTATCATGAAAAAAACACCCAAATCCACAATTAAACTTTTTTTCATCATTGTTCATACTTTCAATTAAGATGAAGAGGACCAATCTGCAGTGGCGGATCCAGGGGGGGGGGGGGGGGGGGGGGTGGTTCCGAAAGTTGGAATCCCCCTTTTTTTTGGCCGATCAATGCATTTGAATGGGAGCATATAGTTAGAATCCACCCTTTACTCTGTGTTGGGGAACCCCCCCCCTTTAAAATGGCTGGATCCACCACTGAATCTGAATAAGTTTAAATTAAAATTACTATACATAGGTAGGTATTAATATAAGAAAGTTTTATCATATTTTGATGCTTTTTGAGTCAAATTCACCATGCTGTCGATTTTGTAAATTTGTGTGTTTGAAGAACAAAATGCATATTTTTTTAACTTCTTTGTTATAAATGATTGAGAAAATACATATCTAAGAAATTTGAAAAGAAAAAAGAGATATGGGATGTACATGCTTCTGGTAAAATCATTTTTTGTACCCCTCACCCATTTTCTAAAAATTTTTCCTAAAAAGACTGACTGGATAATGTTGATTGGTAATAAAATTTTAAAAATTGATAACTCAACCAGATGCTCCGCAGGGCGCAGCTTTATACGACCGCACAGGTTAAACCCTGGACGGTTGGGGCAAGTATGGACACAACATTCAAGCTGGATACAGCTCTAAATTTGGATTGTGATTAAATAGTTGACACAGCATAGGTTTCTGACACAGAATGAATGTGGTCTAATGAACTTAAAAATTTGTTTTTGCCTTTGAGCAAATGAGAAAAATTTAACCCGCCCCCCTTTTTTTCACACACCCCTTTCCCTTTTTCCAAAACTGATCTCAATTCAAATTTCTAATGGAGTTTGCAACAATAACTACTCATTTAAATACATCATAAAATATTAAAATGTAACAAAAGGTGCTTGTTATCACTGAATGGTAAAGATTGTTTTAATTTATCAGTTGGTAGTAAAAGTGAATATACATTGTATATTGTATAAAACAATGATTTAAGTTGACTCAATTACTATTCTGGACAAAGAAAGATAACTCCAATCAATTGAAAATTTCTTGCTATTGCACAATATTGTGCAATTAGATATTTCTGGCTATTGCGCAATACTGTGCAATTGAAAATATTTACTATTGCACAATACTGTGCAATTGGAGATTTCTTGCTATTGCGCAATACTGAGCAATTGAAAATTTCTTGCTATTGCACAATACTGTGCAATTGAAGATTTCTTGCTATTGCTGAATACTGTGCAATTGAAAATTTCTTGCTATTGCACAATTCTTAATATAATAATTTTGGATCCTGATTTGAACAAACTTGAAAACTGGGCCCATAAACAAAAATCTAAGTACATGTTTAGATTCAGCATATCAAAAAAGCATAAGAATTCAATTTTTGTTAAAATCAAATTTAGTTTAATTTTGGACCCTGTGAACTTTAATGTAGACCAATTTGAAAACGGGACCAAAAATTAAGAATCTACATACACAGTTAGATTTGGCATATCAAAGAACCCCAATTATTCAATTTTTGATGAAATCAAAAACAGTTTAATTTTGGACCCTGATTTGGACCAACTTGAAAACTGGGCCAATAATAAAAAATCTAAGTACATGTACATTTTTAGATTCAACATATTAAAGAACCCCAAGGATTCAATTTTTGTCAAAATCAAACTAAGTTTAATTTTTGACCCTTTGGACCTTAATGTAGACCAATTTGAAAACGGGACCAAAAATTAAGAATCTACATACACAGTTAGATTTAGCATATCAAAGAACCCCAATTATTCAATTTTTGATGAAATCAAACAAAGTTCAATTTTGGACCCTTTGGGCCCTTATTCCTAAACTGTTGGGACCAAAACTCCCAAAATCAAACCCAACCTTCCTTTTATGGTCATAAATCTTGTGTTTAAATTTCATAGGTTTCTATTTACGTAAATTATGGTGTGAAAACCAAGAATAATGCTTATTTGGGCCCCTTTTTGGCCCCTAATTCCTAAACAGTTGGGACCTCAACTCCCAAAATCAATCCCAACCTTCCTTTTGTGGTCATAAACCTTGTGTTTAAATTTCACTGATTTCTATTTACTTATACTAAAGTTATTGTGCGAAAAACCAAGAAAATGCTTATTTGGGCCCTTTTTGGCCCCTTATTCCTAAAATGTTGGGACCAAAACTCCCAAAATCAATCCCAACCTTCCTTTTGTGGTCATAAACCTTGTGTCAAAATTTCATCGATTTCTATTCACTTTTACTCAAGTTAGAGTGCGAAAACTAAAAGTATTCGGACGACGACGACGCCAACGTGATAGCAATATACGACGAAAAATTAAAATTTTTGTGGTCGTATAAAAACTACTCATTGTAATTACACAATCGTTTGATTATAATATTTTTTTAAATTCATTAATATTTTCCCCTTGTATCACATATTGAGGTCTTCAATGCAGCCAGAAATTCCCTCATCCTTCAGATGTCCCCTAAACATGCTAAATAAATATATATGTAAACCTCAGGTCTGTGTACGACCTCAAATCTGTGTCTGTTTCTCAAATTTATGCCTTATTGTGACGTCCATCGCTAATCTATGTCCGTAAAAAAGATTCGGCCTCAAATCTGTGTCCGATTTTCAATCGTGACGTCATTTGCAAATCTATGTCCGTTAAAAAAGATAAGGCCTCAAATCTGTGTAATGTTTTAAATCCTTTTTCCAGTTTGTTTCGCCATGTGCACATTTATGCCCATCTAATAAGTTCGGCATTGTAGGTTTTTTGTTTTATAAAACGTTTCTCAACATCATAGTTTACGAACGAACGAAACTTTCCAACGTATTGTTATGGAGTAGTAATTTTGTAAAAATAAAATCCACGATAAATTTCTTCCGATATACCCGTGTGTTTAAAGACAACAGTTATTAATTTCTTAGTCTTTTTGCAACCTTGTATTTTATTTTTGTGGGTAAACATTAGTGTTCCAATTTGTTTTCTATTGTTGAATGTTACATATTCTTACGTTGAGTTTCGTTTGTTTACATGTCGTATATGCTTTTCATTTATCTGCCTAATCCATTTTAAAAGATCATTGTTATGTAATGTTAATGTTAAAAACAATTGGCGCGTCTGGTTTGTATTTGATTGATTGTTTGATGTTAAACGTTCAGTGGAAAGTATTCCATGAATTTCACGACAAGATTAATTAGCGTTTGATAACGGATTGAAAAGTGATTAATATGACACAAGTTTAGTATTTTTCTTTTATTATATCGACACATCCTTTATAAATATGGAACGAATAAAGGAGGATTGTTTGGGTATAGACTGTCTCCTAAAATAAAGCACCGAACAGGATAGTCTTAAGGTGCACTAGGTCCAAGTAGTCCGACTTGCTGATACGCATGAGCGTATGCATGAGCGTCATTTACATGCTCAAGAGTATCTTGGATAAATATGTTGTGAACACTACTATTTATTTAAAAGAAAATTATCTTTTAGGAAAAGGTTACAGAAATATACAGGAGCACTCGACCAATCGTAAAGTAATAGTTTTGTGTATTCTTGTTGAAAGGTGCATATTTTTATAAATGTCCTTGGTCTAAATATTTTATATTCTTTCACAAAATTTTTCAATAAATAAGATTTCCAACTGTCATTGATTGAACCATAAATTGTATATTATATGATATATATCAAGTCAGTATGATATGTCTACGACTCTAAACATGCTAAATGGTCTTAAAAAATACAGCATGTATATATTCTTTTTTAAATAAAAGACATTTCAAAAGGAAGAAGAACACAGCCGATAGTCCAATATTATTAAATAAATTATTTCTGCCTCTTTTCTCGTTATGGCAAGTAACGTTAAGTTAGGGCAATTTTCGTTCGTTCCTAAGATGTTGAGAAACCTCCAATAATATAAGTCATTTCCCTTATTTAATATTAAGTTGGTATGTGTTCTCCATGTGTGTGCAAGGGCTCAAATATAGTTTATGGTTAAGTAAATCTGGCTAAATTATTTCGCGGGTATTTATAATATTGTTTAAAGTACGGTCTTATGACTTTTTTTATTAAGTCATTTCTCCATGTATGTGGTTAAAATCTTTACATGACTTATATGTTAATATTGTATGCCGCCTTCAAAAATGAAACTGCACATATTTATTTACTAAAAAGACAGTAAAGGATGAATATTTGGA
Source organism: Mytilus edulis (assembly GCF_963676685.1). Taxonomy (NCBI): domain Eukaryota; kingdom Metazoa; phylum Mollusca; class Bivalvia; order Mytilida; family Mytilidae; genus Mytilus; species Mytilus edulis. The sequence continues at coordinate 58,442,038 of NC_092352.1, forward strand.
ACGTCTATGACGCAATATTAAAAAGGACATAGATTTGCTGAAAGGACATAGATTTGAGGCCGGACATAGCTTTGAAGCTTACATATATACTAGTTCAGTGATAATTAACATTAACAATGTACACAAAGCAATGGATGCCGGAAGTGGTATTTTGTGAAGTTCTAGAATGTTTTTAGACAATAGGAAATCAGGATCGAAATGAGCATTAGAAAATTGGCATTTTTTAGCAATAATTGGGAACAACAATACACCTTATCGCTATTTGTCTGCTATTACTGGATATCACACAGGTTCCCATAAAATTTTGACTTCATAAAGCAAAATATCTGACACCACAATGAAAAAGTGATTGTTGTTGACGTCAAAAGTTCAAGCGGCCGGGTCAGCCAGGATTAGCAATAAGGTGTATGAAAACATACCTTAAGAAATGTTTTTTTATTCAAAAGTGCAGAAAAAAACATATTCAACACTGTTTTTCTACGCTGTAGTGACGTCAATGCGTAGTTTCCCCATGTCTTACATTATGTAAGTTCAAACACAAATACCTAACGAACTGACAAGATGACCGATTTTAGACTACGGTTGGATACCCATTCCGGTCTAGGTCCCCGAGATGTGTGTGGGAGGATGAAAATCACCCTACTTATGGTACTGAATTTCCAGCGCCCCGAGTCAAGATCGAACCTGGGACCTTTAGCACTGTAGCCATCGGTCTTAAATACTAGACCACGAACCCACATAATTAATTTTAAACAAAAACTGCCCAAATTATCCGCATAGCGATTATATTGCCTTCCGACAGAATTTCAGCTGTAAAATCTTGTGAATATGAGTTAGTAATTGTATTGTAACTGTATGTAAAAAAATTGTTTGTATCCATGTATCTATGCAAATCAATGTTCTTTTTCCTTATTCATGTATGCTCTGTATGCCCCTTGTGGGCCCTTAAGGAGGCTCGCGGGTATAAGATTTTCAGAAAAAAATTAAACATTAATTTTTCATTACAAATTTTATTGATTACCTTAAGTAGCTGTTACTTTATCATATGGTACAAAAATCATTCCAAAAAATCAATTCGTGTTGGCCCCAGCTGACTTTTAAAATGTAGATGCCATTGAAAAAGCTTCAAATTATCTCCCTTTGGTGCAAAAATGCCATTTTTTGGAATAAAAATTGAAATATCTTTTTTAACTCATCGGTGACCTATATTTTTTATTGTTTTCGAATAAGCTGTACATAGACTAAATAATTGTAAAATTTTAGCGATTTCTGTAATTTAGTTATTTTTTTATTTCGATATTGCCGCTATTTCTCCTATTTAAAGTTCAACAGAAAAAAAGGACATTAACAAAAATGTATGCTCCTTTCGAAGGCAGATTGTGAGCGTAAATGAACGGTGACCCCATTTTTTTATTTCATTTTTCTATTAAGTATAAGATAAAGTTCATTTATAGAAAAATATAGAGAAATCCTATATTTCATAAATAAAAAAAAAATCAAATAATTTTAGACCCGCGAGCCCAAAATATGTTCTGTTCTGTTCTGTTCTGTCTCTGCCCACATTTCAGTCCTAACCTTTTGAGATATGATGTAACATCCCTGTGGCAATCAAACAACTTTACTAAATAATTTTGCGCCATGTGGATGTAATTTACTGAAACTATACTCTGTATGCACAAAACAAATCAGCATCCATGCTGTATACAGCGCCACCTATAAATAGTTCTGGAAGGGAGATAAGGTAAACTTCTTCTTTTAAATCTTCACATCCTTTGTAGGACAACCAAACCGTTACGGCGTGTAGAACAAAACCCACCACCACGAATGTGGGAATATAATATGTACACTATATCCTCCACTAATATATACAGGATCACTTTCTAGTTGCACGTATAGCTTGTAGTATGTATTCTTAGTTGCGTTTAATAGGCTAGTTACCGGACATATATACATGGGGATTATATATGTTTACGTAGTAAAATAGTAAAATAGTTCATTCTTAAAGATCGCTCACGTTCGCACTGGTAAAAAGAATAACAAGCTTGCAGCATTAAAATCTAAAATAGTTCGCCTTTCACAACTATATATATACCGTAGACCTGAGACTACTATAACACAGTCACAGTATAGACTAAGGCTCTCAGTAAAAGCTAAAAACACTTTGTCTTTTCATCAGAGACTCTGTTTTCATCAAAATCGAATAAAACGTTCATAGTGTCTAAAAACTTAATCCACGCATAGAATTTGTCGTTTTACATCATAAAATCTAATAAAAAGGTTTTTAAGACATCATCGTATCTATATATTATAGCACTTTGTGTGACGTTTACGATCTAGGCACGCACTGTAAATGTAATGGCAATTGTCATGTTCTTATCTACATAGTTCTAAAACTTGTCTTCGTCTCAACTCGGACGATTTTATCCTCATCTAGGAACGAGAGTAGCGGATTCTACCAAGGATTGCCGAATGAGAAAATGTTTCTTTTTTTTTTTTTTTTTTTTGTATAACCTTCATCAGTTCAAATAATGATAACATAGAATTTACTGTCGTTCTTTGCAAATCAAAGAACTGTTGTTTTTTTTTACAATTTTGGTTTGGATACATAAAGGATCACAAAGGGAAACTGATATCTTTTTTCTATAATTCAAATAACAGTTTCATGATTTTTGTTTGTTTGTTTTTTTTTGTTTTTTTTTATATGTGCTCAAGTGTTTCAGCGATGATCCTTTTGTGCTGGATTTTGTACTGAATAAACTTTAGTTAGTTAGTTTCTATACTAATTTTTTATTAAATGTCTATCCGCAATATGTTTAATGAGATCATTTAGTCTGAGTTGTTTGGGTTGAGTATCAAGAAAGAAAACAAATTCTGCTGTGTGCAGCATAAACACGAAAATTTTGATAATTACATGGCAGAGGGAGAGGGCAGGACTTTTTAGGGACGTCGGGATCGGGTGTTTTTAAGCTCGGAAAATTTTGATAATTACATGGCAGAGGGAGAGGGCTTGACTTTTTAGGGACGTCGGGATCAGGTGTTTATAAGCTCGGGATTTCGGGATTGACCCTTTCGGGATCCAAGATTTATTTTTTCTAATTTCGGGATGTCGGGATTTAAATTTCTGTAAATTCGGGACCTCGATTATTTAGATCTAGAGGTTTTTTTTTTTTTATTACAGACAGTTTTTGTACTAGTGTAAATTGATTTTATATTTTTATGTTATATATTAAGTAAAAATATGTTGAATTTATATGTAGTAGTTTTAGACAAAACCGATTGAAAATCTGATTGAAAAAAAAATACCATTTACCTGAATGGTCTCAAATATTAGATAGTAATAGATAGTAGAGAAACAACAGTCATATCACATCCCATATAATAAATAATAAGAGATGTTTCTGGAATTACGTATATCAAAATATTTAAGTTTAGTGCTTTTCGGTAAAATCCTATTTATTACAGAAATTCAACCTAAAACAAAGACATCTTTTTAAATAACAAGATACCTAAGTCGGAAGAATGAATATTCTAATTAATGATTAAAAAAAGGAAGCTGAAAATATCCAGTGGCGTAGCTTGCCTTCTGTTCATACCGAGGCAGGGGGTCAGGGGGGGGGGGGGGTCACAGTTGCTGTTCAATGTTATTTCATCATAATAATGTTTATTATATGCCTTACTATCTATACTCAAAGCTATAAAAATAACAAAATACGACGGTGAAGGTATCACATTAGACAACCAATGAAAAGTCAGTTTCCTGACTTGCTAGCAGTTACAAAAAGCAGGAACATATGTACATATATATGTATATTGACATACTGTTCCCAGCAGAAAGCCAGCTCAAATGCCTAATGTCTCCCAATATATTTCCAAGCCGTAGTACACTCTAATATAGTTTGCTGTACATCACACGTCATATCACAAGATATCACGACCTTGCTCGGTGGATAGAAGAAACCTGTACAAAATGTTCAATACAGAAAAAAAAAAAACGCAAACATTAAGGTTTATTTGTAATAAGTTTAGTGATGATAATATGTTTGGTCGTAGGTCACGAATCAACGAATTATAGATAATCACCACAAAATGACTGCTGGATTGAACAAACGAATTTCAGGATAAACAAGGAGAAAAACATATGCTATATGTAAAGTGTAGCACGGCACTTGTTTTGGTGGTGTATTCCTTCGAAGGTCTTGAAATTACATATTGAATGATTTTTAACTTTTTTTTTCATTCACGATGAACATGCCAACCTGGGAATAACTAAGATTTACTTTATTCTGAAGTCTTCATTATAAATGAACAGCATTCGGTTGATTTTTTTTTATATATATACAAACTGACATTATGTATTAACTAACAGACATATTTCTCTGGAATTAGTGATTCCTTTAAATATTTTAAATTCCCTGCTTGTGAAAACGTACTATGAATTTAAAATAGCGAGAATAAAACTTCAGAACCACAACATATAAATTATTTTCTGTGCACTATAATATATATATAAATGTAAATGCATATTTTGTTTTGTTTAGTACCAAAGTCAATGAACATAGTCGTAGGGGAACATGTCAACGGTTATAAATGAGGGTTTGAATGCTTAGAATGGGATTATCAAATATTTATTTTTTAATCATTGTCACCAATAATTTGATTTTCCTTTATTTTATAAGTTAGCACCATTTTAAATCCATATTCTTTCAAATTTAAATTAATTTCAGGACCGATTTTTCTGTTTTCTTAAAACCTCACCCAGGCCCTCATATACTAGAAATTATTCTGACACAAAATAAACTAATTGACCTAATTCAATGGTAAAGTGATTTGATCGGGTGACTCGTGAGTTGCATCCTCATCTATTCTACTCACTGTTTTCGCTTGCAATGGGGTAGGACAAAATAAATCTGTTGTCGATTTCCTTTTACTCTGACAAACTTGAATTACAGAAAACTACCGTAAAGGGTATTTCCAAGTAGAGGAGGGAAAGTTAATTCAAATGTTCCCATAAGTCTTGAATAATTCGTAAAGGGTATGAATCAATAACCACGCCAACAAGACATAACAAGTTGCTACATTATTGTTTAGTAGCCAGTTTGCTGCAATAATCATTTAAAAGAAAATACAGTGAAGGATTTGTTTTTTACTGAGGCAGTTGCATCGGTTGCCTCAACGTAAGCTACGCTCCTGATTATCTATTAAAGGTCTTTTATAACAGCGGTATTTGTTAAAGGGACTGTAACGATTAGACGCGTGCTCAAAATCAGCATGCATGATGAATTGGTTACCGTTATGTGGTTAAAAGCTTGATAAGTGAAATGACAGCTTTATTGTACCTACGCCTACGCAGGTCAATTCAGTTCAATGATGCACCGTCTAAAGTTCTCGCACTTATATCATTAGCAACGACTAAGTAAATACATATCAATTGAGTTAAACATTTATATGCAACAGTTTTATCAAAAGGTGCGAAGAGATGTAATTTAGAATTATGATTTGTATTTTTTTAAGCTTTACATCAGTAAGATACAGTCCTGCATGATCTAAGCCGTTGAGATTTTTTCTCAGTTATAAAAAGGCAAAGTAAAGCTATTAATCTGTTATGGCATGCAGATAATAACATATGCTAAAACAACAAGTTCTAAGGTTTTAGGATTTTCTGATAACCACTCAAAGATAGAAAAATATAGTACATGTTCTAGGAATGGGACAACTTTGACAAATTATCTATACACATACATTTAATGCATTAAAAAAGAAGGAAATTGAAAAGAAACTTCAGTTTTACATATAATATTAGGTTTACACATGCATTTAATAATCTAACCATACTCATTTTGTTCTAATAACCTATAGTGAGACTTATAAAACAATATTAACTGTTGGTTTTTTTTTCAATGTAATAATGTCAAACTGTTACCAACACAAGAATGACGTTTAGATTTACACCGAAAAAAATGACTATTGGATGGTTTTGATTTCTTGCGTTATGATATAATAGACTAAATATCAAAAACAATGTATGGATATAAGTTGTTTGCTTCACGTCCACTGGACAATATTTCATGAAATTCAGGACGATACTAATTAACAAAAACTTGCAGATGTATTAGCATTAGCAAAACTCATATCCGTGAATATTATATGAACGCATGGTCGATTTTGAAACTTTTGCTTATATATTATATATACTTTCAATGTTGAAGTTGTGATGGAATGTCTGTCAATCAAAGATGGACCCATATAAAGCTGCTCAGTCATAATATTTGGTATGCAGTTGAAATAATATTAGAACATCTCATTTCTATGCCGCAGAGTACATGGCCCAGTCGCCACAGTCCGCATATTGGACTGTTCATCGACTGGAACTTTTCGTCTATGTTACTGGCACGATTTAAAGTTTGATTATCATGATTATAGGTCCCTTATATTAATGATATATGGTTCGCAATTGGATTAACATCGACATATCTAACTTCATTGAGATAATTTAACTCTACAATCCATGAAGTTTTTCACCAGTTATTTAACCGTGTAATCGTTCGGGGTTTCCCTTACAAAACATGCTTAACTAGTATATTTATATAGGAAGATTTGGTATGATTGCCAATGAGACAAATCTCCACATGGTCAGAGAACAAATGCACAAAAATTATACAACTATTAGTTAACGTACGGTCTTCAAAAATGAACAAAACCCACACCACATATAGTAAGCTATGAAAGGCCTCAAAATGGCAAAATGACAAATATAAAACAACTTATGTACAACAACAGCGGAAAAATATTATGATACATAGCAATAAATGCAAGAATACAGATTTTTACAGGCTACTAACTTGGTACATGCACATATAGAATTCCCCATATTAAGTTTTTTTTCTGGTGCAATTGACTACCTATAAACTGGTATTTAAAAAAAATGAATACATGGTATGGTTGCCAATGAGACAACACTCTACAAGAGACCAAATGACGCTGAAATTTACAGATTTACATTAGGTCGCCACGTGCGCACGGGCTTCAACAATGAGTAAAACCCATGCCGTACAGTCAACTATAAAAGGCTCCAAAATGACAAATAAAAAAAAATGACATATGTACTAAGACAATGAACGGAAAACAAATATGATATACAGCAATAAATGACAACCACTGGTTTACAGGCTCCTAAATAAGAACAGACACATATATATATAGATATATATACATAATGTGACAGGGTAAAATCATGTTTAAGGCGCCAAGCATTCATGACTTTGGAAAATGGTGTAACGATTGTAATATTCGATTAAAGAAAAAATAAAACAATTAAAAATGAGCTTTCCAAGATTTTCTGTACTTATAAAACGACGAGGTGGTGTGATTACCCTCCACAAGAGACAAAATGACACAGAAATAAACAGAACAATGATCGAGATCTTCATAAAACGACGAGGTGGTGTGATTACCCTCCACAAGAGACAAAATGACACAGAAATAAACAGAACAATGATCGAGATCTTCATTTGTACTTGTGAGAGAACGACACGGATGCAATCAACTGAAAACCAAGATATCTTATCCTAATCAATTAATAAATCAACATGTCTACGACATCTTTAGAATTTCACTCATTTCAAGTGTTTATTTCATCGCATGTTATTTAATGCAAATGTGTAACTTCTTGAGATAGCGGATAACTGCAAGCTATTTTCTTCTAACTAGAATACTAATATAGAAACACTTGTATGCGAAATCTGACAAGGGCAGAATAGCCCATCTCCGAACCGTAACCACCAACAGAAGTTTCATCCTTAAAGACATTTATGCAGCAACATAATAATGAGAAAATGTAGTATAATTGCCAATGAAACAATTAGTACAGACGAGAGTCAGATTTTGAACTTTTGTTTGATTTTGTAGACTGGGTATCACAAATCTTTTTATCTAAAAAAACAAATGCCTTTAGTGGGAACTCTCGAGCTGAAACCTACACTATTCAGGCTAGCAGGGACAATATACTTTGTTCTTTAGTTTTGTCATTTTTGAGCATGGGATCGTTAAAGAGACCGTTGTCAGTGGTTCAAAGTATTGCTAGTCAAAGACATAAAATTGAGAATGGAAATGGAGAATGTGTCAAAGCGACAACAACCCGACCATAGAGCAGACAACAGCCGAAGGCCACCAATGGGTCTTCAATGTATCGAGAAACTTCCACACACGGAGGTGTCCTTTAGCCTGTCCCTTAACAAAATGTATATTATATATAGTTCAGTGATAATGGACGTCATACTAAACTCCGAATTATACACAAGAAACTAAGAATAAAAGACTCATAGAGGCCAGAGACCCCTGACTTGGGACAGAGGCAAATTGCGGCGGGGTTTAACATGTTTTTCGAGATCTCAACCCTCCAAACATGTCTTCTCAGTTAGCGAATGCTCCTTTTGAATAGCGATTGCTTTATTTATTCTCAGAATTACTATTTTCTATTGGAAATAGATATTCTACATTATTAGGTGTCGACTTTGAGTAAGAAATGTAACCTTATCCTTGGAAATCTTATATATCTTCTCATTACTTATTGCTTTCCTAAAGGTAGCTGACAAAACATTAAGATAGTTTTGCTTTCAAAATATCTATTCTACTAGTTGTTGAAAATTATTAAAGTTTGAGCCCGTTTATATCCAGCGGCACATATTACAGTGTTATCCGGATTCACCATTAAACGATTCGAGGAAATTTCTATTGTCAAATTCAATTTCAAATAATAATATTTATGTTTAACAAAACTATGATCTGTTTGTGAAACGCGAAGGATATCTAATGATTGGTGTGTTCATTGTTGGTCTTTAACGCCACTTTTATCATTATTCGCTATTTCATGGCATGTAGAGAAAAACTTGGACGCCCGGAGAGAGACACTGACCTTCGACATGGAATCTGTCCATCTTTGTCAACTACGAATGAAGTGAAACTATGCACTAAGTGTTCAAACTCTGAAATAAGTAAGGAAGCAGTATTTTTCACTAATGAAAGAAACTTGTTTCTCACTTTATTCAGTTTTCGTTTGATATATAGTTTTATTTTCTATTTTTCAAATTGGAGAAACAAAGAGGTTTTAAAAACGAACTGAAGAATAAAAGGTAGCAAAATGCTAAGTTCTTTCAAAATATTCTTTTATCGCTAAGAGGCTGGCTTGTCATGCCTAAAAATTGCCTCCGTTGAAATTTCAAACATCCCATAGAGCAAATTACATCGATGATTAATATTGACTTTATGGTATATTGCCGTTTTCTAAGCGATACGTGCATGCAGGTCATAAATTAAATTAATTTGTTTAGTAAAATCAAATCTTTAACTACTTATAGGTGCCGTAGGAGGTCATGCAGAATTTTTAGCAAGGATTTTTTGGCTAGATCAGACAATTTAAGACCAGAAAGCATTGCACTGATGTATGTCCATTATTAATTTTTCAGTAGTCAAAATTCAATGTTAAGGGATGTATAATGAATAATGATATAGTTTGTATTTCTGTTTTCAAGATAAAAAGTGAAGGTTAAATGTATGGACGACCTGAAAACCAAGACATATATAAGATTAAGGTTATTTTTAAATATGTATTTTCACTTGACATTTGCTGTTATTTATCCACTGATTATAAACCATGTCGATTGTGTCACAATGATTGCTACATGGGTTACGGAAAAAACACGCAAGACAAGGAAGAAATGGCCAATTTTGATTATAATGGAATGGATATTTTAAGTAATGGAATGGACTGCAACGACACTTCAGTCCCTAATTACAGATATACTTTATATATACCTTATTCAAAAGTTTATTAATTGAGGAAAAAAGGTACATAGTTACTGTGTTCCACAACGCATATTAGAGGAGTAACGATACCTTCATATCGAAATACGCATTAACATTAAGTAATAGATTAAATTCTCTTAAATGATGGAATGAACTGCTGCGACATTTCATCCCTTAATTCAGGAAAACGTTGAGACCATTTGAAAGTTCATTGCTGTCGCAATGACCATTAGAAGGGTTACGGAGGATCTAATTGACAAAAATACGCGTGAAAAGATTGAATTTTGAATGAAAGCATGGATGAATAATGTCATGATCTGTTGCCACCCTTCAGCCCCTAATTTAAGAAATACCTTTAACCTCATTCGAAATCTTAATTATAGAGGAACAAAAACTGTATAGTTAAAATGTAATGCGGGGGAGTAACGAAAGACAAAAAATCGAAATACATGCGAGCATTAAAAAATACAACTGTAGCTTATTTTAGATATAACATGTACGCATGGAATGGATTACTGTGACCCTTCAACCCCTAATTACAGATATACATAATACCTCATTAGAAAGCCTATTAATAGCGGAACAAAATGTATGTAGTTAATATGTTCCGCAACGCATATTACAGGAGTAACAAAGGATCTTAATGTCAAAATATACATAAACATTATGAAATAGCTTTTTTTTTTTTTTTTTTTTTAATAAAATAATGTCTTTATTGCACTTTTCTTTGCTGTTGTAACAAATTACTCGACCTACAGCAGTTGGCCGAGTATCCCTGTGAATTAGTCACTGGATAACCAGGGAATTTATTCAGTGAATTAATATATAAGATCATAGTTTGTTAGTTTTACAGTTCATGGTTATTACATACATTTTACAAACTATAAGTACGGAAAGTGTACAGTTTTGTCCGGTTTTGTTTCTAAAGATTAAAACTTTATGATCGCTGACCTTTAACCTTATTGATGAAAACCGTTGAAGCTTGTTGATCAATTGTCCGGATTAATTTATATGTTTTATTGATACACACGAACAACTTAAACTTTGGTTAAAAATTACATGTGGTAAGTTTCGACGTTGTAGTTGGAAATTCATTTGATTAAGTGAGAAAGTGTGTATAAAAGTATTTTGAGACAAAATTCTGTACATTTTCACAAAGCATGCTGTTTTGGTATATTACCACGTGCTCGGATATATTGTCAACTTTTGCTACACAAATTCTATACATAAAAAAAATATTGTATCTAGCTATTCATGATCATATGTATCTTTTTACATCATTTAAAAATTTGCTGTTTTTAGCATTAATATATATGTTAATTTCGTATGTGTTTAAAAATTCATTTCTGAAAACTGTATAAGCGTCTATGTCTTTTTGTTTATAATTTGATATATGAGTGCTTTTATGAATTGAATATAATAAGACAGTAAGGAAGAGATTTATATCATTATACATAGGATCATGTATTTTATAGCCCAGTACTAAAGTTTTAAAATTAAAAATATGTGACCCAATTTTGATTTTGCTTACAAGTACATATATTTTCTTCCAAAATTCATGAAAGAATTGACATTTGAGAAAAAAGTGTTCGTAATCTTCAGTCACATTACACAAGTCACACATACTTGTTTCTTGTATGTGCCATTGTAGTAATAATTGTTTACATGGTAGGATGAAATGGAGTAATTTCCATCTTAACATTTTATATTTGTTATTAATTAAATAGGTAAAAGTAAATTGAAGCATATTATTTATTGGAGTGATTGATTCTAGATTGAAGATGTTTTTCCATTTGGAGAACCCTAGTGGTCTCTCCTCATTTTTGTTATTTAAATAGTTATATATATCTTTGGATGACATGTTTTCAATTAGTTCTGTTTTTTTGTTAACAATCAAGGACAAGTTTAATTTTGTTTTTACAGAAGTTTTCAAAGATTTGTCAGATTTTAATGTACTAACCCATTCTTTTGGAATACAATTTTTCAATTTTAAAAGTTCTGAGATCCAATTGGTTTTTGAGGTTAGTTTCTCCAATATAAGTTTTTGTGATATGTGCCCTTTTTGGTCAATTATATCATTAATGAAAATAATACCATCTTTTATCCAATTTGGGTAAACTAAACATTTTCCTTTAAATTTTATATTTTTATTACCCCACAACATTTGCTGCCTAATATTTCTAAAATTTATGATAGGTGTATTACTTGTTGGTGTATTATATGCTTCATACCAGCTCTTTAATATGTTCAAGTAAAATGTGGGTAGAACATTACTTAAATTAGGTAATGATTTTATGTTGTCAGGCATCATATGAAATATAAGGTTGTTTTTACCAAATTTATTGAAATAATATGTTGGAATGACTTTCCAATTAGCAAATTCTTTTGCCGTAAATCGTTTAACCCATGAAATATTTAGTGCATTTAAGAAGCAATCAATGTCTGTCATTTTTAGACCTCCATTTGTGTAATCTTTGGTAAGTGTTGAACGTTTTACCTTTTCTTGTTTATTATTCCATATAAAATTATAAACAAGTTTTTTAAAATCTTTTATGTACATTTGGGGTATTGAAACAACCGAAGCCAAAAAAGTAAGATTAGGTAAAATAAGCGACTTAACAACTGTTATTCGTCCTATCATGGTTAAATTTCTTTTTTCCCAATCAAGTATTAATTTTTTTGTCTGTTTCATTGTTTTTTCAATATTTAATTTGTCACATTCACTTTTATCTAATCCAAAGTAAACACCTAGACTTTTAATTGGTTCTTTGCTCCAGTGTATATTTTCAATTTTTTCTTTACAATGTTTAAGTCTACCTAACCATATACCTTCTGTTTTAGATTTATTCAGTTTCAAACCAGAAAGTGTTCCAAATATTTCTATTAGGTTTAATGCTTGGTGTATTTCATTTTTTGAACTGAGAAAGAGTGTTGTGTCATCAGCCAATTGGGAAATTTTTAAACTGTGTGTTTTTTCATCAAGTTTAATTTGAAACCCTTTAATGTTTGAATCTTGTCTTACTCTACAGGCCAGGATTTCAACTGCCATAACAAAAATAAGAGAACTTAACGGACATCCTTGTTTTATACCACGGTGAAGACTGTAGGTTTCTGAAATCCAGCCGTTATTAGACAGGCATCCTTTAGTATCATTGTATAACGTTTTAACCCATTTTAAGAAGGAGTGTGGTATTCCAAATTTTAGTAGAGATTCATACATGAAGGGCCATTCTAAAGAATCAAAGGCTTTGGAAAAGTCTATGAACAATAAAACCCCATCTATATTAAATTTTTCTGAGTAGTCTATAATATCTTGAATCTGGCGAATGTTAAAACCTATGTACCGATTTTTTATATATCCATTCTGATCACTATGAATAATTTTGGACAACACCATCTTTAATCTTTGCGCTAAGGCATAGGCCATAAGCTTAGTGTCTACATTTAATAAAGTGATTGGCCTGTAGTTATCTAATGATAATGGATCATTTTTTTTATATAGTAAGGAGATAACACCTATTTTTTGGAGAGTTGTCATTTCTTCTTTTTCATAACATGTATTAAATACCTTCACTGCAGATTCTTTTAGGTATGACCAAAATGTTCGATAAAATTCTACACTGAGACCATCTAGTCCAGGGGATTTATTTAGTTTCATGTTAAATATAGCATTTGTACATTCTTCTAATGTTAGGTTGCCCCCCAATAGTTCACTGTCACTATTCGATAGTGAGTGATCTATCTTTGTTTGACTTATATAATTTTTTATTTCTGAAGGGTCCGGTTTAGTACTTTTATATAAATTTTGGTAGTAATTTTTCCCTAGAATAAGAATATCTGACGCGTCTGTAACAATATTACCATGGTCATTTCTAAGGGCGGAAATGGTTTTCTTGGTTTGTCTTGATTTTTCAAGACCTAAAAAATATTTTGTGTTTTTTTCCCCTTCCTCTGCCCATCTGACTCGGGATCTAATTTGTGCACCTCTAGTTTCTTTTACATATAAATTTTGTAAATTGTTTTCTACATTATTTATTTCTTTTTTAAGATGTTGAGAATTACTTGATTTTTCATTTAAGAATTTTAACTTATTTTCTAACTGTTTAATTTCATTTTTACTTTCAGCAGCCTTTTGTTTGCAGTATGCAATGGTTACCTCCCTTACTTCAGTTTTGAAAATGTCCCAAGTAACTCGAGGATCATTATTTTTGGTGAGTATTTTTTCTTGATGAGTATCAATTAGTTTAATTATTATTTCTTTGTATTTTGTATCATTCAGTATGCTGTTATTTATCTTAAAGAATCCTTTGCCTTTATTTTGAGCTTTAAGTCTTATTTGTACAGAGATTGCTTGATGATCTGTATGTGATATTAGTGCAGGTCTTATGTCTGCTGATATTATGTGAGGTCTTATATCTGGGCTTATTAGAAAGAAATCAATTCTGCTTGCAACACTTCTATTGTTTTTTCTTCTCCATGTAAATTGACTGCTGTTTTGATTTAGTTCTCTCCAAATATCAATAAGTTTATATTTTTTTATAAGTTGCTTTAAACTGTTAACAGGTTTATTTTGATTATTAGGGCTAATACTTTTTCTATCAAATGAAGTTAAACTTTCATTCATATCACCCCCCAATATTAATATTCCTAAGCGGTTATTGTTAATGATATTGTTTACTTTTTTGAAAAAAGAGTTTCTATTTCGACGAATGTTCGGAGCATATACATTCAATAGCGTAAAAATATTACCATCAAGTTCTATGTTAATGAGTATTATTCTTCCATCATTATCTCTAGTTTCATTAATAGTTTTATATTTAATGTTATCTTTTATAAGAATTGTTACGCCTCTTGATTGTGAATTTCCGAAACTATGGTAAAGTTTCCCTTTTATCTCATTGTTTATGACATTTTCATGTTTTTCAATAAAGTGTGATTCTTGTATGAATAAAATATTACATTTTTGGTTTTTGCACCATAGGTTTAATCTTTCTCTCTTTTCTTTTTGCCCTAAGCCTTGACAGTTTAAGGAACATATATTTAGTTTTTCACTCATTATAGAGATTAATTATTTTTATATTACACGTCATACACGTATCTTCAGAATTATACAATAGAGACAGAAGGTTGAGCTTAAAAAGTAAATAAGTTGATATCATATTGTTAATATACACACTGAAATTGTTTACAAACACATATAAATTATACACATATAAATTATACACATATAAATAATATAGATAACAGTTGAATTTTATTTCTAAATTACATAGTATCATGTGTTTAAAACCAACATTAATCATGATGATGAATTTTATGTTGTGTGTGATAATCATATACTTGTTTACATGTTTGTTTAAGAAAAAGAAAAAAGAAATCATTATAACGTTTATTTTCTTTTTCAGGTTGATGTGTCTGTTGCATAGAACATGTAGAAGAGATTTTGTATTTTGCGCAAATTTACTTTTGGGATTTTCATGATACACAAATAGGAGTATTTTTCTCACAGCGTTATGAAGACTGTGATTTTGGATATAAAGTAGAAGCATAATGATATGACAACTGAACCATGATGACTGGATTTTCCTGTTCTCTTTGCTCAACAATTTTATTTTGATTTTGAATATCCTATGAATATTGAGAAGGAAGTGTACAAGAAAATTAAACATTTGTGCAGTGTATAATGTACATTTGATTGGATTTAACAAGCATAAAAGTATTGGATTTGTGATAGTATTTGGATTATGTCTGTGTGAAAATGTGATTCTAGAATTTTCCTGATCTAATCTGAGTGTCTTAGCATAAGGAACTGCTGATGTACATGTATCATAACTCTTTTTATGCATAATGTTTTTTTGGCGGATAACGTTTACAAAACATTTGATAGTTGTGATCCAACTTTTATTATGACATTTAGTTGATAGATATATAGAAATTTGTTTGCCGTTAAATAGATTGTGAATTTTTAAAAGATGAGTGCTTTTCAACATGTTCAATATCAAAAATAAATTACATGTATACATATATCTTTGAATTACTCTTTCATGGGAATATGTATAATCTACTATTATACCATATCCGTTTTTTTGTTCATTTTTTATAATATAGATAAAAACAACAAAAGAGACAAAAATAACATAGATAAATTTACATACACACATGAATATTTACAAAGAAATATTTGGGTGTTGGCCACACAAAAAAAAGGGGGGAATTAAAAATACAATTTGTTCTTTAATCATAATACATTGACCTGAATTATATCGTCTTCAAATGAGTTAATGCCCTTTTGGTTTTTGAATAGGGACGGATCGTTCATGGACTTCATCAGTCGGTGTTGTTGCTGGACGCTTTTCACTGCGAGAGTCTGGTGTTCCCGCGCCAAATTGAAACATTGTTGTCTGAATATTTGATTTTTTAGCTGTAGCGTCTCCTGATTTTTTCCTTCGTTTTGTTGTTTTCTTTTTTTTCTTTTTGGGGTTTTCCACTTCCTCCAAAATATCATTGGTTTTATTTTCGAATGAAAATGTCTCTTTGGTGATTTTCTTCGAGGCCTTTCCGAGTACATTTGATAACTTTTTCGGATTGACTTTTGTTGCTGATTTTGAAACTGCTACATGCATGTTTTCTTCTGGTGTATCATCAATTGACTCAGTGTTAGATTCGTCACTGTCAGTATCACTTTGAGAAGAGCTGCTGCTTTTTGGCTCATTTTCATGAGGCATGCTGTTACTCTCCTTGTTTTGAGCTTCAAAACTTGGACAGTCAGCCTGCTTATGCCCTGGAAGTTTGCATTGTTTACAGACCCAGTCATTTTGACAGTCTCGAAATCTGTGACCATTTTGAAAACATTTATTACATACTAAGTTTTCGTTTGTTGATGGCATTTGATCTTTGTGGAAGACCGTAGCTCTATACTTTCCTATTCTGATAAATCTTGGTAGGGGTTTTTCTAACGGGTCGCAAAGAAGAATGCGGTCACCCGTTTGGCATTCTGTCAGCAACCCATCTACTCGGAGTCGTTCTCTGTTTAATTTGTGAACGGTACATTTGCCTTCATTTTCAATGGCCCTCAAAATCTGACCATCGTCTGCAGAACAGGGAACGTCTTTGACTCTGACACGTAGGTACAAGAGTGATGAGTATTCACTTGATTTAGGGTTTGTACTATACACGTTAATTAGCTTGTTACGTACAATTATCTTTTTGGTAATGAGAGTTACTCTGTCATTATCAGAATCTGGGTAGATGCGCCACATACCTCTTACTCGTTGTAGGCCTTTCAGATGGCTCTTTGGTATACATGAGTCAATGGAGTTGTAGAGTTCGAGGTGTGTAAGGAATTGGTCTGGGCTGGGTTTCACCTCACCAAAGAGGTCAGTTTCCAGAATAAATACAGGTTTTACAGAGCTAAGAGTTTCGTGGATATTGACATGAGGTTCACCATTCAGATAATCTTTAGGTATAAGACCTAGTTTAACTGCATCATTGTAAGTTTTGGATGAATTCGTGTTATGGCTAACATCACTGTCATTTTGTGGTTTACCTGCAGTAGCCATATTGAATTTACTGGATGTTTTTTTTTTCAACGTATTTTTGTATGAATTACAAGTTCAATTTAACTAATTAAATAGTATATACACGTCACTACACTTTCATAGGTTTGTTCTGTCGAAAAACAGTCGTTCGAAGTCTTGTATTTACGATTATTTCGTAGATTTGGTAAGAGCTCAAAATTCTCCTTGGATAAGCTTAAGGCCGCTTACGTTCTCCGAAATAGCTTTTTTAATAATATAATGAACTGCTACGACTCGTCAGTAATAGTATCGTTATTCAGAGGCAGTAACTCATGCCCTAATTAGGGAAAACTTTATAGACAATGAGACAGTTTATTGATAGAGAAACCACAATGACGTTTTAATAGGGTTACAGGGGACCAAAATGCCAAAATACGCGTGAAAATAAAAAAGCCAATTTTTAATAATGGAATGGATTGCTTCGATAGTTCAGATCCTAATTACAAATAAACATTTTACCTCATTCGAAAGCCTATTAAAAGAGTAACAGAACGTATATAGTTAATATGTTCCGCAACGCATATTGGAGGAGTAAAGAACTACCTTTAAAAAATCGAAATACGGGTGAACATTATAAAATAGCTTATTTTAAATCATGAAATGAACTTCTGCAACCCATAAGCCCCTATAATTAAGGAAAACTTTATACACCATTTGCAAGGTTATAAATAGAGGAACAAAATGTTTACAGATAATATATATGTGCGGGGACTGCCCTAATGACAATTAGAGGGTTATGGAGGACCTAAATATTAAGTAATAGACAATTTTGAAAAATTGAAATGGATATTTTTAATAATGTAATGGACTGATGTGAACCGCCAGACCTAACTCCATATGACTTTAAATCTCATTAAAGCCTACTACAAGAGGAACAACATATATTTAGTCAATATGATCTGTAATAAAATTGAGAATGGAAATGGGGAATGTGTCAAACAACCTGACCATATAAAACACAACAGCCGAAGGTCACCAACAGGTTTTCAATGTAGCGTATATCAGAGGAGTAATGAAGGACCTAAAAAATCGAAATACGGGTGAACATTATATGGTTTTATTAATAGCTTACTCTGAATAATGGAATGGACTGATGCGACCTGTCAGCCCCTTATAAAAGAAAACTTTATACACTACGTGAAAGCTTATTGATAGAGAAACAAAATGTATTAGTAATACGTCATTCAATGACCATAAGAGAGGTAACGGAGGACTTAAATGAGTGAAAAGAAAGAAATTGCCAATTTTGAATAATGGAATGAATATTTTGAAATAATGACATGAGCTACTGTTACCCTTCAGCCCCTAATTACAGAAATACCCTTAACCTCATTCGAAAGCTTAATTATAGAGGAACAAAAGGTATATAGTTAATATGTTCCGCAACGCATATTGGAGGAGAAATGAAGTACCTAAAAATCGAAATACGGGTGAACATTATAAAATAGCTTTTTTTGAATCATGAAATTAACTCCTGCAACCCGTAAGCTCCTACTTAAGGGAAACTTTATACACCATTTGCCAGGTTATAAATAGAGGAACAAAATGTTTATAGCTAATATGTGCCCCAATGACAATTAGATGTGTAACGGAGGAGCTAAATACAAAAATACGCGTGAAAATTAAGAAATAAACAATTTTGAAAACTGGAATGGATATTTTTTATAATGTAATGGACTGATGTGAACCTTCAGCCCTAATTACATATGACTTTATATCTCATTTGAAAGCCTATTACAAGAGGAACAAAAGATATTTTGTCAATATGATCTGCAATAAAATTGGGAATGTGTCAAACAACCCGACCATAGAAAACACATCAGCCGAAGGTCACCAAATGTAGCGTATATCAGAGGAGTAATGAAGGACCTAAAAATCGAAATACGGGTGAACATTATGGCTTTATTAATAGCTTACTCTGAATAATGGAATGGACTGATGCGACCCGTAAGCCCCTTATGAAGGAAAACTTTATACACCATGTGAAAGCTAATTGATAGAGAAATAAAATGTGTAAATAATATGTCCCTCAATGACCATTAGAGAGGTAATGGATGACTTAAATGCGTGAAAAGAAAGAAATTGCCAATTTTGAATAACGGAATGAATATTTTAAAATAATGACATGAACTGCTGTGACCCTTCAGCCTTATAATTACAGAAATACCTTCAAGCTCATTCGAAAGCTTAATCATAGAGGAACAAATCGTATATACTACGCAACGCGGAGAGTAACGAAGGATCTAAAAATCGAAATACAATGTACATGTAAACATTAAGAAATACAAATGTAGCTTATTTTAAATAATGAAATGGACTGCTGAGAACGTCAGCCCCTAATTAAGGAAAACGTTATAACCATTTGAAAGTCCATTGACCGAGAAACAAAATGGTTTAGGTTATAAATAATATGTGCCGCAATGACCATTAGGGAGCTCGAGATTACGGAGCACAAATTAAAATAACCGTGAAGATTAAGAAATAGCCAATTTTGAATGATGCAATGGATTGCTGTGACCCTTCAACCCATAATTACATATTTACATGATACCTCATTCGAAAGCCTATCAATAGAAGAACAAAATATATGTAGTTAGTATGTTCCGCAACGCATATTAGAGGAGAAACGAAGGATCTAACTTGTCGAAATATACATAATGCGTATTCTGTGTCATTTAAATCTCTTATGGACCGTTATCTCATTGGAAATCATACCACATCTTTTTTATATAAACATTAAGACATAGTTCTTTTTAATAAAAGAATGAACTGCTGTGACTGGTCAGTAATAACAACTTTATTTAGAGGCAATGACTCAGTTCCTAAATTAGGAAAACTTTAAAAACTCCATGTGAAAGCTATTGATAGAAAACCCACACGGTTACATAGGACCAAAATGCCAAAATACGCGTGAAAATTAAGAAATAGCCAATTTTGAACAATTGAATGGATAATTTGAATAATGGATTGGATTGCTGCAACACTTCAGCCCCTAAATACAAATATACCTTTTACCTCATTCGAAAGCCTATTAAAAGATGAACAAAAGGTATATAGTAAATATGTTCCGCAACGCATATTAGAGGAGTTATGAAGTACCTAAAAATCAAAATACGGGTGAAAATTATAAAATAGCTTATTTTGAATCATGAAATAATAAAAAAAATTTCTAAATAAAAACCAAATATTTTTTAGCCCCAATATTCATCTTTTCAAGGGGGCATAGTTATATTTGCTTGGAACAAACATTTGTTTTCCAAATCGAAGGATATAAACACCCTGGAACAAACTAACATATTCTTTTTTTCAATATACATGGTTTCTTTTAAAAATGAAAAGATGGTCGATTTGTTAAAATAGTTAGAAAAAAGACTTAAAGTATCATATTATTAATGAAAAAGATTTAAAGTATCATATTTATTTAATAATTTTTTGATTTTTTTTATATCTAATCCTTTATCGGTGACGTAAAATACTTAAGAATGATGTCGAGCACTGTCGATTAATTATAAATTGCAGCGGAAACTAGACGATGGAATGTGTACTTGTGGTTGAGATGATAAAACAACGACCTTCCCTGTATCAAATATCCGTGAGAAATGCGTAATCAGCATGTTATGTATAATTGCTTACAGTTATATTTCCCGCTTCTGTCGCAACATTTTTCGACACTATCTAAATAAACATGTTAGTTGGGTTAACACATGATGATTTATAATGTATAGCTTACAGTTACATTTCCCGCTCATTTCTTAGTCTCAAAACAAACCAAAGTGTTTGTATCCGAGTATTAATTTGGAATTAAAATTTTGTTTTGGTGTTAAATATATGGTTTTGATAAAACACTTTGAACTGGGAAATATCATTCAAAAACATGCTATATAGACATGATAGAAAGATCTTCTGATCTGCACAATTATAATATAATTAAAGCAAATAGATGCATTTCTTATTTCTTTTAATATTAAGACATTTGTTTTAAGGTGACTTCTGACACACATGCCCTTTTAGCATATTTATATCTTTTAAAAATCTGAATAATAGGTGGTGTGGAAATACATCGACGAAACAGCTATCTTTCTATCTGACAGGTTTTCTGTCCATTCCGTTATTCAAAATAAGCTATTTGTTAATGTTCAAGGGTATTTCGATGATTAATTCCTTCGTTACTCCTCTAATATGCATTGCTGAACATATCGTTTAAAGTCACTCTATTCCTCTATACATGTTGCCTTAATAAAGACTGAGGGCTTGCAGCAGTCCATTTCATTATTCAAAATAAGCTATTTCTTAATGTTCAAGCGAATTTCGATGTTAAGATCCTTCGTTATTCCTCTAATATGTGTTGCAGTACATATCGACTTTATATTTTTTTCCCTCTCTTAATAAGCTTGCGAATGAGCTATAATGCATATCTATAATTAGAGGCTAAATAGTGGCAGCAGGCCATGCTATAAATCAATATCCATTTCATATAAATAATTGGCTATTTCTTGATTTTCTTTATGGTCATTGTCGCACATATCGTTTATACTCCGTTTATTCCTCTATCATGCGTATTTTGAACATTAGGTCCTTCCTCACCACTTTAATGGTCATTACGGCACATATCAAGAATACTCAATTTTTTCCTTTATCAATAAGCTTTAATTTGGTTATTAATTTTGCATAAATAAGGGGCTAACGGCTTGCAGCAGTCCATTCCGTTATTCAAAATAAGCTATTTCTTAATGTTCAAGCGAATTTCGATGTTTAGTTCCTTTGTTACTCATCTAATATGCGTTGCTGAACATATCGATTATATACCTTTTGTTTATCTCTTCATAAGCTTTTGAATGAAGTATAATGTATATCTATAATTAGGTACATGTACTAAAGGGTCGCACCAGTCCATTCCACTATTCAAAATATCAATTTCGTTATTCAAAATTGGTTATTTCTTAATTTTCACGCGTATTTTGGAAATAAGGTAATCCCTCTAATGGTAATTACGGCACATATTGTTTAAACTAAATTTATTCCTCTATCAATATGCTTTTATTTCGTGTATTAATTTTGCCTTGATAAGGGCTAACGGCTTGCAGCAGTCCATTCCGTTATTTAAAATAAGATATTTCTTAATGTTCAAGCGTATTTCGATGTTTAATTCCTTCGTTACTCCTCTAATATGCGTTGCTGAACATATCGACTATACACCTTTTGTTCATCTCTTAATGAGCTTTCGAATTGAGTATAATGTATATCTACAGTTAGGGACTAAAGGGTCGTACCAGTCAATTCCATTATTCAAAATATCTATTTCATAATTCAAGATTGGCTTTTTCTAAATTTTCACACTATTTTGGAAATAAGGTCCTCCGTAACCCCTCTAATGGTTATTACGGCACATATTGTTTAAACTTAATTTATTCCTCTATCAATAAGCTTTTATTTGGTGTAT
The DNA here is from genome assembly GCF_963676685.1 of Mytilus edulis. Lineage (NCBI taxonomy): Eukaryota > Metazoa > Mollusca > Bivalvia > Mytilida > Mytilidae > Mytilus > Mytilus edulis. The sequence continues at coordinate 58,464,856 of NC_092352.1, forward strand.
TAATTTTGCCTTGATAAGGGCTAACGGCTTGCAGCAGTCCATTCCGTTATTCAAAATAAGATATTTCTTAATGTTCAAGCGTATTTCGATGTTTAATTCCTTCGTTTCTCCTGTAATATGCGTTGCTGAACATATCAACTATACACCTTTTGTTCATCTCTTAATAAGCTTTCGAATTGAGTACAATGTATATCTACAGTTAGGGACTAAAGGGTCGCACCAGTCCATTCCCTTATTCAAAATATCTATTTCATAATTCAAGATTGGCTATTTCTAAATTTTCACGCGTATTTTGGACATTGGGTTCTTCCTAACCACTCTAATTGCATTACGGCACATATCATTAATACTCAATTGATTCATTTATTAATAGCCTTTAATTTGTTGTATTAATTTTGCCTTGATTAGGGGCTAACGGCTTGCAGCATCCCATTCCGTTATTCAAAATAAGCTATTACTTAATGTACAAGCATATTTCGATGTTTAATTCCTTCGATACTTCTCTAATATGCGTTGCTGAACATATCGACTACACACCTTTTGTTTATCTCATCGTAAGGTTTTGAATGAAGTATAATGTATATCTATAATTAGGGACTAAAGGGTCGCACCAGTCCATTCCACTATTCAAAATATCCATTTCGTTATTCAAAATTGGCCATTTCTTAATTTTCTCGCGTATTTTTGAAATAAGGTCCTCCGTAACCCCTCTAATGGTTATTATGGCATATATCGTTTATACTAAATTTATTCCTCTAACAATAACCTTTAATTTGGTGTATTAATTTTGCTTGATAAGGGCTAATGGCTTGCAGCAGTCCATTCCGTTATTCAAAATAAGCTATTACTTAATGTTCAAACGTATTTCGATGTTTAATTCCTTCGTTACTCCTCTAATATGCGTTGCTGAACATATCGACTATACACCTTTTGTTTATCTCTTCATCAGCTTTTAAATGAAGTATAATGTATATCTATAATTAGGGACTAAAGGGTCGCACCAGTCCATTCCACTATTCAAAATATCAATTTCGTTATTCAAAATTGGCTATTTCTTAATTTTCACGCGTATTTTGAAAATAAGGTCCTCCGTAACCCCTCTAATGGTTATTACGGCATATATTATGTATACTAAATGTATTCCTCTATCAATAACCTTTAATATGGTGTATTAATTTTGCCTTGATAAGGGCTAACGGCTTGCAACAGTTCATTCCGTTATTCAAAATAAGCTATTTCTAAATGTTCAAGCGTATTTCGATGTTTAATTCCTTCTTTACTCCTCTAATATGCGTTGCTGAACATATCGACTATACACCTTTTGTTCATCTCTTAAAAAGCTTTTGAATGGAGTATAATGTATATCTATGATTAGGGACTAAAGGGTCGCACCAGTCAATTCCATTATTGAAATTATCCATTTCATAATTCAAAATTGGCTATTTCTAAATTTTCACGTGTATTTTGGACATTAGGTCCTTCCTAAGCACTCTAATGGTCATTATGGCACATATCATTAATACTCAATTTATTTCTTTTATCAATAAGCTTTAATTTTTTGTATTAATTTTGACTTGAGTAGGAGCTAACGGCTTGCAGCAGTCCATTCCGTTTTTTAAAATAAGCTATTTCTTAATGTTCAAGCGTATTTCGATGTTTAGTTCCTTCGTTACTCCTCTAATATGCGTTGCTGAACATATTGACTAAATACTCTTTGTTCATCTCTTCATAAACTTTTGAATGTAGTATAATGTATATCCATAGTAAGGGACTTAAGGGTCGCACCAGTCCATTCCACTATTCAAAATATCAATTTCGTTATTCAAAATTGGCTATATATTTCTTAATTTTCACGCGTATTTTGGAAATAAGGTCCTCCGTAACCCCTCTAATGGTTATTATGGCACATATTGTTTAAATTAAATTTATTCCTCTATCAATAATCTTTAATTTGGTTTATTAATTTTGCCTTGATAAGGGCTAACGGCTTGTAACAGTCCATTCCGTTGTTCAAAATAAGCTATTTCTCAATGTTCAAGCGTATTTCGATATTTAATTCCTTCGTTACTCCTCTAATATGCGTTGCTGAACATATCGACTATATACCTTTTGTTCATCTCTTAATAAGCTTTCGAATGAAGTATAATGTATATCTATGATTAGGGACTAAAGGATCGTACCAGTCATTTCCATTATTCAAAATATCCATTTCATAATTCAAGATTGGCTATTTCTAAATTTTCACGCGTATTTTGGACATTAGATCCTTCCTAACCACTCTAATGGTCATTACGGCACATATCATTAATACTCAATTTATTCCTCTTTCAATAAGCTTGAATTTGTTGTATTAATTTTGCCTTGATTAGGGGTTAACGGCTTGCATCAGTCCATAATGCTATTCAAAATAAGCTATTTCTTAATGTTCAAGTCGTATTTCGATGTTTTTAAATTTCTTCTTACTCTACTAATATGCGTTGCTAAACATATCGACTATATACCTTTTGTTCATCTCTTCATAAGCTTTGAATGAGGTATAATGTATATCTATAATTAGGGACTAAAGGGTCGCACCAGTCCATTCCACTATTCAATAATCAATTTCGTTATTCAAAATTGGCTATTTCTTAATTTTCACGCGTATTTTGGAAATAAGGTCCTCCGTAACCCCTCTAATGGTTGTTACGGCACATATTGTTTAAACTAAATTTATTTCACTATCAATCAGCTATAATTTGTTGTATTAATTTTGCCTTGATAAGGGCTAACGGCTTCCAGCAGTCCATTCCGTTATTCAAAATAAGCAATTTCTTAATGTTCATGCGTATTTCGATGTTTAATTCCTTCGTTACTTCTGTAATATGCGTTGCTGAACATATCGACTATATACCTTTTGTTCATCTTTTAATAAGCTTTCGAAAGGAGTATAATGTATAGCTATGATTAGGGACTAAAGGGTCGCACCAGTCAATTCCCTTATTCAAAATATCTATTTCATAATTCAAGATTGGCTATTTTTAAATTTTCACGCGTGTTTTGGACATTAGGTCCTTCGTAACCTATCTAATTGTCATTACAAGACATATCATTAATACTCAATTTATTCCTTTATCAATAAGCTTAAATGTGTTGTATTTATTTTGCCTTGATTAGGGGCTAACGGCTTGCAGCAGTGCATTCCGTTATTCAAAATAAGCTATTTCTTAATGTTCAAGCGTATTTCGATGTTTAATTCCTTCGTTACTCCTCTAATATGCGTTGCTGAACATATTGACTATATACCCTTTGTTCATCTCTTTGTAAGCTTTTGAATGAAGTATAATGTATATCTATGGTTAGGGACTTAAGGGTCGCACTAGTCCATTGCACTATTCAAAATATCAATTTCGTTATTCAAAATTGGCTATTTCTTAATTTTCACGCGTATTTTAAAAAATAAGGTCCTCCGTAAGCTCTCTAATGGTTATTACGGCACATATTGTTTAAATTAAATTTATTCCTCTATCAATAATCTTTAATTTGGTTTATTAATTTTGCCTTGATAAGGGCTAACGGCTTGTAACAGTCCATTCCGTTGTTCAAAATAAGCTATTTCTCAATGTTCAAGCGTATTTCGATATTTAATTCCTTCGTTACTCCTCTAATATGCGTTGCTGAACATATCGACTATATACCTTTTGTTCATCTCTTAATAAGCTTTCGAATGAAGTATAATGTATATCTATGATTAGGGACTAAAGGATCGTACCAGTCAATTCCATTATTCAAAATATCCATTTCATAATTCAAGATTGGCTATTTCTAAATTTTCACGCGTATTTTGGACATTAGATCCTTCCTAACCACTCTAATGGTCATTACGGCACATATCATTAATACTCAATTTATTCCTCTTTCAATAAGCTTGAATTTGTTGTATTAATTTTGCCTTGCTTAGGGGTTAACGGCTTGCATCAGTCCATAATGCTATTCAAAATAAGCTATTTCTTAATGTTCAAGTCGTATTTCGATGTTTTTAAATTTCTTCTTACTCCACTAATATGCGTTGCTGAACATATCGACTATATACCTTTTGTTCATCTCTTCATAAGCTTTTGAATGAGGTATAATGTATATCTATAATTAGGGACTAAAGGGTCGCACCAGTCCATTCAACTATTCAATAATCAATTTCGTTATTCAAAATTGGCTATTTCTTAATTTTCACGCGTATTTTGGAAATAAGGTCCTCCGTAACCCCTCTAATGGTTATTACGGCACATATTGTTTAAACTTAATTTATTCCTCTATCAATAAGCTTTTATTTGGTGTATTAATTTTGCCTTGATAAGGGCTAACGGCTTGCAGCAGTCCATTCCGTTATTCAAAATAAGATATTTCTTAATGTTCAAGCGTATTTCGATGTTTAATTCCTTCGTTTCTCCTGTAATATGCGTTGCTGAACATATCAACTATACACCTTTTGTTCATCTCTTAATAAGCTTTCGAATTGAGTACAATGTATATCTACAGTTAGGGACTAAAGGGTCGCACCAGTCCATTCCCTTATTCAAAATATCTTTTTCATAATTCAAGATTGGCTATTTCTAAATTTTCACGCGTATTTTGGACATTGGGTTCTTCCTAACCACTCTAATTGCATTACGGCACATATCATTAATACTCAATTGATTCATTTATTAATAACCTTTAATTTGTTGTATTAATTTTGCCTTGATTAGGGGCTAACGGCTTGCAGCATCCCATTCCGTTATTCAAAATAAGCTATTACTTAATGTACAAGCATATTTCGATGTTTAATTCCTTCGATACTTCTCTAATATGCGTTGCTGAACATATCGACTATACACCTTTTGTTTATCTCATCGTAAGCTTTTGAATGAAGTATAATGTATATCTATAATTAGGGACTAAAGGGTCGCACCAGTCCATTCCACTATTCAAAATATCCATTTCGTTATTCAAAATTGGCCATTTCTTAATTTTCTCGCGTATTTTTGAAATAAGGTCCTCCGTAACCCCTCTAATGGTTATTATGGCATATATCGTTTATACTAAATTTATTCCTCTAACAATAACCTTTAATTTGGTGTATTAATTTTGCTTGATAAGGGCTAATGGCTTGCAGCAGTCCATTCCGTTATTCAAAATAAGCAATTTCTTAATGTTCATGCGTATTTCGATGTTTAATTCCTTCGTTACTTCTGTAATATGCGTTGCTGAACATATCGACTATATACCTTTTGTTCATCTTTTAATAAGCTTTCGAAAGGAGTATAATGTATAGCTATGATTAGGGACTAAAGGGTCGCACCAGTCAATTCCCTTATTCAAAATATCTATTTCATAATTCAAGATTGGCTATTTTTAAATTTTCACGCGTGTTTTGGACATTAGGTCCTTCGTAACCTATCTAATTGTCATTACAAGACATATCATTAATACTCAATTTATTCCTTTATCAATAAGCTTAAATGTGTTGTATTTATTTTGCCTTGATTAGGGGCTAACGGCTTGCAGCAGTGCATTCCGTTATTCAAAATAAGCTATTTCTTAATGTTCAAGCGTATTTCGATGTTTAATTCCTTCGTTACTCCTCTAATATGCGTTGCTGAACATATTGACTATATACCCTTTGTTCATCTCTTTGTAAGCTTTTGAATGAAGTATAATGTATATCTATGGTTAGGGACTTAAGGGTCGCACTAGTCCATTGCACTATTCAAAATATCAATTTCGTTATTCAAAATTGGCTATTTCTTAATTTTCACGCGTATTTTAAAAAATAAGGTCCTCCGTAAGCTCTCTAATGGTTATTACGGCACATATTGTTTAAATTAAATTTATTCCTCTATCAATAATCTTTAATTTGGTTTATTAATTTTGCCTTGATAAGGGCTAACGGCTTGTAACAGTCCATTCCGTTGTTCAAAATAAGCTATTTCTCAATGTTCAAGCGTATTTCGATATTTAATTCCTTCGTTACTCCTCTAATATGCGTTGCTGAACATATCGACTATATACCTTTTGTTCATCTCTTAATAAGCTTTCGAATGAAGTATAATGTATATCTATGATTAGGGACTAAAGGATCGTACCAGTCAATTCCATTATTCAAAATATCCATTTCATAATTCAAGATTGGCTATTTCTAAATTTTCACGCGTATTTTGGACATTAGATCCTTCCTAACCACTCTAATGGTCATTACGGCACATATCATTAATACTCAATTTATTCCTCTTTCAATAAGCTTGAATTTGTTGTATTAATTTTGCCTTGCTTAGGGGTTAACGGCTTGCATCAGTCCATAATGCTATTCAAAATAAGCTATTTCTTAATGTTCAAGTCGTATTTCGATGTTTTTAAATTTCTTCTTACTCCACTAATATGCGTTGCTGAACATATCGACTATATACCTTTTGTTCATCTCTTCATAAGCTTTTGAATGAGGTATAATGTATATCTATAATTAGGGACTAAAGGGTCGCACCAGTCCATTCAACTATTCAATAATCAATTTCGTTATTCAAAATTGGCTATTTCTTAATTTTCACGCGTATTTTGGAAATAAGGTCCTCCGTAACCCCTCTAATGGTTATTACGGCACATATTGTTTAAACTTAATTTATTCCTCTATCAATAAGCTTTTATTTGGTGTATGAATTTTGCCTTGATAAGGGCTAACGGCTTGCAGCAGTCCATTCCGTTATTCAAAATAAGATATTTCTTAATGTTCAAGCGTATTTCGATGTTTAATTCCTTCGTTTCTCCTGTAATATGCGTTGCTGAACATATCAACTATACACCTTTTGTTCATCTCTTAATAAGCTTTCGAATTGAGTACAATGTATATCTACAGTTAGGGACTAAAGGGTCGCACCAGTCCATTCCCTTATTCAAAATATCTTTTTCATAATTCAAGATTGGCTATTTCTAAATTTTCACGCGTATTTTGGACATTGGGTTCTTCCTAACCACTCTAATTGCATTACGGCACATATCATTAATACTCAATTGATTCATTTATTAATAACCTTTAATTTGTTGTATTAATTTTGCCTTGATTAGGGGCTAACGGCTTGCAGCATCCCATTCCGTTATTCAAAATAAGCTATTACTTAATGTACAAGCATATTTCGATGTTTAATTCCTTCGATACTTCTCTAATATGCGTTGCTGAACATATCGACTATACACCTTTTGTTTATCTCATCGTAAGCTTTTGAATGAAGTATAATGTATATCTATAATTAGGGACTAAAGGGTCGCACCAGTCCATTCCACTATTCAAAATATCCATTTCGTTATTCAAAATTGGCCATTTCTTAATTTTCTCGCGTATTTTTGAAATAAGGTCCTCCGTAACCCCTCTAATGGTTATTATGGCATATATCGTTTATACTAAATTTATTCCTCTAACAATAACCTTTAATTTGGTGTATTAATTTTGCTTGATAAGGGCTAATGGCTTGCAGCAGTCCATTCCGTTATTCAAAATAAGCTATTACTTAATGTTCAAACGTATTTCGATGTTTAATTCCTTCGTTACTCCTCTAATATGCGTTGCTGAACATATCGACTATACACCTTTTGTTTATCTCTTCATCAGCTTTTAAATGAAGTATAATGTATATCTATAATTAGGGACTAAAGGGTCGCACCAGTCCATTCCACTATTCAAAATATCAATTTCGTTATTCAAAATTGGCTATTTCTTAATTTTCACACGTATTTTGAAAATAAGGTCCTCCGTAACCCCTCTAATGGTTATTACGGCATATACTATGTATACTAAATGTATTCCTCTATCAATAACCTTTAATATGGTGTATTAATTTTGCCTTGATAAGGGCTAACGGCTTGCAACAGTTCATTCCGTTATTCAAAATAAGCTATTTCTAAATGTTCAAGCGTATTTCGATGTTTAATTCCTTCGTTACTCCTCTAATATGCGTTGCTGAACATATCGACTATATACCTTTTGTTCATCTCTTAATAAGCTTTCGAATGAAGTATAATGTATATCTATGATTAGGGACTAAAGGATCGTACCAGTCAATTCCATTATTCAAAATATCCATTTCATAATTCAAGATTGGCTATTTCTAAATTTTCACGCGTATTTTGGACATTAGATCCTTCCTAACCACTCTAATGGTCATTACGGCACATATCATTAATACTCAATTTATTCCTCTTTCAATAAGCTTGAATTTGTTGTATTAATTTTGCCTTGATTAGGGGTTAACGGCTTGCATCAGTCCATAATGCTATTCAAAATAAGCTATTTCTTAATGTTCAAGTCGTATTTCGATGTTTCTAAATTTCTTCTTACTCCACTAATATGCGTTGCTGAACATATCGACTATATACCTTTTGTTCATCTCTTCATAAGCTTTTGAATGAGGTATAATGTATATCTATAATTAGGGACTAAAGGGTCGCACCAGTCCATTCAACTATTCAATAATCAATTTCGTTATTCAAAATTGGCTATTTCTTAATTTTCACGAGTATTTTGGAAATAAGGTCCTCCGTAACCCCTCTAATGGTTATTACGGCACATATTGTTTAAACTTAATTTATTCCTCTATCAATAAGCTTTTATTTGGTGTATTAATTTTGCCTTGATAAGGGCTAACGGCTTGCAGCAGTCCATTCCGTTATTCAAAATAAGATATTTCTTAATGTTCAAGCGTATTTCGATGTTTAATTCCTTCGTTTCTCCTGTAATATGCGTTGCTGAACATATCAACTATACACCTTTTGTTCATCTCTTAATAAGCTTTCGAATTGAGTACAATGTATATCTACAGTTAGGGACTAAAGGGTCGCACCAGTCCATTCCCTTATTCAAAATATCTTTTTCATAATTCAAGATTGGCTATTTCTAAATTTTCACGCGTATTTTGGACATTGGGTTCTTCCTAACCACTCTAATTGCATTACGGCACATATCATTAATACTTAATTGATTCATTTATTAATAACCTTTAATTTGTTGTATTAATTTTGCCTTGATTAGGGGCTAACGGCTTGCAGCATCCCATTCCGTTATTCAAAATAAGCTATTACTTAATGTACAAGCATATTTCGATGTTTAATGTCTTCGATACTTCTCTAATATGCGTTGCTGAACATATCGACTATACACCTTTTGTTTATCTCATCGTAAGCTTTTGAATGAAGTATAATGTATATCTATAATTAGGGACTAAAGGGTCGCACCAGTCCATTCCACTATTCAAAATATCCATTTCGTTATTCAAAATTGGCCATTTCTTAATTTTCTCGCGTATTTTTGAAATAAGGTCCTCCGTAACCCCTCTAATGGTTATTATGGCATATATCGTTTATACTAAATTTATTCCTCTAACAATAACCTTTAATTTGGTGTATTAATTTTGCTTGATAAGGGCTAATGGCTTGCAGCAGTCCATTCCGTTATTCAAAATAAGCAATTTCTTAATGTTCATGCGTATTTCGATGTTTAATTCCTTCGTTACTTCTGTAATATGCGTTGCTGAACATATCGACTATATACCTTTTGTTCATCTTTTAATAAGCTTTCGAAAGGAGTATAATGTATAGCTATGATTAGGGACTAAAGGGTCGCACCAGTCAATTCCCTTATTCAAAATATCTATTTCATAATTCAAGATTGGCTATTTTTAAATTTTCACGCGTGTTTTGGACATTAGGTCCTTCGTAACCTATCTAATTGTCATTACAAGACATATCATTAATACTCAATTTATTCCTTTATCAATAAGCTTAAATGTGTTGTATTTATTTTGCCTTGATTAGGGGCTAACGGCTTGCAGCAGTGCATTCCGTTATTCAAAATAAGCTATTTCTTAATGTTCAAGCGTATTTCGATGTTTAATTCCTTCGTTACTCCTCTAATATGCGTTGCTGAACATATTGACTATATACCCTTTGTTCATCTCTTTGTAAGCTTTTGAATGAAGTATAATGTATATCTATGGTTAGGGACTTAAGGGTCGCACTAGTCCATTGCACTATTCAAAATATCAATTTCGTTATTCAAAATTGGCTATTTCTTAATTTTCACGCGTATTTTAAAAAATAAGGTCCTCCGTAAGCTCTCTAATGGTTATTACGGCACATATTGTTTAAATTAAATTTATTCCTCTATCAATAATCTTTAATTTGGTTTATTAATTTTGCCTTGATAAGGGCTAACGGCTTGTAACAGTCCATTCCGTTGTTCAAAATAAGCTATTTCTCAATGTTCAAGCGTATTTCGATATTTAATTCCTTCGTTACTCCTCTAATATGCGTTGCTGAACATATCGACTATATACCTTTTGTTCATCTCTTAATAAGCTTTCGAATGAAGTATAATGTATATCTATGATTAGGGACTAAAGGATCGTACCAGTCAATTCCATTATTCAAAATATCCATTTCATAATTCAAGATTGGCTATTTCTAAATTTTCACGCGTATTTTGGACATTAGATCCTTCCTAACCACTCTAATGGTCATTACGGCACATATCATTAATACTCAATTTATTCCTCTTTCAATAAGCTTGAATTTGTTGTATTAATTTTGCCTTGCTTAGGGGTTAACGGCTTGCATCAGTCCATAATGCTATTCAAAATAAGCTATTTCTTAATGTTCAAGTCGTATTTCGATGTTTTTAAATTTCTTCTTACTCCACTAATATGCGTTGCTGAACATATCGACTATATACCTTTTGTTCATCTCTTCATAAGCTTTTGAATGAGGTATAATGTATATCTATAATTAGGGACTAAAGGGTCGCACCAGTCCATTCAACTATTCAATAATCAATTTCGTTATTCAAAATTGGCTATTTCTTAATTTTCACGCGTATTTTGGAAATAAGGTCCTCCGTAACCCCTCTAATGGTTATTACGGCACATATTGTTTAAACTTAATTTATTCCTCTATCAATAAGCTTTTATTTGGTGTATGAATTTTGCCTTGATAAGGGCTAACGGCTTGCAGCAGTCCATTCCGTTATTCAAAATAAGATATTTCTTAATGTTCAAGCGTATTTCGATGTTTAATTCCTTCGTTTCTCCTGTAATATGCGTTGCTGAACATATCAACTATACACCTTTTGTTCATCTCTTAATAAGCTTTCGAATTGAGTACAATGTATATCTACAGTTAGGGACTAAAGGGTCGCACCAGTCCATTCCCTTATTCAAAATATCTTTTTCATAATTCAAGATTGGCTATTTCTAAATTTTCACGCGTATTTTGGACATTGGGTTCTTCCTAACCACTCTAATTGCATTACGGCACATATCATTAATACTCAATTGATTCATTTATTAATAACCTTTAATTTGTTGTATTAATTTTGCCTTGATTAGGGGCTAACGGCTTGCAGCATCCCATTCCGTTATTCAAAATAAGCTATTACTTAATGTACAAGCATATTTCGATGTTTAATTCCTTCGATACTTCTCTAATATGCGTTGCTGAACATATCGACTATACACCTTTTGTTTATCTCATCGTAAGCTTTTGAATGAAGTATAATGTATATCTATAATTAGGGACTAAAGGGTCGCACCAGTCCATTCCACTATTCAAAATATCCATTTCGTTATTCAAAATTGGCCATTTCTTAATTTTCTCGCGTATTTTTGAAATAAGGTCCTCCGTAACCCCTCTAATGGTTATTATGGCATATATCGTTTATACTAAATTTATTCCTCTAACAATAACCTTTAATTTGGTGTATTAATTTTGCTTGATAAGGGCTAATGGCTTGCAGCAGTCCATTCCGTTATTCAAAATAAGCTATTACTTAATGTTCAAACGTATTTCGATGTTTAATTCCTTCGTTACTCCTCTAATATGCGTTGCTGAACATATCGACTATACACCTTTTGTTTATCTCTTCATCAGCTTTTAAATGAAGTATAATGTATATCTATAATTAGGGACTAAAGGGTCGCACCAGTCCATTCCACTATTCAAAATATCAATTTCGTTATTCAAAATTGGCTATTTCTTAATTTTCACACGTATTTTGAAAATAAGGTCCTCCGTAACCCCTCTAATGGTTATTACGGCATATACTATGTATACTAAATGTATTCCTCTATCAATAACCTTTAATATGGTGTATTAATTTTGCCTTGATAAGGGCTAACGGCTTGCAACAGTTCATTCCGTTATTCAAAATAAGCTATTTCTAAATGTTCAAGCGTATTTCGATGTTTAATTCCTTCGTTACTCCTCTAATATGCGTTGCTGAACATATCGACTATATACCTTTTGTTCATCTCTTAATAAGCTTTCGAATGAAGTATAATGTATATCTATGATTAGGGACTAAAGGATCGTACCAGTCAATTCCATTATTCAAAATATCCATTTCATAATTCAAGATTGGCTATTTCTAAATTTTCACGCGTATTTTGGACATTAGATCCTTCCTAACCACTCTAATGGTCATTACGGCACATATCATTAATACTCAATTTATTCCTCTTTCAATAAGCTTGAATTTGTTGTATTAATTTTGCCTTGATTAGGGGTTAACGGCTTGCATCAGTCCATAATGCTATTCAAAATAAGCTATTTCTTAATGTTCAAGTCGTATTTCGATGTTTCTAAATTTCTTCTTACTCCACTAATATGCGTTGCTGAACATATCGACTATATACCTTTTGTTCATCTCTTCATAAGCTTTTGAATGAGGTATAATGTATATCTATAATTAGGGACTAAAGGGTCGCACCAGTCCATTCAACTATTCAATAATCAATTTCGTTATTCAAAATTGGCTATTTCTTAATTTTCACGAGTAATTTGGAAATAAGGTCCTCCGTAACCCCTCTAATGGTTATTACGGCACATATTGTTTAAACTTAATTTATTCCTCTATCAATAAGCTTTTATTTGGTGTATTAATTTTGCCTTGATAAGGGCTAACGGCTTGCAGCAGTCCATTACGTTATTCAAAATAAGATATTTCTTAATGTTCAAGCGTATTTCGATGTTTAATTCCTTCGTTTCTCCTGTAATATGCGTTGCTAAACATATCAACTATACACCTTTTGTTCATCTCTTAATAAGCTTTCGAATTGAGTACAATGTATATCTACAGTTAGGGACTAAAGGGTCGCACCAGTCCATTCCCTTATTCAAAATATCTTTTTCATAATTCAAGATTGGCTATTTCTAAATTTTCACGCGTATTTTGGACATTGGGTTCTTCCTAACCACTCTAATTGCATTACGGCACATATCATTAATACTCAATTGATTCATTTATTAATAACCTTTAATTTGTTGTATTAATTTTGCCTTGATTAGGGGCTAACGGCTTGCAGCATCCCATTCCGTTATTCAAAATAAGCTATTACTTAATGTACAAGCATATTTCGATGTTTAATTCCTTCGATACTTCTCTAATATGCGTTGCTGAACATATCGACTATACACCTTTTGTTTATCTCATCGTAAGCTTTTGAATGAAGTATAATGTATATCTATAATTAGGGACTAAAGGGTCGCACCAGTCCATTCCACTATTCAAAATATCCATTTCGTTATTCAAAATTGGCCATTTCTTAATTTTCTCGCGTATTTTTGAAATAAGGTCCTCCGTAACCCCTCTAATGGTTATTATGGCATATATCGTTTATACTAAATTTATTCCTCTAACAATAACCTTTAATTTGGTGTATTAATTTTGCTTGATAAGGGTTAATGGCTTGCAGCAGTCCATTCCGTTATTCAAAATAAGCTATTACTTAATGTTCAAACGTATTTCGATGTTTAATTCCTTCGTTACTCCTCTAATATGCGCTGCTGAACATATCGACTATACACCTTTTGTTTATCTCTTCATCAGCTTTTAAATGAAGTATAATGTATATCTATAATTAGGGACTAAAGGGTCGCACCAGTCCATTCCACTATTCAAAATATCAATTTCGTTATTCAAAATTGGCTATTTCTTAATTTTCACACGTATTTTGAAAATAAGGTCCTCCGTAACCCCTCTAATGGTTATTACGGCATATACTATGTATACTAAATGTATTCCTCTATCAATAACCTTTAATATGGTGTATTAATTTTGCCTTGATAAGGGCTAACGGCTTGCAACAGTTCATTCCGTTATTCAAAATAAGCTATTTCTAAATGTTCAAGCGTATTTCGATGTTTAATTCCTTCTTTACTCCTCTAATATGCGTTGCTGAACATATCGACTATACACCTTTTGTTCATCTCTTAAAAAGCTTTTGAATGGAGTATAATGTATATCTATGATTAGGGACTAAAGGGTCGCACCAGTCAATTCCATTATTGAAATTATCCATTTCATAATTCAAAATTGGCTATTTCTAAATTTTCACGTGTATTTTGGACATTAGGTCCTTCCTAAGCACTCTAATGGTCATTATGGCACATATCATTAATACTCAATTTATTTCTTTTATCAATAAGCTTTCATTTTTTGTATTAATTTTGCCTTGAGTAGGAGCTAACGGCTTGCAGCAGTCCATTCCGTTTTTTAAAATAAGCTATTTCTTAATGTTCAAGCGTATTTCGATGTTTAGTTCCTTCGTTACTCCTCTAATATGCGTTGCTGAACATATTGACTAAATACTCTTTGTTCATCTCTTCATAAACTTTTGAATGTAGTATAATGTATATCCATAGTAAGGGACTTAAGGGTCGCACCAGTCCATTCCACTATTCAAAATATCAATTTCGTTATTCAAAATTGGCTATTTCTTAATTTTCACGCGTATTTTGGAAATAAGGTCCTCCGTAACCCCTCTAATGGTTATTATGGCACATATTGTTTAAATTAAATTTATTCCTCTATCAATAATCTTTAATTTGGTTTATTAATTTTGCCTTGATAAGGGCTAACGGCTTGTAACAGTCCATTCCGTTGTTCAAAATAAGCTATTTCTCAATGTTCAAGCGTATTTCGATATTTAATTCCTTCGTTACTCCTCTAATATGCGTTGATGAACATATCGACTATATACCTTTTGTTCATCTCTTAATAAGCTTTCGAATGAAGTATAATGTATATCTATGATTAGGGACTAAAGGATCGTACCAGTCAATTCCATTATTCAAAATATCCGTTTCATAATTCAAGATTGGCTATTTCTAAATTTTCACGCGTATTTTGGACATTAGATCCTTCCTAACCACTCTAATGGTCATTACGGCACATATCATTAATACTCAATTTATTCCTCTTTCAATAAGCTTTAATTTGTTGTATTAATTTTGCCTTGATTAGGGGTTAACGGCTTGCATCAGTCCATAATGCTATTCAAAATAAGCTATTTCTTAATGTTCAAGTCGTATTTCGATGTTTTTAAATTTCTTCTTACTCTACTAATATGCGTTGCTGAACATATCGACTATATACCTTTTGTTCATCTCTTCATCAGCTTTGAATGAGGTATAATGTATATCTATAATTAGGGACTAAAGGGTCGCACCAGTCCATTCCACTATTCAATAATCAATTTCGTTATTCAAAATTGGCTATTTCTTAATTTTCACGCGTATTTTGGAAATAAGGTCCTCCGTAACCCCTCTAATGGTTGTTACGGCACATATTGTTTAAACTAAATTTATTTCACTATCAATCAGCTATAATTTGTTGTATTAATTTTGCCTTGATAAGGGCTAACGGCTTCCAGCAGTCCATTCCGTTATTCAAAATAAGCAATTTCTTAATGTTCATGCGTATTTCGATGTTTAATTCCTTCGTTACTTCTGTAATATGCGTTGCTGAACATATCGACTATATACCTTTTGTTCATCTTTTAATAAGCTTTGGAAAGGAGTATAATGTATAGCTATGATTAGGGACTAAAGGGGCGCACCAGTCAATTCCCTTATTCAAAATATCTATTTCATAATTCAAGATTGGCTATTTTTAAATTTTCACGCGTGTTTTGGACATTAGGTCCTTCGTAACCTATCTAATTGTCATTACGGGACATATCATTAATACTCAATTTATTCCTTTATCAATAAGCTTAAATGTGTTGTATTTATTTTGCCTTGATTAGGGGCTAACGGCTTGCAGCAGTGCATTCCGTTATTCAAAATAAGCTATAATTTCTTAATGTTCAAGCGTATTTCGATGTTTAATTCCTTCGTTACTCCTCTAATATGCGTTGCTGAACATATTGACTATATACCCTTTGTTCATCTCTTTGTAAGCTTTTGAATGAAGTATAATGTATATCTATAGTAAGGGACTTAAGGGTCGCACTAGTCCATTGCACTATTCAAAATATCAATTTCGTTATTCAAAATTGGCTATTTCTTAATTTTCACGCGTATTTTGAAAATAAGGTCCTCCGTAAGCTCTCTAATGGTTATTACGGCACATATTGTTTAAATTAAATTTATTCCTCTATCAATAATCTTTAATTTGGTTTATTAATTTTGCCTTGATAAGGGCTAACGGCTTGTAACAGTCCATTCCGTTGTTCAAAATAAGCTATTTCTCAATGTTCAAGCGTATTTCGATATTTAATTCCTTCGTTACTCCTCTAATATGCGTTGCTGAACATATCGACTATATACCTTTTGTTCATCTCTTAATAAGCTTTCGAATGAAGTATAATGTATATCTATGATTAGGGACTAAAGGATCGTACCAGTCAATTCCATTATTCAAAATATCCATTTCATAATTCAAGATTGGCTATTTCTAAATTTTCACGCGTATTTTGGACATTAGATCCTTCCTAACCACTCTAATGGTCATTACGGCACATATCATTAATACTCAATTTATTCCTCTTTCAATAAGCTTGAATTTGTTGTATTAATTTTGCCTTGATTAGGGGTTAACGGCTTGCATCAGTCCATAATGCTATTCAAAATAAGCTATTTCTTAATGTTCAAGTCGTATTTCGATGTTTTTAAATTTCTTCTTACTCCACTAATATGCGTTGCTGAACATATCGACTATATACCTTTTGTTCATCTCTTCATAAGCTTTTGAATGAGGTATAATGTATATCTATAATTAGGGATTAAAGGGTCGCACTAGTCCATTCAACTATTCAATAATCAATTTCGTTATTCAAAATTGGCTATTTCTTAATTTTCACGCGTATTTTGGAAATAAGGTCCTCCGTAACCCCTCTAATGGTTGTTACGGCACATATTGTTTAAACTAAATTTATTTCACTATCAATAAGCTATAATTTGTTGTATTAATTTTGCCTTGATAAGGGCTAACGGCTTCCAGCAGTCCATTCCGTTATTCAAAATAAGCAATTTCTTAATGTTCATGCGTATTTCGATGTTTAATGCCTTCGTTACTTCTGTAATATGCGTTGCTGAACATATTGACTATATACCTTTTGTTCATCTTTTAATAAGCTTTCGAAAGGAGTATAATGTATAGCTATGATTAGGGACTAAAGGGTCGCACCAGTCAATTCCCTTATTCAAAATATCTATTTCATAATTCAAGATTGGCTATTTTTAAATTTTCACGCGTGTTTTGGACATTAGGTCCTTCGTAACCTATCTAATTGTCATTACGGGACATATCATTAATACTCAATTTATTCCTTTATCAATAAGCTTAAATGTGTTGTATTTATTTTGCCTTGATTAGGGGCTAACGGCTTGCAGCAGTGCATTCCGTTATTCAAAATAAGCTATTTCTTAATGTTCAAGTGTATTTCGATGTTTAATTCCTTCCTTACTCCTCTAATATGCGTTGCTGAACATATTGACTATATACCCTTTGTTCATCTCTTTGTAAGCTTTTGAATGAAGTATAATGTATATCTATAGTTAGGGACTTAAGGGTCGCACTAGTCCATTCCACTATTCAAAATATCAATTTCGTAATTCAAAATTGGCTATTTCTTAATTTTCACGCGTATTTTGGAAATAAGGTCCTCCGTAAGCTCTCTAATGGTTATTACGGCACATATTGTTTAAACTAAATTTATTCCTCTATCAATAAGCTTTAATTTGTTGTATTTATTTTGCCTTGATAAGGACTAACGGCTTCCAGCAGTCCATTCCGTTATTCAAAATAAGCAATTTCTTAATGTTCAAGCGTATTTCGATGTTTAATTCCTTCCTAACTTCTGTAATATGCGTTGCTGAACATATCGACTATACACCTTTTGGTTATCTCATTGTAAGCTTTTGAATGAAGTCTAATGTATATCTATAATTAGGGACTAAAGGGTCGCACCAGTCCATTCCACTATTCAAAATATCCATTTCGTTATTCAAAATTGGCCATTTATTAATTTTATCGCGTATTTTTGAAATAAGGTCCTCTGTAACCCCTCTAATGGTTATTATGGCATACATCGCTTATACTATATTTATTCCTCTAACAATAACCTTTAAGTTGGTGTATTAATTTTTCTTGGTAAGGGCTAACGGCTTGCAGCAGTCCATTCCGTTATTCAAAATAAGCTATTACTGAATGTTCAAACGTATTTCGATGTTTAATTCCTTCGGTACTCCTCTAATATGCGTTGCTGAACATATCGACTATACACCTTTTGTTAATCTCTTAAAAAGCTTTTGAATGGAGTATAATGTATATCTATGATTAGGGACTAAAGGGTCGCCCCAGTCAAATCCATTATTCAAAATATCAATTTCGTTATTTAAAATTGGTTATTTCTTTATTATCAAGCGTATTTTTGAAATAAGGTCCTCCGTAACCCCTCTAATGGTTATTACGGCACCTTCCTAACCACTTTAACGGTCATTACGGCACATATCATTAATATTCAAGTTATTCGTTGATCAATAAGCTTTAATTTATTCAAAATAAGCTACATGTATGTCTTAATGTTCAAGCGTATTTCAATGTTTAATTCCTTCGTTACTACTCTAATATGCGTTGCTGAACATGTCGACTATATATCTTTTGTTCATCTCTTCATAAGCTTTTGAATGAAGTATAATGTATATCTATAGGGTGCAATCAACAGTTTTTTACGTGACGTCATTCTGTAACAGGGCATGTAATAGTGGACCCATCATGCAGAAGTCAGATATTCATAGTTATATAGATATCTATACATCAATGGAAAGATAATTCTATGAACTTTCTGAATAAATAAAAAAAAATCCAACATCTCTTGTTTAAAC